>NW_026780152.1:110000-712000 GCF_030144855.1 Hypanus sabinus
TAAATCCTTATATTAATGAATAAAATCAAAGTATGTGAGATATCAATGTGATCGTACAATAAGGTCAGCACTCTGGCCTCTCATTCTCTTTGCCTTTTAAACAATATTCATCCTACTGTCAACAACATAATCTCAGCGTCATCGCTTCAGCTTTGGAATTATGCCTTGAATACCATCTAAATCAAGGAGAGCGCGATCATAATTGGACCAATATCTCCATTAAAATTATCTCTCAGTCACGAGCCCTCCTCTGACCATCCACGTCCACACGTTGTCTGTATCAAATTTCTGTCTACGATTGGAATTCAACAATTATAAAATGTCATGTTCTTACCGTTTTATTGTATTTCTATTTGACTGTGAACTCTGTGATTTACCGAAGACGTTGATGAAAACGGATTGTATTATCCGTTGTGATTCAAAAATGTCCTGAAATTATTAGTTTATTAATAGCAGCCTTTGTGTTTGACTGTCAGCTCTATCCTTGTTCAAAAGGGATAACATTAACTGCAAACTGAAAGATGACGAAAAGACAACGATCTTCCAACTGTGATGCGTTGGTTTGGTGATAAAAGTGAATCATCGGTGCGGGTCAATAATATTTCTACAGGAATGGAATAAAATGCATTAGAATGGAGGAAAATGCCGCTAACAAGGGCAGGTGTTCCTGAAGGGATAAAGTACCTTGCAGTAATTATTTCAAGGGAATACCTTCTCCACAGTTAACCTTCCGTTTCTGATTACAACATTTGCTGCAGCAACATCAGATCTTCCACTCAGCGTGGCCTTCGGCCTACAAAACCGTGCCCAACATGTCTTTACCTCAGAACTACCTAGGCTTACCCATAGCCCTCTATTTTGCTACGCTCCAGGAGTCTCTTAAAAGACCCGATTTTATCAGACTCCACCACCGCCTATCGCAACCCAGACCAGGCACTCACTATTCCCTGCATAAAATAAAACTTACCACTGACATCTCCTCTATACGTACTTCCAAGCACCTTAAAAATATGCCCTCTGTTGATAGCCATTTTAGCACAGGAAGAAAGCCTCTGCTATCCTAACAATCAATACCTTTCATTACACCTCTCATCCTCCGTCGCTCCAAGGTGAAAAGGCCGAGTTTGCTCAACCTATTCTCAGAAGGCATGATCCCCAATCAAAGTAACATCTTTATAAACCTGTTCTGCACCCTTTCTATGACTTCCACGTCGTTCCTTTAGTAAGACGACCAGAATGGAACAGTACAACAGCTGGGATCCGACCAGGGTCCGAAGTAGTTGCAAAATTACCTCTCGGCTCTTAAACTCAATCCCACGGTTAATGAAGCCCAATACACCGTAATAACCACGGAGTAAACTTACGTAGCAGCTTTGAGTCCTATGGACACGGAGCACAAGACCCCGCTGATCCTCCACACTGCCACGTGTCTTAACATTTTTGCCAATTTCTGCCAGTTTCGTCCTGCTTTGTACACCGTTCTCTGCGTATTTATACTTTATCTTTAGATGTTACCCGCTCTCAATGAAATAAATTGTGCTCATGGACCAACCTCTGACGATCAGGTCATATCGACCGAGAAACCTCCAGCTTATTTCTTATAAAAGATTGTGTATTCGTTCTCAAACTCAACGAGTGAAAGCAACACACTGAGTCGAGCAAGGTCTGGTTGATCTGTTTACTGTTTCAATCAGTGCGCGCTGAAATGCCCGCTTCCAGCATCCCCCGCTCTTTCCGGGGCGGAATTGACGTCGGCTTCCGGGCCGCGGTCTGCTCCGCATTCAGAGCATTCTCTGTTGCCGCTGGCTTCGCACTCTCCCTGGACTGCTGGAACCGGTTGGCTTGCCATGTGGGCGAGCCGCCACGACTGCACAAATAATAATATTACCCTGCGTGTTTATGTAGAGTGACCCTTCTGTGATTTCAGAATTCCCTGCATCATTGTTCCGTGAATAATCACGCGTCCGGTTCTTCTTTTAGCAATCAGCCTGAAAGTCTGACCCATTTTTCGCTTGTTATGTATCTAGGGTCAGCTCTGTGTTTGCACCGTCGAATATTACGTTACTACAGAGCAGGATTAAACCAAGTTATCATACTCGAAGGCATTAATGTTTTGTAACATAGACTGCAAGAATAGAGTCGCAATCTCTCTCTCTCTCTCTCTCTCTCTCTCTCTCTCTCTCTCTCTCTCTCTCTCTCTCTCTCTCTCTCTCTCTCTCTCTCTCTCTCTCTCTCTCTCTCTCTCTCTCTCTCTCTCTCTCTCTCTCTCTCTCTCTTTCTATCTCAATCTCGTTCTCTGTCCAGCACGCTCTCTCTCTTCCTCTGTCTTACGGCCACGGGTAGGAGTAGGGTTAATGAAGCATAGATTTATAATTCAGAGAAATTATGTTCCGGTTGATATCATGGTTTCAGGAAGAAGGAGAACTTACGGGTGGAGAAAGAGGAAAAGAATATAGAGTCAAAGAAAGGGCAGCTTGTGACGCGAGCTGGAGTGGCTGGTACAGACGATTTTTTCCCACAATATCAGGGAGAATTGTCGAAACTGGGAAGCTGGGGAATAGGGTCTGCTCAAGCTACAACTTAATTGCGGCGGGTGTTAAGGTGCAAAGGGAATTTCTCTGGTATAATGAGGTGAGTGATGATGTCGGAATCAGCTGTAAAGAGCTAATTTGTAGCTCTAATGTAAAACAGAAAATGAGGCAGGAACTCAGCAGACCGGGCAGCGACTAGAAGTGAACAGTCAACGTTCCAGGTCTGCACTCTTTATCACGACTTTGACTTTGTGGGCGTCGTTTATGTCCAGAATCTGCAGATTTTCTCATGTTGTTTTTTTTTTTTTTTACTCTGTTCCTGATATAGTTTAAAGTTACCCACAAGTAGAGGTCCAGAATAGAAGCATGAAGGCAGCTGAATTGTAATACTCTGCAACATTTATTGGCAAACCTTAATTACTTTCAAAACCGGTAGATATTTTCCCGCATTCGTGAGCTTTTCTCGGAATGGTACCGTGCAGTCATTTGTAAAACAGTTAAAACCCTTTTAGAAGATAGTCCCAGGTAGGAGAGAGCAGAAGTGACAAATAGGAAAAAAATGAAAAAGAGATAAAGGGCGAAGAGACAGTCGGGTTATGACTGGAGCACGAGGGCTTGATACAGACGACAATATACTCGAAGGTCAGGCAATTCTGTAAGAAGCGCAAGTGGGGAAAGCAGATTTGCCCCGGGATTCAATGCCGCAGATGAGGTGAGAACAGAACGCTGAGGTCATAGATCACGGAGAGATCAGCCAGAAAGAGCTGTTTTGCAACTCTGAGGCAACACATGTAAAATGTCGGAGGAACATTGCAGGCCAAGTAGAGACAATGGAAAAGGTTAAACAGTCGACATTTCCGGCTGGCAGCCTGCAACAGCACTATAACTTTATGTGTGTGGTTTTGTATTCCGAGCATCTGCAGGCTAACTCGTCTTCGTTTTGTATCTCTGTTCAGCACTTTGTTTTCATTTTTCCCACAAGTGGGGCAGGGGGTGCAGCATCAGGAGCATGGAGACAGGCGAATTCTAACACCTTGCAGCATTTACTTCCACAGTCCCACTATATGTATTGGGTATTTCACCACTTTCTTCAGTTCCTCTCGGAATTTGCTCTGCGTCAGGGCGTAAATGCATGTATTGGTGCAGGAACTGAATTGCTGCAACATTGCCGATGCCTCTTCTGTTGTATAACGGGGATCCGTTACAGGATAATAAAAAGCACTCATTGAAATCCGTTGATAGATATAAAATACAACCTGTGTTACCCACAAGAATATGAAGCTACCGGTTATGCTGAAGAGCAAAACGATGGATTTGCGTCGGTTCTCCATCTCCCGGTCCTTCTCATTCTCTCCTCTCTTTTATCCCCGGAGACCTCTACGGACTCGACTGGCCGCGAGAATCCGCCTGACAGTCAGGTCAGAATATTGAACAGTAAAATCAGAAAGAACGGGACACAAGGGGTTAACATACGGTGAACTATCTCAAATGCCGCCCAAGCTGAAGAGTTTTGGAAGCTCGGCATATAAACGCAATGCCAGGGAACACCGTCAATTATTACAAATGGCTCGTATACACAGCCCCAGGGGATACACTCCAAACACGCCAGCACACTGACTGTCCCGATAATCACAGCCGCCGTTCGCTCGGTGCAATAGTTTATTTTTAGCTTCTCACTGCATATAGCCACAAACCGATCGACGGTGAAAGCGACAGTCAGCCAGACAGAAGTTGCAGTGCTCGCATAAACCAACCATCCAATGAGGCTGCACACAGGAGTGATGTCCAGTAATGATGGGGGAAAATAAAGCCAAGCTGTCCATGTCAGCAGCGGATCGGAAATAACGA
This sequence comes from Hypanus sabinus, assembly GCF_030144855.1. NCBI lineage: Eukaryota > Metazoa > Chordata > Chondrichthyes > Myliobatiformes > Dasyatidae > Hypanus > Hypanus sabinus. Next base: position 114,380 of record NW_026780152.1, read on the forward strand.
CCAGGAGATCGGCCGCTGCCATTCCCATCATGTAGAGAGTGACACATTTGGAAAGACCGCACTTTCTCCGGGACAGGATAACAATCGGTACCAAGTTCGCTGGAAGAGAGAGAGGGAACACTAAGTTGAGAAGATACTGAACATAAGCCAATGCAGCGAATTGACAGGATCATGTGATATTTCCACGTTATTGTCGCATTTACTGCGGGATGGGTCAAGAGAGGACGCAAAGCTGACGGAGACAGAGAAGCTGTTTACACAATGAAATTAACTTAATATAGTCTGAATATGTATTACTTCCTCATAATGTAAATCTGAAGTGGCAGAAGAAAATTCAACCTGGTTAACTACCTTCTCAGGTACAAGACTGGATGGAAAATTTCCTACTGGCGCCTTCCACGTCTCCTACGGATGAAATGTATAAATACGGACGCTGATATCGCTATTCATCCGTTAGACAATCATCACCTTACATTGTGCTTCATGTCAGCGGAGGACGGAAGAAAAACAGGAAATGCTGAAACAAACATTCAGATAAAACAATATATTGGGAAACAACACTTAAAGTGTCTCCGTTCAGATCTATTCGCAGAAAAGCCCCTACACGAGTGTTAACTGCATGCTATCTCCATCCAAGTTGCTTGGGGCTTAGGGCTTCCAGCATTCCCATGCTTGTTTCCTATTTCAGCAATTGCCACTTCACTGACTTTACAACAGAACAGTGACAGATTCCAACCGACACGGCGCGGTTTGACAAAACATCACAGAATTCCTGAGGTGATAGGGTATTTTTTTTTTTTTAAATCCAGATCTCAGAATAACCCTGCCTGCACATGCGGATACTCGGATTAGAGATGTGGTCGTGGAAACCAGCCACAGAGTCAATAATACCATTGGAATTGAATCCAATGCCCACCCGCGGCAACACACACGGTGACTTACCGAGAATTCCAAAGGTTGAAACAAAAGGATAATAAACATCTCGTATCCGCCAGATGATTGGATACGCCATTGCAGAGGGCATCCGAGACTTCTGTTGGTCGTGAACTCACAGCTCCGGCAGGGAATCTGAGCTGATGCATTCCAGAAGGTTCTGATTTATACAGAGGTTCTGTCTCCAGAGAGACGCTTATACCACTGACTATCTTCATTAATTACAGTCACTTGAATAAACACTTTAATTCAACACCATTTTGTCTGATGAATATTGATTCGATTGAACTCGAATACATCAACATTCTTGGGCATTAACTCAGAACTGTCTCATTTCGCAGCTTAATTGAATTACAGTAGACACACCCTCTCTTCGGTTGTCCATCGAAATCTAACGACGACGTCCACTCCTTTAACTCATTTTTTTTTATTCGGAGTAAATTTTGCACGACAATGTTAAACTACCTCAAGGTGATACTTTAATGCATTATACGCAGTGACAGTTTGGACGATGCTGATTATGTTAGATTAATACTTCAAGATTTATTCAGTCCAAAATAGAAAACCGGCACGCAATGTTCAAGCACACATTTGATTATTAATTACGCTGTTGTATTCAGATCCGTTGTTTTTGGCACATGTACAGAGATGCACTGAAAAAAAAAAAAAGATTTTCATACGATGCAATAATGATCAGTTATTTGTCGTCGTAAAAGTTAAAAGCAATAACGGAATGCAGAATAAAGTATAACATCTGCGGAGAAAGAAGCATGATCAGGTGTAGGATCATAAAGAGGTACAGTGTGAAGCCAAGTCTCCTTCATGTAATACTAATTCTATAAATGCGCAATGACTGTTGTCGTTAATCCCCGTGATACGTGCATCACGTCGGTTTCGAAATCATCCTCTGACCTTAGATTTTTTTCCCGGAAAGGAGAGATGTGAGCGTAGATTTGAATATTCTTCAGAGAGCTGTGTGCAGGTATTTGATAATAAAGGTATAAGGTATTTGATATCCCGCAGTTATATAGGGATATGGAGTTGGGATTATTATGAGTCTATGGCATATATTGAAAGTAGAATTGCGCTTGCGTAGCGGATGGGAGACCTATTATTAATATCGGTGTGTCTGTATGTCCGGTTGGTGTAATGGACCAGACTGTACACAAAGCTTCAATTTTGTCCAAACTTTTGTTTCTACAGATCCAGCAGAGCTACCTCTTCTGGAATTGTGTACCTTTAGCTAATATCTTCAAATCTCCGAACTAATCCGACCTTACATACAGCACTCTGTGGAAGTGCTTTCCAGGTTTCCTCTAGAGACCCTCCCCCCCCCCCACCCACACCGCTTGGGATCCGATTCCACAAATTGCTCTGTGTCTCCTGGCCTTGCTTTCACATTTTACCTGTATCTTGCGCATAATTATTTACCCTTCAGAATCAAATGATAACGTTAACAGTAATCGATCTATCTCTGACCTTCACGACTTTTTGAATCTCAAACATCACCCACATCATCCTCTCCTCCAAGAAAGAACAAGGTCATACAAGACGAAATCTAATCGAATATTATTTCTTATCTTATCAGAAATGTAAGGCAATGTTTGTTCGGAATGATCACAGGAAGAGGATAATGTAATAGAGCCCCTGTCTTTTGCCTTGTATAAGGTGGTATTTTTAAAATGGCTGATTTCTGTCAGAGTGCTAGACGAGTAGAAGTTGCGAACTCCCGTGACGTTGGGCAATAGGAACTGCTGTCAGAAGAACTGCGAGTTCCTGTGATTTGTACTTGTTGTATGGGGGATCTAAACACCTGTTTCCAATGTACCATAATCCAGGACTCTCAACATCGAAGTTACTGTTCCTACAAGACTGACCAGAAATCCAATGAGAGCTTCTTCCCAGAACCAGGGTCAGAATAGCAGAACAGCAATCTGTGAGTGTTATCTGCATTTCCAGAAAACCAGTCCCAACCCATTCAGTCACCGTGGGAGTCAGCCCACACGTCCCGAGATTGAGCTGGAGCTAGAGGAACCAGATAATTTGGGAGGCAGGGGCAGAAATAAACAGGAGTTAGATGGAGATAATCACCCCTAAGAATCAGGAGATCGGTAGCTGGATGACTGTGAGGAAAGGGAAGGGGTTTAGACAGAATGAGCAGAGAATCCCTGTGGCCGTTCCCAGTAATAATAAGTATACCGTTTTGGATACTGTGGGCGGGGACGACCTATCGGCGACTAGTTGCTGTTGTTGCGTCGCTGGCACCGACACTGGAACCTCAGCTTAGAAGGGATGCAGGGAAAAGAGGAAAGCAGTAGCGATACGGAATTCGATAGTTAGAGGGACAGATAAGAGGTTTTGTGGAAGAGATCGAGGATCTCTGATGGTCAGTTGCCTCCCTGGTGCCAGTGTTCGCGATATCTCGGATCGAGTTCTCGGTATTCTCAAGAGGCCGTGTGAGCAGTCGGATGTCATGGTCCATATAGAGACCAATGACGTGGGTAGGAAGAGTGACGAGGTCCTGAAAGGTGACTTTAGGGAGTTAGGCGCCAGGTTAAAGGACAGGATAGCAATCTCAGGATTGTTACCAGTGTCACGTGCAGACGGGTTTGGAAATAATAAGATAGCGCAGAAAACACGTGGCTGAATACATGGTGCAGGTGGGAGGGCTTCAGATTTACAGATAATTGGCCTGTTTTCCAGGGAAGGTGGGACATGTTCCGGCGGTACTATTAACATCTGAACTGGAGTGGGACAAATATTCTTGCAGTTAGTTTCCCTAGAGAGACTCCAGTGCATGTAAACTAGATACAAGGGAGGAGGGGAACCAGAATGCAGGAATAGATGTATGGGAGAAGGAAGAAAAAGAAGATCGTAAAGTTGTTTGCACCGTATAGTGATAAACAGAGAGTAATTCTGTGGAGAATTATTAAATGCATTTAAATGTTGAAGATCCTGAACGCTTACGGAGTGCCAAACCGTCTACTGAGAGCAACAGAGTCCAGCTATACCGAGACCATGGCGAAAGTTGTATCACCAGACAGAGAAACAGCAGTGTTCGAGCACCTAGCTGGTGTGCTGCAACCAGACACTCTGGCACCCTACATCTTTATAACCGTGTTTGATTACGTTCTACGTCAAGCTACCAAAGATCATGACAAGCTTGGTTTTACCTTAAAACCCGGACAAACCAAAAGGGTCAGAGCAGTTACGCTCAGAGATCCCGGTTTTGTAGATGACATAATCCTGCTCTCTGACCAGGCGGAGGAAGCACAGCGGCTACTGACAAAAGTGCAAATTGAGTGCAATGAAGTTAGAGAGTCCTTTACCGTGCCAGATCCCGGCGCCCTAGGCCTGAGTCGACGTCGTCGTCGTCGTAGTAGTAGTAGTAGTAGTAGTAGTAGTAGTAGTAGTATTAGTAGTAGTAGTAGTAGTAGTATAGTAGTAGTAGTAGTAGTAGTAATAGTAGTAGTAGTAGTAGTAGTAGTATAGTAGTAGTAGTAGTAGTAGTAGTAGTAGTAGTAGTAGTAGTAGTAGTAGTAGTAGTAGTAGTAATACTCCAGTAAATATTAAAAAATGCTAAACCCTTATGTAAGTCGAAGTGAGGCTGAATTTCGTGAAGTATAGCAATAGCTATCTGTAATTTCTTGCTGCTTTGGGTACAGCAGTGTCAGAGCAATCAGCAGAACATCCGAATAGGTCGCATTTTGCATTGCTTATGTAAGGAAAGAAATACGGATCGGCTTGAGAAGTAAAAGTATAGGTGGGATTCAGCTCCGGAGCTTCCACTTAACGGGGCAGGAGAAATTGTTCAATGTTTCAAAGATCCATTTAATATCAGAGTATCTTTACAGTATAACCCAACGAAACAAGAACTCCACTAGGATAAATGATAAAATCTCCGAAGTTAGCCACAGCCCTGCATTCCTGCACCCGACGCCTGCGCCGTTTGCGTGGATGCTGTGAAATGCAGATTGATCCAAATTCGCGCACATATTATCAGACCGTACTCCATGTACGTTTACAGAGTACTTTATAAATCTTACTACAACTAGGTATTTAATAGCGATACAGTATGAAAAGAAAAGAAAAGTTGCCAAGCTTATGAGAGTTCAATTTTTTCGAGCACAACCGTTGGAGCTCAATTAGCGTAGCATTCGGTCCACTCTTCGATCTTCTCCGACCTCCTCGACCCGCCGCTTGGGACCAACCTCGGTGCTCGACCAGAGCGCGTCCAGCACGTCCGTCCATTCCCGGGTCTGCTTCCGAAAAAGCCCGCGCACTCACTCCAGGTGCCCACACATACAGATAGAACAACATTGCTGCCATTGGTTAGTTGCTCCGTTATCAATAATTATAACCCAAACATTGCAACTAAACAGTTACCCACAAAGAAGCAATTTCATTATAAATCTACAGAACAGCCATTTTATATATGCAGTTAGCAGTTAACATACAGTTACTAATTTGTGAACATTGTAGTTGTATGATTTTTATTATAGATTATTTGTGAACTATTCAATACTTAAACGAATGGCGTGTTCTCCGAGAGTTTACAGTGTGGATGCATTGTGAATATACAATATTTCCCCAGTACTTGACATTTATGAGATCCCTTGAAAGAGAAAGAGAGGTAATTCGTGCGTGAACGAGCGGAAGGCAGTCATGTGCTTGTGAGGCCTGTATTGACAAAATGATCAAATTAATCCTCTTTTTCACAATAGGTTCTCATTGTCTGCAAATGCCTGTTTCCGTGCATGCAGTAAACGTGCAGCTACTGATGTGCATTCAAGAGGCTGCTTCTCTTTCCGAAATTGTATAAAGTCATAGTATATAGGGTCCGCAACAACACACAAATGTTTTCCCTTTGTTCTTTAGAATACTTAGTAAGGATATTCACTCTGGTAATTAACTGTATATGGCAGTTAACTGCGACGGTTCTGCAGGAAGAAATGTCCAAGCTTAGATTTTTGTTTTCCCATCCCTGCGTATTTAGATTGTGATTGTTCTTGTTTCTTTGCCTTGGTAGTGATTACAGAGGGAGAAATGGATTCCACACTGGCCATGTGAAATCAAGGCGAGAGGGATCCAGATATGAGTGTATCTATACCGTGTGCGATGAACCCACTGTTGACAGTAATTGACAGTAAGGCAAATTCGTGTGCACTTGAATTGGGAATTTGAAATTGGCATTTTGGGAGTCTGGTTCATTTGGGGAGCCTCAAAAGATGTTGCTGAAGACTTTGAAATACTGAATAATACCGTGTCAATATGGCACTAAAAGGTACAGATGCAATTCTTCCCCTTGTGATTGTCAAGTCTTTGAGATAGTTTGGAATGTATTCACCCAATCTAACAATTACAGCAGCTCATTGACCATTTGCCCCTTTTCCTACTTGAACCTCATGAAGTGTGCAATCGTCCGTGGATTTTGCGATTAAAGGATCGCCAGGCACATAGTTATTTGAAATTATGACATATTTGACAAACTTAATGATTTTTAAAACTGTTTTATTCAAAAATTGCTCTGAATTGCAACTGGAGTGGGCGTTATCTACGCAGACGTCCATTTAACGTGAAAACATACTTCATTCCATCCTTCAGCTCTTGTCTGAAATTCCTCTGTGTCAGTGTATAGATACAAGTATTGGTGCACATACTCAGTATTTGCAACATTGACCCAAATTGCTGTAGTATATATACCGGAGAACTAAAATATCTGTCCTGGTAAAAGAAATTTTCCACTTGCCATTTCAGGGAATGAACTAAATAGGGCATCCAAAATAATATGAAATTAGCTGATATTGCAAACAACAAAATCGTCGATTTTCGACGGTTTTCCACCTCGGTATCTTTCTGATTATCACTGCTGTTCCGAAGTCCTCTGCGGACTCTATTTGCCGCAATGATATGTCTTACTGTTAACCCATTGAACACTAGAATTAAGCCGATTGGTAACAACGGTGATAAAATGCTGTCCAACAATTCGAGTCCTTTCCACACGGGTAAAGTAGCGTATTCATGTGTGACGGCGCAACGCCACGGCACGTTGTCAATTATGATGTAAGGTTCAAAAGCAAAGTAATACGGGACACTTCTCCCGCAACTCACTATAACCACCGTTGCTGTTCTCTCCGTGCAGTGTCGCTCCCGCAGCTTTCGACAACATATTGCGATGAAGCGATCGAAGGTAAAACTGACTGTAAACCAAACAGAACAGTCCGAAGCTACAAACCTAAGTACAACTGTCAGAGCGCATACAGGAGTGATGAGCAGGGATCTAGAATATATATAAATATTGTTGGTCTGTTCCACTAATGCGAAAAATATAACCACCATCAGATCCGCTGTTGCCATTCCAACCAGATAACGGGTGATGCATTTGGAGAGTCCGCATTTTCCACGCGATAGGATCACGATCGCCGTTAAATTAACTACAGGAAATTTGGAAGAAAAAAAAAACAGAATTATCGTTCGCTACAAATGTCTGAATGCTGACCGTTCTTCAAATGCTATGCAGGGTATGGTTTTAAAAGAGAAAAGGTGAAATTCAATTTGTGCCGGCCCCAATAGTACACTCCTGCTGGAGGACCATAATGAACTGGCGACTTTCCGACAGTTTAGAACTGGGTATCTGCTTTCCTCGACTCAGCCACCGGTGAGTGGTCCATCGATCCATGAACAACGCCATTTCCATCATTAAAGGTGAAACAGTTGTATGGTTTATTTGTAATGAAATTAACAAATTTTAAGTCATGGGTTATAATTGAGTGATTATGGAAGAACTGACCTGCGTGTCGATATTTGTCTGGGCGGTCAGTTGAAAAAGCTGCCGATCTGGAAAAGCGACCAGTGTCGCTTAAGAAAGATGTGAAATGTCAAATATGAAAGTATGCTAATATCGGCAACAATGTAATTGACAAAAAAAGCACATCACATTGAAAAAATACGGAAAATGTAAAAAAAGAACCTTTCGGATTCTTGAATCGTGAATTCTGCAAACACATTTCAGACAACGTTTGCATCTGTGTTGATTAAAAGTCCGAACAGTGCAGCAGAACAAAAGCAAAACCGCGGCACCGTACACATGGTGACCAGCTCCAATATCTTACCAGGGATACTGATCGCTACAATTGCAGGATAGAAAACGCCCGCGATGTAGTAAATCGCTGGATATCCCATATTCCATCAGAGGTAGCGTTCAGGTGTACGCTAGGTGTACGTTCAGGTTTCCAAATGTTCATCTGGACCGGCGATCGATTTTACAGAATTATATACAACTCAGAGTAATTCCACTGAGGTAATTAGGGTGTTTATCACGTCAGTTCTATTAGGAACATTCAGCTACACACAAACAAAAATTAAAATGTTTTTCTCACTCTGTCTCCCGAAAGGATGTTATAAGTTATTAATTTTTAAGCAAAACATGAGGATTGCCAATTTAATTTCCAAGTCACCTGGATTCAGTTGCTGACGTGTTGTTTTCTGATCAGTGTTGTTTCTCTTCATAGACAATCATCCTGAGTAATCAACGAAGACAATCAACTTTAAACAGATTTATTTTGTCACATTCGCAGAGCACATTCGCTTCTGACATGAAGGGCCGGGGATTAGATCGGCGGTTGAAATGGGGTTCACTTTATTTAAGGGGGAGATAGGATCATTTTTTCTTTCGCTTGTTCTAGTCATTTCGAGTCACTTGGATGAAAGTACCGTAGACCGCGCCAAATTCACGCGTGAGAGAATGGTTTGTGTGGTTCTCAATAGGAGATATGCACGTGCTTCTGACCGACTGGTCAAATTATTGCAAGAGTGTGTTGTTCTGCCAACTCTGCAAAATTTTCAGGTGGTGTATCTGGCGTCGAATATATTACTTTCATTGACGGCGTGAATATATTGATCTCGTACTTGTCAAGTAAATACCATAAATATTTATAAAGCTAAATATCATCAACTACAACCGGCATTGAATTAATGACGGCTCAGTGAAACGTATGTATTCCACTTTCAGGAACAGGTTTTCATTTACTTCATTTTACCTGACAAAAGCCTTACTTCCTCTAACAGAGAACAATTGTGCTCTTTCAAAGAGAAGAACTGATGCTTATTTGTTGCTGATTGTTCATGTTATAAAAATGACTATTAAAATTTCTCAAATTTGGCAACTTATGCTCAGTGTCAAAATAAAACCTCCAATTAACTTCCTTTTTCAAAATGCTATAGGCAATATTTTGTTTGCCACTTCCTGTGGCGTGCTTTGTTCCCCACCTGTCACCGAGCTCTCACTTGTGGTTCCAAGTAACTGTTTGCATGCCACTATGGCAACACCCTGGTACGCCACTTCGACAGGTGGGCTAAACCAGGTGACAGTAGCCGGGAACATTCAGACCTGGAGAGAGAGGAAATTCCTTACCTTAACATGCAATACCAGATCCCGGAAGGTGCGGATGAGATCAACCGCAAGATGTAACGCCCAGGAATGCTGTGCTGCAACGATTAGTAGTGAGCGTAGGGTAAAACAATGCACAGAATGCTATAGAATGTCATGGCTATTCGCTGACGCTGAGGTAGTCTCCAATCTCCACGATTTTTCGTGCCAGTGGGTCAATGTTTTTGAGGTCGAGAGTGGAACTGCCTCAGTGCGGCTTTTTCACTATGAAATTCTTCCCCACCTCATCATTGGCCATGAGGGACAACCAACACCAGCAAAGAATAATTTAAGATGAAATAGAAATAAAATAACAGATCAAACCAGTTTGGAAAAAACGAAGTGCTAACATTGATAAACCCGGTATTTCATCTTGCATGATTTTCAGAATCATGCTGGTATGCATTTATTTTCTAGTTGTGATCCCATATATTCCGAATAAATTGTCACCATGTCTATTTCAAGGAAAGAGTTTTCAGTTTATCGCCAAGGCACCTGTATAAATAGATAGATATATAGGCCAATGGGGTATTCCCTCCTCACTAGCGATCTATGACTGCAAGTAAGACTATAACAGGTCTACTGGCACATCACTGACCACACTGATGTTATCAGCGCTTACTCTGACATGCCACCGACAACATGGATAATGGCTCAGCTTCACCAGTTCACTCAATATTGCAATGTTATTATCTCAGCTCATTCGGACCCACGGCACCTCACACAGAGAATATCACTTCATTTAGAGCCATCAATAAGTATGCTGAAAATCTCATTGTTTTTCCAGCCTTAACATGGACACAACGAAAACAAGTACGACCAAAAGATCCTAAACCCTAACAATACCCCTCTTTAAAGAAATGTTCCTCAGCACAATAGCACTGCCAGTGATGATGCCCAAACACCACTGGCTACACTGTCACTGGATATCAGAGCATATTACTCATGTTTTTATTTGCAAATGGCCGCTCCCTTGGAGCAAATGAAATGCAGATTACAAACTGCAGAATCAATAGCTCAAATGTGCAGTCAATAATGCCACTCACAGTACACTGCTCAGCAGGGGACGGCTCCCTGATGTGGACAGATTTTATGTGCTTCGTATCATTAATGATTTCATTTTAACTGTCATGCAGTTCAGACGTACAGTGAATGTACCAACGAGTCACCGTAACAGCAGTGGAACGTAAAAGAAACATTGAACCTTGGGTTTTGTTGTTATTTTCATACTGATATCGAGAGTGACCCGGAAGTTAAGGAGAGATATTCGCTCCTTTCTTTTTCATTAATCACATTGGGATATGTCTATACTTCGAAGCCCTTTTTTTATTTTCATGTGTCAAATAAAATTCGGTGCTATTTACTTGCAAGTCTTAAGACACACTTTCATTTAGTCAGACCGCACAAATCATGTTCAGTGGTTTCGCAGATAAAGAACCTCAATGACGAGAATAGGTTCAACTTGCATTCAGTGGATTCAGATGAAGGAAACCACCGGGAAAAGTCAGAGTACCGCGCCTTCATCACTTACACCTTTACTGAAACGATATGTTATTCTTTGATATCCCATACCAAGAATAAAATAGTAAATATCATTATTAATACATGTGTACATGTGATCTTACGTCAGGTATACTTAACCTTTGAAAAATTGTGCGGGTTGCTGCGAATAAAAGTGCATGGCTTATATAGTTTCAAGCAAGCTGTCTGGAACAACAGGAGGGAATTATTGCACATCGCTGGTCAGATCAATTACAGTCAAGCTGTGACGTAGTTCGGCGCTTGCAGAACGACGGCGTAGCCTTAGTTATGTTCTGTGGACGCAGGAAAGTAACAGGGATGGTAGTCAGACTCCCAACTGCCGGGGTCTAGTATGTTTCTGATCGCGTCCACGATATCGTGAAATGGGAGGGAGACAGCCAGAGGTCGTGGTACATATTGGTACCAACGACATAGGTAGGAAAAGGGAGGATGAACCTGCAAACAGATCACAGGGAGTTAGGAAGGTAGTTGTGAAGCAGGACCTCAAAGGTGGTAATCTCTGGATTACTGTCTGTGCCGCGTGAAGGTGAGTATAGGTGCAGGATCAATGCGTGAACGAGGGTTTGGAGCAGTGGACAGCGATTTAGATTTCTGCATCATTGGGACCACTTTGGGGCAGACGAACCTTCACTGAGCTGGAGTCTAAGGTTCTGGACAGTCTCTCTGCAAAACCACAATTTCTCCAAAGACTCCTCGTGCCCAATTCTCGTCAAATTTTCAAGGTGTATTTAATAGTCCGGCAGACAATATGGCCCTGTAACAGAAGCTATCAGGATATAGACTGCATACAGAATGCGCGTTGAATATTCTGACAGCTGGCATTCGTACAAATCAGTTTTAACTGCTGCGGCATAAACTGCGGGCTTTCGGTATACCCCTGTGGCAGACGTGTCTACGTATGTTGCTGGATCTTATCATTAAAGGCAAATAAATACGGGCTATCCTTGTGCAAAGGGCTGGAGAAAATGCTGAGCACAGATTGATTACTATAAAGGTATTAGTTTCTGCAGGTATGGAAGTAAGAATATTGTTGCTGTCCGGCACCAGCGAAGCGATAGGGATGACTATCTTATTAATGGTTCTTAATAAGTATCACTTAATTGCTGGAGTGATACCTTCTTAGGCTTCACTAGCTATACGGTACTGTTTAATGCAGGGCAGTGGAACAATTCGTTGTGGAGTAACTTTACTCTCCGGAACTGTTTGGAATTTTCCCACATGAATTTTATATTGGGCCCATAGCTCCACTGGTTCCCGCGCTAAGGCTGTAGGGAGCAGTAAGGGGTCTTCATGCTGGTGGCTGCTGTTTTTCAACAGGTGCTTTCCAGCTCTAGGTCCTTAACATAATCTGTCTCTCCTTTTAGTTAAATCTATTCGCGCTTTTTGACCCAGTACGGGCAGAGCGATAGTAGAAACAGCATTAGTTTGTTTGACTAATTGTCTTGTGATCGTCCCGATACCATTGGGTTTTGCTGGTGGCTTTATGGCCACGGTCAAATGAGGGTTTGAAGAGTGCCCTAGTCGGAATCTGACATCCCGATCCTCCACTAAGTCTTCAGGACTCCTAATACCTCGGGACCAAAAGACACATGAGCTGTTGCCTTAAGCTTTTCTTTACCGTTTAAATAATGGTGTACAGCATGATTGCAGTGCCCGTCAGTTTCCAATGTACAATGGAGCTGCTTCTTTTCTCGGCTTCAATTAATCAAATATTGCTGATTTTGCTTGTCCTAAGATTGTGTCATACGGTATCCGGACTTGCATAGCATGAGGATTGCTATCCAGCTGTAACAGTATAACATGAGTGCTGTTCTTTCCATTGCCCGACCTTTCTTTAATTTTACCGTCCCTAATTTGAGGAAAACTCCATATATGTACCTTTAGCCGTGCAGTGCACTTTTCCCCCTAATTCACAAAGGGTCTGTCGACCCAACAGGTGAAGCGGACCTGTTTTAGATATAATGAAGGAGTTTGGTAAAAACTTACCCTTCACCTGCAGTAAGGCTGTCGTGAAGATTGGCTCAGTCATCGAAATTCAGTGGTTTCAACAATGGTATCACTCAAGAGGATGTCCATGGAATGGCTTACAGATGGCATCGTGGCACCTGTATCAATCCGACAATTCAAATAACTATTCCCTATTCTTACAGCGGTCATGGGTTCTTCTTTCATGTTTTTGGACAACCTGATTACCACCGGATGCACCACCTTTTCTCCGCAGCACCCCTAGGCTGACTAAAAGGAAAATTTGCTGATCCCGCATCCGGAGGTGGAAACTCCCTGGACGTCGGGGCCGCTTTATCGTCTTAATCTTTTTGGCGGTGTTCTTTCCTGCCTGAAATTGTGATCAAAGTCTTCACGTTACTTCCGAACCTTGTCGGTTTATTGGCAGGATCAACTCTAGCCGGCCGACGCCTGGCGTTTCATGTTTAAGATTTCAATTACAGTTAAGACAGAACGTTTCTTTGTACAGATTATGTTCACAGTGAGCGCCCACTGAAACTCAATCTGCGTAGACGAAAGCTCCTCCGACATTTTTCCTTCCGTGTTTTTTTTTCTTTTTGTAGTCCTCGCTTGACTGAGGTCTTCCACCAGCCTCAGCCGTGCAGGCGTCTTGCCCTATTCTGAGTCACTGGCCGGACGCTAGGCTATCGACTAACTCCTCTCCCACAGGGAGGTCTCCGGCAACTACCCCGCTCCTGCTAGAACAGGACTGTAGTAATTCGGACACTATCCCCTTTCAGCTAGAGCTGTCCCTATTTAACTCTGCTCTCTTAGCTAGCCTTTATTCGGATCCCGTTTAATGGAGATCCCATCCCCGTCGCCAGATTCTGTCGTGGAAATTTTAGCTAAGGACACCAGAACGACTTCGAGTTTCTTTTTAATAGTTTATTGATACGTTGTCATGGAGATTCTGTAGCGGTCTCCACCGCCACCAGAGCTCTGGTTTCTAGGTTATACATAGCCCGTATTTATATAACAAGACATACAACTTTGCATGACGTTGTTTATGCATCTTACAGTCGGTACATGATCAAACTTTTACAAGAGTGTCAATTATCTCTGAGCGAGAGTCCTTCTCGATGCACTCCTTGGTAGGGAGATCTGTACCTGTGATGGACTCACGGTATCAAAAGCTAATCCATGGTTATTCCACTCACAAGCATTGTTATTTCCAAACCGGACAATGAGGCGGCCAGTCAGGAAGACATGGAAAATATGCACAAAATGACATAAATAATCTGTAAGTGCTGGTAAACCTTTCTAGGACACTGCAAGCAGTATTACTGCAAACAGATTCTGAACTTTAAAGCCTCTACACTAAGAATCCCAGTCCATTTTGGGGAAATTATAGTCACACACCACTCTGGTACTTTTGCAACTTTCCATAACCTGCCTACGCTTCTGTTCCTATTTCTCCTGCTTGCACTTCAAAACATTTGGAAATTGAGGCACACAGCATTTCAAAGGTCCCCTTTATCAACTCTACGTTACATCTTGAAAGATGCCCAGCGGGAGGCAAGTTATTGACAGTGTCCATGAATTACACTTCAGTGTCAGGGTTAAATACGTCTCAATCCTTGAAGGTTTGTGTTTGTACTAGTGTTTCGCTTCGGCGCAGTGTATTGGGCGTGCATAGATCTATGTGCTCATTGCACTATGTTCGGCGTTTTATAGGTCTGAGCCCTGGTATTGCAGGTTATGTTATGATTGGAGACTTGATCGACAGGGGAGCAGACAGGAGATTTTGTGGATGTGGGAAGGACATCCGAATGGTTGCCAGGTTTCGGGATGTCTCTGACCGGGTGCATGACATCCTGGTACGAGAGCGAAAGCAACCAGAAGTCGTGATACATGTTGGTACCAACGACATAGCAAGATAGGGATGAGGTCCTGATGAACGAGTTTCGGGGACTAGGCAGAATGCTGAAGAACAGGACCTCAAGGGTTCTCAGGATTGCTGCCAATGCTACGAGATAGTGATGGTAAGAATTGGAGGAGATGGCATTTGGATGCGTGGCTGAGGAGTTGGTGCACGGGGCAGGATTTCCGATTTTTGGATCATTGGGATCTCATCTGGGAAATGTTGGACCTGTACAGATTTGATGGGTTGCACCTGAACTCGAGGGGGAGCAACATCCTTGCAGGTAGGTTTGCTAGCCTGCTTCGGGAAGGTTAAAGTAATAATGCTAGGGGGGTGGGACACCGTGAGATAGAGCAGTGAAAGAAGTGCATGGAGTAAAGCTAGATCTAACATGTGGAGAGGCTTTGAGGAAAGAGAAGCAGCATAAAAGTTGTAAAGGTAGTAAGGTAGAAGGGCTAAAGTGTGTTTCCTTCAATGCAAGAAGCAACAGGAACAAAGGCGATGAACTGAGAGCTTGGATACATACATGGAAGTATAATGTAGTGGCCATTACGTAGACTTGGCTGGCACCAGGGCAGCAATGGATTCTCAATATTCCTGGATTTCAGTTCTTTACAAGCGATGGGGGGCGGGAAGGGGAGGAGATGTGGTATTATTGGTCAGGGAGACTATTACAGCTACAGAAAGGGTGGGTGATGAAGCAGGATGCTCTTTTGAGTCAGTATGGGTGGAAGACAGGAACAGGAAAGGAGCAGTTACTCTGCTGTGGTTATTCTATCGGCCCGCTGATAGCAGCAGAGATACCGTGGAGCAGATTAAGAGGCAGAGTTTGGAAAGATGTAAAAATAACAGGGTTGTTATCATGGGTGACTTTAACTTCCCTAATATTCATTGGCACCTGATAAGTTCCAAGTGTTTAGATGGAACAGAGTTTATTAAGTGTGTCCAGGACAGATTCCTGTCACAATTTGTTGACGGGCCGACTAGGGTGAATGCCATATTAAATCTAGTATTAGGTAACGACCCGGGTCTGGTCGCAGATCTCTCAGTGGGTGAGCATCGGGGGGGACAGTGATCACCGCTCCCTGGCCTTTAGCATTATCATGGAAAAGGATAGAATCAGAGAGGACAGGAAAAAGTTAATTGGTGAATGGCAAATTACGAGGCTATCAGGCTGGAACTTGCGGGTGTGAATTGGGATAATGTTTTTGCAGGCAAATGTACTATGGGCATGTGGTCAATGATTAAGGATCTCTTTCAGGATGTTAGGGATACATTTGTTCCGGTGAAGAAGATAAAGCATGCTGGCTGAAGGAACCATTGGGGCAAGTGAGGTTGAAAATCCAGTCAGCTGGAAGAAGGCAGCAGACATGAGGTTTAAGAAGCAATGATCAGATGGGTCTATTGAGTAATATAGTGTAGCAAGAAATGAGCTTAAGAAGGTGCTGAGAAGAGCAACCAGGGCGCATCAGAAGGCCTTGGCGAATAGGGTATAGGGAAACACAAGGCATTCTCCAGTTATGTGAAGAACAAAAGGATGACAGGAGTGAAGGTAGGACAGATTAGACATAAAATTGGGGAGATGTGCCTGGAGGCTGTGGAAGCGAGCGAGGTCCTCAGTGAATACTTGTCATCGGTGTTCAGCAATGAGAGGGAAATTGATGGCGCTGAGGACAATATGAGTGAGGTTGATGTTCTGGAGCTCGTTGATATGGAAGGAGAGGATGTGTTGGAGTTATTAAAATACATTAGGACGGATAAGTCCCCAGGACCTGACGGAATACTCCCCAGGCTGCTCCACAAGGCGAGGGAAGAGATTGCTGTGCCTTTGTCTAGGATGTTTATATACTCGTTGTCCACGACAATGGTACCGGAGGACTGGAGGGACTGGAGGTCCCCTTGTTCAGAAAGGTTAGTGAGGATAGTCTGGTAATTATAGACCAATGAGCCTCACGTCTGTGGTAGAGAAGATTGGTAAAAATTCTTGGAGATAGGAACGATGGGAATTCAGCGAATATTGGTCTAATCAGGGATAGTCAGCATGTCTTAGTGATGGGCAGATCGTGTCAAACAAGACTGATAGTTCTTTGAGGAGGTGACCAGGCATCTAGATTGGGGTAGTGCAGTGGATGTGACCCACATGGATTTTATTAAGGCATTTGGCAAATTTCCACGCTTTGTAGGCTTATTCGGAAAGTCAGAAGACATGGACTGCAGGGAAGTTTGGCCAGGTGGATTCAGGATTGGCTTGCCTGAAGAAGGCAGAGGGTCAGGTGGAGGGAGTACATTCAGATTAGAGGGTTGTGACCAGCGGTGTACCACAAGGATCTGCTCTGGGACCTGTCCTTTTCGTGATTTTTATTAACGACCTGGACGTGAACGTCGAAGGGTGGGCTGACAAGTTTGCAGGCAACACAAAGGTTTGTGGCATTGTAGATAGTGTAGAGGATTGTCAAAGATTGCAGAGAGACATTGATAGGATGCAGAAGTGGGCTGAGAAGTGGCAGATGGAGTTCAACCCTGGGAAGTGTGAGGTGGTCCACTTTAAATGGACAAACGCCGTGGCAGTAAACACAGTATTTGGGAGTGCGGAAGAGCAGAGGGATCTCGGTGGTACATGTCAACAGATCCCTGAAAGTTGCCTCACAAGTAGATAGCTTAGTTAA
Source organism: Hypanus sabinus (assembly GCF_030144855.1). Classification (NCBI taxonomy): domain Eukaryota; kingdom Metazoa; phylum Chordata; class Chondrichthyes; order Myliobatiformes; family Dasyatidae; genus Hypanus; species Hypanus sabinus. The sequence continues at coordinate 131,814 of NW_026780152.1, forward strand.
AAAAACTTATGCGGTGTTAGCTTTAATAAGTCAAGGGATGGAGTTTACGAGTCGCGATGTAATGATGCAGCTCTACAAAACAATGGATAGACCACACTTGGAGCACCGTGTCCAGTTCTGGTCGCCTCACTATAGGAAGGATGTAGAAGCATTGGAAAGGGTACAGAGTAGATTTACCAGGATGCTACCTGGTTTAGTGTGCACGGATCATAACCAGAGATTAAGGGAGCTAAGACTTTGCTCTTTGGAGAGAAGGAGGATAGGAGGAGATTTGATAGAGTTATACAAGTTATTAAGAGTAATAGATAGAATGGATAGACAGCATCTCTTCCCCATGGCACCACTGCTCAGTATAAGTAGACATGACTTTGAGGCAACGGGAGGGAAGTTCAAGGGGGATATGAGAGGAAGTTTTTTTTTTACTCTGAGAGTGGATGGTGCGTGCAATGCACAGCCTGAGTCAGTGGTGGAGGCAGAAACACTAGTGAAGTTTAAGAAACTGCTAGACATATACATGGAGGAATTTAAGGTGGTGGGTTATATGGGAGGCAGGGTTTGAGGGTCGGCACAACATTGTGGGCCGAAGTCCTGTAATGAGCTGTACTATTCTACGTTCTATGTTCCACGTTTCAAGCTCATGCAGCTCTGTTTCAGCACCACCGTTTTGAGTTTCTCATTTTACGCCCGCCAAAGCCGATTCATATCAGACTTTTAACTAATTTACTTCTTTCCATACACCGGATTTCTAAAGAAAATACCTACTTATTTCTTATTGAAGGGACATGTTGTTCTGCTTTAAACAGTTAAAGCTACCGAAATACCGTGTGATTTGTTTTCTTTTGTAATTCCAATATATGTAATAATAGCAGAACTGATCTACACACATCTCCCTCAGCTGCTGGGTAAAACAAGGGTTAACTGTTATTGTCATTCCGTGGAAAATAAATTGCGTCAATTCAGGGTAGGCTGCTGACGTCAGCGGAGGTTCTATCTCTTATTAATAGGAGTCCCTTTCAGTCAGTTCCCCAGTTTCAGCGAGAGCAGCCTCTCCTGCCAAGGACAGAGATCCGGAGCGGCACCAAGAGGGGGAGTAAGAACAGACTGTCTGGTTCTGTCATGGATCACACACCGGGAGGGACAGCTTGGAATATAACAAGAAATGAGAAAAATATCTTCTGGATGTTTCCATATATTTTGGCAGAGGATGATTGGCTAACGGTAGATTATCGAATGATGAGTGTGTTTATCACCATTCAAGTGATTTTCTTCCCCGTCCTCGCTATCATTGCTCTTCCCGGTGAGTCTCTTTCCAAAGATAACTTATGAAACAGCATTGAATCGCACGTTTTCTTGTCACGTTTTCCTTTCCTAATAATAATTTAGGCTGCTCTCGCACATCCCAGCTGTTGATTAAGCAAATCATTACCCTATTATCTTTGGTAATTTACTGTTCTGATGATCCCTGTCTAAGAAAATATGTGCTGTCAGTTGTGATGATCCAGATCAGGAAATAAAATATTTAATGTTTGAAGCGTGTTTGATAGCCTATTGCCTGGATTAGCAGGAGTTTATGGTAATAGGGCAGAAAGACTGGGGAAGCTTACCTGTAGCTGAAAGTCTCAGATGGAGCCGTCGTGCAGAGGATGCGTCCAACAGTGTGAGAGTCTAGGGCCAGACAGCGCAAAATCAACATGGATGAATTCCACTTGGAACAGCGCTGCCGAGGAATTTCTATTGGCAGAGGCAATGTGTCTGTGGATCTCATTGCCGTGGATGGTTGCTGAGGCCAAATGATTGGGTGTATTTTAAGCAAAAATTAATAGGTACGCAATTAACAGGGATATCAAAGTTTATGAAGAGAAGGCAAGAGACAGTGTTGGGATGAAATCTATCAATTATGGTTGAATGGCTTCTGATCGCATGCTTGGTCAGGCTGCCTTAGTAAATGCTGCGGATGCAATGGTTAAATTGCTGATGAGTTCGCTTATAGACAATCGTTGCACACAGCAGCCTGTCGGTGATCATGACGTGTGTCGGTGACAAATCACCTTCATTGTTGCTGAAAAAAATAACGCATCATCGATACTTCAATGAATGACATTCAATTGTAAAGGCGAATGTACAAGATGCAAACCGTGAGACTCGCGGTGTGACTTGAAGGTGACGTCGCCAAACAAGAGTAGCCGTGCAATAATAAGGTTTTGGTCTGCTACCCCATTTGCTGATCCAGACGCCCCGGGAAACTATCAGGGACGGGGATCTGCGTTTCAGCTAAATCGGGTAGGTGTCAAGGTCACTTATTTCACAATAAATGAGTTTTCAGAGATTCCACAGATGCATCATTCAGCTCTTTTCCCCCAACACGGACGGAATTTCCCAATCATCAGCCATCTTCATTTGTGTTTGTCGCTGTCTGTTTCGCTGCCGATATTCGATCGATCAGATTGCACTGATTTTCCACTACTTTGCAAAACCGTTTAGTTTTATTGATTGTTAATCTTTACAATTATGTTATTATGTCAAGTAGTCTCATTTCTATCATTGTTACATATTATATACTTGCTTTAAGAGAGCTCTGTCTTCTGTGTTTACTGTGATTGTTTATTTTGTTCGTAGTGAACACGGTGACCATATTCATCTTGTCTCGTGGTAAGTGCGGCCTCTCCAGAGTTGTCACTTGCTACCTGGTTGCCATGGCAGTGGCGGATATTCTGGTTCTTATCCTGGACCTGATATTGAGCAAGATTCCACTTATGTACACGCCATTCCTCGTTTTCGTCCTATCAATGCCCAAGGTGTGTAATATCCAGGCTGCTCTGATTTACACCGTCACCGACTGTTCGGTCTGGTTCACCGTCATGTTCACCTTTGATCGATTTGTCGCCATTTGTTGCCAGAAGCTGAAAACAAAATATTGCACCGGGAAAACTGCGGCTGTTGTTTTGGGGACAGTGACTGCGATCAGCTGTTTGAAGAATATTTACTGGTATTTTCGGCTCTCAGAGATATACACATGGTCAATCAATCCATTCATTTGTGAAAAGAGAGATTATTATTTGAATTTCACTTCTCAGGTTGACTTATTCTATTACTTCCTCACCCCTGTATTACCATTTCTGCTGGTTCTAGTAACGAATGCTTTCACCGTCAGGCACGTCTTGGTCACGAGCAGAACTCGCAGGAGACTCAGGGTTCCCGGAAACGGACAGAGTGTCAGAGACCCGGAGATGGAGAAACGCAGGAAATCCCTCGTTTTATTGCTGATCGTCTCCGGCAATTTCATCCTGCTGTGGGCACCTTTCACTGTGTTCTCTGCGTGGGATCGGATATGCGATCTTACCAATTTTCTGCTTCCGCCCGAATCTCTGCGAGAACTTGGCATCATTTTGCAGCTTCTGAGCTGTTGTACAAACACGGCCCTTTACGCCTTTACACAGACCAAGTTCAGGGTGCAACTAAATATCGTGGTAAAATCCCCGCTCGCTCTCTTTGTAGTGAAGAAGTGGTGACTTAGCGGTGTCTCCCGACACCCAACCCACCCAATGCCTCCTTACCCCGAATCCAACTAATGTCCCATACATTGTGGCGACTTCCTGTTCCTCTGGGACCGGCGTTGTCCTTCTTCCATTCACTCCTCTCAGGGGCCCCTAACATAGCAGGTTCACAATGCACTTCCCTCATTCGCCAGCCCATCCTCCCATTTCTGCCCAACAGGTCTCAGTACATTTTTCCCCACAGTTGCACCGTGCAGTACTTCTGACTGCCCGGATACATTGGTCCATCTGCAAATGCCGTACTCTTGCGAGGGCGTCTGTGTTCCCGAAACATCCTGTTCATTCTCGACAGTGGTGACTGAATTGGTACTACAAACCATTGAAGACTGAATTAATGCTGCTTCCTGCACCCACGCTGAGCTTGTCAATTTCATCTACGTTGCCTACAACTTTCCAGAACGCCCTCAGATCAGTCTGTCCCATTTTTCCTCCGCTCTTGTCTCTCAAACTTTCGGTCCCGAATTTCAGAGATAGACCATTCAAGACATCGTTAACAAAGCCTAGCTACTGAATCCCACAGTTATAGTGAGGATACCACCTGCCACATGGACAATCGCCCAAGTGCTGTTCCATTCTATCATTTTCTTGGATGTGAATTTCCTCTCAAGATATTTTATAGTAAACGGAGGCTTCCTTCAGCCCGATCAATGCTGCCATCAGCAATGTCTGTTGCTCTTCCTGCAGGTAACATCACTCCATCCCACCCAGAATAATAGAAGGGATTGGATTTCTTTGCCTTCAGTCAACAAGCCAGTGGTCTCTGCATAAAAAAATATTGTCACGTAACTTCCATCACCTCCATAGCGACTCTACCACTAGGCACGACCTTCCCTCCCCTACATCCTTCTCCGAAGATCGTTCTGCACACGACGCCATTGTTTATTCCTCGTTCCCACAATTCTCCCCTATTCCTGTCTCCATTCTCTAGACATTATTTCCACACGGGCTCTGGCTATTGAAGAATAACGGAGACCACAATGGTAACACACCTCATTTCCAGCCTCCGCTCCTTTGCGAAAAATAAAATGTCGATTATCCATCCAGCTACAATCGAAAAAAAACATTATCTGCTATTATGTCATTTATAATCCCTGTCAGACCAAGATATAATCGGGGCCGCGGACAAAGTTGTTCTGAAAGTCGTCATGAGCTTAGAGGAGAGTTAATTAGGGATAAGGCCCCATCGAGTGACCACACTTACTGAGGAAGATATTAGGCAATTGACATTCACTTTTGTTATTGAAATATTATCGGGAATGACCTTGACGGCTGACAGAAAATCTCGGTGTAATATTTTTGATCTTCACAATAACGTTGCTCCTTATCCTGTCGCATCACTAACATAACGACAATATCTGAGTTTAAACACGTCCGACAGCTGAACAATACTACTAAAGACGTATCGCAGATATCACCAGCAGGAATGACACTGGTTCTCCAGTCCCAACAGATTATTTTCGATCAAATGTATTGAATTTGCAATTCTGGCTTAACCGGTAACAAGTACAGTGCCTATAGAAGTATTCACTCCCCCACACTGGGAATACCATTGTAGCATGGACACTCACATGGATCTCAGGTATGCCTTCCTCTTGGCCGGCTACGTGGAACAGTGTCTGTTCCGAGCTACACTCGTGTTACTCCCCAACTGTCCTGCGCTACATCGACTACTGCATTGGTCTGTCTGCGGCACGCATGCGGAGCTCATCGTCATCAACTTCGCCTCCAACTTAGACCCTGGCCTCAAATTTACTTGGCCCATTTCCGATACCTCTCTTCCTTTTCCCTTTCTCTGTCTCTATTTCCAGAGACATCATATCTACCGTTGTCTCCTGTAAATCCATCGTCTCTCACAGCTACTTGGACTATACCTCTTCCCATTCTGTTACTTGTGAAAATGCCAGCCGCTTTCACTAAATTCCTCCCATCTCCTCGGCTTATGCTATCAGGATGAGGCTTTTCAGTTCAGATCAAAGAAGCTGTCCTTCTCCTTCAAAGAAAGGGGCTTCCCTTCCTCCAGCATCAATGCTATCCTCAACTGCATGTATTCCATTTCCTGCAAGTCTGCCCTCACACTACCCTACCGCTGCCCCACCTAGGACCGGAACAACTTGTCCTCACCGGCCATCCCTCCAGCCTCGGCGTCCAGCACATAATTATCCGTAACTTCAGTCATCTCCAACGGAATCACACCGCCATGCGCATCTTCCCTTCCCCCTCCACAATCTTAGATTTCCACAGGGATGAGACTCCGTTGTCCATTCCCCCCTCGCCACTAATCTCCCTCCTGTCTCTTATCTTTGCAAGCTCAACAACTGCTACACCTGCCCCTACATACTCCCTGATTGACATTTAGGTCATCAACCTGTCCTTCCAGGTGAGACGACACTTCAGCTGTGAGTCTGTTGTGGTCATTGATTGTATCTGCTGCTTTGGTGTGACCTCCTGTATATCGGTGAGACACGACGTTTATTAGGAGACTGCTTAACCGAGAACATACGCTTCGTCCATCAGAAAAAGCGAGACCTCCCACTTAAATTTCACTACCATTCCCATTCCGACATGTCTGTCTATGGACTTCTCTACTCTCGGGATGAGGCCACAGTTATTTTGGTGGACCATCACCTTATGGCAGGAACGTCAGTTTCTCGAATTACCAGTAATGTTCTCCGTCTTCAGCAGTTCCTATTCCCATTTCCCTCTCTAAACTTATCTCCGCAAGTGCCCGTCACTCCTCTCTGGTTCCCTCTCCCCCTTTTCTTTCTTAAATGGTATTCTGTCCTCTCCTATTAGACACCCCTTCTCCACCCTGCACTACTTTCAGCGATCAACTCCCAGATTTTTACCTCTCCAATGTCCCCATCCTGATTTCACATATTCCCTGTGATTCTTCCTGCCTTTCCCCCACCTACTAAATCTGCCACCAAATATTTTGTCTCCAGTCCTAATGAAAGGTCTCGGCCCGGTACATTTTCCATAGATGCTGAATTCATCCAGCATTCTGGGCGTATTTCTCAATAAAGAGAACTCGGTGACTATTTGGTTGAGTAGAGGGTGTAATGCCCTGGTTCAGATCTTTAATGTTATGCTATATATATTTACTTTATTAGTTCTGTAAGAGCAGCCTCTTCTGCTTCCAAACTGTTTGGTTTATTGTTGAAAGTAAGTGATGATGAGGAATCCGGGCCATCCAAATACAATAATAGAACTGGGGGGAGATTTTTGTTGAGGGACTCCAGCGTCCGTCTTGAGGCTTTTTCTCGGTGGGACATGAAGAGAGTAAACGCTGGGGAAAACCGATCGTAGGATACGACCCGGATTATTCGAGATGGATTGCGACCGACTTTGGGAAGGTGGTATGAGCTTTCACGCAACCGACGGACCAGTCCGTGAGTGCAGAGTCGTTCACGCTGAGCTCCTACTTGTAAATATTTGACTGGTTTTAATACTTCATTTTTTTTCCGCTTTATTTACTGACCTTTAAGTTAAGATTCATAAATATAATTCCTTTAATTGTAAGTACTGTGCTGTCTGCTATTTCGTTCCACTAATTTGTAACAAGGTAGCACATTACATAGCATCTACGCAAACCGATGTTTAATGTGGGGGACTGTCTCAATCTCTCTAGTTGTTCCGGAATGGAAGACGGTATTCCCTCGACTTAGGAAGCTAAAGAAACCAGGGGGCTTGTCCGGGATCGATTTATTTCGATAACTTGTGATCGCCCTGAGCATTGATAGAGTGTGTTGTGTGGTTAACCCTATGTTAAACTATCGTCCGGTACTATTTCCGATACGTGGTTAAGGATGCTGCAGGGAGGGAGGGGTCGTCAGCTGACTATAATTCCCATGAGGAAGGGAGTGTTGGCGAGCGTGCGGAATCACAAGCCGAGCCATAGCTGTGGAAGCGGATTTCAAAGGCAGGTTGCTCTCGTTTATTTGCCGGAGCGAGGGGAAGGAATGGTCTGATTCAGAATGTCGAATAAATCTCGAGCGAGGAATGAGGATTCTGAGTTGGAGTCAGCCCTTACCTCCTTGGCCAATAAAAGGCGAATTGCACATGCCTTGGGTACTAGCTATAAAATCTTGTATGTTCTCAAGAGTGAAGACCTCCCCCGAGGGGGAAGAGGAGTCTGAGACTTGGACGGAGCAGACCTATCAGAAGCCGGTTGAGTGACAGTGATCTAATGACATCAAACACAGCGATTGTTTGAAAGTTTTAAATGGGCCGGCTGCTGACGGAGGGAGAATCGTACAGACACAGAACCCCTTTGCTACCTCTGCAAGCTACACGGAAGCGATAGACAGTGTGTTTGGCGCGACAGGAAGCCCAGTGGGTTTCAGGACATGCTTCAGGAGGAAGTTGGAGAGAACTTTCTGAAAACATTCTCCATCACCCTGTGTTCCGAGCTGCTTTTGAGGAATTGCGTGGCCTTGCTGGGCAGGATGATGAGCATAAACGGGGGATTCTGTGAAGCACTCAGTCCCAACGGGTCATGTTACGGTCTGGGGAAGTACTGTTCCTACAGTGACTGGAAAACACAAATTTCCCGGAATACCTGACGCCGAGTTCCTCTTCTTGGATGCTCCAAAAGACCACGAAGAGGAGTCATGCTTACCAGATGGGATGCGGCAGAAGCCCTCGGTTAAACAGGTGAACGGGATGGCAGTGATTGTCAGGAAGACTTCTGAGAGGAACGGCAGACTCAGGAGGGGGATGCCTTTGGCACCTCTGTTTCTGGTTACGGAAATGTCTAACGTCTCTGTGAGACAGGCCAGGGAGAAAACCTTACCGAAAAGCGGAAAGTTGATTCCCTAGTCATTCAGCTTTTGTGACTCCCCCCTACCAGGAGATTGAAAGAAGATTTTGAGTCTGGAAAGTGTATTTTCTTTGACGAGTCTGATGTGGGTTCTTCCAAGAGCACTCCCCACGTCTCCGGATAACCGAGGATACCCTGTTCAGCGAAAGGTCCCGGCAACCGGTTCCTACAGAGCAGGACGACATTCGGTATCATCTGTGGAAGCTGAAGGAAGCCGGCATCATCAGTAAGTACAAAAGCGCCTCTGCGTTCGCATTAACAGTGGCCAGGAAGAAGAACCGGAAGGTATGGAAATAAAGGCGAACTTGCATCACAGACAGTAAACTGATCAAGGTCGGTTTAGGTTAAAAGAGTCAAAGCCTGGGATCCAATTGCATGCGTTAGGTTCCTGAAAATAGATTCGCAGGCTTGTGATGTCTGGGATATAAACATTTTTTCGAGGAGTTGGGGCAGGGCGTAGGTCAGAGTTTTATTTTTTTCTGAGTGATAGACAGAGATGACAGGGTTTTAAAGGCGAAATTGCATATTCTTGTAGACAACATTAGTCAAAGAGACTGATATTTCTTTGTTTCCGGCTATCTTTCTTATCTCTCTCTCCCTCCCTCCATCCCCCCTCTCTCCACACTGCAATACACAGGCATAGATAAACGCAACACAAACAGACGCTGCAAATTCCACACCTCATGACAGGCACTCACCTGCACACATGCATGCGTGCGCACCAAACCCGGGCTGTACGCACTGACAGCCTCACAGAACACGCACCATTCATCATCGACTGAAATGTATACCTTGAACACAGCAAAATTGTCCTTGTTCACGAGTCGGTGCTTTTATCTGAGAGTATCTCCATGTTTCCGCATTCGCTGTGTCAGTGACCAGAAAGAAGGAGGAAGTTCAGTCCTTTCGGAATTGTATTTCTTTTAGGTTCTTCCTCGTACTCCCCTTGGTCCTCGTTCATCAAGTTATCAAGTTGTGATTTATCCTCTTTATCAGGACCATGCTGGTAAAGAACATGACATGAACATTGACTTCTCTAACTTCCTCTAATGACACTCAACCCCTTCTTACCCCATCCCTGACATATTTAGTTGTTTCGTTTTTCTTCTGTCTCTCTGCCCATCACTCTGCCTGTTCTCCATCTCCCTCTGGTGCTCCCGTCCCCCCTTCATTCTCATTAGGCCTCACGTCCCATGATCCTTTACCTTCTCCAGCTCTGTATCACTTTTGTCAATCACCTTTCCAGCATTTAGCTTCATCCCACCCCCTCTGGTCTTCTCCTATCATTTCGCATTTCCCGCTCCCCCTCCTTTTTTCAAATCTCTTAGTATCTTTCCTTTTAGATGCTGCCTGGCCTGCTGTGTTCCACAAGCATTTTGAGTGTATCGTTCGAATTTCCCGCATCTGCAGATTTCCTCGTGGGTACTTTGCATTTGCCTTCACCGGTGCACTGGTCATGGTCTCTCCGGAAACACTTGATTATGGTAGGGTCCCGGAGGACTGGAGAATTTTAAATGTCACTGCACTCTTTAAGCGGAGAGAAAGTCAAAAGAAAGGAAATTACAGGCCACAGCTTCACCTCACTGCTTGGGGAACTGTAGGAATCTATTATTAAGTATTCGGATTCGGGGAGCTTGGAAAGTAATGGTACAATAAGTCGAGGTCAGAATTGTTTATGTAAAAGGAAATCTTGTCTGAATAATCTGTTAGAGTTCTTCGAGGAATTGATAAACAGAAAGCAAAGAAATGAAGCAGCGGATGCCATTTACTTGGACTTTCAGAAAGCATTTGATAAGCTGCCAAACATGAGCCTGCTTCCTCCGGCGTTGCAGCAATGTTACTGGCTCAGGTATCGGAATAGCGGACAGGCCGGAGGCAGCGGTTGTGAGTGAAGTGGCTGCCGGTGACTAGTGGTGTTCCTCAGAGGTCAGTATGGTGACCGCAAATTTTCACGTTGTTTGTTCATGATTTAGATAATCGAATAGCTGGCTTTGTGGCAATGTTTGCAGACGATACCGATATAGTTGGAGTGTTAGGTCGTGCTGAGGATAATGCGATTGCAGAATGACTTAGACAAATTGGAAGTACGGTCAAAAAAGTAGCAAATGGAATACAGTGTAGGAAAATGTAAGGTTAAGTATTTTGGTAAAAGGAACAATGGTGCGGACTATTATCTAAATGGGGAGAATTTACAAACATCAGACACCTGGAGTGACCTAGGAGTCCTCGTACAGAGGTTAAATTTACAAATTAAGGCTGTGGTAAAGAAGGCAAATGAAATGCTCTAATGTATATCAAGAGGAACAGGATATCAGAGCAAGGAGATAATGCTAAGACGTTATAAGACACCTGTCAGGTCACAATTGAAGTATTGTTAACTGGGTTAGGTCCGCATATCTCAGAAAGGATGTATTCCCGTTGGACGTATTCCAGAGGGGTATCACGAGGACGGTTCTGGGAATAAAGTTGTGAATATGTGAAGAGCGTTTGGCAACGTTGCGACCGTAGTCACTGGAATGTAGAAGAATACGTGGAGGAGTGTCTGACTGAAACGTCTGGTATGCAGAAAGGACACGATAAGATGGATATCGAGAGGATGTCTCCTATGGTGTGGTGTTCAGATATAGTGAACACAGCCGCAGAATTGAGGGGTACATTTTTATAGCCGCAGAGTAGTGAAATTCTCTGCGGCGGCGGCGAATGCCAATTCCGCCAAATACGTGGGTACACTTCAAGCGGAAGTGGTTCGTTTCCTGATTGGTCAGTGTATCGAAAGACATGGCGAAAAGGCAGGACCATGGGTTTTGAGTGTGTTCCGGCACTAGCCTTGATGGAACGGCGGAGCAGACTCGATGTATTACATATCCTAAATCTGTTCTTACGTTTGCTGGTCTTATGGTTTCTTCGTCACTTTACCCACGGTCACTCAAACTCGCGGCTTCTTCCTGCTGGTCATGTACTATGCCACTTTTCGGACACGACGCAACCGCCATTTATACAGGACGATGGACAGGGGCTGAATTAAATTTTCACCTTCCCCGTTGTCATTCTGTACAAGTATTTAATTATCATTTCTGATGTGCTACTATTGAATATTATAATAGACGTTCTATTCTATGACTTCGTATGGTGAGTTTCAGATTGAAAAAAAAGCCGTGAAGTTCATAGCTAGAAGGATAACGGGAGCCTCTTCCATTTAAATCTGGAAGGTACATGTCTCTGCAGAAGTGAGGTGATGTAGGCAGAAAATCTGCGCAAGGCTGCGTGGCTCCGAACACATGGTGTAATGTGAAGAAATTTGGAGGACCCGAGGAACCCTGGGAAGCACGTGGGCAGATTTCTGAAAATCCGGGTTTTGTTCGGTCTGTCACTCAGCAGAAGGATGGAAATTTGTCCTTGTTGGGTGACGGCACTGGTGGCTGGAGCAGATAACGCTGCTAGTACTATTTGAACGTAAGTTTTTCCCACTTTTGAACCGCTGTGTACGTACGATCAGTCTATGTATATAGTTAATCTAATGTATTTACCAGCACATTAAAGAGTGACTTCTGCACTGTATTTTATAGTATTGCGTTTATATTTTGTATTTATTGTGGTTTTATACGTAATGTACTTTATAAAGCTCATCGGTTTCGAGTAATACACGTTTCGCTTTCCTTAACGCTCGTGGACTGAGGACTGGCAATAACCAATCCCAAATCTTGAGAAATGATACAGGGTTGTAATCACAGAAAGGTACAGACTGATGAGAGAGGGAAAGATAATGCCGAAAACGCACAAACGAAACTATAGTTGGCCGCATTCGAGGAATTTTACGAGGAGATTTTTCGGTGTTTCTGAGACTAGATTATACAATGAAAATTATTGAACTAAATTCAAATCAACGCTGCTAAGAGATTTTAACCTTACGTGGCAGGGTCATCACTCCCTGACCCATGATATTTAGCAACTTCACAATAAGCACAAAAATGCGTGGCCGAGCGACTATTCTAGTTGCTGGTCCAGTACAGTTCTTGAATGGTTAGCAGTGGAGTGAGCGTTGGTGAGGGATGAGTGATATCAGAAATGAAAAGTCAGAACATCATTTTGAAACCCAGTACATTAGTATAAAGGGACATTCAGACAGAGGTTAACGTTTACCGTTGTCAGCTCTCTGCAGTACAAATATATCTGTCGGGGCAATGCATAGCGTTGATAAAGAGAAAGCTTTCAACGAGGATCATTAATTACAAGGCAGAACCTGAGAAAAGTATGGGTGCAAAGTTAGTCATCTTTAAGCAGACTCGGTAGGATTCACCACGGAGTCAAGGACTCCAACTATTGTTTTTTTTTGGGTGGACGTTGATGTGGAGTTGGGGACAAAGGCTCCGGACACAGGAAAATGTAATTACCACTGGCGATTGAAGCATGGCTGGCAGATATATCTATTCGGCAGATATATCTAGTTATTTGTGCAGTTATGTTACCAGCGTCGCAGGTGAAACTCCTTCTGTGACAGAGCAAACGAAACAGAATTCCGCTGGTGGCATATTACCATCATCTTCTTCCTGCTGGTCATGTACTATGCCACATTTCGGACACGACGCAACCGCCATTTATATAGGGCGATGGACAGGGGCTGAATTAAATTTTCACCTTCCCCTGTATCAGTCTGTACAAGTATGTAATTATCATTACTGATGTGCTACTAATGAATATTTTAATAGAATTTCTATTCTGTGACTTCGTATTGTGATGTTTGAGATTGAAAAAAGCCGTGAAGTTCATAGCTAGAAGGATAACGGGAGCATCTTCCATTTAAATCTGGAAGGTACATGTCTCTGCAGAAGTGAGGTGATGTAAGTAGAAAATCTGCGCAATGCTGCGTGGCTCCGAACACATGGTGTAATGTGAAGAAAGAGGCTTCGAATGCAAAGGAGCAACATCTCTGCTCAGGTAAAGCAAGGCAGATTGGCCACATGGGTATTAGTCCGGGACAAGGAAGGGTACCTGGCCAGCGTATACATTATATTTTCTATTCTTTAGCTCATTATTGCTGGGGGGAGGGAAGAGTGTGTCTGTGAAAATTAGTAGGAGTATATACAGCTTTTCGGTTGTGTAAACGGACTTGTGTTTTAGTTGATACAGTAAGTACAGAAACCGTCTCTGCCTAACTGATCATTATCAATAAGGGGCAATCCTTCATGCAGTATAAATTGGTGCCATGGAAGGCAAAGCATCATGCACTGAATGGGCTATCCAATATATAATGTTCTCCTTTCGAATAAATCTTCACAACATCTGAAAATTTAATAACCCATGCACTAGCTAATGAGCTGCTATGATAAAGTGACTACTGAACGATTGCTACCATGACGGTTCAGGTTGCACTGTAGTGTTCGTAATGTGACAGCATATGTATTCGTAGGTATGCAGAACATTATCGCTCAGTAGCTCTGATTTTGGCATTATTGTGTACAGTGTTTGTTTCACTTCATGACCTCTGACACCTGTAATTTCCATCATATCACTTCTATGCAAAATACTTATTTAGTCTGTCCTTCATTTCATTATCACCCATTACTAGCTCTCGATCATCGCTTTCCAGCCGTCCAATATGCACTCTCGCCTCTCTTTTACACCCTCTGCATCTAAAGAAGCCTTTGACATCCTCTTCAGTATTATTGGCGAGCATAACTTCTTATTCATTCTCTAAATTCTTAATGACTTTTAACAGTTACCTTCTGTTAGCATTTAAAAATGTCCCGGTCAAGTGGGTTCGCACGAATTCATCCTCTGTTGCATTATTTCTCTATGCCTATTACGTTGGCTTTGACTTCTCTTCTTCGTCACAGTTATATCATCTTGCCGTTAAAACTCATCTTTTCTTTCGGAAGTATATATCCTGTGCTTTCAAATTCCTTTCGAAAATTGCAGCCAACTTTGTTCTACTGTCACAGCTGCCAGTGTTCTTTTCCAATGAATTCTACTCTACTGTACTTTTGATGCATTCCACTTCAGCACCTGTTTCTCAAATTTCAGATTGAATTCGAACACATTGTGATCATTTTCACCAAAGCCCCTTAATAAATTGCCCTTTTGGTAGACATCTTCTATCTCATTTTGTAATTTCTAGACCACATCCTTACTCTTGTTTGGATGGTCTGTATCTAACTCACATCAAAGTATTTAACCCTTACACTTCCTTAGCTTCATTCGCCCTGATTCAATGGTTTTAAGGCTTTGTAATGATAGGATTACATTTTTAACTATCAGAGTGACACCGCCCAAAATAACTTCTTGCCTGGCCTTTTGCTCCAATGTGTATCATTGACATTAAGCTCCTAGCTATAACCTTCTTTCAGAAAGAATTCAATGATTCTTACAAACACCGTATACACGTATGCCAATACGCAACAGTGCTAGAATTTCTTCAACCATATCCGGGATAGTACGTGCATTCAAATATAAGGCCTTCAGTACAGTATTCACTCATTTCTGTTTTGTCCTCCTTTTACTTGACGACTCATCTTCTTGAATGCAATTTTGTTTAAACCCACACGAAAACTCCAGCCTACCTGGCCGCAAAGGACATTAGACACTTTGGATTCCGTTGTAATGCACGTTCCTTTGGTACAGGTTGTCATCTCTCGAGAATCTCCTGCACAACCTCACATATAATCGCACTTTAATCTGTAATATCAATGAGCAAATCGGCAATAAATTGCCTCTGTGTTCGAGGACCCCAGCAATAATTGCCGTTTGCATTCAACGGTCGCGTAACCATGACGTGTGGTATGTACCAGCTGCTCATACGGCCATCCTCCAGCACCCTCCATGACCGCATGTGAACTTGATCGATGTGTAGGATGGGAGTAGTGGGTTAACCATGTTCAAGTGTGACCTGCAGAATAGCGGAGGAAAGGACCGGCTTGCATCTCTTTTATTTGGTCTATTTGCAGAAAAATAATTTCGGACATTGGTCAGTGGATAAGTGGATTGATAACCTAAAGTCTGAAAGGAGGTGGAGCTTGTATTCAGTGGTGCAGGTAATGGAATACCCCGGGGAACGTAAGAATTTGGAGTCCACCTCACTCACAGCTTTATGAGATGTATTATTTTAAGATTTTCCGAGCTGTCATTAATATAGTAATTATAATTGATAGCAAATACAGAATGCATGTAAAAACGTTTAACTCATTCAAACACGCAATATTGTGGGGAATGCTGCAAATAAATATTCAGGTTCGCGTTGCTTCAACCAGGCCGTGTACAACAACAGACAGAATTATTGAACATTACCAATCAGTTTAATTACAGTCAAAAATAAATGTAGTTATCCCGTTCAAGTTCAGCACATGCAGAAATATGAAATACGCCACACGTGTATGAAATAAAATAACATACATTATTATAAAGAGTTTGCAATAATCAATATTTTTGCTCTAATAGGAATAAATATTCCTATGAAGAGGTCTCTGCAAAAGGGGCAGGATGTGAAACACAGCCTTGATGAATCGGACCGAAGTCTCCGCTAATCACTATCAGACACATCTCTCCAACCTCTTGGACAGTCACTCCCTAGAATGGAACTAGAGGACAGCGGAATTACGATTACGGTTCCGATTACTGGTTCTTGATTTCAATAAGCAAAATATTCTGTACTTTCAAAACAGGCCACTGCTCACACAAATGTTGTCATTGCTTCAAAGACAACATCACGCTCACTGATGTAGGATCTCAGCCCATGGTACAGAGATGATGATCTGAGAACTGGCCAGTTTGCCGACGTCATTGCTATTCCCCGACCATCGTTGACCATGCTAATGATTTTGTTGTCTCTGGAGTCATAAATCTGACCAGTGATTATGTCACAACGTATCCTGGTCACTGACTGAAATGCCTTCCAAAGACACCAATATTTTAAATTCCACCTCTGTGCACAGAATTTAGTTGGAGAATTATCCTCTCCTTTTGTGATCCCTGCAGCCAGCCTGATGTTCGATTATCCAGATGAAAGTGATAAGCTAAGTGTAATACTGTTTTCTGTACATTACTTCTTTCGTTGTTAAATGCGTGGACTGCAATGGCAAAACGACCCAAAATGACAATGTAACTAGCAACACCGTTAGAAAATTATTCCAGATGCTGCTGTCCTGCAGCTTCGCCGCTAATCTCTGAAGTAGGATACAACCTATATGCTATTGTGGCTTTTACCTTGAAGGTGCAACTCATATGGGGTATTATAATACCAATAGATTGTAATTTGCCAAAATGCATCTGTTGTTGTTTCTATATAGGTAAACCACGACGGACTAGTTCGGAAATTATATCAAATGAATAACAATAGATTGATCATGCTTTTACAGATCGACGACGGAACAAAGTGACTGAAGATCGCAGTAATGCAATTTGTTGTAGACACGTTACTCATTTCAACTTTAGCCTCCGCTCCGATAATGTTTCAAACTCTACGTGTGTTCCATAAACTTATGCACTAGATAAATCATAATCAACATTTTCTTCATCATATCCGGCGGTGGAAATAATCAACACGGGACAGCATTCTCACCCTGCGAGACGTGTTTAGACAATAAAATTGTGCAAAGGAATTGATACTATAGAGGGCTCTGAGGAAAATCTTTTCTAAACATGGGTCAGAAGTAAACTGGAACGCAAAGAATAAAGTGAATGTCGTAGCGGGTGAACACAAACTACTGAGAAATATTCAATTGGGAAGGTTACCAAGTAGGAGAAAGGCAACTTGCTTTCCCTTCTGGAACCTGACAGCTTTCACGGGCGTAGATTATTTCGTAAAGGGATCTTCCATATCAATAATTATATAGTCCCGGATCTCAGATGCAAATCGCTAAATATGCAAAATTAGAACTACAATGATGTTTAATCTCAGTGGCATTTGTTGTGAAATGTGTTGTTCGGCGACAGCAGTACTTTGCAATACATAACAATTCAAACTATAAATCAAGAAAATCTTGGTAAAAATAGTTAATATATTTAGTACAAAAATGCGAGGATGGTTTCGCTTACCTTCTTGATAGTCCATCGCAGCGGCAAACCAACCTCGTGTGATTCATGCACAACCACTCGCAAGTCCCCAGCACATCGGCATGGTTCATTTTCTTTTAACATTTAACAATAATGTGCTCTTTCATGTTTCCTATCAAGATGGATGACTTCGCAGTAACCAATATTGTACTTATAACCATATAACAATCACAGCACGGAAACAAGCCATCTCGGCCCTCCTTATCCGTGCCGAACCTTAATCTCACCTAGTCCCACCTACCCGCACTCAGCCCATAACCCTCCATTCCTTTCCTGTCCATACACCTATCCAATTTTAGCTTAAATGACACAACTGAACGGGCCTCTACTAATTCTACAGGAAGCACATTCCACACAGGTATCACTCTCTGAGTAGAGAAATACCCCCTCGTGTTTCCCTTAAACTTCTGCCCCCAACTCTCAAATCACGTCCTCTCGTTTGAATCTCCCCTACTCTCAATGGAAACAGCCTATTCACGTCAACTAACAGCCTATTCACGTCAACACTTCATCTATTCACTATTCAAATATTCACTTCATCTAACAGACCCTTGCCCACTAACAACCTATCTATATCTCTCTGCAGAAAATCCCTATCTTCTGTACAATTTGAATTTGCACTCAATTTTGTATCATCATCAAACTTAGATATACTACAGTCGGAATCCTCTTCCAGATGGTTAATTTAAATCGTGAATTATCAATAAAGCCTCCACTATAACTTCTGCCACTTCTTTCAGTATTCTCCGATCCACTCGAAAAGGATCAGGGGATTTATATATTAACTGAACTACAAGTTTGCTGAGGAACTACCTCATCATAACATCCATAACTTCTCTCTTTGCATGGTGGACGTTTCGTCTACCGTGAAAACCGACATTAAGTAGTCATTCAAAGCCTTTATCATTTCTTCATTACCCGATATCAGTTCCCGTACTCGTCTTCCAAGGAACCTATGTTCACTTTTAAAACCCTTTCCAGCTTTATATATTCATAAGAATATTTCTGCGAGTTTTTTCATAATCTATCTTCTTTTTTATTGTTCGCTTTGTATTCTCTGTTGATATTTTAAGTTTTCCCAACTCTCCAATTTCTCAATACTCTTTGCGACTTTGGATATAAGAGCTTTTAATTCGATGCTTTCTTTTATTTCCTTACTTATCCATGTCGGTCCCTGCCCAGCCTTGATATCCTGGCTTTTAACTGGAATATACTTTTCTTGAGCAGAGTGAAAGCTCTCTGTGAAAGACTTCCAGTGTTCCTCAGACTTCCCAGCATATAGACTGTGTTCCCAGTCCACTCTAACCAAAGCCCTCCTCATCCCACTGGTGCCTCCTGTGTTTAGTCTTAATACATTGGCTTTAGTTCGGGCTATTACACACTCCATTTGCCTGCGAATATCAATCATACTGTGATCACACTTTCCAAGAGGATCCCTAACTAGATCATCTCTAATAATATCTGTCTCAATTCACGGGCGAGATCTATGATCTTGTAGCTTCAGTCACATGCTGTTCAAGAAAGCTATCACGGACGCATTCTATGAAGTCCTCTTCAAGACGTTCCTCCCCTATCTATGTGCAATTTGAAGCCCCAATGGTACCTACTATTCAATTTTTAAATGTTTCATATATTTCTCCGTCTGTTCCCTGTGCCATTGTAATGTAATTTTTCGGTGGCCGATGGACAACACCCACCGGTGTTTGTATTTTTTGCTTTACTATTCCTAATCTCCACCCAAATGGAATCAACATTCTGCTCCTTAGGTCTTATATGGTCTCGCAACACCGCCCCAAACTCATCTTTAATTAACCGCACTTACCCACTTCACTTAATTCCTGTCCTTCCGTATTGTCCAATATCCCTGACTATTTAATTCCCAATCCTGCACACCCTGCAGCCTGGTCTCTGTATTGAAAGTAAAGGGTCCTTACACTCATCGTGCTTTTAAGGTCCTGCAATTATTTACAGTACTTTATTGCCCTTGCTTTTCTTGAGACTACTAACGTTATTTTCTTCATCACCGAGAGAGTTTGATCAGTGAATCCTCCGAAATCTTCAGGCGTTTGTGAATTATAACAATTGCGGGTACTTTTTTTGTGGAGGTATGGTTGATGTATGCACACGATTGGCATCTCAGGCTTCCAGGATATGAACATGAAGCTAAAGATTAAATTAAGTGAGGGGAAGTGTTTCACGCGTGACTGTGGAGGACTTCATGGTAGTTTACAGAAGATATATCTATGGAGAAAACGACCCTCTCTTCTCTGTCCAATTTAAAAATGAATCACCCAAATTGCAATTTTACGATATTTAAAATTACAATGTAAATTTATTAACAATGAACATGTATGTCACCATAAATGTAGAAGAGTGAGATACATTTGCTGGCCAGCATATTCAATCAAACCATTAACCATTGTAGAAACAATGAAAGGCGGCACCAACACGGGTAGTATATCCAGTGTGTAAAAAACAACGATTTGTGGCATATAGCTCCTAGCTATTTTCTCCTGAAACATACATCACATGCACGTACGCCAGTCTGTGACTGTGTTACAAGATCTTCTGCCATGTTTTGTATAACTCGCGCATTCAAATTTCACGCCTTAAGTCTGCGATTTCGATTTTGTGCAACTATTAAGTTTCAACTCATCCCCTTGCTTGCAATTTGCCGAAACAACAGCACTTCCTTGTTCGGGGTCTCACTACACATTTCATCTGATTTGTCAAATTACTACTGTTTCTTCAGCATTATCACGGCGGTTCACAGTCCACTGACAAATTAACTTAAACCCGCACAAAACAGTCCGGCCTACCTGCCCGCAAGGTTATCAGACCAATAAAACATAGGAGCAGAATTAGGTAATCTGGCCCACCGAGTGTGCTTCGCTATTCAATCATGGCTGATCCTATTTACCATCTTTCTGATTTCCAGCAAGTACGGACCCAGAGCTTTCAAACGATCCTCGTATGATAACTCTTTCAATCCTGGAATCATTCATGTGAATATTCGCTGGACGCTCTCCAACGCCAGCGCATCTTGTCTAAGATTTGGGTAACAAAACTGTTCACGATCCTCCAGTTGAGGCCTCAGCCATGTCTTATGAAGCCTCAGCATCACGCTGCTGCTCTTATATTCGGGAGCTCTTGAAATCACTGCTAACATGGCATACTCCTTCTTCACCACCGACTCAATTTGCAAGTTCCCGTGCAGGGAGTTCTGCTCAAGGACTCGCAATTCCCTCTGCATCTCAGATTCCCCGTGAAGACAATGGCCCGCACGGCTATTTCTACTATTAAAGTGCATGACCATGCATGCCCTAAATATGTTCCTTTTGTCACATTCTTGCCCATTCTCCTAATCTTTTGCATCCTGTTTCCTCAAAACTGCATGACCCTCCTCCAATCCTCGTATCCTCCACAAACGCGGCAACAATTCCATCATCTAAATCATTTATATACAGTATAAAAAAAGCGGTCCCAACAACGCCACCTGCGGAACACGACTAGTCAATGGCAGCCAAATAGAAAAGGATCCTTTTATTCCCACTCTCTGCCTCCGACCAATCAGACAACGTTCTAACAAAGGACGTTTCACCTCGCGGGTTCAAGAGTAACCCGTCCCTTTTGTCCTGGTCGTACCCTACCACGAATCGCCTCCACAATCTCATTCAAAATCGTTAATGCCGCTGATCAATACGGAAACAAATCACCCCTGTGTTCGATGACCCGAGCGATGTTTAGGACCCTACAGAGACTGCCTGTCTGGCGTCAGTGGTCGTTAACCCAGTACTTGTGATATGTAGAACAACGGCCATCCTTCATCAGCTCCCATGGCTGCACGTGGACGTGACTGGTGGTGTGGGGTTTTTCCATGATCAGGGGCTACAGCTTGCTCAAGTGTCACCTGAAGGCTAGCAGAGTGAAGCAGCGACTTACAACATTTTTATTTGGTCTATCTGCTCAAAATAATTTCGAACTTTTTCTCAGAGTGGATGAAGAAGAGAAAGTATGAAAAGAAGTGCAGCTTGTATTCAGTGATGCGGGTAATGGAACACACTGGGGATCCGAAGAATATTGAGTCTCCAGCACCTGCAGCTTTATAGAGCTGCTGCTTATTCTGATCTCACAAAATGGCAGTACCACAGTAAACAGAATTGTCTAAATATACTCTATGCCCTGAAACATACGTAAACACTTAAAATATTGAAACGATTGCCGCAAATAATTGTTCAGGGCTGTGTTGTTTCAACCAGGCTGTGTACAACAACAAAGAGAATTATTGCACATCGCAAATCCGATTAATTGCAGTCAGAAATAGATGCAGTTAACTAATTGTAGTCCTGCACAGGCAGAAATATGGAATACGCCACGTGCTGCTATAAGATGACAATAAGAGCTGTGATTATTAAAGATTTTGCAATAATTTGAAATACTTGATCCAATAGGAGTAAACATTTCAAGGCAGAGTTCTCTGCAGATGGGGACGGATGTGAGACACAGCCTTGATGAATCTGCCCGAAATCTCCATTAATCACACTCGGTGTCATTTCTCTGGCCTCCAGGAGAGTCAATCCCTGGGCTGGAACTGCCGAGCAGCGGACACGAACAGGCACATTGAATGCAACGCTGGAAAGTCAGGACAATGACGGGTTGTGTATGCGATATATAGAATGGTCTGCACTTTGAAAACACGTCACCGACCGTACCGATGTTGTCATTGTAATTTTGGATGTCAGCCAGCTCAGCGAGCTGAGATAATGAAATCTTGACCGGCCAAGATACCGACGTCCATCGTGACGATGATAACGTTGTTGTCTCTGGAGCCTTAATACTGACCACAATGATTTGTCTCTGGAGCCTTAATACTGACCACAATGATTTGTCTCTGGAGCCTTAATACTGACCACAATGATGATGGAACAGCGTGTCCCTATCATTCACTGAAATGCATTCCTTAGACACCCACATTTTAAAGCCCTCCCCTGTGCATGAAATTCAATTGGAGATTCAGCTACTCCTTCATTCAGCTGATAATGATGAGCTGGATCAAAGGAGCCAGTAAATGCCGTCCTGTATTCTGTGTATTACTGCCCCATATAACTGAATAGTTCACAAACCAGTGGGAGAATTAGTCTAAATGCTACTCTCCTATAGCTTCAGCGCTAATCTCAAAGGCAGGATCTCCGCTTACGCCGTACACCAGTTTGTTTTCTTTATGTTAAAGGTGTAACTGATGTGTTTTTGCTGCAATGCCAATCGATTGAAATTTGTCAAAATGCACCTGCACAAGAGAAAGTCTGCAGATGCTGAAATCCCAGCAGCACAAACGAAATTATGGAAATATCAGCAGGCCAGGCAATATCTATGGTATAGAGTACAGACGACATTTCGGGCCGAAACCATTCGACAAGACTGGAGGTAAAAAATGCTGAGTGGATTCGAAAGGTGGGGTGAGGGGAAACAGAAACGACAGACAATAGGTGAAACTTGTAGGTGGGGGGATGAAGTAAAGAGATAGGAAGTTGATTGGTGGAAAGGCAGAAGGCCATGATAGAAAGACAAAAACGGGTGTGGGGAAGAGGACCAGAGGGAGGTGATGGCGTGTAAGGAGCTAATATGTGAGAGGGAGAAAGGACTGAAATGTTGAAGGGGGAGGCATTACTGGAACTTTGAGAAATCAACATCCATGCCATCAGGTTGAAACCTACCCAAACTGAATATAAGCTATTCTTCCTCCAACGTAAGTGTGGCCTTAACGCGACAGTTACGAAGTCATGGATGAACATATCAGAATGGGAAGGAGAATTAAAATGGTTTGTCACTTGGTGATCCCGCCTGTTCGGGCAGACGGAACGTAGGTGCTAGGCGAAGTGGTCTTCTAGGCTACGTCGTGGTCTCAGTGATATGCATCTGGTCAGCATCTGGTCTGGTTTCCATATGGGTAAGACACTACACAGCAGAGCGGGAACTGCATGATATGAACAACAAGAGAAATAACTTGTTTTTATCGCTCGGACGGCGGAGTGGAGCGGCTGAAGAACGCAGTAATGTAATTTGGAGGCACAGGGGTTGAACATTTCTAATTTAGCTTCTGTGCAGTCAATATTGCAATATCCACGCGTGTAGCATAAACGTATACACGGGATAAGCATTATTAGTGGTAGAAATAATCAAAACGTGACAGCTTTCTAGTAATGTCGCTGCTACTCGATCACCATCAGTTACAAAGTGAAAATCTGTCTGTAAACACGTCACTCAGCACAACTATAAAACCAAAGTCGATTTTGAATTATCATTGACAGCGCTTCTCCCTATAGATGCTGCCTGGCCTGCTGTGTTCCACCAGCATTATGTGTGTGTTGCTTGAATTTCCAGCATCTGCAGATTTCCTCTTGATTGCTTTCAATTATCATTGATCGCATTTTCGCCCGTTATGCACGGTTAGTGTGACAACATTCGCATTATATTGAATTGTTAATGCCCGCTCACACCAGCAAATATAACGATTATTCGTTTAGCAATAATACAAAACTGCACAGGCGATACCTCAAATCTGGCATCACTGACGAGATTTCTAGCGCATTAACATTAAGATCATATGATTTTATTTTGTTTTCACAAGAATATCAGTAAACACCCAAGATGTTGCGGAAGAATCCGACAGGAGAATCTAATAATACATTTACTTCGACTCTGACTGTGGAATGATCTATAGAACATTACAGAACGCTGCTTGCCTGACATTTTGTGTGAACAAGAAATATATTTTAATGTAACCTATATACTTTCAAACAAACATTTAGCCCCTTTAAAAACCTTTCTTTTTAATATATTGCGAAAAACAAATCCAATCAAAATGCCCCATCCGGACTTTCTACATTCCTATGATTTAACAGCAGCTCATTGCAAACCACAGAAGAGATTAATAATTGTCCAGAGGAGATGTGCTTCACCAGTTTCTTTTCGATCTCTGCACGCTCGCAGATATGCTATGGTATTAGTCTGGAGAAAATGAAAACAAGACCAGTTTGCAAGTATTTACAAATAAGATGTGAATAGGTTACTGCTCAATTAACAGAATAACACACTTATCCTAATAACTGCTTTAGAACTCTGGTGTTTTTTTTTTTTTGGTTTGTTTTTCTGTGATCTTCAATAGAGGCTAAATTGTTCAAAGCTAGAGCGTCACCTTTGCTTGCCAATGATGCCCCTAGATTAAAGCCGGTTCTGCCATCGATCAGAATCCGGGAAGGACAAATTTAAATGTAACCGACACTTTACACCCAGCAGAACAGCACCAGCTGCAATACACTGATAATCCTGCCAGGATCCGGGATGTTTCTGATCGCGTCCACGGAATATTAAAGTAGGAAAGACAACAACCAGAGGTCGTGGTGCATTTTGATAACAACGACATGGTTAGAAAAATAGAGGAGGTCCTGAAAAAAAGACTACAGAGAGTTAGGAAAGAAGTTGAGAAGCAGAACCTTAAAGGTAGTAATCTCGAAATTGCTGCCTGTGCCACCTAACAGTGAGTATTGGAATAAAACGTGGTGGAGTATAAATGCATTTCTGAGGGATTGGAGCGGAGGGCAGGGATTCAGATTTCTAAACGATTGGGACCCCTTCTCGTACAGATGTGATCTTACAAAAAAGACGGTTTGCAGTTAAATCTCAGGGATAAATACCCCTGTGGGAAGCTTTGCTAAGGCTATTGGGTTGAGGTTATACTGGAATTTCTGGGAGCTGGGAACCGAACTGCAGTGACGGTGGAGAGGGAGCTTGGCTCACAGAGAAGGTTTGGAGACAGTGCGAAAGGGAGGATAGGCAGGTGATAGAGAAGGGGCGAGCTCATTCCGATGGTTTGAGATGTGTCTAACGTAATGCGAGGAGTGTTGTGAATAAAGCGGATGAGCTCAGAGCGTGCATCAGCACTTAGAACTATGAAGTTGCTGTCATCACGGAGTCTTGGATGGTTCAGCGGCTGGAATGGTTACTTCAAATGCCAGACTTTAAATATTTCAGGATGGATAGGGAGGGAGGCAATAGAGGTACGGGCGTGGAACTGTTGATCAGGGACAGTGTCATGGTTGCAGAAAAGGCGGAAGTCATGTAGAGGTTATCTATGGAGTCTCTAGGGGTGAATGGTACGAATAGGAAAGTGTCAATAACTCAACTGGGTGTTTTCTATAGACAACCCGAACAGGGATATCGAGGAGCAGAGGGGGAGAGAGATTCTCGAAAGGAATAGTAATAACAACAGGGTTGCTGTGCTTGGAGATTTTAATTTCCAAAATATTGATGGGCATCTCCATTGAGTGATTGTGTTAGAAGGGGTAGAGTTTGTTAGGTGTGTTCACAATTCTCTCTCCTTTACCATAGCATTGGAGAGGGATACGAGCAGACAAATTAGGGAAAAGTTTAATTCGAGTAAGCGGAACTATGAGGCTATCAGGCAGGAACATGGAAGCTTAAATTGGAAACAAATATTCCCAGGGAAACGTATCGAAGAAATGTGGCAGCTCTTCAGGGGATATTTGCCTGGGGTTCTGAACAGGTACGTTCCAATAAGACATCGAAAGGATGGTACGGTACAAGATCCGTGGTGCACAAAGGTTGTTGCAAATCTAGTCAAGAAGAAAAGAAGAACTTACGAAAAGTTCAGAAAACTAGTTAATGATATGAATCTAGAAGATTATAAGGTTTGCAGGAAGGAGCTTAAGAATGATATTAGGAGAGCCAGAAAGGGCCAAGAAAAGGCCTTGTCAGACTGCGCTTGATGGCTCTGGGCCTGTGTTCACGGGGTTTCAGAAGGATGAGGAGAAACAGAGCGCGAACCATCAAAGTTCCTCATATGATAACCTGTTTATTCCTGCAATCATCTTTGTGAACCTCCTCTGGACCCTCTCAAAGGGCAGCACAACTTTTCTAAGACGAGGGGCCCGAATGTGATCACAACACTCAAGGTGAGGCCTCACCAGTGCTTTATAACTTCCCTAGCACTGACGACAACTCAACCTTTTTGTATTTTGCAGGTTTTTCCCTCATTCCCGTTTGGAATAATGGATGGGTTCTCACGAGTCCTTACGTAACTCGCCGGTGGCTAGAGAGGTCATATAGAAATTGAGCAAGTCCTCAGCAATCCCTTCACTTGTCTTACCCTGGGTCATCCAACATGGATGAAAGAGAAATGGAGGTTTATGGGGTAGTGTGGATTTAGTACAATTTTTAATTATTATATTGGTCGGCACAACATGGAGTGCTGAAGGGTCTATTCTGTGTTGTAGTGTTCTATGGTTCTATGCTTTGTCAGAACGTCAGAGAATTCAGCGAGTGTGCAAAGCATAACCTGCTTTCCCAAAGCAGCACTGACTATCCATAATCAGGTTATGGTTCTCCAAATTGTCGGAAATCCTATTTCTAGGAATACTGTTCAATATTTTGTCAACATTGAAGTAAGACTCACTGGGCATTAATTTACAAGGTTTTTCCTACAGCCTTTTGTGAACCAAGGTCTAATATGTTCCACTCTCGAAATCTCTGAAGCTACTTCTGTGGCCAGTGATATCTGAGCCTCAACCAAACATGTAAGATGTGTTGGCCATTTGGATTCATAACTGGCTTGGCCGTAACAGACAGAGGGATGTAAACGAATTGACTTATTCGAGCTGCAGGTCTGTGGTTAGTAGTGTTCCGAAGGGATCTGATTTGGAACCTCTGCAGTTGCAGATATTGTTGGGGAAGTGGCAGTTGGTGTAGTACCTAGCCAAATATTAAACGTTGCAATTCGACACGGATTCTCAGAGCCGGGAGTCATAGTGGGGATAAGCTCCCATTACCTATAAAGTGTTCCAACTGGCGTGCGTCACTAACAGCCTCTATGTACTCTTAGTCTCAACGTTTGACTTAGTTATTAGGCCTGGTGGAATTGTTACTGCTGACAAGAGAAGAGGCAAAGACGGACCACTGGCACCTCAAAACCATTTACTTCGGGAAAATGCGGCTTGTCAGCCTTGGGCAGCAGCCCGCCTAGGAGAAGAACGCTGATTTTAAAACTCTGCATCCTTGCAGCCACACCCACCCGTGAGAAACTATTCGGGATTAAACCCCGAGGAAGAAATCCGGAGCCGGGGTCCCTAAGGCAGATTTATGTTACCTACAACATTAGCCTCTGCGATGACACTGGTGCCAA
This sequence comes from Hypanus sabinus, assembly GCF_030144855.1. NCBI lineage: Eukaryota > Metazoa > Chordata > Chondrichthyes > Myliobatiformes > Dasyatidae > Hypanus > Hypanus sabinus. The sequence goes on from NW_026780152.1 coordinate 159,430, forward strand.
GCTGTACCGACGCCTGCCTTTCCCTTGGACTACATCAGCGATGTGCAAAGGGGGAGGACCCTGCGTGTCCAAACTTCCAGCCCAGGCTTGCGCCCTGGAGAGCACACAATACAGCAGATACGCTACCCGACTCTCCCCTGGGACCGACGCCTGTCTACTACTACTTATAGCAAGTGTGAAGAGACATTACCCTGTTAAATGAAAGAAGCTTAAAAGTGGTGATGAGCAGAAAGATCAAGTTCAATGACCAAGTTCATAATTCCCTTTAAGTGGCTACATTATTTGATCAAGTGGTGAAGAAGACATATAGCATCTTCGCATTTGCTAGTCAAGAAATTGAGTTTAATTGTCAGGAGTTTATGTTGCAGATTTATAAAACTGAAGTTACGTCACATCTGCAGTATTTCATACAGTTCTCATCACCCCATTATATATAAATGTCAAGGGTTTGGAGAGGGTTCTCGATGAGATTTACCAGTATGTTGCCTGGATTGGAGGGCGCATGCTATAATGATTGTTTGGCCAAACTTACGTTCTTTTCTCGAAGTGGCGTAGTGGGGAATGCGGGTAGTATTGGAAGAGGTTTTAACGATGTTTGAGAGACATAGACAAAGTAGACAAACGCTAATGTGTTCCCAGTGTTGAAATATCTACTACCAGAAGCCAGGAATTTTATATCAGAGGAGATACGCTCAAAGGATGGATGAGGCAAGTTCTTTGACACATAATGTTGGGTGGCTGGAATACGCACCAGGTGTGGTGTTGAGGCAGATACATGTTCTATGACTATGTTCTGTAACATTGTTCACTATACAATGTTTCAATGCGATATTCAGTTCAGCATGTGTTATTTTTATTGTTTGCCATACGGAACTCCAAAACTTCTTTCAGCATTTTGTTCAACTTTGCCGACCCATTCCTCACTTCCAGAAACGATTTCCACACCCAAGTCAATCCCAGCGACTGGGAACCTTTCCCCATCACCAGGCCGAGGAAGAGCCGGGAATCCTCTGTCGGGGTTCCCTTCTCTGTGAGTTCTGTGATTTCCTGTGAACAATGAACTTGTTGAGTGAAAGACAGAGTGAAGAAAAATGGAAATTAAAAAACAAATATCAGCTGAGTGATGGGACGTCCCAGTGACTTTGAGCACAGGAACAGTCACTGGGCAGCCTTCTCACCTATCCTGTAAATTTCTGGGTTCAGTCATTAGCAACAAAGAACTGTGGAAATTACAAATCAGAATATTATTAGAGTCACAGAGCACAAACGCACAGAAACACACCCTTCGATCCTTCTGATTAATGCCGAATTGATTTTCTGCCTCGTCCCATCTGCTGCACAAAGGTCCTCTCGCCACCTCCCATCAAAGTGCTTACCTGACGTTCTCTGAAGTGTCGAAATCGAACCCGCATCCACCATTTCCACAGGGAGCTCATTCCACACTCTCACCAGCTTTGAGTGAAGAAGCTCCCTCCTCAATTTCCCTTAAAATAAATCACATCCATACTAATCTGGAGGAAGAAGGTAGAAGATGGTTTGAAAAAGAAAGCGGGTGTCGAGGGGTAGGTGCCGGAAGGACGAGATAATGGTAGGGAAAGGACAGGCCAAGTGTGGAGAGGGAAACCGAACGGTTTGTTTATACTTACCATATTTCAAAAAAAAAAAATACTTGAGCTTACTTACTGCAAAGCTACTGCCCATACCCGGAACATTCACAACCAAATTAGTGATATAGATGATAAGTAGCAATGGGCGTAACGCTGGGAAGCATCAATAGGCACAGGTTTCAAGTCCAATAGACAATTTCCCACCATCACTCTCTGCTTCCTACCATCAAGCCAACTGTGCATCCAGTTATCCACCTCTCCCTGGACCCCATGCCATCTGACTTTCAACAGCAACTTTTCATGCTACACGTTACCAAAGGCCTCACCGCTGCCATATAAGCCATATTCCTGCAGGGTCTCAACGTCAAAGAGAATAGATTTAAGCAGAGAAGCAGAGGACAAAAACTTTTAGCCAAAGGGTAGTTAAAATTTAGAACAATCTACCCGAGGTGGTGGGGGAAGCCGTGAAAGGGCATTTAACCTGCAGAGGAGCAGTGGGCTATGAACCCAGTGCTGATAAACAGGACCAGTGTAGACAGTAAGAGGATGGTCAGAACAGGTATGGACGGCCAAAGGCCTATTTCCATGCTGTGCGATCCACCACTCGGACAAGACAAATTAACGATGGTGGTACTGCAAGGCATTGAGTTCCAATTCCACACCCCTCCCCAACTTGGAATAAACCAGACTGCATCATTTGTCGCCACTGCTAAATTCTGTTTCTGTCCAGGTAATATATAAACTTGAACCATCTCACTGAGGGTCTGGTGGAGACCCATCCCCTGCCCTCTGCACATGTGATCACATCTCTCCTGCTTCTGAAATTTCAAACACCCTCAGAATGATTTTTTAATTAATTCTGAAGGTTATGGTACATTTGGCTCGTGGTCAAAGCTGACAAGCTTTCTCACAGCTGGTTCCATCTGTTGGTGTGTTCTCTTTCCTCCACCTCCAAGGAAGCTGCATCTCCACACGAACTCCTCACTTGGGACGACTGTCTGTATCCGTGACACAGGAAACCACGTCACGGTCACTCTCCTGATACCATGTCTGATTTGCTCACTTCTGGGTATCTTCCTGGATCACTCTTCTTCTCAACAAAACTCTCCCCTCAGTTTCCTCCTGTGAAATTATAAACATCAACTAAAACGATTTATCAGACAGCTCCTGTAGACTCATCAGGCTCATTTCTGATCATGAGTCCCCAGTAAATACCCGCTCTTCAACCTTACCCTTTTCCTTTTGCAACCTCTGGATATGCCAGCTGATCTGAGCTCATTGTTTGACCATAAGGTATAGGAGCAGAATCAGGCCATTTGGCCCAATAAGTCTGCATTCGCCTTTTCAGTCTGGCTGATTTAAGCTTTCTCTCGGCTCTAATCTATCCGCCTTCTTCCCGTATCCATCCATGCCCTGAACAATCAAAAATCTCTCCAAATCTACCGTAAATATATACAACAAGTTGAATTCCACAGCTGACCGTGGCAAAGAGTTCCACAGATTCTCCACTCTCTGGCTAATTAAATTCTTCATCCTCTCCGTTCTAAAGGGACGTCCCTATGTTCTGCGGCTGTGTAAGGACATTTGTCTCTCCCCAGACCATCACATGTCATTCTCTGATGCATAGGTTGCTCACAGCATCTTCCCTGTCTGCATATATTGTCGCTCTCCAGGGTAATGCTGTCTAAAAATTGTTGTGTTCCCGATGACCGTCAGTAAAGATCAGCGTTGTCTGGGTAATCCCCTGAAAATGTTGATACGCACTCTGTGAACAGTTGTATATTTTAACGCTCATTCCGGACTGCCCCTAAACTTTGACCCTTTCACGGTGAGCCCTCGAAATATTTACGCTATCTCGTTGACCTCTCTCTCTCTCTCTCTCTCTCCTCTCTCTCTCTCTCTCTCTCTCTCTCTCTCCATCTCTCTCTCTCTCTCTCTCTCTCTTTCTCTCTCTCTCTCTCTCTCTCTCTCTCTCCACTCTCTCTCTCTCTCTCTCTCTCTCTCTCTCTCTCTCTCTCTCTCTCTCTCTCTCTCTCTCTCTCTCTCTCTCTCTCTCCATCTCTCTCTCTCTCTCTCTCGCTCTCCCCCGTTTACATTTTGATGCTGTCATACTGAATCTCAATAAATATTAAATATTAAATGAACTCCATCATATATTCGTGCTTTCTCTGTAACCTCTTGTTAGTATTGAAGCTGCCCCTCTGACCCATTGTAATTATTGATGCTTTCTGCTGATTCGATCAAAGCATTCATCTTCTCCCTTTGGCTATAAGTCCAACATACCAATGACAATGGTATTTCTGAACTAAAATACTTCCTGTACTGATGCATATTATTTCACAAAGAGATTTGAATGTGCCCTCAGATCCAATGAATGACAGTTCAACAGATGTCTGTTTTTTTTTTCTTTTTTGACACCCCAATAAATTTAATGGCGTTTATCATCCTGTCCCGGGGTAAATGCGGTATCTGCATTTGCACCAGACGCTACCTGGTGGACATGGAGGTGGCGGATCTGTTGGTCATTGTTACTGAAGTTATCTTGTTTCAAATTAATTATCATTACTTCTCACTGAGTTTCCTGGACATCACACCAGTGTGCGCTGTTACAGACATATTGAGTCCAATAACCACAAATTGCTCAGTCTGGTTCACCGTCACTTTCACATTTGATCGATTTGTGCCATACGTAGCTAAAAGCTGAAAACTAAAAGTTGCACCGAGAAAACTGCGGCTGTTTTGCAAACAACAACTGGAATAATTCTTTGAAAAATATTCCGTTTTACTTCACAATGGAACATGGGAAATTATTGAAAATATCCCGTGGTACTGCGATCCCAAGCCAAGTTATTTCACTGACAAATGTAGGGTTGGACCTGACTGGTTCGATACCGCTTTAACACCACTGCTGCCATTCGCTATAATTCTGATGGTCGGGCACTTATTAGTCGCCAGTCGTGTCCCGAGGGGACTCAGAGGTCAGAGTAAATGAGCGAACAGTAGAGACCCAGAGATGGAGAACAGGAAGAGGTCTGTGGGTTTGCTCTTCACCCCCTCTGGCAGCTTTAACCTCCTGTGGCTGACGGTTGTCGTATAATTCGTCTATAACCGCGCAAATGGGCAGAAGAGGCGAGCATTGGTTCCGGAAATATTTTGACACAAGTTGGCTCCGCGTTAGCGAACTTAAGTTGCTGCACCGATACCTTTAACTACGCAGTGACTCAGTCCGTGTCCAGGGAGCAGTGAAAGAGCTCGTTGAAAGATTCAGTCACCTCAGTAGTCCGGTTCTTAAAAAAAAAAGCTGCGAACTGAGCACAGTCCAACCGCCCAGGACCAGACCCCTGCTTTGTACCGTCTCAACTCCAGTTGCTGAGAAAGTACTGAACACCCAGTATTCAGCAAGAGTCGAGATCTCCCAACATTCACTGACCCAGCTTCCAGTGCAGCATTTATTCACGATTTCTCTAGGTTCAGCACCAGCCAGAGCACAGGTAAAATTCTCATGTTTTGTGTGTCTGTATTCACAAGAATAAAAGGAACATTTTCAAACAGTCAGCCGGCTGGACAGAGTATATGCAAATAGATAGATCAAAAGACAGATCAGAAAATGAAGATTGCATCACAGTCTGAATAATTTCGGCTCTCTATTTTATCCAATAAGATGGCAAAACCAAAGATATTTTCTTAGTCTACATCGACCTTCCGTTCCTGATTCCAGTTTTATGTCTTCTTCCATATTTTCATTTCTTCATGGCCAACACTTCTTGTTCTGCGAGAACTATTTCCAACTCTAAATTTGCCTTCGGCTTCATTAACCTTCTTCACACCATGGTCCAGTAATACCCTGGTTTCATTGGTTAGGTGGGGCAGTCCATGTTCCAGGCCTACACTCGTGACATTACAAAATTCTTCAGCGGTATATCGACGGCTCTATTGATGCTACTTCCGGCACCCATGTGGAGCAAGGACATGTCAACAGCTTCCACCCAGCTGTCAAATTTACCTGCTCTATTTCCGAACCCTTTCTTCCTATTCTTAGTCGCTGAGTCCTTTCCCTTGGCATGTCTGCGGAAAGCATTTCTAAATATCCTAAATCTCAGAGGGCTAAACACCGAGCACCAGCTAATATCCTACTATAATAAAGAGACTACTAAACGATTGCTGCCATGAAGGATCAGGTAGCATTGAAGTACGTCTAATGTGACAGGAAATTTACTCGTATGCAGAACATTATAAACTTAGCAACTCTGATTGTGGAATTATTCATGAATCCTGACATCTGGAAAATCCACCACACAGTTACTGACTTCCACGGCGAAAACTGATGCAATATGTTATAGCGCGACCGCCATTTCATTGTTCCCATTTACTGTCTGTGCAGCATCGTTTTACAGCTGTCCGATATCCAGTCTCGACTCTTTCTCTTTCACTTTGTATATCGAAATAAATGTTGCTACCTCCTTTAATATGATTGGCTGGCGTTATTTCTTCTTCCTTTAATACCTACTTATTGACTTTTTTTGGTTGCCTTCAGTTTAAAACGTCCCAGTTCTCTAACCCCGCTAATTCTTTCTCTTTTACGTGCCTAGTGTTTGACTATTAAGTTGGCTTTGTCTTCTCTTTTTCGACACAGTTCTGTCATTTTCCCTTTATGATACTTCTTCTCTTTGTAACTCATGTATCGCGTGCCTTCCCAAACCTTTCCGTAATCGCAGCCATTGCTACGACTGATAGAATCCCCACCCCCCAATCAATTCTGGCTAACTCTTTTCTCGTGCGTCTGTAATTTCCTTTACTCCACTGACATTCTGATACATCCGTCATCAGCTTTTCCTTCTTAAGTTTCAGGATGAATTCGATCACAGATCTATCTAAAATGAATCGACACCTTCCGATCCTATGGGTCTTTCTAATGATTTGATTTAACCTTTAGACAACAGATCCAAGCCGTCCTTCTATTTTTCTGCCTATCCTTCGATACAATGTGCATCCTTGACATTAAACTCACCGCTATAATCTTCTTTCACCTATGATTCAGTGATGCAACTACACGTCTGCCAATCTGTAACTGTGCTGTAAGTTCTTTTACCACATCCAGTGTACTGCGTGCATTAAATACAACATCATCATTCCTGTATTCATCCACCTCGATTTTGCCTGCTGTTAACGTTGCAATATCCTCCTAACTGCAATCTGCAATTTTGCCCTATCAACGTCCTTTTTTAACTAGGAATCTCACTAAACACTGCCTCTGTTGGTAAACTAACTACAGCATTTTCAGCACTTTCACGCCGGTCCCCAATTTCCTGCCAAATTATTCTGTGGAAAATAAAAATAAAAATAGCAGTTTCCATGGATTTTCTAATATTATATGAATGTGGATACTACTCAAGTAACAGAATTATAAAATAAACCGAATTACTGACTTCGAGCATTGGTGTTTCTTGGTGTGATCTTCATTGGAGAGTAAAGTGTACAAAGCCGCAGCTTTTCCCTTTGCTTTCCAATAAATATAAAGTAATTTCTTACAAGGATTTTGATGCCGCTGAATTAAAGTATTTTCTGACATGCCTCAGAATCTGTGAAGGTTAGCTTGGACTACAACTGAGGCCTTACCCCCAGAGGAACAGCCTCTACCGTAATTCATAGCAAAACATAGAAACATAGAAAACCTACAGCACAATACAGCCCCGTCGATCCATAAAGTTCTGCCGAACGTGTCCTTACTTTAGTAACTACTAAGAATACCCATAGCACTCTATATTTCTATGCTTAATGTACCTATCCAAATGTATTTTCAGAAAGCCTAACATATCCGGCTCCACCAGCGTTGCCGGCAGATCGGTCAACAGACGCACCACTATCTGAGTGAAACAACTTAGTCCTGATACCCACTCTGTAGCTACTCCCCAGCACCTTAAACGTGTGTCCTTTTGTGGCAACCATTTCAGCCCTGGTAGTCAAAAACCTTTGACAACCTACACGATCAATGTCTGTCATCACCTTCTACACCGCTATGAGGTCACCTCTCATCCTCTGTCGCCCTAAGGAGATAAGGCCAAATTCTCTCAACCTATTCTCATAAGGTATGCTCCCCAATTCACGCAAAATCCATGTAAATCTCATGTGCACCCTTTCTTTGGCTTCCTGATCTTTCCTGCAGTGAGGCGACCAGAACTGAGGACGGTACTCCAAGTGGATCCGACCCGGGTCCTATGTAAGATTACCGTTTGGCCCCTAAATTCAATTCCACGATTGATGTAGGCTAATACACCGTATGCCTTATTAACCACAATGTCAACCTGCGCAGCTGCTTTGAGCGTCCTATGGACTCGGACTCCAAGATCCCTCTGATCCTCCACAGTGCCAACAGTCTTACCATTTATACTATAATCTACCATCTTATTTGACCTACTAAAATCAATCACTTCACACTTAGGCAACACACAGACAATGCTGGTGGAACGCAGCAGGCCACGCAGCATCTATAAGGAGAAGACCTGTCGATGTTTCAGGCCGAGATCCTTCATCAGGGCTCAGAAGACTTAACGCTTCTCCCTGTAGATGCCTGGCCTGCTGTGATCCACCAGTTTTTGGGTGTGTTGCCTGAATTTCCAGCAACTGCAGATCTCCTCGTGTTCACTTCACACCTATCTGAGTTGAACGCCATCTGCCACTTCTCATCCCAGTAAACATCCTATCAACGTCCCGCTGTAACCTTTGACAGCCCTCCACACTATCCACGAACAGTCCAACCTTTCCGTCATCAGCAAGCTTAATAACCCATCCCTCCACTTCCTCATCCAGGTCACTTAGAGTGATGCAATATAATGATAATGTCTGTATAACTGAGGCGTGGCCTCTGGTATGGGGTTCGGCTACTGGTATGGGCTGCAATGAAAGTATTTTTTATTTTTTCTTGCTCTTTTATGATTCTGCAAAATTGGACATTCGCAGGAAAATGAGACACAATAGACATCTTGAAAATTATTAAACTACAACTACTTGTAAACAACTACAGTCAGCCACTTGTATAGACTATGTGCAAAGAATGACTACCGGCCACTCAGTGACACGATCCACATTCTGCTCCATGACAGCTAATTCCATCATTCTCTGTTATTATAATCCTCTCTGAATCTCACTCCCTGTCTTCCCTCTCTCCCCATGTCTGCTTTTCTTATTTACTTGCTAACCCTGTTTAACATGTGTGCACGTTTGTACAGAAGCGGAGAGACTTTTTCTCTGTCATAACATAGCTGTTGAATTAGAAAGAAGCAAAGGACGGATTTTAAAATATTTGATTACAACCGAAGCTGTGCACAGACCACAGTTATACAGACTGCACCAGATATAGCAGTTGATGCTGCTCCGTTGGGAATAAAGAGGGTGAGAGAACACAATTCAGTCAGATGCACAGTCCTGTATGTATTGACAATTGTCAGATGCACAGTATGTATTGACAAAAACATAAAAAATAAACCCTGAGCAGTAAACGCTGTGACTTTGCACAATTTGCCCTCCACGAAAGAATACAGAACTCGATCTGCCGTAACTGCACAAAGTCGGAAATGAGGCATAACTCAGGCACAGAATCGCAGAAGGTATCAATATTCCAGTTCTTAAAATAAACAATCTAGTGAACGGAAGCAGGAACGGCGGCCCATACGATCCGTACCGCCGAAGCTGTCCTCATTTGGCCATATACCGTTGAAGCGTTCCCGTGGATGGACTGCTTAATTACAGTTTGAATGTTGTGGAAGTGAATACTTCAAACAGATCCACGGACAGCTCTTTCCATCTACTCGCTCAATACATTGGTCAAAAGTGGCCCCTCACCTTCCTATTAATTCTCTCTCGTCACCCAAAATCACTGTAAATCAGTTCATGATTTTCTAAACTAGACGTCTGCAGAGACAACAGAATTTTTTAGTCTGGTCGGTGATGCTCCTAGATTACCAATGCCGTTATCAGCATGGTCAGCAGTGACATTGCCAGTGTGTGCAATCAATTATTCTGGAAAAACATTAGTATTGTCACTGACGTTCTTATAAAATAAAACAAACTGTTCTCTGTGTTAAACTGAGGTGTCTCTTCCAGCGACGCAGCTTCTCCTGTGTTCGTTTTCGTACTGCAGCCAGTTTGTGTTCTTAATGCTTGCTTGGCTTCCTTTTTTTCCAGCTGTGGCAGAGAGAGGGGTCAGTGTGCTGAGTCCAGAATTGGTGAAAGTGCAAACCCCTCATTCACATATTATTTCAAAATATACACAGCCATGTCGAAGCAATGAAGCAGACACATACTTCACAATATATTCAGAAAAGTTGTTTTAATCTGTTACATATCTATTTAGTAGGATAAAGAATATATTAAAGCATATTTTAAAACTTTTTATAACTCGAAAGCGCAGTAAAGTTCATTTCTACAGTATAACGCTCTACACACTGTCGCACAGTAAGTGTTTTAGTGAAAATACTTTTCGATTCCAAGATCGGGACTATTACGTCTCGCCACTGAATACAAATGACCCTTGTTTTGCAATTTCATGTCATATTTCCACTGATACGTACACGGTTCCAGATTTAAATTTGAACGAATGGGTCAAAGAAATAAATGTGAGTGGACTTCAATGTAAATGCACCAAATTCCGTTTCGTCTTAAAAATGAAAAATTACGTCCCGAAGCTGGGAACTGAGAGAGAGAGCTGAACGAGAAGGATACCTCTTAGTAAACACAAAGTGCACTGCAGATGCTGTGGTCAAATCAAGACGTACGGAGAAGCTGGATGAACTCAACAGGTCGGGCAGCATCTGCTGAAAGAAGCAGTCAACGTTTCGGGTCGAAGCCCTTTGTCAGGAATGAAGAAGGAGGGGTCAGGCGCCCTATAAAGAAGGTGGGGAGAGGGTGGAAAGCCAATCAGATTAAGGGGTAGGTGAGGGGAAGCAGTGAGGGGATAAGCAGGAAAGGTGAAGAAGGAATCTGAGGGGAAAGCACTATGGGTAGTAGAAGAAGTCAGAGTCATGAGGGGTGATAGGCAGCTAGAAGAGGAGACAGATTAAAGGTGGATGAGGAATTAAGAGGGAGGGAAGGTGGAGAATTTGATGTTCATTCCAAGGGGCTGGAGACTACCCAGACGGTCGATGAGGTGTTGTTCCTCCAAACGAAGTCAGGCTTCATCATGGCAGCAGAAGAGGCCATGTACATATCCGAATGGGAACGAGAGGGAGAGTTGAAGAGAATGCCAACCTGGAGGTCCTGTCTGTTGTGGCTGACAGAGCGTAGGTGTTCGACGAAGCGGTCCCCCAATCTGCGGCGGGTCTCTCCGATGTAGAGGAGGCCGCACCCGGAGCACTAGATACAACAAATTACTCCAACAGACTCACAATTGAAGTGTTGCCTCACCTGGAAGGACAGTTTGCGGCCTTGCGTGGTGGCAGAAGATGTGTAGGGGCAGGTGTAGCACTTACGCTTGCAGGGATAAGTATCAGGTGGGAGATCTGTGGGGAGGGACGTGTGGACCAGGCAGTCGCAGAGGGAACGATCCCTGCGAAAATCTGAGAGGGGTAGCGAGGGAAAGATGTGCTTAGTGGTGGCGTCCTGTTGAAGGTGGCGGAAGTTGCGGAGGATAATATGCTGGATCCGGAGGCTGGTGGGGTGATAGATGAGGAGAAGGGGAACACGTCCCTGTTGTGGCGACGGGAGGATGGGATGAGGGCCGAAGTGCGGGAAATGGAGGAGATGTGGGTGAGGACAACATTGATGACGGTGGTGGGGAAAACACGATTCATAAAGAAAGAGGAGACTGGGGATGTCCTGGAACGGAAAGCCTCATACTTGGAGCAGATGCAGCGGAGACGGAGGAACTGCGAATAGGGAATAGAATGTTTGCATTTGGCAGGGTGGGAAGTGATTTAATCAAGGTAGTTATGGGAGTCAATGAGTTTATAGAAGATGTCAGTGGACAGTCTAACTCCAGAGATAGAGACCGAGGGATCGAGAAAGGGAAGAGAATTTTCCGAGATGGACAAAGCGAATTTAGGGCTGGGTGAAATTTCGAGGCAAAGTCAATGAAATTGACGAGCTCAGCATAACTCAGGATAACTCCTCCTCCTGGTTTCAACCACCATCTTCTGGAGTTTGTGCATATTCATCTGGTTGTGTCTCACACTACTGCCCGTCTGCGGAGACCTCTTTATTTTGCTGCCTGTCATGTTTTGTCTCATTCGTGCAACATTTACAAATTATTTAAAAATCTTTAAAAAAAACTGTCTCGTTTTTATTGTACACTGACATATCACTGAACATACTCCGTAATTCTGCAAGTACCGAACTATAACTGGTTAACTACAATTGATCTTGACGGTAATTAATCTGACTAGTGATGTGTAATTTTTTTTTCTCGTTAATCTGCAACGCCTGCTTGAAATAACAAAGACATGCACATTTATTTGAAGAATTCAGCACATTTTTTTCAATAGTTAAGGATATCTAATTAATATTTACCTGCATACGGGGTGTATTGACAATTATATTTACTATTTTGTTCCAAGTATAAGGCATCAGAAGAAAACAACTCGGCTGTGTAAAGCCGTTAGTGATAATGGTTTGCCAATCTTATGTTCCCCGGTGGTTTCCATTATCTGAATCCGTTGAATACCTATTTTTGTCATTCAGGTTCTTTTTCCACGAACTCATTGAACTTGATACGATTTTTCTTCATTCGGGCTGAATAAATAAAAGAATGTAATAAAACTTACAAATGAATAACACCGAATTCTATTTAGACATTCGGAAATAGAACTGTGCCAGTGCCTTAAAATATAAATAAGGCCCAATGTAATGATGGCAAAAAAAAATGACTGAATAATCTCCTTAATCACCAGGTCACTCATGACCCAGAAAAATAATACCGATATCCGAGTTTCAACGTCTTGTTTCACTGCTGCTCGATAACTCGTTTAGTGGAAAGATGTTGATGGTGACAACGCGGCCAAACTTTAGCAAACTCTTTTGGGTGGATGCTGTGCGTGTCCCCTGTTTCAAATCAGTACTCCGTAATGACAAGCCGTACACAGGATGCGGTTAAAATGTTATGATTTAACAACTCTTACTTGAACTATGGGGTTAGTAGAGAAACAGAATATAAATAAAGTGCCACTGTATCTTTATTCAGTCTGTGCACAAATAATTCGTTGGCGCTCACGCAATATCCCCTTTCTAACATTCGATCTCCTCTGAAATCCGCTGGTCCCGAGGCCCCGCTCACGGTCCGCTCTGCTAGCCAGCTCACAGCACCATTTCGTGTGCGTCTTCTCTCTTCATCCCCATGGCACGTTCCCGTGCAAACAACAGCTTTCAGATACACATGAAAGAATAACAACTATCTCAATTGGTTAGAAAATGAATACAAGTCCCGTTATCACTAATTATAACCCTAATATGCTGCCACAGAAAATCCACTACCTCAGTAGGTAACATTACGGAGATGCCGTTTTATTAGTCTTAGCCAGCAAGATGAAAGAAGAAACCCTTATAGTACATTGACGGAGCATCCCTCTCCTCTGAAGTGTACAACCGGTAAAAACAAGTCCATAGCGATAAGTTTCATTAAAGTACTTTCCACGTAACATAGCCATCTAATGCTGTCCAGGGAACTGTAAATCACATTATTGATTGCACACTTGAGGTACTGATTCTCCAGTTTGTAATTTGCGGCGTTATCAACATTTTATTTGTTGCATGGAACGGGCATTGACAAACAAAGACATAGCCCATATATTCTAATGTCCAGCCACAGTGTGGTTGGTGTTGACTGGGTATCATCAGTCACAGTGTGATTCTGCTGTGAAGCTTTTTAATAAAGAGCAAGGTTATTATGTTGTTATGGTCATATGGCCCTACATCTTGTTTTTGCTGTGTCCATCATGAGACTGCAAGCAAGGAAATTATCAGTATTCTTAGAGATGGTTTTGAACAAGCAATGATATTCTCTTTGTGAGAGATCGTTGGACTGAATGAGATGTGAGAATAACTGAGGGGTCTGGACAAGTAGTGACATTATCCATGTGCTTGGTGGCATGTCAGATTAATCACCGATAACACCGCGTGGGCAGTGATGTGCCTATAGACCTGTGAAAGTGCTGTTCATTGCAGTAATGGATCAATTGGAAGGAGGGAAATAATCCCAGTTTGTACTCATAGCCCAGAAAGGGAATCAAATTATCTGTCTCGTAAACGTAGTTCTTCCAAATCTAACTATCTATCTTTTATGCACCTGTCTATGTATTTATATGCCTATTGGCGATAAACTGAAAAGCTTTTTCTATGAAATAGCTGTGATGACAATATTTATAGAATATGAAGAACTGAAATACAGATGTATATTTGAAATGATTGTGAAAATCATTCAAGGTAAAATCCTGGAATAATAGATCTGTATCTTCAGGTCTCTTTTTAAATACTGTACACTAAAGTCAACCTATTCAATGTGTGCGTCAAAAACTGTTCTATCTTTCATCACAACGCTGACCATCTCTCACTTGTCCGTATTGAATGCCATCAGCCATTTTTCAGCCCATTTCCTAGCCAGTCAACATCGAGCTACAAACTTGGATAGAGTTCCTGGCTGGAACAACGCCTCCCACATAGGAGCCATCCGCAATGTTTCTGATTCAGATTTCTACATCAATATCTGAGTCATTAAAAGACCGGAAAAACAAAAACAGCAATGGGCCTAACAGAAATCCCTGCACGACACTTGTCAGAGTCAAAGAATCAAACATCCGCTCTCTGCAAATCGAGAAAACAACGTTCATCAATCCGTCCACAAAGCCTTATCTAAATTCATATGGGCGCGTAATTTTTTATTATCATAGTGCCCTGGAATATTACTCTCGATCTCTTTTATGTGTTCAGAAGAACATGCGTGCATTTCATTGTGATACGTGCCATCAGCTGCTACTGTGGCTTTCGTCATTCAAATGACTCGAAATGACTAAAACACGTGACAGAAAAAAATGATTCTGTCTTCGCCCTCAATAAATTGTGCCCTATTTCAACTGCCGATCTAATGTCCCGCCCTCAATGTCAGAAGCGAAGGTGCTCTGCTGAATGTGACAACATAAATCTGCTTGAAGTTGAATGTCTATATTAATTGTTTAGGAGGATAATCTGTGTTAGAAACAACACTGATCAGAAAATGTCCCATTTCAGCAGCTGACGTCAGATGTCTTGGAATGTACATTGGTAACGTTCGTATTATCTTCTGTTTAAAAGTTAACAAGTTGCAACATCCCTTGGGGATACGAATTTATGGCACGGTTATCCAGTGAGAAAAAGATTTTAATATAACTGTATCTGGTTGTCCCTCTTGCGACTGATGTCATAACCATACTAATTGCCTTAGTGGAATTTCTGTGAATTGCATATAACACTGTGAAACCGATCACTGTCCATATGATCAATTGGAACGTACCATACAACTGAATGCTGACTGTGACGAGTTATGGGATATGCAAAGATTTACTACATCGCGAGCATTTTCTATCCTACAATTGTAGCGATCGGTATCCCCGGTAAGATACTGCAGCTGTTCACTTTATATATGGTGCCGTCGTCGTTTTGCTTTTGTTCCGCTGCTCTGTTTGGACTTTTACTGAGCACAGATGCTACCTTTGTCTGAAATGTGTTTCCAGAATTGATGATTTAAGCATCTGATAGTTTCTTTATTCAGTTTCTATATCGTTTCCATGTGAGGCTTTATGTATTTATTTATTTTGTCAATTACGTTGGTGCCGATATTGCCATAGTTCCATAGCTTCACCTTGTAAGGCTTTCTGAACCGACAGAAGTTGCTTTTCCAGATCCGGTCTTTCAACTGACCGGCCAGTCGAATATCTGCACTCAGGTCTTTTTTTTCCGTAAAACGTTAAAGTATAACTTATGCATTAAGTCTCATGATTTCACTACAAATAAACCCAATCAGCGATTTCACCTCAAATAGTGGAAATGGTGTTGTTTATGGAGCGATCGATCTTCACCAGTACGAGAATCGTGAAAATCGGATGCCTGGCTCTAATCTGTCGGAAATTCGCAAACCCACTGCTAATTCCGTCCATTATTGCAGGGGCAGAGTCCGCACAAATTGAATTTCTACTTTTCACTTCAAAAAAAAAAACACCATTGGAAAAATGGTGGGACTTCAGACATATGCAGCTAACGATACTTCTGTGTTTTTTTTTCATTCTCCAACTTTCTTGTAGTTAATTTAACGGCGATTGTGATCCTATCTCGGGGAAAATGCGGACTCTCCAAATGTATCACCCGTTACCTAGTTGGAATGGCAACGGCAGATCTGATGGTTGTTATCGTTCAGGCTTTAGTGGATCAGACCAACAATATCTATATTTATTCTAAAACAATGCTCTTCACTCCTGTATGCGCAGTGACCGGTGTATTATTTGTGGTAACGAGGGACTGTTCTGTTTGGTTTACTGTCAGTTTTACCTTCGATCGTTTCATCGCAATATGTTGTCGAAAGCTCGGGGAACGATACTGCACTGAGAGAACAGCGACGGTGGTTATGGTGACCGTGGTTATAGTGAGCTGCGGCAGAAGTGTCCCGTTTTACTTTGCCCTTGAACCTTACGCCATTATTGACAATATGCCGTGGCGCTGCGCTTTCTCACATGAATACGCAACTTTACCTGTGTGGAAAGGTTACGAATTGCTGGATAACATTTTAACACCGTTGCTACCGATCTGCTTAATTCTTGCCTTCAATGGGTTAACAGTAAGACATATAATAGCAGCAAATAAAGTCCGCAGATGGATTCGGCAGATTAGCGATAATCAGAAAGATACCGAGGTGGAAAACCGTAAAAAATCGATGATATTATTGTTTGCAATTTCTGCTAATTTCATATTATTTTGGATACCCTATGTAGCTCATTCTCTGAAATGGCAAGTTGAAAATTACTTTTACCAGGACAGATATTTGAGTTCCCCGGTATATATACTACAGCAATGTGGGTTCATGTTGCAAGCTCTCAGTGTGTGAACCAATACTTGTATCTATACACTGACACAGAGGAAATTCAGACAAGAGCTGAAGAATGGAATGAAGCATTTGTTTACTTTCAATGGCCATCTGTGTACTTAATCACAATTCAGCGGAGTTTAAGACTACATCACTGGGTTTGGCAAAATGTCATAAATTCAAATAATCAAGTGCCCAGTTATCCTGAAACGACTAAATTCCAAACTATTGCAGAGACTTGACAATCATCCGGTAAATGGTACCGTGGCATAAAAGCCAGGACCAGCAGCCTCCGGGACAGTATCATCCACCGGGCCATCAAACTGTTAAACTCACCCTGATTTCAGTGTTTTTTTCTGTGTTTTGTAGACTGTTCTGTTTATTATAAATTACTAGAATTACACATTGCACATTTAGACGGAGACGTAACGTAAAGATTTTTATTCCTCATGTATGTGAAGGATGTAAGAAAAAGTCAATTCTATCACAAAGGGAAGGATGACTTCCGGACATTTCGAAGTTCAGATGTATCAAAATTCTCACCTTCTGGTAAAAGAGGGTAAAGGGAAAGCCTTTTTACACAGGGAGAGTGTGATGGTATCACAGCTGCGGAAAGGGCGGGCAGTTGAATGATTGCATGTTAATAGACTGTGAGTGGAACTCAGAAGTAGGAAGGGAACAAACACTCGTTTGAGAGTATTCTGTACAGAGCTCCCATCACCAAAACGAAAACAACGCACAGAGACAGTGGCAGATCGGCACGTAGATTTTGAACAGATGTTAATATTAACACTGCTGTTCTCACAGGCAAATTAAACTTCACTGATATTTATTGGCAATTCCTCAGTTTAAAAGGTTTAGATGCGACAACTTTCCTCAGATGTGTACATAAAGGAGACATGGCAGGCGGACTACTGAACATTCCATCTTGTGCTAATACTAGAAAATGAAGTGGGTCAGGTAACTGATCTTTCCGCCCTGTCAGCATTTCAGAACCATAGAGCACAGCTATTCGACACACCTTACACTGGGATAGCATCAGACAATATGGAATTTGCTTAATTGACACTATTGGGTAAGAACGTGGGAGCCGAATTAGGGAAGAGCTTTGTTCCTTCAAAAGCACAAGAGAAATGTGGAGATTGATAATGGAGCATTTGATTGGAGTTCAGCATTGGCTTGTTTCATTGACGCGGGGATCGGATGGCCCCGTAAAGTGACCCTGGTTGATTAGAGATATGAAACACCTCTTCAAGAAGAAGAAATAAATATACTTAAGGTTTTGGAAGAAAGGATCAGTCATGGCTATGGTAAGTCACTATGTAGCCAGAAGGGACTTAACAGTGGACTTAGAAGAATTAAAAAGGGGACATGGGAGAGCCGCAGAAAGGTAGGTGAGGATGACGAGAGAGAGAGTGGGAGAGAGTGGGAGAGATAACAGACAAAAGAGGAAATGTACCTGGAGTGCAAGGAGGCAGTGAGAGTCCTTTATGAAACTTTGCTTTGGTATTCACCAGTGAGTGAGATCTTGATGAATGTGATAGCGAAAAAAGGCAGGTGAGCTGAGGCATGCAGACACTTAGTATTACGACCTGGAAACTGGGAATACATGAATATAAACCATTTACCGGCGCTACAAAGTATGCAATCCAGGTAAATAGAGAAAGCGAGCGAAGATATTGCTGAAGAAATGTAATAGGGATAGTGTTGAGAATTACAGGCCAGTGAGTAATCGGTCAGTAGCAGGCAAAGTATTGGGGAGGCTTCTTGAAGACGGAATTTACGAAGTAACGTATTCTCGTTGGGGATAGTCAGCATGGTTTTCTGTCCCTTATGAGGCAGAATAAATTCTATGAAAAAGTGAAAAAAGGTAGATGAAGTAGAAGAGTCGATGTGGGATATATTAATTTTGTAATGTATTTGACTGGGTTCCCTCTGGTGCACACTTTCAGAATGTCACGTGACCTGGGATCTAGTGAATCCCGGCTGCAGAGAGTCAGAACTGGCTAACCAAGGGAAGGCCGATGAGATAGTGGTTCAAGTGTATTCTGCCTGGAGGGCAGAGTCTAGTGATGTTCCGCAAGGAAGGTATAATCTTCAGTACCTTTACTAATATATCTAGACTCTGCTATTATAGTGTTCTGAGAGAAAGACTTTAATTTGAACATCCTGCAGGACGTGGATGACTTACCTGAGTTATGGCTGATTTTGAAAGCAGACTACTGAATTCGGACTGAAACCGCACGCTATATAAACTGAAATGACGATTACTTATTACAGGACAAATGCTATGATTACATCAAATTTTTTTGATTCCCAATGGAAACTTGCAACTCAAGATCAGTATTTCAAATTATTCAGCAGCATCCTTTGTTGCTTTCAAATGAACCAGCCTCCCAGAAAGCGTACTTCAAATTTCCAATTCAAGTAAACACGAAGTTGTTTTATGTCAATTTCCCTTTGAACAGCGACTTTATCGTACTCGGAATAGATACACTTATATCTCGATCTATTTAACGTTGACTTCACAAGGCTAGTGTGGAATCCGTGTCTCCCTCTGAAATCAATACCACAGCAAACAAACACAAGAACACAATCAGAATAGACAGGTATTGCAAAACAATAAACTAAGCTCCAACGTTTCTTCCTTCAAACCTGTCACTGGTAAATGTCATATGTAGAATAAACAGTTAAACCCTAGAGCACATTTATCAAATACTCTAAAGAACAAAGGGAAACCAGATGTAGGTGATTGTGGACCCCATACACTGAGACATCATGCAATTTTGGAAAAGGAAGCAGTCTCAGATATTCAAATATCCCTGCAAATGTATTTCATCCAATGAAGCAGACATTTGCGGACAGTGAGATCCTCTTGTTAAAGAAATGAAAATTCAAACACCTTTTCAATCCATTCATTCACGCACGCATTACCTCTGTTTTTCTTTCAACTGAAATTATACAATAATTAGGTAATACTTTCGAGTCTAAAGCAAATGGACGCTGGAAATTATGCATCGTCCGCAATGTATTATCTAACATATCTAAAACGTGACGTCACAACGTCACAAACCCTCCCACGACTTAAATAGTTTCTCACCTCCAATCACTGATCAAAGATAGGATTGAGATTAAATGAACAATTCGTTGTATGTTATCAGGTTTAATAATCCACATCACCACCGTTAAAGTAACAGATTCGTACACTGTACTGGCACCTTTGCCGCACGACCCCCCAATCCAGAACTATGGTCTTTACTTCCTTAATGATGGAGTGAAGGTATATTCCTTTAGTCTGTTGTAATCGGAGGGAAGATTTAAGGATGATGACGCTTAACGGAGACTCGTTTGCTTGCATCTTCTGATTAAGCTCTATTTCTATCTTTAATATCTCTTTTACTTCCATTTCTGAGTTTGTTTGAAGGCTGTGGCCTGGAGTTACAGGGCATAGAAACATATGAAACTATGAAAGGAATGGATAAGATAGAGGCAGGAAAGTGCTACTACTGGTAGATGAAACCAGAACTAGGAGACATAACTTCAAGATGCACAATGTACAATTTGGACACAGATAAGGAGGACATGTTTTCCTGGGGAGTGTTGAATCCGCAAAATTTTCTGACCAGTGAATCAGTGCAGGATACCTTAGGAAATATATTTAAGACCATGTGTTAAACTATGGATACCTATCTGGACACGCCCCTCTGCTGACTGCTCCTGTCTCCTCCCACAGTCCCCTGTATAAATGGGATTGGGGCACTGCTCCTCCCGCAGCCTCCGAGATGTAGAGCTCCCCTTTTGCTGCTAATAAAAGCCTATCGTTCACTTCCTGTCTCCGAGAGTTATTGATGGTGCATCAGACCAGGTCCGATAGAGTTTTGCGAAGTTGGGGAATTAAGGGCTCAGGAGAAAATACAGCCGGTTGGAGATGAGTCCATGGAGAGACTGGCCATGAATTCATTAAATGGCGGAGCAGGCTCGTTGGGAGTAGACTAAATAACGCCGTATTTAACTAAAGAACAATGGGTGCAGTTTCCCGCTATCCAAATGTCACCAGAGTAGAGGGGACCATCCCAGTGTATTTGTCTTAGAAGGGATGTACTAATGCTGCACAGAGTTCAGAGAAGATTTACGAGGATGATTCCTGGAATGCAGAGTCTAACATATGAGAAGTGTTTGTCGGCACTTAGACATTAGAGTACAGTAGAATAAGAGCGGATCTCATATAAACATTTCGAATGTTGAAAGTGTTGTAAAGAATAGACGTGGAAAGGCTGTTTCCCAACATACAGGGAATTGTACCCTGAGCACCAATGACGGCGTCAGGCCTCACCACCATGGTTAAGTGGCCCGAGGCATGATGAAATCGGAAGAGCTCTAGAAAATGGTGGGTTTGGAGGCTAACCTGCTGCCCTTTTATGGACACTGGGGAATCATGAAAACACCTTCAACAACACTAATATAAAAAAGGCAAATTGCAAGATATAAGACAAGATTTTTCTATGTGGACTTACAAGACATTCACAAGTGGGACCAAGGTGAGTTCACCATTGGAAATAATAATAGGAGACATAATATTTATCATTCAATCGTGTTGGTGTAATTACCAACAAGTGAGGAGTGATTAAATGGGCAACTGGGTATATGTTCTATGACCCAGTGAACTGTATGATTTGGCAGATGCCGATTGGCATGAATAACATACACAACATTCAGATTCCACCAGGAAAATATCAGTATGGAATACACACAATGGCTGAAACTTGAATAAAAGCAAAGGAGATGAACAATGATCAGAAGATGCAGCAAATTATTGCACAGAACTCAGGAACATCTGCAAGGTACAAGCATCCGCCCTCCAAAAAAAAAAAAACAAACAGAGGAAGTTGTAGGTAAGGAAATACAGAGATCAGTACAAAAGGGGTACTGGCAACTCCTGCGATATCACTGGGGCCAAGCTGTATCGGTCCTTGCCCTTCTCTTGGACCAAATCGGTGGTATGGAGAGGGCATACTTGCAGCATAGGCAACAGCCGGTCTTCCATACAACCTTGCCCAGGCTAACGACTTTCCCAATCCACTTCCATATTAAAATCTCCCATAATTAACGACATTTTCCTTCTGACACGCTTTTTTCTATTTCCAGCTGCAACGTAGTTCACCTCCCGGCTGCAGTTTGGAGGCCTGTGCATAGCTGCTATTAGTGTCTTTTTTACCCGTGCCATTTCTTAACACGACCCACAGGGATTCTACTTCTTCTGATCCTATGTCCCGTCTTTCTAGTGATTTGATATCATTGTTTACGATCAGAGCCAAGCCACCCTCTTTAGCTACCTTTCTATCTTTTCTGTACGCTGTGTACCCTTGAACATTCAGCTCCCAATCACTTCCATCATTTAGCCATGACTCGTGATGGCCACAATTTCATATATTTTACCTGTAGCTGTACAACAAGGTAATCCACTTTATTTCTAATGCTGCGGGTATTTAAGTACAGTACATTGAGATCAGTATCTGTTACTGATTTTGCTCTATTTCTATCGCACAGTAGATTATCTAGTCTATTCACCTACCTGTCCTTCTTGCCATCTTTGCTGCAGAGTATCATTTACTTATTTATATTCCCTCTGCCTCGACCCTAACACCCTGGATACCTTCTCGCGACCAACTTAGTTTAACCCCCCCACCAACAGCTATTCAATGAATCCCGCCAGGATATTAGTACCCTTTGAGTTCAGGTGATCAGTTCGTCTTTGTATAATTACTATCTCCCCCAAAATAGATCCCACAGATTCAGGAATTTGAAGCACTGCCCCCTGCACCTGTTGCTTAGCCACACATTAATCTGCTCTGTCAGTAATCCTGGAGGTCTGGCTTTTCAATTTTCTTTCTAGCTGCCAGTAATCTTCCTTCAGGACCTCCTCTCTATTTCTCTCTATGTCAGTGGTATCAACATGTACCAAGACTTCTGGCTGCATTCTTTCTCTCCACAGAATACTCTGGACCCGATCTGAGATATTCCGTACCCTGGCACCAGGGACGCAACACACCATCCGGGTATCCTTACTCGGCTCGCAGAATCTTTTGTTTGTTCCCCTCACTATAGAGCCCCCTACAACTACTGCATTTCTCCCTGCTCTCTTTGACTTTGAAGATGTCTAAAAGTGACCTGGTGTGTTCACTGAATAGTTGGTCTTGGAGTTTGACTTATTCCGTATCCTTAAGGGAACCGGGTCTCGGCAGAGTCCTTACCCTGTCTGCCGCTGCTGCAGACAGTGACTGCAAGCCTGAAAGGTGCTATGTTGAAGGGCATACATAGAAACTGCTAGTGTCAGCTGTGCCTATAGAAGGGATAAATGGATAAAAACACAAATAATCTTTCGATGTAGATACATGATTTATGCCAGTTTGACGCCCTCTCCTCACACCCCATTGAATTCAGATTACTGCCGATCCCGGTGCTCTTTCAGCCGCTCACATCCAACGCCGGCGCATAAGCTTCCAAAGCTTCCGAAAACATGCATCTCGTCAACTGTTTTAAATTATGTGATTGTACCTGAACCCATAGCTCACCCAGGCTGTTCGTTGCCCACAAATGCAAATTTTATTAAATATTATACAAATCTGGGAAAAGGACTGAGTGCATTCACCCTATCGATTCTCCTCACGACATTTGCTGGACGTCCCTGGAGGTATGGGTTGGTCAGTGCGCCCTCATGACCTGTGCACATGAGCAGCTTAGAGTACATAAACCCATTATGTTCCTCCTGATCTACTCATCCAACACCTTCTCACTTCGCGTTACCCCTGACTGTCCACCCACGACCCACACCACTGGTTATTAGCCTCACTGCTGAATTGTTGAACAACTTGCCGGACAACCGGCCAGCAATCTCAGTTGTATTCATTCGGTAAAACCTGGACTCGGATGAATCTCTCATATCAGCCAACTCCTACAGGAACACAACGATTCAGCTATCACCTTTTTTAAATGGAAATACAGAATCCCAGTCACCTCTCGGACAGCAGGCAGCACGGTCGACCACCTTATGGGCATTACCTCTCTCCGAGATCGTCTGATTGACAATAGACACAAGCCATGACAGACTACTGAGGCAACCGCTACAGCACAATTTCATTCGCCATCCCAGTGTCCATCCAGCGCCAGAGTAGATGTAAAACATTCAAAATCGCCCACCCTTCACTCGACCGGATCTGCGGCGTGCGTAGAATGGATCTGCATCAGCCACGTGACGAGTGGAAGATGGCCATCGTAACGTCCAATGGTCACTACGAGTGCCTGGTTGTGGCTTTCCGACTTACTAACAGTCCAGGTGTTTTTCAAACCTTCAGGAACGACATCCACCTCACAAATCAGCACGTGTGCATGTTTCCGCGCTGCTTTGCCAACTCTGACCCTTCAACATGGATGTATTGTTTTTTTCTGGGGCGGTCTTGCTCACTATCAATACAATTTTCTGTAAGAAATATGCTACCTTTTGCCATGGTCATTGTAACCAATCCCCGGCATTCCCTGCGGTGGTGTCTACAGTGGAAAACCCGTCGGTCAAGGCCCTGCTGCTCTAATGCCGGAGGAGGGCACGGAGGGTCATCCGAGCTGCAACCGCACCGACTGCTACCATGTCAACCGCCTTCGCCGTCCTGCCAGATTGTCAAACACTGGTAAAATAGTGGGGATATCCACCAGCTGCACTTTTGTACCAGGAGGAGAAATTAGAAATATGAATATCTCAGGAATGTATTTCAGTGAATGGCCAGTTTACGCCAGGACGTCATCACATTGATCGGTTGAAATGCAGTAGCAACTGCATTATCGGTTGTCATTATCGATAGTCAGAGGTAGTACTAATGGCGCCTGTCAGCTTAGCCAGCAGTGACATTATCTCTTCAGTTCAGTGATGGTTCAGGAGAAGCAGTGATAACATCAGCGTGGTCTGACGTGTTAGTAGAACTGCGGACCATTGTGCTTGAAGAACAGAATTGGCTCTTTGAACTATAAACCTGGCCCGTAATCATTCTGTCGTTTCAGAATTACAGTCAATGTGTCTGCTTCATATTTGTTGTCATCCAATCGAAGTCCAGGTATTGGCTCTCCAGCAGCTCTGACAGATGACCGTGGGTGCGCCTAGTGAAGAGTATCAGCTCCTTCATCCGTCTGTGTCTCACATTACTGTCCATCTGCAGAGACCGCTTTATTCTGTTCCTTGCAATCGTTTATCTCATTTGAGCATTATTTACAAATTTCTTCAAAACATATATGTTTTTAATAACTTTTTCAGTACACAAACATACAACTGTGTGTATTCCGTAATTCTGCAAGTACCGAACTGTACCAGGTTAACTGTATCTCAGCCTGACAGCAATTAATCGGATTAGTGATGTGCAGTTTATCTCTCGTTGTTATTACACAGACCGATTGAAACAACAAAAACATGCACGTTTATTCGCAGCATTCAGCACATTATTCTTCAATAGTTAAGCTCGTCAAACATATGTTTATGTGTGTATAGCATATTTTAACAATTATATTTACTATGGACGCAGTGCAACACGTATTAGTAATGTTTGCACTTTTGAGGAATTAATGCTGCGGTTTGTAATTTGCGGCATTATCATCATTCTTGTTTTCTGCAGGGGAGCGCACGTTGTCAAATAAGACATGAGCAATATGTTCTGATACCCGATGAGAGTGTTGTCAGTGTTCACTGGGCAACAGCAGTATCAGAATGATATTGCTGAGAGGCATTTTCATTACTAGCGATATTTCATGATTTTATGATCTTACGGCCCTGTATCTTGTTTTCTTTGTTTCCATCATGAGGCTGGGCAAGCAATGAAATTACCAAAGTATTTAGAGATGGTTCAGAATAAGCAGTGATATTCTCTGTGTGAGAGTTTCTTGGGACGGAATGAGCTGTGATCATAATATTGCGGTATTGCTGGGACTTTGCAGACAGAGACGTTATCAGTGTTGTCGTGGCATGTCAGAATAAGCATTGCTAGCACCAATGTTGTTGTCAGTGTACAGCTGTGACAGTCCTGTTGATTGCAGTAATAGAAACAGGGAAACACAGAAACATATAAAACCTACTGAACAATACAGGCCCTTCGACCGGCAAAGCTGAGCCGAACATGTTCTCAGCTTAGTACTATCTAGGTTCATCCATAGCCCTCGGTTTTTAGAAGCTCCATGTTTCCATCCAGGAGTCTCTTAAAAAGCCCTATCATTTTGGCCTCCACCACTGCCGCCGAAAGCCCATTCCATGCACTCACAACCCCCTGCGTAAAATAAATACCCATGTTATCTCCTCTCTACCTGCTTCCAAGCACCTTAAAACTCTGCAGTCTCGTCCTAGTCATTTCAGCCCTGGGAGTAGCCTCTGATTATCCAAACCATCAATGCCTCTCATTAGCTGTACACTTCCATGAGGTCTGCTCTCATCCTTCGCGGCACCATGGTGAAAAGTCCGAGTTCACTCAACCTATTCTCATAAAGCGTGGTCCCCAATCCAGACTGCATACTTGAAAACTGCTCTGCACCCTTTCTAGAGATTCTACGTCCTTCCTGTAGTAAGGCGATCAGAACTGATCACAGTACTGCAGGAGAGATCTGACCAGGGTCCTATATGGCTGCAACATAGCCTCTCGGCTCTTAAATTCAATATCAAGATTGATGAAGGCCAATGTATGACTTCCTAACCACAGACAACCTTTAATAACTCTATATACTCGGACCCGAAGATTCATCTGATCCTCCACACTGCCAAGAGTCTTACCATTAATACTATATTCTTACATCATATTTGACCTACCGAAATGAACCAGTTCACACTTATCTGGTTTGAACTCCATCTGCCTCTTGTCACCCCAGTTTTGCATCCTATCAATATCCCGCCCTCCAGACGATCCACAACACCCCTAACCTTCGTGTCATCAGCAAATTCACTAACACATGCCTCCACTTCCTAATTCAGGTCATTACTAAAAACCACAAATAACATGTGTCCAAGTACGGATCCTTGAGGCACACCACAGGTCACCGGCCTCCATGCAGAATATGACCCGTCTGCAACCACTCTATGCCTTCTGTGCGCAACCCATTTCTGGATCCACAAAGCAATGTTCTGGACCCATGGCTCCTTACTTTCTTACTTCCTTACTCCTTACTTTCTAAATAAGCTTTTCAAAGTGTACCTTATCAAATGCCTTGCTAGAATCCATACACACGACAACCACGGCTTGATCTTCTTCAACCTGTTTAGATAGATCCTGAAAAAAAAAACAATCAGGCTCATAATATACGACCAGCCTTTTACAAAGCCATAATGACTATTCCTAAACATATTATGACTCTCCAAGTGTTCATAAATCCTTCTTAAATGCTTCAATTCTTAAATGTGTTCATAAATGCTTCTTAGAATCTTCTTCAACATCTTACTAACCACTGAAGTAATTTCCTGGGCTATGCCTACTCCCTTACTTGAATAAAGAAACAGCTTCTGCTAATCTCCAATCCTCCGTACGTTCACCCTCAACTTTTATGATGCAAAGATCTTCGCCAGAGGCTCAGTAATCTCCTCCCTCTCTTCCCACGTTAGCCTTGGATACATCCCGTCCGATCCCGGTGACATCCAATTTGATGCTTTCTATAAGTTCCAGCACATCTTCTTTATTAATATCTATATGATCAAGCCTTTCTGTCTTCTGCAAGTCAGTAAGTGTTCAAAGTGTTCAGTAAGTAACTCTGCCATCGGCTCGGGTTCCATACACTCATTTTCCACTGTCACACTTGATTGGTCCTATTCTCTCCAGCCTTATTTTCTTGCTCTTCACATTATTGTAATGGATCAGTTGGAAATAAATCCAGTGGTCTCCTCACCGACCAGAAATGGAATTATCTGTCTCTTAAATTCAAATCGTATATTCAATCCGTCTATCTATGTTTATCTCTATGTATCAACGATATATTTATCTATTTATAAACACAGATAGGCGATAAACAGAAAAAAAAACTATGTCTTTGTAATAGGTGCGTTGGAAATGCCTATGGAAAGTACAGAATTATAAATAGTAGTCAAGTGTATACTTGTAATAATTGTGAAGATCAGGCAAGGTAAACTCTTGGAGAATATCAGTGTTAGCATTGCGTATGTTCTGTTTTGGTTTGTTTCTGATTTGGTTTGTTATTTTATTTTAATTCTTTTTTTAATCTTTAAAAGCTGGTGTAGGTTGTACATCATTTCCGACGATGATGTAAAGCTGTTCTCTGGAGGAATTTCACACTGGGGCAGTTCCACTCTAGGCGTCAAATAACTTGGTGCAGTTACACGAACAATCGTCAAAATTACAGTCTTTTTCAGCTACAGTGGTTAGTAATGACGCATTCTGTTCCTTCGTTTGACTGTCGCTCTCCTTAAAGCGTTGCAGCGCCGTATTCTTTGGCGTTGGATCTTGTAGTTCATTCCGTCTACCCAGTCGGGAACTGTCTTCGAAGGCTGGGGCAGGAAAATCCCTTTCTCACGGAGGTTGAAATTTTCTGGCTTTCTTCACCTGCCTTAACCCACCTGTCGTAGCGGATTATCAGGGTGTTACAGTTATTTGGAACCACAGCTGAGAGTTGGGTGGCAGATGAGGACTAATGGTGGACGAATGGCCCCTGGGTGCAGCACGACATGCCCGCACCCACATGCGCCTAAAGACTATTCCGTCGGAAACCCATTGGCTTCCTTGGCTGCGTAAATCTCGAAAAGACACTCTCCGGTCCCGCCAAACTCATGCGATTGAGAAGGCTCTCCCACATCAAACCCCATCTGTGTGGATGCTGAGTAATTTGTTACACTGTTAACTTCTCCCGATTAACGGCATCCTAACTGAATGGCACACATTCCTCATCATTCCTCATGCAAGGATAATCCGAAAGGGCTGAAGAAATATCAAGATCTCTTACAGAACTGTTAAATGAAATAAATCCCGCGTAAGAGTAAAGATGTGAACAACAGAATCATACTATTCTTATAGGGATTGTGGTGGTTTTATTTTGGCACAAAACTTGAGCTGCTTAATTTGAAAAATGTAATAATGAGTCATTTTCATAACATGAACAATATGCATCATATACATATCAGATACTATCTTCGTCAGAGCACAATGGTTCTCCGCTAACAAAAGGGTGTTCTGTGCTGGTAAAATGAAGTGTGTGTATTTGAGTTGATGAAGATGGAAGAGCCACGTTTCCTTGAGTTGTTTATAATTTAATTCTAGTTTTAGATAATGAATTTTGACATAATAAATGTTTACAATATTTCTTTAAACATTACCAGAGAAACACTTTCACGCCAACAAAGACAATAACGTTTTTCAACTCAGAGTCACCACCTGGATTCCTGGATTACAGGGTTAGCACACCAACACGGTCTAGCACATATATAGGCTGTTTCGCCCGAACACCTCGAAGGACCAGACAAATCATCCTCACACGCTTGATGTTTTGCGAGGTTTCCTGTATTTTCATTTGCCTTAGGTTGTAATCGTCATTAATTTGCAATTTCCATTACATTGATTTGACACAAAAACGGCCTGGCCTTGACTTGACGGAACGGAATTAGTACAGAGAAACGGGTGTAAATTTGTCGACGTCTCTGTCTCAATTTTCGGAAGATTTGGTTCTGTTACCTTCCTCCCTCATCACAACTGTGAAGAAGTGCTTTATGTCATTACCTAACACTACGAATTTCTTGTCTGCAGCAGCTTCCTACGTTTTCAACAATTTATTATGATTATTCGCATCCCCTAGCCCTCTCCAACCGTCCAGTCCAACTCCTGCGTGTATCACTTTCTACGTGCATCCCTACTGATCACCTTCCTAGCGCTTAGCCCTGCAAGCGTTACAAGTGCCACGTCTGCATCTGCTCCTCCTCTGTTAATAAACGCCATCAGCGAAAGGTGCCCTTCCAGGTCAGACTGTTATATCCGCTTCTTCCGGTGTGGCAGCCTCCACATTAGTGGGAAGCAACGTGGGTTGGAGTACCGCATGCGGAACAACATGGCCTGGTAGACATCCGGTGAAAATCAGGCAGTTGCATCGGTGAATGAATGTGTAAACAATTCCCATTATTCCTATCCCAATTGATCTGCGGCCGAATAAGGATGGTAACCAGCGAATCCCATTTTGATTGGCAAATTGAGCATGAAACTGCCTTGCAACAGGAGACAAAAAATCATGGTGGAGACTTGTCCTAATATTCGCCACTTAAAATATCCCTTTTTCTGTCCACATTAAGATGGGAGCAAGATTATGATGATATGTTCCACTGAAAGGGGGAAATGGGTCTTCAGAAAGTCACAGGAATATTGTTACCATCGAGGACAGGAGCCTCGCTTCATGATATTTCACTCGGTAGTGTGTACCGTTTGCAGCATCGTCCAGGCAGCAACTCCAGCGACTGGAACAATGACCAGAGCTGTCGAGACACTCGTCACTCTCACAGTTTTCCAGACAGTCAGAAACATGTTTTGCCGAGAATTATATTTCCGTCTGATACTGTTCTTCGCTCTATCTCTTTCAATTAGCTGCTTGAAAGACTGCAATCGTACAGAAGAGAAGTTAATCTCAGCTTTCTGAGGAGCAATTGGAAACAGTTTATAAATGATGCATATATCACAAAGGAATCAACAAATCCATTGCGAGCGTTGATATATTAATCAATGAACGGATGTATTGATTAATGTCGTTGTTGACAATAAAATTGCGGAATAGGAACTGAAATTAACTGCTTTTGCAACAAATGGCCTCTGTTTACGATTTAGGAATAAAAACAATTCTGAAGAAGATACGAGTCAAATGGTGAGACTGGCGCAGTCAGCCTCACACGTGGTAATCAATGTGTGAGAAAGTAAAGGAAAGAAGTGACTCGGCCTGGAGTGAGCCCAGAGACGCACATCGATACCAATTCCACAATGGAAATATCATGGGGCGAATTTTACCAATAAGCCGAGAGCCACTCATCGGTACGAGTTCCACAATAGACACGAAGTGGTTTACTGCAAAAAGAGAAGGAATTGTGATGGAAAGGTGAAATTGAACAGATTTCTGCACAAACTTATATTGGTGGCGAGGTGGAGAATGAGCAGACACAGAATTGGGAAATGTGATTGAGATCGTCAAGGAGTCATATATTGTTGCTACAGAGAGGTAGGCTTTTCCGCCCCTCCAGATCATCCCGCTTTGATCTTCCACCTACTCACTTTTATCTGCACATTTATCTGTCCGTCTCTCATTCACCTTCTCAACCTACTCAACCTTCTCTGAAGTGTTACTATTGCATCCTTATCTACCACTTACGCGGTCAGTTGCTTCCAATTTTGCTCAACCATCTGAGGGAATTAAACTTCCCACACAACGCTCTGCCATATTTCATCTTTCTCCACCACGAACCAATGAATTCTAGATATAGATAATTTGTATAGGGTCAGGGGTGAAGGCAAGGCAGCGCAGACAACTGGAAAAATTGTATCAGCTCAAAATTGAATGGCGAAGCAGACTCAATGGGACAAAAGGCCTCCTCCTGCTCCTTTTTCGTATGGGCTCATTCACCCAGTAGATCGGGAAAATCTGCGGGCTTTCACCCTGACTGTAACTCACACAATGTTGTGTACTTCTATAAGATCTCCACTCATTTTCTCGCCCTTCAGGGAATGAATTCGTAATCAATTTAACCTTTCCCTCTCAATTCTGCCCCCATTTCTCGAACACTGCCTTGTAAAGGATTAGAGAACGCACATTTTGAAGATTAACTATATTTGTTAACTGCATCTAGGTGACCAGAACAACACTCGTATTTCTAATTCCTCAACACGATGTTGTACAGCTTCGATATAAAGTCCCAACTCCTGAAAGCACTGAATTAATTGTGTACACCAATGTGACTGGAGCATTAAATGCAGCCCGAATTGCCTGTGACGCCACTTTCTTGGAATTACCGATCTGACTCACGGGTCTCTTAAAAAATGTGCAATGTCGCCCCACAATTCAATATGTGCATTTTACTGTCTTGTAAATTTTCCACACAACGCAGACGTCCTCATTCTTCTCTGCGTTCAATTCCAATCGCCATTTATCTAACCGATTCCCAGCACGTCGAGATCACGCAATAAGCTCGGTTGACCTTCCTCTCTGTACACAACACCGCAAACTTGGACTCGTCCATATTTCTTTCTTATCCAGTTTTTTAATATATTGATATTTAAATAATTAATATGGATGTTAGGTAACAGTGGACCAAACATCAATCCCTGTGGCATACTAGTCACCGTTGAATATCCACCCATCCGCTCTCTTTCTTCTACCGCAAGAGCAGCGTTGGATTCCTGTTGCTTTAGTCTGATGTGACTGAATAAAACGTGGAAGTCAACGTGCGATTTTCACACGCTGAAAAAAATGAAGAGACTCAGCATTGACTCCCGGGACATAAGGAACACTTCGGATTTGCAGTACACGAATTCAATAATGCGAAAATAACGTAGTGACATTTGATGGCGACCTATTTTGGTGATTCTCAGTATATTCACGCTATCGATGATCGAAAGGGAAATTACATCAAACTATATCGGGAAAAAGAAAATAACTTTGTGGCATATAATAGAATAGCTCGGGAATAGAATTGCTAATTTTATTCAAACAGATAATGGGTTGAGAAAAAGTAGTGGAATTATGAAACTTTGATTAATAAGAACATAATACATACGAAATAGGAGCAGGTGTAGTCTATCCGGCCCATCGAGGCTGCTCGTCTATGTAGTAAGATCATGCCTGATCTATCCGTACACTCAGATCCATCTGCCTGCATTTTCCCAATAACCCTTAATTCCTTTACTATGTAAAAGCCTGTATCTTAAATATATTTAGTGAGGAAGCCTCAAATGCTTCCCTGGGTAGAGTATTCCACAGATTCACCACTCTCTGGGAAAGACAGCTTCTCCCCATCTCCGTCGTAAACCTTTTCCACTGAATTTTGAGGTAATGACTCAACTACCAATGACAACAACTTTCTGACTACTATCTTATCTATTCCATTAAAATTTTGTATGTTTTATATACGATCCCCTCTGATTCTTCTGGACAGCAGAGAGTATAGTCCCAGGGGGCAAGATGTCTCCTCAGATGTTAGCCACTTCCTCCTGGAGTCCACCTGGTGAACATCCTCTGCATTGCCTCCAAAGGCAGTGTGTCCTTCCCAGAGTATGGAGACCAAAATTGCACACAGTACTCTGGGTGTGCCTCACCATTTCCTTGTATAGTTACAGCATAATGTCGTTAAAGTTAGATAGATTGCACGGATTGACAAAGATCTGGGGTCGCCAAGTCATTCATTGGGGAAGGTCAGGTTCTTCGTGCTGAACGGCCCATGCAAGTGTGGAAAAGCATTGTTCTTCAAACTGTCCACGACCTTCACTAACTTCCTGAAGAAACTGACCCCTTTTAATGTCAAGTCCTTGCAATATCGAGATTGAACTTTGCTTTAAAATATTTCGAGGAATACAAGTACAATTAATTTTATTGTGATATATGCCACCAGCTGTTACTGCGACTTCCTTCACTGAAACTACCGGAAATGATAGCAACGAACGAAAGAAAACAATGAACAGATGTTCTTGTTAAACAAATATTTAATTTCATCTGTGGAGCTTAGCTCCTTCCCTCAATGTCAGAAGCGAATGTGCTTCGCAAAATATTACAGAGTAAATCGTCTTCAAGATGATTGCCTTTGCAAAAAGCAACACTTATATATAGCTGAAGCAGCTGAGGCCAGTTGTAATAGAACATAACCTCGCATATTCACATTATATTTTGTTTTATAGTACAAAAATTGAAATATCCCTGATGAGTCAAATTCATGGCACGGTGACAAAGTGAGTAAAAACAGTTCAACGTATGTGTTTGTGAAGCTGGTTGTCACTAATGTGACTGATGAGAAAATTACACTAAGTGACCCAGAGGTATTGTGCTCACTTGCAATATAACTCTTGCTAAACCGGTGAGAAGTTCATATGAGCAGTTGTAACGTTTTGTATAACTGAACACTGCCTTTGACGGAATATGGGATATCCAGCGATTTACCACATCGTGCGCATTTTCTATCCTGCACTGGTTGCGACTGGTGTCACTGGTAAGATACTGGATCTGGTTACTCTGTGTATGGTGCGGTCGTTTTGCTTCTGTTCCGCTGCACTCTTCGTACTTTTACAAGCACAAATGCTACCGTCGCCTGAAATATTCTCTTTTTTTCCCCAGATGGAGGGTTCAAGCATGTGATAGTTTAGTTTTCTTTTTCCATATTTTTCCCGATGTATTTTTTTTTTTCATGTCAACTAGTTTGCTGCCGACATTGACATAGTTTCATAGATCCACACTGCTCGGATTTCTGAAGCGAGACTGGTCTATGCTGTACTCGGTTGCGGTTTCTGTCAGTGCCTACGACCTGACAAAAACAACACTGCAGGTTTTGCAAAGGACCGGCCAGTCTGTTGACACGCAGGTCTGTTCTTCCATATGTCACGTAAAGAGAACTTGTGCTTTATATCTCATTGATTAAACTTTTTTCCCACAACATATAATCCCTTCAGCTGTTTAAGCTCCCATAATTTAATTGTTGTTGTTTACTGGAGCAAACGACAGCTCACCACTACGTGAGTTACGGAAATCAAAAGCCCAAATCTAAACTGTCAGAAGGGCGCCAACTCATTGCTGCTTCAGTCCATTATTCTCCATCAGCAAGTGTGCATGGACCGAGTCTTCACACAGTGGATTTCTGCTTTTCATCTTAAAAGCAAACATGCTCTGCATGTGGAGAATGGCATTTACAGCTAACGATGTTTCTGTTTACATTTTCTACGCTCATTTCTTGTAGTTAATTTAACGGCCATTGTAATCCTATCTCTGGGAAAATGCGGACTCTCCAAATGCATCACACGTTACCTGGTTGGAATGGCAACAGCGGATCTGATGGTGGTTATCGTTGTTGCTTTAGTGGAACATACCAACTATATCTATATTTATTCCAAATCCCTGCTCATCATTCCTGTATGCACACTAACACTTATATTTGTGTTGGTAACGATCGACTGCTCTGTTTGGTTTACGGTCAGTTTTACCTTCGATCGTTTCATCGCAATATGTTGTCGAAAGCTGCGGGATCGATACTGCACTGAGAGAACAGCAACGGTGGTTATGGTGACCGTGGTTATTGTGAGCTGCGGGAGATGTGCCCCGGTTTACTTTGCCGTTGAACCATACGCCATTATTGACAAGATACCGTGGCGTTGCGCCGTCACAAATGAATACTCTACTTCACCCGTGTGGAGAGGATACGAATTACTGGACAGCATTTTAACACCATTGCTACCAATCGGCTTAATTCTGGTGTTCAATGGGTTAACGGTAAGACATATCATTGCGGCCAATAGAGTCCGCAGAGGACTAAGGAAGAGCAGTGAAAATCAGAAGGACACCGAAGTTGAAAACCGCCGGAAATCGATGATTTTGTTGTTTGCTATATCAGCTAATTTCATATTGTTGTGGATACCAAATGTAGCTCGTTCCCTGAAATGGCAACCGCAAAACTATTTTTATCAGGACAGATATTTGAGTTCCCCGGTATATATACTACAGCAATTTGGGTTCATGTTGCAAATGCTCAGTACGTGCACCAATACTTGCATCTATACACTGACACAGAGAAAATTCAGAAAAGAGCTGAAGAATGGAATGAAGTACGTGTGTACCTTAAATGGCCATCTGTGTAGATAACGCCCACTGCGTTTGCAATTCAGCGCAGTTTTCGAATAAAACAGTTTAAAAATGATTTGATTTGTCATTAATTCAAACATTCATTCGCCTGTTCATCCAGAAATTACAAAATCTTAATGGAGCACTTGAATATAGACATGACTCAATGAGACAGGGAATGGAAGATATTGTAGAGTAAACCTGGTTGACCAGAGATGTGGAATACCTCGTCACGAAGAAGAAAGAAATATATTTAAGGTTCAGGAAGAAAGGATCAGTCAGGGCTTTGGAATGTCACAAGGTAGCCAGCAAGGAAATTAACAATTAATTTAGAAGGGGACATGAGAAGGCCTTGAAGAGTCGCATTAAGGTACGTGAAGAACAGAACGGTGAAGGGGGAGAGAGACTGGATCGATCAGAATTAAAATAGTAAGAATGTGTCTAGAGTGCAAGGGGGCTGTGAGGCACCTTTATGATACTTTGCTTCAGTATGCACCGCAGAGCGGGACCTTGATGAATATGGATTAAGTGTAAAAAAGAAGATGCGCTAACGATAATAGTTATGCGCTAGAAAAGTGTAAAACATTAAAATAATCATTCCTTGGTGCTAGAAAGAATATACTTTGGATAAATCGGGTGAAGATATTGCTGCTATTTTGGATATGATATGATATTTGCGTTAACACTGGCCACAGAAGTAGTACCCGAGCATTGGAGGATAGCAAATGTTTTTGTCTTTGTTCAAATAACTCAGTGAGGATAGCCCAGAGATTTACAGTCCAGTGTGTCTTCCGTCAGTTATTGGCATACTGTTGGAGAGTATTCTTAGGGAGGGAACATCTGAGTATCGGGAGAAACATATTCTGGTTTGCGATAACCGGCATTGTTTTGCGAGGGTAGGTCATCCTTTATGACCTTGACTGATTTCATTGAAAAGTGAAAAATAAAAAAATATACCGATGAAGTCAGAGCATTAATTGTGTAAGGTGTTTGACCGGGCAATGCATGGTAGGCTCATTCAAAACGTCAGAGAGCATTGCATGGAGGGAAACCTGATTGCGTGGAATCCGAATTGGTTTATTAACAGAAGAAAGGCTAGCAGATGAGGCACTAGATGGAGGAAAGTCTTCCTGGAGGACAGTGGCCTGTGATGCTCCGCACGGAAGGTATAAACTTTAGTTGAATTTACGATTATATCTCGACTCTGTTGTTGCAGTGTTCTGAGAGGAAGACTTTGATCTGACCATCTAGCAGCACTTAGATAATTCATTGTATTAGGGCTGACGATGCAAACAGCACGCTGAATTTCAGAATGGATATGCAGGCTACATAGCCTGAACTCCCGTCTCTATATTACAGAGCAGATGCTACAATGGAATTGTTAAAATGGAATTCTAAAAGGCAAAATTTCAAAGCCTTCAGCAGCATTTTTCCTGCTTTATAAATTAACTTGCCTTCCACAATTCGTTCAAATTAATTTGTCCTAATGCCAACTTAAATTTGAACAGTAGATTTATCGTACCCAGAATAGATACATTCATATCTCGATCCCGTTTACCATAATTTCACATGGCTGGTGTGAAATCAGCGTCTCTTTCTCAAGTATTTACAAAAAAGCAGACAGATAACACGATCTAAATGAACACGTAAGGCAGAACAAACATTCAAGTTTGCAATGTTCTACCTTCAAATCCGTTGGCAGTAACTTGCGCATATAGAATACACAGTTAATTGCCATAGTGAAATCCCTGATCACATATTCTAAAGAGCAGGGAAATGAACCTGGTGAGGTGTCAGTTTTCTCAGTGAGAGAGCATTTTGGAGATAGTGATCACAATTCTATCTCCATTGCCATAGCATTGGAGGGATAGGGACAGACACGTTTAATTGTAAGGAGAAATATGAGGCTATCAGACAGGAACTTGGAAGCATATTGGAAAGACCTGTTCTCGGGGAAACGTCCGGAAAGAAAATGTTCTGGAGACATTTGCCTGGAGTTCTGAGTGGTGCATTCCAATGAGACAGGGGGAGGATGGTAGGGTACAGGAACAGTGGTGTATAAAGGCTGCTGTAAATCTGGTCAAGAAGAAAAGAAGAGCTTACGAAAGATTCAAAAGTTGGTAATGATACGTATCCGGATGATTATAATTGTAGCAGGAAGGAGCTTAAGATTGGAATTCGGAGCACCAGAAGGGGCCATGAAAACACCTTGCGGACAGGATTCAGGAAAACCCCTAGGCATTCTTCACGTATGTGCAGAGCAAGAGGATAAGACGTGAGAGAATAGGACCAATCAAGTGTGACAGTGGAAAAGTGTGTATAGAACCGGAGGAGATGGCAGAGGTACTTAATGAATACTTTGCTTCAGTATTCTAAAGGGAAAAATATCTTGGCGATTGTAGGGATAACTTGCAGCAGACTTAAAAGCTCGACCATGCAGATACTAAGAAAGAGGATGTGCTGGAGCCTTTAGAAAGCATCAAGTTGTACAAGTCACTGGGACCGGACAGGATGTACACCAGGGTACTGTCGAAAGAGAGGGAGGAGATTGCAGAGCCTCAGGCGATGATCTTTGCTTCATCAGTGAGGACGGGAGAAGTTTATAGGCCAGTGAGTCTTACTTCAGTGGTTAGTATGTTGGTGGAGAAGATACTGAAAGGCAGGATTTATGAACATTTGAAGAGTCATAATATGATTATGAATTGTCAGTATGACTTTGACAGAGGCAGATCGTGCTTTACGAGTCGGATTGATATTTTTAAGAATGTAATTAAGTACATTGAGGAAGGTAGAGCTATAGGTTTAGTCCGTATGGATTTTAGCAAGGCATTTGATAAGGTAAAGCAAGCAATACTTATTGAGAAACTAAGGAAGCATGGGATCCAAGGAGATCTTACTTTGTTCATCCAGAAATGGCTTGCCCTATGAAGGCAAAGTGTGGTTGTAGACGGGTAATATTTTTCATGGAAACCGGTGATCATTGGTGTGCCTCGGGGATCTGTTCTGCGATCCATACTCGTTGTGAGTAAAAGAAAAAGATGAGGATATGTAGGGATGTGTTAGTAAATTTGCTGATGACACGAAGATTGAGGGAGTTGCGAAAAGTGTATAGGGTTCTCAGAAGTTACACCGGGACATTGATAAAGCGTAAAAATGGGCAGAGAAGTGGCGGATGGAGTTCAACTGATGTATGTTTGCAGTGATTCATTTTGGTAGGTCAAATATGATGCAGAATATGGCATTAAAGGGAAGATTCTTGGCAGTGGGGAAAACAGTGCGGTCTAGGGTTCCGAATCCAAAGCACATTCACAGCTGCTACGCAGTTTGACTCTATGGTTAAAAGGCATACGGTTCATTGGCCCTAATCAATCGTGCGGTTGTGTTTAAGAGCAGAGAGATAATGTTGCAGCTATATAAGACCCTGGTCAGATCCTACTTGGAGCACTGTGCACACCTCTGGTCGCCTCACTACAGGAAGGGCGTGGAAACCATAGAAAAGGTGCAGAGCAGATTCAGAAGGATGTTGCCTGGATTGGAGCATTCCTCATGAGAATAGGGTGAGTGAACTCGGCTTTTTCTCCTTGGAGCAACGGAGGATGACAGGAGATTTAATAGAAGAGTGCAGGAGACCTAATGGAGAACTAGTAGATTAATGAGAGGCATTAATCGTGTGGATAGTCATTCTTTTTCCTAGTGCTGAAATGGCTAGCACAAGAGGGCACATTTTAAGGTGTTTGGAAGCAGGTACAGAGGAGATATCTTGTTGTACAGTTACTCATTGGCAGTTATGATATTGTGGCCATCACTGAGACGTGGCTAAAGGATACATGACTCTGGGAGCTGAACGCCCAAGGATTCACGGTTTATCGGAAGGATAGACAGGTAGGTAGAGGGAGTGATGTGGTTTAATGATAAGAAATGATATTAAATAGTTAGAAAGAGTTAATATAGGAGGATCGGAAGGTACAGAATCTTTATGGTTTGAGCTAAGAAATCGCAGGGGTAAAAGGACCCTGATGGCGGCTATCTACTGGTCCCCAAGCAGCTGCAGTGTTGTGGACTACAGATTACAACAAGAAATAGAAAAGGCTTTCCAGAAGGGTAGTGTTACGATAATTGTAGAGGATCTTAACTTGGATTGGGAAAATCAGGACGGCACTGGATCTCTGAGAATTTGTCGAATGTCTACGAGATGGCTTTTGAGAACAGCTTGTTGTTGAGCCCCTAGGGGATCGGTTGTACTGGATTGGGTATTGCAAAATGAAACAGAGGTGATTAGAGAGATGGAAGTGAAGGAACCCTTAAGAGACGTATTCAGCGGTGGGAAAGGCTTTACCTGCTTCGGGCTGGCTGTATCTACAACTTTTCATTGGCAATTATATTCAAGGATGTTGAGTTACTGTACCGGACGATAATGCAAAAAGTCAAGATATTCCCCACCATATATAAACTAGGAAGGCTTTTCACCAAACTGTGCTCCTCCAACTCCAAGGCTCTACACTGAGAATCCCAGTCAATATTGAAGGAATCAGTCCCACAATCACCTGCTAGTTAATAAATCCTCCATAACCTGTCTGCAGTTCTGCTCCTGTTTCTGCTGATGGCATTTCAAAGACCATTGGAATCTGTAGCACACAACATCTCCAGATTTTCCTTTATCAACAGCGTGAAAGTTGCCCAATGGGAGAAAGGTGACTATTAGTGTGAATTGTAATACATGCTCGGATTTTACAGGTCTCTGTCTTTGAAGACTGCAGAGAGCTGAGGGCTTTATAGGTCCGTGATGGTAAGATTTATTGTCCCTGGGGTCAAATGCTGACTGTTCTTCTACGATCTCATACCTGTTTACAGCAGAGATTCCCCATCCCATAGATGATCCATGATGATTTGTAATACTTTGTGTCCCTGCGCTACCACATGTCTTATTCTTGCT
Source organism: Hypanus sabinus (assembly GCF_030144855.1). Classification (NCBI taxonomy): domain Eukaryota; kingdom Metazoa; phylum Chordata; class Chondrichthyes; order Myliobatiformes; family Dasyatidae; genus Hypanus; species Hypanus sabinus. The sequence goes on from NW_026780152.1 coordinate 199,808, forward strand.
CTCTACTGGCATTGCCCCGTGACTTTCTGCCTGATCAGCAGTGCATATCCCCCACCTCTTTGATCTCACTCTGAACTGTCTAAATTACCTGAATCGTGTAATGATCAGCTGCCAGTCCTCCCCTTCTCTCAATAAGATGCCTGCATTGGCTCAATCACTGAGTCATATATTTAAGTGCACCTGTATTACATGTTAGACACGCTCTACTGAAATAAACTCACTTCTGCCCCTCGGTGCTACCGTGCTCAATAACGTGGCCGCATCTGGACATCTTCTGGTGTTCCTTGACCTCGTCTCTACCTTTTACTCAATGTTACTTGCTGACCTGTAGCTCTAGTTCGCATCGCATTCCCCGTCACCCTCAACAACACCCGGCCTCCATATGCCACATGTTAATGCTCTGCCACGTTAGCTACAGTAAACTTCCCCGTTAGAATATGAAATCCTTTTTAGTACAGGTGCAAAACCCCTTACACACGTTCCATCTATCCTGGAAGAGAGCCTAATAATCTGAGTGTAAGTTGTCTTCCTCTTGCACAGATATATAACATCATGTTTACTGTACCTGACATCTTAAGTTTGTAACACCAGAAGTAATCCTGAGTTTACTAACCCAAGATTGCTACTTCGTAAGCCAGAAGTCTTCTTAATCACCCAATTAATTAGTTTGGGAATTTGAGGGATCTATAGACTTACATACCACGACTCTCCTATCCCCCAAGACAGCAATAAAATATGACATTTGTACTCTGTATTCCAGTTTGTTTTTTCATGGTGTATCTGCTCATACTCTTCCTGATGGAACTCAATCTGCCATATCTCTGCGCAGTCCCGCACATTCTGTAACATTCCCGTTCGTGTTTTTTTTTTTGAGAGTTACCTTCCAAATACCCTGTTGCGTGATTTCAAAAATAACTATAATTTATTGATATATGTTTATTAATTACAACTATAATTTCAATAATTAGCATGTCTCTGCCTCTGTATTTGTAATCTACCAAACCGCCCTTTTCATCCATTATTCGCGACTCCTTTGTCGACTGTTCAATCTGAGTTGGCACAGTCAATATAACTTCGATACAGACCTGGATTAGTCCAGTCGCAATCAAGAGACAATCTACAGATACCGGGAATCCAAATAGCACACGCAGTTGCTACAGGAGCTCCGCAGTACAGGAAAGGAGCAAACAGTAGCTAAAACCTGTCAGCAGCGTTGAATCTATTTTTTCTCCAGTCCCGCTGAAGGGGCTCGGCCCGAAAGATCGGCTGTACGTGTTTGCATAGACGCCGCCTGGTCTGATGCATTCCTCCTGCATGTTGCGTATGGTTAGCCTATATCACAGCATGCATTTCTCTCTTTCTCTCTCCCTCACTCTTCATTCCTCCGTCTCCCTCTCACTCTCTTTTACAGCTACATCAAATGAAAAAACATTTTGACGTCGTTGTAAAACTTTTAAAATTCTGTTCCCTGAATTTGTTTCACGGTGGCAGAGAGAAGAAGAAGCTGCGCGCACAGAAAGAAAGCGGAATCAGGTTGATAGAAACCACGGGGTATAATAGGAGCAGAGGTAGCAGATACCGCCAAAATATACTGAAATATCAAGCAGTTTAGTTAGAACCCGGAAGCCGGGTTAACAGGTTCGCCTCAAGCTTCAACTTAATCGGGGCGGGAGGTGAGGTGCAAGGAGGAATTTTCTGGCACTCAGACACCAGTGATACCATCGGGATAAAATCAACAGCTGTTTTTTTTTTTGTTCAAAGGCAACGCACACAATATACTGTGGGATGGTAACGGACCTGGCAGTAACTATGGCAGCTGTTCATCGCATAGTATCCACTAACGCAGAATAGGAGCATGAAGTGCTGAGATGTAATACTTTACTGCCTTTGTTGTTAACGTTTAATGAGTTACAAAATTTTGGTTCAGAGGGTATTTCACCACATTCTTGAATTCCTTTCGGAACTTGCTCTGAGTCACGGTGTTGGTGCAGTGTTGGTGCAGGAACCGAAAATCCGGAGCATTCCTGATGTTTCTTTTGTGATGTAACTGGGATCCGTGACAAAATAAAAAAAAAATACATTGATATCCGCTGATAGATATAAAATACGATCTGCGTTACCCTCAACAATATGAAACTACCAGTTATTCCGAAGTGCAAAACGATGGATTTGCGTCGGTTCTCCATCTCCCGGTCCCTGTCTTTCTCTCCATTCCTGCGGGCTCGACAGGGAGCTCCTGGGACAAAGGAGTGGAGAGAATCCGCCTGACAATCAGGATATTGAATAGTAACATCAGAAAGAATGGGACACAAGGCGTTACAATGCAGTGAAACATCGCAAATGCCGCCCATAAGGGAAAGATTTTGCAGTACGATGCATGAACACCAAGGGACACCATCAATTATTAGCAAAAGCTCGTATACAAATCCCCAGGGGGCAGTCTCTCCACAGGCCAGCACAGTCACTGTCCCGATAACCACAGCCGCTGTGCTCTCGGTGCAATATTAAATGTTTTCAGCTTCTCACAGCAAATGGCCACAAATCGATCGACGGTGAAAGCGAGTGTCAACTGTATATAGGTCGCTTGTGCTCGCAAAAACCAACCATCCGCCTAATCTGCACGCAGGGGTAATGAACAGAAATGATTGAGGAAGGTATATCCAAGCAGTCCACGTGAGCAGCGGTTCCGTGATATCGACCAGGAGATCGGGCACTGCCATCCCACCAGGTAGCGAGTGACACATTTGGAGAGACCGCATTTTCCCCGGGATAGGAGCACAATGGCCACCAGATTTGCTGGAAGAGAGGCAGGGAACAGCAATTTGAGAAAATACCGAGCAGATGGCGAAGCAACAGTTTAAGAAGATCCTATAATATTGTTGCACTTAGCGTTAGAAAGGACATGGGAGGGTGTTGAGCCAGCGGAGGCATTGAAGGAAGGAGTTTACACAGTAAAATGAAATCAATAAGTTCCGAATACAGACTCCTTACTGATGACCGAAATGTGAATTGGCAGCGGAAAGCTAACACTGGGTAACTCTCTCCTCAGAGTCACTTCTGCGTCTCATATGAATGAAATATTAACAAGTCGCTATTGGAGAGACTCTTCCATTAGACAGTCACAAGCTTCCATCGTGTTCCCTGTCAGCGACAAACAGCCGAAGGAAGGAACAAAGACAGGAAATGCTGGAAGCACTCATCCAGACAAAACACAATATGTGGAAAAACAAAACAGATATAGTGCCTTTTCGCAGAACTGTTTTCAGAAATACTCTTGACACGAGTTACCTTTCTCGTTCCGTACAAGCTACTTGAGAGTTAGTGCTTCCACCATTGCCTCTGTTTGCTTATCTTTACAGCATTTGCCACCTCACTGTCTTTACAGACAACATTGTCTCTGAGGTAAACATTAGACAGACTGAAGTAGATAAATACATCAAAATTCTTGGGCAGCACCTCAGCAGAGAGTAATTTGATTAAATGCCGGAGTTCCAATTGAGTCTTGTCACGGAGCATCCACATTTACAGATTTCACGTTCCTGTGTACAGAATTAGTCAACCGGTCAAGGGCAGAGAGATGGAATAAAAGGGCCAATTTCGATTAGGGAAGATCTGAACATTAGTGCGATTCAGGGACGGGGGCCGAGATGCTCACAGTCTACAAAAGTGATTCGAAAAAGAAAGCACTATTGGTAACCTTAGGTAATTTCTACGTATGTACGTGTTTGGTACTGCATTGTGTGCCAAAGGGCCTGTATTGGGTGGTTGGGCTATATGTATACCCTTCTAACTGTGAGGTTACATAATCGGATGAAAACTATGGCAAATGAATCCGAGAATGCTGGTTTATCTGCAATAGGTTCTAGGGTGGGCAAATCTGAATGCACAGATCATGGAACTTTAGGGATTAGAAGTCTGAATTTCAATTTTATTCTCTTAAAAGCTGCAATTTCCAATTAATAACCATATAACCATATAACAATCACAGCACGGAAACAGGCCATCTCGGCCGTCCTAGTCCGTGCCGAACTCTTAATCTCACCTAGTCCCACCTACCCTCACTCAGCCCATAACCCTCCACTCATTTCCTGTCCATATACCTATCCAATTTTACCTTAAATGACACAACTGAACTGGCCTCTACTGCTTCTACAGGTTCTTTACTTCTTCTGCTTCCACACAGCTATCACTCTCTGAGTAAAGAAATACCCCCTCGTGTTTCCCTTAAACTTCTGCCCCCTAACTGTCAAATCATGTCCTCTAGTTTGAATCTCCCCCTACTCTCAATGGAAACAGCCTATTCACGTCAACTCTATCTATCCTCAGAATTTTAAATACCTCGATCAAATCCCCCCTCAGCCTTCTACGCTCCAATGAATGGAGACCTAACTGGTTCAACCTTTCTCTGTAACTTAAGTGCTGAAACCCAGGTAACATTCCAGTAAATCGTCTCTGCACTCTCTCTAATTTATTGATATCTTTCCTATAATTCGGTGAACAAAACTGCACACAATATTCCAAATTTGGCCTTACCAATGACTTGTAAAATTTTAACGTTACATCCCAACTTCTGTACTCAATGCTTTGATTTATAAAGGCCAGCGTTCGAAAAGCCTTCTTCACCACCCTATCTACACGAGACTCCACCTTCAGGGAACTATGCACTGTTACTCCTAGATCTCTTTGTTCCACTGCATTCCTCAATGCCCTACCATTTACCCTTTATACCATCTGGCCAAGATGACTTATCAGTTACCCCATTACCTTTTCTCAAGTCATGGAGAGTTCAGACATTTCAATCCCCTTGCCACCTGGAACTTCCAACACACTGCCAGTGCCTTACACTGTGAGACTGATGTAAAATACTTATTTCGATCGTCCGGTATTTCCGGTATTTCATGGTCCCACATTGCTACATCAGCCGCATCGTTTTTCAACGGGCCGATATCCACTCTCGTATCTTTATTTCACCTTATTAATCTGAAGAAGCTTTTGGTATCCTCGTTAATATTATTAGCCAGCTTACTATCATATTTTAATTGCACCTAAATGATGACTTCTTACTAGTTGTGTGCTGTTTTTTTTTAACTTAACAATCTTCCAACTTACCACTAACCTTGTCGAACTATACGCCCTCTCTTTTTCTTTTTATGTTGGTTTTGACATTTCTTGTTAGCCATGGTGGTGTCATCGTTTCTTCAGAATACATCTTCCTCTTTCGGATGTATATATCCTGTGTCCTCCGCTTTGCTTCTAGATATTGCAGCTGTTGCAGTTCAGCTGTCATTCCTGTCATTGCTTTAGGCCAACTCCTCACTCCCACCTCGTTACTCCGCTATAATACCGACACATCTGATTATAGCTCTCTTCAAATTTCAGGGGGCAATTCGGTCATATATTGATCACTTTTCCCGAAGGGATCTTATAGTTGAAGCTCCCTTAGCAGTTTTTGTTATTTGTGCATCACCCAGTCCAGAATAGCCGATCTTCCAGTGGACTCAACGACGAGCTGCTCTCAAAATCCATCTCGTAGGCACTCTATATATTCAGGCTACAGTAATCGAGCAGCAACTTGATTTTCCCAATCTACCTGTATATTGGAGTCTTCCATGACAATTGTAACTTTGCCCTTGCAGCCTGCGTTTTCTATGTCCTGATGTGATCTTAGCGAACTTTTGGGTGTCTGCATGCGATTTTCCGTGTTCTTTTTTTACCATTGCAGTTCCTTCTGCCTATCCATAGTAATTCAACATTATCTAACCCTACGTCACCCTTTCTAAAGATTTGATTTCATTTTTTAGCAGCAGACAACGCCACGCCCTCTGTCCACCTGACAATTCCTTACAAAGTGTATTTGGACATTAATCTCCCAGCTTAATCTTCTTTCAGCCACGATTCAGTGTTGCCTACAACATCATATATTGCAAAGAGTAACTGTGCTGCAAGTTCATCCACCTTATTCCGCTTTCCACAGCGCATTCAACTTCAACACTTTCACTCCTGTACTCACCGTTTTTGCTTTAGTCGCACCATCGTCAACCTTTCCATTCTTAACTTCACCTGAGGACTTGCCAACACCTGTCTCCTCAGCGAGCTGTTCTGGCACTCCGGTTTCCTACCCCAGTCCTACATCCGATCAATGTCCCGCTGTCTCCCTCAGATCTCCTCAGCAAGTTATTCTGCCACTCCGATTTCCTACCCCAGTCCTACATCCTATCAGTGTACCGCTGTCTCTCATAGATCTCCTCAACAAGCTGTTCTGGCACTCCGGTTTCCAACCCCAGTCCTACATCCTGTCAATGTCCCGCTGTCTCCCATAGATCTCCTCAACAAGCTGTTCTGGCACTCCGGTTTCCTACCCCAGTCCTACATCCTATCCATGTCCCGCTGTCTCCCTCAGATCTCCTCAACAAGCTGTTCTGGCACTCCGGTTTCCTACCCCAGTCCTACATCCTATCAATGTCCCGCTGTCTCCATCAGATCTTCTCAACAAGCTGTTCTGGTACTCCGGTTTCCTACCCCAGTTCTACATCCTATCAATGTCCCGCTGTCTCCCTCAGAACTCCTCAACAAGCTGTTCTGGCACTCCGGTTTCCTACCCCAGTCCTACATCCTATCAATGCCCCGCTGTAGCCTCTGACAGCTCTCCATACAATCCACAACACCTCCAACTTACCTCTGACATCTGCTCTGTACCTACTCCCCAGCACCTCGTCCTCTTGTCCTCTTGTGGCAACGACTTCAGCCCTAGGGAAAAGTGTCTGACTATCCACACAGTCAATTCCTCTCATCATCTTGTACACCGCTATCAGGTCACCTCTCATCCTCCGTCACTCCGAGGAGAAAAGGCAGAGTTCACTCAACCTATTCTCAAAAGGCATGCTCCCCAATCAAGGCAACATCCTTGCAAATCCCCTTTGCACCCTTTCTATGGCTTCCACATCCTTCCTGTAGTGGGGCGACCAGAACTGAGTACAGTCCTCCAAGTGGGGTCTGACCAGGGTCGAACATAGTTGCAACATTACCTCTCTGCGCCTAAACACATTCCCACGATTGATGAAGGTCAATGCACCGCATGCCTTCTTAACCACAGGTTTCGAAATATCAGGGAGCATCTGGTCATTGCGGGCGACCCTTCAATGAGCTGAAGACAGAGAAACTGAGGCTGTCCTTGAATCTGGTGGTTCTGCTTTCTGGAGGACCTATCTTCTGTCCGGAGGAATAGGGAGAAGACTAAAGATCTGGAATGAGTTTGTTGATTATATCATTGCTTCAATAAGGCAGTGCGAGGTCTTGACAGACCCCCTAGGGGGCGGGGGGTACACTTTGTTGCCATAATGCGCTGAGTTGCTGTCAAAGCCCTAATCAATAGACCCACAAGTGGAAAATACAGTGGGAATTAACTTAAATTGGAAATCACATACTCAGTGAACAAAATACCTTTCTACAATACTGTGTTCATATATTTCCTTTTCCTGCTCATTTGCAGTTTGTGTCTTTCTAAGAGCCGCTAACATAACGACATTCCTCCAGCAACACCTGAAAAAAAAACTTGCAAACGAAAATCTGGATTGAATTTACTGCCGCTATCGTGTATACTACACCCTCTGGTATTCGGCAGATCCACATCGTTTATATATCCACTCAGACTATTATTGCATTCATCCCATAAGCCTCTATCACATCTTCCGCCGCAATTTCCTTTGCATAGCAATACTTTCCCATCCCACGGGTCTTCCCACCGTTGTCCATAGAAACATAGATAGTTCACAGCACAGTACAGGTTTCTCTACCCCCAAATCTGTGCCGAACATGTACTTACCTTAGACTTTACACTGGTTTACCCATATCACTGTACTTTGCTAAGCTCCATATACCTATCCAAAATTCTCTGAAACGATCCTATCATAACTCTATCCACTTATCTTTGGCATCTCCTCTGTACCTTCTTCGAAGCACATTAAAATTTTTCTCTCCTGTGTTAGCCATTTCAGCCCAGGGCAAAAGACACTGACTGTCCATACGATCAATGCCTCACATTACCTTATACAAGTCTATCAGGCCACTTCTCATCCTCCTTCTCTGACTCCAACATCTTTCAAACCACTGTTAGACTAAGTGGCCTATAGTTTCCTTTTTTCTGCCTCTCTCCCTTCTTGAAGAGTGGAGTGGCATTTCTGAAATCTTTATGGGTTGAGCTAAGATATCGCAGGGGTAAAAGGACCCTGATGGCAGTTATCTACAGGCCTCTAATCAGCTGCAGTGATGTGGACCACAAATTACAACAGGAAATAGATAAGGCTTGCCAGAAGGGCAGTGTTATGATCATTGTAGGGGATTTTAACATAATAGTGGATTGGGAAAATCAGGTTGGCACTGGATCTCAAGAGAGAGTATTAGCAGAGTGTCTACGAGATGGCTTTTTAGAATAGCTTATTGTTGAGCCCACTGGGGAATCGGCTGTACTGGATTGGGTATTGTGTAATGAACCGGAGGTGATTAGAGAGATGGAAATGAAGGAAGCCTTTGGAGGCAGTGATCACAACATGATTGAGTTCACTGTGAAATTTGAGAAAGAGAAGCCGAAATCCGATGTGTCGGTATTTCAGTGGAGTAAAGGAAATTCAGAGACATGACCGAGTTCACTCATCTTCTTCTCATAAGGCATGCCAGCAAAACCAGGAAACATCTTTGTAAACCTCCTCTGCACCTTTTCTATGGTTTCCATCATTATCCTTGTCGTGAGGCGACCAGAACGGAGTGCAGTACTCCAAGTGGGTTCCGACAGGGTTCCAATATTGCTGCAACATTACCTCTGGAGTCCTGAATTCAATCCTACAATTGATGGCGTCCAATGCACCGGATGCTTTCTTAAAAACAGGGTCAACCTGCGCAGCAACTTTCAGTGTCCTATATGCTCTCTCCTATCCTCCACACTGCGAAGAGTCTTACCATTAATACTGTATTCTGCCATCCTACCTGACCTACCACAATGAACCACCTCACACTTATCTGGGTTTAACTACATCTGCCATTTTTCAGTCTTACATCCTGTCAGTGCCCTGCTGTAACCCCTGACAGCCCTTCACACTATTCGCAACACCTCGAACCTTTGTGTCATCAAAAGTTTCAACTTGATCTGTTAAGGTGCAAAGTTTGGTATTTGACCAGGTTAAGCTTTATCTGCCATTTCTTTGCAAGTATTTGCTGTTGCATCTGTAATATTTTATTATTTGTGAACTAATTCCAATGTTTGGTTTGATCTTGCATTATTTCCAATTTACATAATTCAATGTGTTGTATTTAAAAGTAATTGGTTATGGTAAATTGTTCCGTGATTAGGCTATGATTAAGATGTGTAATTGCTGGACGGCGGGGATTAAAGGACCACAAAGTCCTATTCTGCGCTACACCTGGATGAACAAATATGTGTTCTAGAAAAATTTTGATTTCTGTTTAAATTTGAACTGCTCCTTCTGGTGCTTTCGCCTTTCACTTACTTTTATGGTTGTCTACCCTCTACTGTCAGATTACGTTCTCCAGTACTTCATTTCTTTCATGATTCAAAATCGCAGCTCTTTACATAACACCGTCCCGCTCCCGTTTTCAACCAACACCTACCAACTTGTACTTCCTCCTCCACGCCCGAACAGCTTACTCTGTCTTATTTTCTGTTCCATCCTGATCAAGAGTTATTGGCCTGATATGTCGATTCTTTTACTCTAGGATATAATCTTTTTTTTTTTAGAAGCTACCTGGTAAGCTGTGTTCGGAGTATTGCTGCAGTGCGACTGATTGTAGCAGAGAACTGCTTAATATGAATTGTAAATTCCGCAGTCGTTTTTCGAACGTCTCGCGTTTATTTTTTCTGTTCGTAAAACTTTACTCGTCCTTTTAACTCTTTCACTTGCTTTCAAGTCCGATCAGAGCAACTGTCGGCTCCTGTCTCTAAATCAGCAGCAGCTATTTTAGTACTTAATACTTGCCTTGTCATCCTTAACAAAACAACATGTTCATGGTATATTTCGCCTATTTCATTAATTTAATCTACTTCGTCCATGAGAAAAAAACACACACTGGAGTAAAATTAGGCCATTGGGCTCACCAGGGCTTTCCCGCTGTTAGGTTACAGCTGATCCATTTTCCTTGTCAGCCCCAATCTCCGGCATTCTCTCCGTAAATATCTGCCTTAAGTATACATAAAAACTTGACCTCCACAGCTAACTGTGGCAAGGAATTCCACAGATTCGCCACCTTCTGGTTAAAGACATTCCTCCTTATCTCCATTCTAGAAGGACGCCCTCTATCCTTAGGTTGTGCCCTCTGTTTCTAACCTCCCCAAGGGTCCGCGGCATGGTCAGCACATGACGCCTCTCATTAATCTATAGTCAGGGACTAGTGATCGTCTCTACTGGAATGATTGCAAAAACCTCTCCCGGGTAGGCCCACCGACCAACAGTCCAGTTGATCGCTGAAAGGGCCATGCTCATTTATATTCACTCACCACAAAGTCTGGGTGAGTGCCTTCACGTGTATGTGTTGAAATTTATTTAAATTTGTTTAAATACACGGTGACTAAGGAGGTAGCGTCTGGTCTATTAAAGAGGCATAAGGTGGATAATTTTCCACGGGGCAGGCGGGATATACTGCAGGTTATTTGGTGAGTCAGGACATTAGATTATGGGGACTTGATCAAAATATTTGCTTCTTCACTAGACGTAAGCAAGGTACCATAAAAGCGGTGATAAATTGTATGTTACTGTTCTTGAAAAGGGGTGGATAATCCTTAAAAAATGTAGAATGCTGAGACTTACCGGCGATAAGAAATTTGTTGAAGAGGATTCTTAGGGATAGGATGTAGAGTTAACGGACGTAAGCAGACCCCTGGCTCTTCTAATCTTTGCCGACCTGTGTTCTGACCTAGTCACAACGGCCTTCATTAGGACCACGGCCTTTCATACCCCACCCATCAATGCAGCCGTCCAAATGTCTCTGAAATGCTGAGATTGAGCCTGCATTCACCACTTCCTCCGGTTACTATTCCCACTCTCACGCCGCCCTTGAGTAATGAATTTCCATCTCGTGGTCCACCTTCACACTTAAAATATGACCTCTTGCTTTAGTCTCACCCAGCTTGAGTGCAGAGAGCCTCCGTTTGGGTGAGAGAAGACCCATTGAATCTTTCCAGCTCTCTCAGGCCCTCAACTCGTGGGAACATCATTATAAATATTCTCTTAATCTTTCAAATTTAATGATATCTTTCGTGTAGATAAATGATCTGAATTGCACTCAATGCTCTAAGCTTGATCACACTAACGTCCTGCAAACCTTCAACATAACATTCCAATTGGTCTTGCTTTATGAAGGTCTGAGTGCAAACAGCTCTCTTTATGACGTCACCTAGGAATTATGGAACTGTATTCCCAGATCCGTCTGTTCACCCGCACTGCTCAATTCCCAACCATTCATTGTGTAATTCCTACACTGGCAGATCCTGCCAAACTGCAGTAGCTCAGACTAGATCCCAGTTGGATGGAATTTTACATTAAATTCCATCTGCAAAGTTTCAGCCCTACTTTGCTGTTCACTCACGCTCTGAATACAGCTGTCATCCACAAATTCTGTTTACCATATTACCATTGAATTTCGAATATTTACAGTTGAAGTCAGAAGTTTCCATACACCTTAGCCAAATACATTTAAATACAGTTTTTTTTTTCTCCACAATTACTGACATTTAATCCTAGAAAATATTCCCTGACTTAGGTCAGTTAGGAGCACAACTTTATTTTAAGAACGTGAGATGTCAGAATAATAGAAGACAAAATGATTTATTTCTGCTTTTATTTCTTACAACTCTTTCCCAGTGCTTCAGAGGTTTATATACACCTTGTTAGTGTTTCATAGCATTGCCCTTAAATTGTTCAACTTCGCTCAAACGTGCTGGTAGCCTTCGACAGACTTCCCACAGTAAGTTGCTGGAATTTTGTTCCATTCCTTCAGACAGAACTCGTGTAATTGAGTCAGGTTTGTAGGCCTCCTCCCGAAAGATCCAGCGGCCAAACATTTCCAGCTTCAACGCTGTAGAGCGGATCCACAGAAGCTGCAGCCTGATGCACTTCTCGCATGTGTAGCTGCCGGGAATACTGAACGTCTCCCCGTCTTTCCACATCACTCAAGTAGAGCATTTCAATATCACGTCTGGCATTTTTACTGTCTTGCCTGTTTGAATATAAAGCCAGTGCAAAGAAAAAAAATACATAGCTACAATTATTTTGATTTTGCCTTCTCGGACTTAAGCACCTTCCGGATCAACTCGACAAGAATTGAAACTTTAAAATAAGTGTTCTGTCCATATCCGCTGCACGACGGCCGCTCCACTTGTCTCTGTCGCACATTAAATTGTTAGTGCTAATCAATCTTGAAAGGTAACTGCTTGCTGCGAAATGCTCAAAACAAAACTTCCGCTAGTGCTGCAACAGGTCAGCGAACCGGAGTGAAGTACGTCCTTATAAGCGTCTCATCTTTCCAGCAGACCGATGCTCAAGTGTGCAAAAACGTTTACCGACGCCCTGCTCTCTGCCTCCTTTGTACCAGATTAAACATTGAACTGCACGTCTGATCAACATGCCAATTATACTTTCCAGTTGATGAAAGGGAATAATAGCGCACCCAAAACAGATAAATTACTCCACTGTATTGGTGCTCAGTCCTGGTCGCATCACTATAGGAAGGATGTGCAAACCATAAAAAGGGTGCAGCGGATGTTGCAAGAATGTTGCCTCTATTAGGGATTATGCCTTATGAGAATAGATTGAGTGAACTCGGGCTTTATTCCTTGGAGCGACGGAGGATAAAAGCTGACCTAAAAGAAGTGTCGAAGGTGATCAGAGATATTGATTGTGTGGATAGTCTGAGGGTATATTTTAGAGCTGAAATGGCTTACAAGAGAGTGCACAGTTTTAAGATGCTTGGAAGTTGGTACAGAGGAGATGTTAGGGCTATGTATCTGACGCAGTGACTGGGGAGTGCGTGTAATGGGCTACCGGCAACGGTGGTAGAGGCAGATTCGACAGCGTCTTTTAAAAGACCCCTGGACACGTACAAGGATATCAGAAAAGCAGGATCTACGAATAACTTTAAGAGATTTCTAAGGCAAGGACGTGTTCGGCACAGGTTTGTGGACCTAAGGCCCTGTATTGTGCTGCAGGTTTTCTCTGTTACTCTGTAATGTTCTCTGTACTTCCTTGCTCAGAAGAGAGCAAGAATAGATCGGCGATTTCGATATTTTAAATGCCTACAGCTGTTGATTAAATAAACACCAACCTATGATTTCTACTGTCTGATACAGCCCGTTTTCTTCACTTCAGACACAGAAAACAGGACACAAGAGAGTTGTGGTTACAAATTTATACGTTTTTTCCCTACCAGTTGAGGTCTTTCTGCCACTCCAGTTGACACGCAACAATCAAGAATTACACTGCCGCAATAGTGTTGAAGAAATTAAAGGACACATTGATAGATCGGCAGTTATCAATGTAGAGGAGAGGCAAGATCAGGCCGAGTGTGTATTTGTTGGACTAACACACTGAGGATAACCTGGGGCATAGAATATCAGCAGATTAAGACATTGGCGTAAAACATTGGGGTGGGTTGTCATCAAGAGAGACAGGTTCAGAGGGAAAAGATGAGTTTTTTTTCACACAGCAAGTGTTTACTAATCTCCATCATGTTGTCCGTTCATTCGGAGAATACGGCTTTCACTAGGATTTTGAAAGAGTCAAGATGAGCACTGGGAAGTGGAAAACCCATAGGGCTTCTGCCCAAATACAATGTGTGTGATTACTTTAGCTGGACGCGGTTCACAGATTATTCGTGATTCTGACATCAGGAATCTGTGATTTACAAGCAAGGGGTACGGGCTCACACTGCTACGGGCAATATGATCTGAGCCGCCTGATGGAATGCTGCCCCCCGTAGCGGTCAGGACGTGGGGTGAAAGACAATCACGAATGAAGCCGGGAGCTGATCGCTGGAAGACCTGTAGCTGAGGGAGCGGAATTTGAAAGGACAGAGGTCGCTTGAATCAAATAAATAGTTTTGATTCTGATGGACAACTCATGAGGGAGTGGATGGCGAGAACGCCGTGAAGCTCACCTGAATGAGGGGAAAGTAAAGGAAAAAAAAAACATCGACAAGATTGTTTACCGGCGGCCAGAAGAAGAGTGTACTCGAAAACTCACTGTCAGGCGTCTGTTAGTCTGCGTATTTACATGTGATCAGTAACACCCCGCGGGCGGATTGTAATTGGATTTGTTTTATTATTGTGACATGTATGGTTAAAGCAAAGAAGCTAGAAAAGCTTACCCAGAATAGCATTAACTGAGAATAAATGTTCATACAGTGTATTGGAGTAAAATAACAGTGGTACAGAATAAGTTGTAGCAGTTACAGTTGTACAATAATGCACAATTCTACAGCGAGATACATTGTGAAGTCAACGGTCAACCATATCGTTTCTCCTATAGCACCACCAAAAGAGACGACCCAGAGGAGTCAACTCACTGTAAACACCTTCCTGTTCTGTAAAATATGAAAACCAAAATGCTGCAGTCATCGTTCAGATTCGACAACACAGAACGCAAAAAGAAATTTTACAAGAAAATCAGTAAAAGTATCAATCTGCCATAATACTAATCCCCGCGTTACTCTCCGGGAGCCTCAACAGCCCTGCCGCTTCTATTGGGCGTTAAGTGAATACTCGGCTGCTCCGAATGTGAGACCTCCTCCTCATTGGTGAGACCGGACGCTGGCTTAGTAACCACTTCATCTAGCTCTTTATATCTGTCCTCTCGATCGCCTGGAAAAACAGACCCCAGGGCGATTTAATTCCGCTTCCCTTTCCCAAGTTGACTTATCTATTATAGGACTACTCCGCCGCCAATTCAATGGGAAATGTACAAACTAGAATAACTTCACCTCATTTTCCGCTGGGACTGTCAACAATATCACGACAAGAACACCTATTATTCTAGATTGTGTTAATTATTGGCCGCAAAAAAAGATTGGGTCAAGATTTGACATCTTGTCAGCGATAGGCGGCACAGTCCATAATCTCCAGGGTGATTCTGGGAACCGAGTTTATTGGCCGTTCAAAAGGACAGATAAAGAAGTTTCTGCAGATGATCGAAATTATGAGAAAAACGAACAAACTACTGGGGGAAGTCAACATGTGTGGCAGCCTGGGAGAGGGAAAGGGTAGGTCGACATTTCGGGCTGAGACACTCCATTAGAGTTGGAACGGAAATGGGCAGAGACCAAAGGGAAATCAAAAGGTCCGGTGAAGGAGAAGAGGAGAAACTGGAGGGTGAAACGTGAGTTCAGCTGATTGTAAGGATGGTGTTTGGGAAGGCGGGTGGAAAGGGAATCATAATTCAATCCGGGAATTGATAGGTGGAAGACTAAAGAGCTGCGGAAGACGAATATGATACCCCAGTGGACTAAGGGATAAGGCACAGAGCTTGGAAGCCAGCGTATGTTGATAGACAGGTCATGAGGGCGTGGTGGTCGAGAATGAGTGAGAAGCGCAAATGATTGCCAGAAAACAAAATGGAGAGTGATGAGAAAAAAGATGAGATTGTTTCCCGGCGGTAAGAGAAATGGATCTGCATGTCTTCTGGTTGGACACTATCAGAAGCATTATGAGGTGTTAGTCCTTCAATCTGTGTTGGGTTATCGTGGCAGAATTGTAAACCATTGACCGACATGTCTGTGCCGCGACGTGAAGTGGAACTGAAATAGATGGACAACTACAATGTCCCTAATTATCTGGATTGCATACCTTCTAGCACCGGGAAATAGTTTACATTCATGCATTCCCAGTTTCCAGCTCGTAATTCTAAGCGTCTGCATGCCTCATCACACCTGCCTTTTTTCTCTGTGTCTACATTCATCAAGGTTTCATTCACTGGTGGATACCGAAACGAAGGATCATAAAGGACTTCTACTGCCTCCTTGCACTCCAGAGACATGTTTCCCATTTTATCTGTTATCTCTCCCACGCTCTCTCTCGTCACCTTGTGTTTTACTTAACTTAATCGGCTCTCCCTTGCCTTCTCATAGAATAACATAGGATCGGATAGAACAATACAACACAGTACAGACTCTTCGGCCCACAATGTTGTGACCACCCTTAACATCCCACCGTAAACTCCTCCATATACCTGTCTAGTAATCTTCTAAATCTCATCAGTGAATCTGCTTCCACCACTGACTCAAGCAGTGCATTCCTCGCACCAACTACAACTACTCTCTGAGGAAAAAAAAACATTCCTCTAATATCCCCCTTGAACTTTCCACCCAGTACCTTGAAGCCATGTACTCTTCTGTTGAGCAGTGGTGCCCTAACGAAGAGGCGCTGGCTGTCCACCCTATCTATACTACTTAATATCTTGTTTTCCTCTATCATGTCCTCCTTCTCTCCAAAGAGTAAAACTGTAGCTCCCTTAATCTCTGATCATAATCTATACTCTCTAAACCAGGGAGCATCCTGGTAAATCTCCTCTGTACCATTTCCAATGCTTCCACATCCTTCCTATAGTGAGGCGACCAGAACTGGACACAGTACTCCAAGTGTGGCCTAACCAGAGTTTTATACAGCTGCATCAATACCTCGTGACTCTTAAACCCTATCCCTCTACTTATGAAAGCTAACACCTCATAAGCTTTCTTAGCTACCCTATCTATCTGTGAGGCAACTTTCAGGGATCTGTATACACGTACCCCCAGATTCCTCTGCTCCTCCACACTACCAAATATCCCTCCACTTACTTTGTACTCTGCCTTGGAGTTTGTCCTTCCAAAGTGTACCACCTCACACTTCTCCGGGTTGAATTACGTCTGCCACTTCTCAGCCCACGTCTGCATCCTATCAATGTCTCTCTGCAGTCTTCGACAATCCTCAGCAGTATCCACAACACCACCAACCTCTGAGTCATCCGCAAATTTGCCAATCAACCCTTCTACCCACACATGCAAGTCGTTAATAAAACTCACGAAAAGTAGAGGTCCCATAACCGATCATTGTGGGACACCACTAGTAAAAATCCTCCAATCCGAGTGTACTCCCTCCACCATGACACTCTGCTTTCTGCAGGCAAGCCAGTTCTGAATCCACCTGGCCAAGCTTCCCTGGATCCCATGCCTTCTGACATTCTGAATAAGCCTACCGTGTGGAACCTTAATAAAATATATGTCTTAATAAAATATATATAAAATATATGTAGATCACGTCCACTGCATCACCCTCATCTATATGCCTAGTCTCCTCTTCAAAGAACTATATCAGGCTTGTTAGACACGATCTGCCCTTCACAAAGCCATGCTGACTCTTTCTGATCAGTCCATGATTCTACAAATGCCCATAGATCCTATCTCTAAAAAAAATTCCAAAATCTTTCCCCCTACAAACGTAAAGCTCACTTGTCTATCATTACCCGGACTATGCCTACTAACTTTTTTGAACAAGGAAACAACAATCGCCTCCCTCCGATCCATCAGTATCATTCACGGGGACAACATAAACATCCTAGCAAGAGATTCAGCAGTGTCTTCCCTCACCTCGTGGAGCAGCCTGGGGAATATTCTGTCAGGCCCCGGAGACTTATCTGTCCTAATGCATTTTAACAACTTCAGCACCTCCCCTCCCTTAATATCAGCATGCTCCAGAACATCAACCTGACTCATATTGTCCACACCGTCATCAAGTTCCATCTCATTGGTGAATACCGAAAAGAAGTATCCATTGAGGACGTCGCTCACTTCCACAGCCTCCAGGCATATCTTTCCACCTTTATCTCTAATCGGTCCTATCTTCACTCCTGTCATCCTTTTGTTCATATAAATGAAGAATGCCTTGGGTTTTCCCTTACTCTTCTCGTCAGGGCCTTCTCATGCTCGCTCTTGCTCTCCTCAGCCCCTTCTTAAGCTCGTTTCTTGCTACCTTATATTCCTCAAAAGACTCTTCTTATCCTTGCTTCCTAAACCTCACGTATGCTGCCTTCTTCCATCTGACAAGATTCTCCACCTCACTTGTCACCCATGGTTCCTTCACCCTACCATCCTTTATCTTCCTGACCGGGCCAAATTTATCCCTAACATCCTGCAAGAGATCCTTAAACATCGACCACATGTCCATAGTACATTTCCCTGCAAAAACATCATCCCGATTCACAGCCGCAAGTTCTATCCTTATAGCCTAATGATTTGCCCTTCCCTAATTTAAAAATAAATCCTGTCCTCTCTGACTCTATCCTTTTCCATGATAATGCTAAAGGCCAGGGAGCGGTGATCACTGTCCTCCAGATGCTCACCTACTGAGTGAACTGTGACCGGACCCGGTTCTCACCTCCCCTTTTAATTCTTCTTATTGTTAAATCCCTCCTGACTGCATTGTGACGTTCCATTGCCCTGGCTGATCCTTTCTTCCACACCCTTCAGTTTATTTCTTTCTTCTTCTTTTAGACCTGTTCCATATCACTTATCAGCCAGGGTTACTTTACGGGGCCAACTGATCCACGCCTGAATGAAAGAAGCCAAATCTGAACCCGAATCAAGAGCTCCATGAACAATCTCCATATTTCTGTTGCGCATATGAAGGACCAAATCGCATCCCTAATTCGGCTCCCACGCTCCTACCCAACAGTACCAATTAAGTACATTCCATATTGACTGCTGCTATCCCAGTGTAAGGAATGTCGAATAGCTGTGCTCTGTCGTTCTGAAATGCTGAAACCCGGAGAGATCAGATACCTGACCCATTTCACTCTCTAGCATTAGCACAAGAGGAACTGTTCACTCCACCGCCTGCCCGCTACTTGTGCCAGGTCTCGTTCCTGTACAAAGGTGAGAAATTCTGTCACATCTAAACCCTTTAAACAGAGGAATTTCAGTGACGTTTAAGTTGTCTGTGACAACGGCCATGTCAATATAAAAAGCTATGTAAAATCTATCTCCCGATCTGTCCCTGTCTCTGTGTGTTGTTTTCGTTTTGGCGATTGGAACTCTGTACAGAATACGCTTAAAAGGGAGTGTTTGTTCCCTTCCTACTTCTGAGTTCCACTCACAGACTATTAATATGCAATCCCAGCACAGTGTCCTCCCTTTCCGCAGCTGTGATGCTGTCACACTTCCTGTGTTTCAAAGGCTTCTCCTTACACTCTTTTACCCGAATACAAGCAATTTGAAACATCTAAATCACGAGATGTCCTGAAATCATTCCATCCCTTGTGCTTGCATTGATATTACTCCCTCCACATACATGAGGAATAAAAATCTTTAGTTTACGGTTCCATCTAAATTTGCAATGTGCAATCCTAGTACCGTAAATTCCGGTGTATAGCCAAAAATGTGGCCCTAAATTTTGGTCCTAAAATTAGGGGGTCGGCTTATGCAGGGGGTGCCAACTTTTGCAAAACGAGTACATGGAAGTCAGGTCGTATTTATTGTCTGTTTCTGATTCTAATTGGTTCCACTGTCGACACTTGTATTCT
Source organism: Hypanus sabinus (assembly GCF_030144855.1). Taxonomy (NCBI): domain Eukaryota; kingdom Metazoa; phylum Chordata; class Chondrichthyes; order Myliobatiformes; family Dasyatidae; genus Hypanus; species Hypanus sabinus. Next base: position 219,358 of record NW_026780152.1, read on the forward strand.
TTGGGCTGTTTAAATTTACATCTAGTGGCTGAAGCACGGAGATCAATCCACCAGGAATGATTGCAATGTCCATAGTTTCATCTTTCAATGTTGTCTCACCTGACAAGTGCGCTTTGAACTCGTCCCAGACAAGTAGCGACTTCTCCTTCCTGAAACCATCGGGAAGTCGACGCCACACCTCTTTAAACTACGTCAAGCAACCGGCTTCGTCCATCCAGCAGCGATCTTGAACATAAACAACACCCCGCGGGGATTTTTTTTTATCAACACAAGATTAAGTCTATTCATAAATCGGGTGCATCAACTTCATGTAGCTTTGAAATTTTCGCTGACTTCGCGGTGTTTTTCGGCCCATTTCAACGTTTGAACTGGAATCATTTCTCCGGTAACAATGTATCCGGATGATCGTTGGTGATTCACCCACTCTAAAACTTTTTCTTCCAGTTCTGGCCACTGGCGTGTTTTCCTGCAGTTTGCACATTTCTTCTTTGGCATTTCCCTCAGCGTGTCCCCTGCCTTTCTCCACTCTCCCACTCTCTCTCGTTTACACTAAACTTTTTAGCAGCTGCAGAATTATTGGTTCCTTCAGCTTGAAGCCAGCATCATATCACATTCGTTTTAATCTTTTGTGGTAGCAAACTCAATACTGAGTACACGTACTGATGCCGCCACCATATGAGATATGAGATTTTATTGAGATTACGATGGGCGCTAAATGGTTTCGCGAGGGTTGCATTTCACAGGATTCTTTACCATTGGAGACCTAATCCAAAATTTCCCTCCCTGATTTATTTATTACGATTTCGCCTATAACGCTCTTCAATATGTAAGCCTGTTTTCTTAGCAGGTACTAGTTCACAAAATTTCCAGGTTCCGGATCCTACAAAGCTGAGTACCGCCATGTGAGATCTTGTGATTGTTTCTGGTTAAATCAAAAACCTCTACAACAGTGGTCGGTTTATACAAAGGTAACTGAAAAAGTAACTTTTTTAACCTTAAAATTGCGGGACGGCGGGGTGGGTGGGGGGGGGGGATGTCTTCGTATACTCCGGGTCGGTATATACGGTAATTTGTTATTATTTATAATAAATAGGACAATCATTGTAACATCGAAACGCACTCAGTTCAGCGTTAGTTAATTAGTCTGATGGCCTAAGGCATAACGCTGTCCCGGAGGCTGCTGCACCTGGCTCTTATGCTGCAGTACTGTTTCCCGGATGATTGTCAAGTCTCTGCGATAGTTTGGAATTTATTCATTTCAAGATGACCAGGCACTTAATTGTTTGAATATATGACACATTTGCCAAGTGTATACAGTGTGTCAGTGTATAGATACAAGTATTGCTGCACAAACTGAGAGTTTGCAACATGTACGCAGATTGTTGTAGTATGTATACGGGGGAACTCAAATATCTGTCCACGTAATAGTAATTTTCCGTTTGCCATTTCAGGGAATGACCTGTATACGGCATCCAAAATAAGATAAAATTAGCTGAAATTGCAAACAATAAAATCATCGATTTTCTGCGGTTTTCCAACTCGGTATCTTTCACATTATCGTTGCTATTCTGAAGACCTCTGCGGACTCTATTTGCCGCAATGATATGTCTTACTGTTAACCCATTGAAGATAAGAATTAAGACAATTGGTAACAGCGGTGTTAAAATGCCATCTAGTATTTCCATTTCTTTCCACACGGGTGAAGTAGCGTATTCACGTGTGAGAGCGCAACGCCAGGGTATATTGTCAATAATGACGTAAGGTTCAACAACAAAGTAAAACGGGGCATTTCTCCCGCAGCTCACTAAAACCACCGTCACCAAAATGACCGTTGCTGTTCTCTCCGTGCAGTATCGTTCCACAAACTTTCGACAACATATTGCGATGAAACGATCGACGGTAAAACTGACTGTAAACCAAACAGAACAGACCCTTGTCACAACAAATAACACCATTGTCAGTGCACATACAGGAGTGATGAGCAGGGATCTGGAATAAATGTAGATATTGTTGGTCTGTTCCACTAAAGCGAAAACGATAACCACCATCAGATCCGCTGTTGCCATTCCAACCAGGTAACGGGTGATGCATTTGGAGAGTCCGCATTTTCCACGTGATAGGATCACAATGGCCGTTGAATTAACTACAAGATATATGGAGAGAAAAAAAAATGTCAACACAGAATTATCGTTAAACGGAAATGTCTGAATGTCCACCATTTTTTCTAGTGTTGAAATTCAATTTGTGCGGATTCTGTCCGTGCTCTCTGACTGGACAATAATGGACAGAATTAGCAGTGGGTTGGCGACTTTCCGACAGATTAGAACTGATTTCCATGACTCACGCAGCGGTGAAGTTCAATAGCTCCATAAACAACACCATTTACATTATTTGAGGTAAAATAGCTGAAGGGAGTATTTGTCGTGAAAATACGAGATTCAATGCATACGTTATAATTTAACGTTTTATGAAAGAACAGACCTGAGTGTGGATATTCGACTGGCAGGTCAGTTGAAAAAGCTTCCGATCTGGAAGGCGAACACTGTCGGTTCAGAAAGCCGAGCGTGGTGAAACTATGGAATTATGGTAATATCGGCATCAACATCATTGACAAAATAAATAAAAATAATCACACAGAAAAAAATTTGGAAGCTAAATAACAAAACTATCAGATGCTTGGATCCTCAATTCGGGAAACACATTTCACCAGAAGGTAGCATCTGTACTCAGTAAAAGTCCAAAAAGGGCAGCGGAATAAAAGCAAGATGACGACAGCATTGTACATATGCTGACCAGCTCCAGTACCTTACCAGGGATACCGATCGCTACAATTGCAGGATAGAAAACGCCCGCGGTGTAGTAAATCGCTGGATATCCCTTATTCCGTCAGAGGCAGCGTTCAGTTGTACGGAACGTTCCAACTGCTCATATGGACTGGTGAATGGTTTTACAGAGTTATATGCAATTCAGAACAATTCCATTGAGGCAATTAGTATGGTTATCACATCAGGCGCATTAGGGACGACCAGCTACACAAACGCATTAAAGTGTTTTTCTCGTTACCCCATAGATTTTTGCAACTTATTAGCTTTTAAACAAAATTAATATGTAAGTTGCTAATGTAATTTCAAAGAGTTCAGCTGCTAAAATGCGACATTTTCTGATCAGTGTTCTTTCTGACGTAGGCAATCATCCAGAGCAATCAACAAGAACAATCAACTTCACAGATTTATTTTGTCACATTCTGCGAAGCGCATTTGCTTCTGACGTTGTGGGCGTGACATTAGTTTGGAAGGTGAAATGCCGCACACTTTATTGCGGGGGAAGATAGGATCATATTTTTCTATCTCTTTTTCTGGACATTTCGAACCTTTTGAATGACGAAAGCCACAGTATTACACGGTGACATGTATCACAATAAAACACGTTGTACGTTTGTTCTTCTGAACATATAAACGAGATCTAGAGCAACATTCCCGGGAACTTTGACGATAAAAAAAAAAGTTACGTGCCCACACGAATTTAGCTGAGGCTTGTGGACGGATTGATGAACTTTCTTATCAGGGAGGGGATAGTTGATTCTTTGACTCTGAGAAGAGTAGTGCAGAGACTGGTGTTAGGCCCGTTGTTATTTATCGAGTATGTTAATGAATTTGATGTGGATGTAGATAACAATCAGAAGAGTTGCCGAACACTCCAAGGTTGAGGGCGATGTTCCCGCTAGGAACTCTATCCAAGTTTGTAACTTGATGTTGACTGGCTGGGAAATGGTCTGAAAATGGCAGATTACATTTAATACAGACAGATATGAAGTAGTCTGCGTGGTAAGGAACAGAGGGGTTACCAGGGGTAAGGTTTTCCCACTGAGAGTCGTGTGCACATGGAATGCACTGCCGATGGCAGTGGTGGAAGCGGATACAACAGGGTACTTTAAGAGCCTTTTAGACAGGTACATGGAACATAGAAAAATACAGGGCTATGTACTAGGGAAAGTGCAAGCTATTTCTAGAGTAAGTTACGTGCTCGGCACAGCATGTGGACCGAAGGGCCTGTAATATGCTATAGATTTCTATATTCTATGTTCTCTCCTTTAAGTGAATCTACTACTGGAGTACAGAGGCTTGGGAAGGAAGTTGAAATATGAAAGAACTGTATGTAGCAGAAGCTATTCACTCAGAGGGTCGCGGGAGTGTGGAAGGAACTGCAACCGTAACTAGCAGATGCGGATTCAATGGTATCATTTCAGTGTAGGTATGAGTTCGGATGAGGTGTAACCTAGGCGACTCTGGGAGGCGAGGGAGGAAATTCAGGAGCCTCTGGCGACAATATTTGCATCATCAATGGGGACAGGAGAGGTTTCAACGGAGTGGAGGATTTCTAACGATGTTCCTTTATTCAAGAAATGGAGTAGAGATAGCCAGGGGAAATTATAGACCAGTGATTCTTTCCTCAGTGGCTGTTAAGTTGATGGAGGAAATCCTGAGAGGCTGGATTTATGAACACTTGGAGAGGTGTAATATGACTAGAATTAGTCAGCATGGCTTTGTCAAGGGCAGGTCGTGGCTTACGAGCCTGAGTGATTTTCTTGAGGATGTGACTAAACACATTGATGAAGGAAGGACAGTAGATGTAAAGTATATGGATTTCAGCAAGGCGTTTGATAAGGAACCCCATGCAAGGCTTATTGAGAAAGTAAAGAGGTTTGGTATCCAAGGGGGCATTGCTTTGTGGTTCCATCACTGGCTTGCCCAAAAAAGACAAAGAGTGGTTGTAGACGGGTTATATTCTGAATAGAGGTCGGTCACCATTGGGGTGCCTTAGGGATCTGTTCTGCGACCTTTACTCTTCGTGATTTTTATAAATAACCTGGATGAGGAAGAAGACAGATGAATTCGTACGTTTGCTGATAACACAAATGTTGGAGGTGTTGTGAATAGTGTGCAAGGCTGTCAGAGGATACTAAGGGACATTAATTGGATGCAAAACTGGGCCGAAAAGTGGCAGATGGAGTTCATTTCAGTAGGTCAAGTATAATGGCAGAATATAGTATTAATGATACAGCGTTTGGCAGTGTGGAGGATCAGAAAGATCTTGGGACCGAGTCCATAGGACACTCAATGCAGCTGCGCAGGTTAACCCAGTGGTTATGAAGGCGTATGGAAAATTGGCCTTCATCAATCGTGGAATGTAATTTAGAAACCAAGCGAAAATGATGCAGTTATATAGGACCCTGGTCAGATCCCACTAGGAGTACTATGCTCAGTTTTGTTCACCTCACCACAGGAGGGATGTGGTAGACATAGAAAGGGTGCAGAGGAGATTTACAAGGATGTTGCCTGGATTGGGGAGCATGCCTTATGAAAATAGGTTGAGTGAACTCGGCGTTTTCTCCTTAGAGCGAAGGCGGATGAGAGGTGTACAAGATGATGAGACATTAATCGTGAGGCTAGGCAGAGTCTTTTTCCTAGAGCTAAAATGGTTGCCACAAGAGGACACAGGTTTAGGGTGCTGGGGAGTAGATACAGAGGAGATGTCAGATGAGTCATTTACTCATAGAGTGGTGAGTGCGTGGAATGGGCTGCGGTAACGCTGGTCGAGGCGGATACGGTAGGGTTTTCTTTCGAAAATTTTAGATAGGTATGGAGCATAGCAAAATACAGGAATATTGGCAAACCTAGTAGATTCTAAGGTATGGACATGGTCGGCACAACTTTGTGGGCCGAAGTGCCTGTATTGTGCTGTACGTTTTCCAAGTTCTATTTTCTCTGACTTTATAAATGGCCCCAGACGGAAGATGACAGAGGGTTTCCATAGTGAGGGGAAACAGACAGGAGATTCTGTCAGCCTGAGAGAGATCGCCGCATGGCGTGTTGTCTCTCAGGTGCCAGGGTACGGGATGTTTCGGATCGGGTGCAGACCATTCTGAAGGGAGAGGGCGACCAATCAGAAATCTTGGTAACGTCAGTGCCAATGACAAATGTAGGAAAACGGAGGAGAAAAATAAATAATTCAGGCAGTTAGGTATGAAGCTGAAAAGCAGGACCTCGAGGGTATTAATCTCAGGATCAGCCGAATTAATCTATGGCTGAGAGACTGGTTTTGCGGGGAAGGGCTTCAAATTCCTGGATCATCGGGGCCTCTTCTGTGGGAGACACGACTTGTTCAAAAAGGGGCAGTTACAACAGAACCCACAGGGTCAATATCTGAGCAGGAACATTAGATTGATCTGTTCGGGAGAGTTTAAACGAATTTCAGAGGAGATGGGAACCGGAGAGATAGGGCTGAGGAAGAGGAAAACTGAAATAAAACAAGGATAGCGTGCAACAGCAACAGAAATTATAGAAAGAAATGGTCGGAGATGAGGCTTAATCGCAGCCTGTGGCATGAGCTACAGGGCAATAGAGGCGTAGCGCATTTAAAACGGTAAACAACAAATACTGATCTGAAAGTGTTATATTTGAAAGCACGCAGCATAAAGAATATAATGGACGATCTTAAAATTCAGGTACAGATTGGCAATTATGGCGTTATGGCCATCTCTGAAACTTCGCTAAAAGATGGCTGTCATTGCGAGCTGAACGTCCAATGAAATACGGTGAAAGTGGATCGGGAAAGCGAATACAGTCGTGGACCTCAAGATAGAGAATTTGTTGAATGTCTATTGGACAACTTTAATGAAATTTGAGACTGATCTGACAGCATACATTCCATCAACAGTTTAGCGAGGAATATTCCATCATACAAACAAATTCTGTTACCAAGGAGTGTGGGACAAAGTAAAAATCTTCTTTGTAGAGAATGTAGAAAGAACATATTCTTTTAAAATATCCATTGTAACCAGGTATGCGCATTTCTTCAATCCTGTGTGTGCGCTCTGTCTCTCCCCAATCCTGCCACTTCTCGATTTAGCGTAATGCTGTTTGATCCGAAATTAGACGAAAAAATATATATCTCTGAGTTTATTCAATTTTTTGTGTTCTGAGAGTCGTATAGTTTTGATTCATAGTATTTAGTTTCGATATCTTCCCTAAATCATACGCACTGTTTTTGAAATGATAAATCGGTTTTCTTCGTCTGATGCATATCAGGTTCTCCATCATCTAGTTTTGTATGAACCAGGTTTCGGTTTTAATGTGTTACAATTTTCAAAATGCTTTTCTTATGTTAACCGTCTATTGACTTTATATTTGCTTAATTTTTCCTTAGACGTTTCCTTAGATTTCATTATTGTGTTGTGCATTCTATACTATATTCGGGGACTACTTCTTTCCTTAACGTTCCTGCCATTTCAGTGTCCTCATTTCTTTACTTCGTTTTGAGTTCCTATAAATGAGTGTCTCTGTTTTGGGGTCGTTGTATTCTACCGGCGTTAATGCAGCGCATTATGTAACTGTGTGTTGGTTTTCAAATGCGTCAAGTTTTCCTGTACGTAGAGGAAATATAATATTATTGAGAGTGCTTAATAAATTTTGCAAGTTACAATGACGCAATGTGTTCACATATGCAAGATCTTTCGTTGGGTCTCTTAATAGACTGAAAATAGTAACAATTAAAAAAAAAACTATCAGAATGAACCTAGATTTTTTTCCAGGGCGATTCCCTAAGACCACTATAGTTTTGCCGAACTTTACATCTGCTTCTAGTAATTGAGAATGCTCATGCTTTGATTTCCTGAGCTGACAAATCAATAAAAGAAAATTAATAATAAATTTCTGCACCGATTTGTACGTCCGACAGATATTGTTCCAGAAAAATTTTCTCGCATTCCAATTTAGATAGCTTTAAGATCCTTGTGGTGAATATCACAAATTACCTGACTTGGTCAAACCAAGCAGAGTCCACCGCCAAGAAGGCCCACCGGCGCCTTTACTTCCTGAGAAAGCTGAAGAAATTTGGCCTGTCCCCGAAAACCCTCGCTAATTTTTATAGGTGCACCGTAGAAAGCATTCTCCTAGGGTGCATCACAACCTGGTATGGAAGTCGTCTTGTCCAAAACCGAAGAAGCTGCAGCAGATCGTGAAGCTAGCCCAGCACATCAAACAAACCAGTCTTCCGTCCTTGGACTCACTTTACACCGCACGCTGTCGGAGCAGTGCTGCCAGGATAATCAAGGACACGACACACCCAGCCAACAAATTTTTTGTCCCTCTTCCCTCCTGGAGAAGGTTAAGGAGCTTGAAGATTCGTACGGACAGATTTGGGAACAGCTTCCTTCCAAATGTGATAAGACTGCTGAACGGATCCTGACACGGATCTGGGCCGTACTTTCCAAATATCCGAACCTGAGTTGCACTACTGTACTTTCCGCTTTCTGTTTTCTAATTATGATTTATAATTCAATTTTTTAAATTATATTTACTTCGATTTGTACAAACGTTTGTACTTCAGGAAGCGCGAAGCGCAGAATTAAATATCTCTGTAATGGTTGTACGCTCCGGTATCAATTGTTTGGTGACAATAAACTAATGTAAGTAAGTAAGTATACCCCAGTGCTAAGGAGAATCGTGGAGGTGATGAAAATAGATGGAGAATGGAGACAGAGATTTTGCGCCTGTGAGAAAGAGGGAGAGATCTCCAGAGCAATGTTGAATTGTCCTTTTTGACATTAATATTTTTCTTTTAACGCAGATAATGTTCCCCCCGCCCCACTGGGGCTTAGCTATTGCTTGTTTGGTAGGTGGAGGGTAACGGTGCGTTTTGCTGCAGTAATTGGAAGAGGGGGCGGTCAATGCTTTGCTGCTGCTTGTGAATATGAGGGTCGATAAGGGGCACGCTTTCGGGTTCCAAAGTTTGTATTGCCTCCCGTCCTTCCGCGTACGCTTCTGTTTCCCTGGATGTCTGAAGAACAAGAATTTGATATTGTACGTTGTGTAGAATCTTTGATATTAAATGGTGAGCAATTGGACTGCTGACTGTTGAATTTTGTTGTTCTCCAAGAAACTATGATAAGACACACGCCTACCTAGTTTCTTCAAAACTCTGACTTCAGTTTCTGACTATGATCCACGGTGCCGCCCATGAAAAAATTGCCTTAGGATTCAAGTTCCTTTAATTCTGCTCGTTGAAACGCTTTTCCTAATCCATTAGACTATGTATAGCCACTCGATAGAGTCAATAGATTATGCAATTGGCCAGAAAGACATTAATTACCTTGTTAGATGTGACTCTTGTTTTCTCTCAATAACATTCGGCATTCCTGATAGAATGGCGCAAGTTGCAACAGCGGGAATGAAATGAAACCGAACACTTCCGAAGACACGGCAACCGGAAATGAAATATATTTTTCTTGGTCAAAGTCAGAATAATCCCGCAGGGAGACATTATCAAGTGTTTGTCTCTTCTCTGAATTTTCAATACTTCAATACCGTTGTTTGCATAGGAAGTGATGTGCGTGAGCAGGTTTCCGATTTGTTCAATGACACCTGTACAACAGGAGATGTCGGGACCTGAAAACATGGCGAAAATGATTCCCAGATGATGTTACACTGAGTAACATGAGGCTTCCCGATAGAGTGAAGAGCAATATAATGGATTGTCTTCTGCTTAAAATGTCCAGGTGGCGAGAATTCAGGATTCCTGTAATTCAGGATTTTTTTTTCGATTTTCGGAGCACAAATAGATGTCAAAACATCATCCTATTTGCAGAAATATTAAAACCAATGCACAAAATTACCAAAGATTACTTTTAGTCGTGTGAACGCTGCAAATGCTGCATCCAGAATAAATTCAAAATCCTATTTGAAATATTCCCAATTATAGGCCGAGGTTGAAATACAAAACATATAAAGGACGTTCTCCAAGGAAATTAGGATCTGCCTTTCTGCTGCAGGGATTGTCAGAGTTCCTGCTGTTGGTAAATAAATGATTTATGAGCTTTTTTTAACCAGTAACTTCTGTCTCACTTGCCAAACCCGTGACCTCCTCCTTCATAGCAGCATTTTTGATAACCGTTTATCATTGAGTTCTACCTGACCATTCCGGATTGGCGAAGGCCGAATGGGACGGGCCATGGAGGGTGATGGTGCTGGTGCTTCTATCAGGCCTGCACACTCTGACATACCCTTATCTCCCACGCGTTCCGTACACTTGATCTGCAGCCTTCTTCAACACTGTTCTCAACCAACATGCTTGTTCAATCATCGAACAAGTCGGCCTCAACCAGTAGTTTCTGGCTTACTCTCGACCTGCATTACGTTTATCTGGTTGCAAATGGCGTTTAATTTCCCTTGGCCCTTGCTTTGTGACTTCTGGTGTTACACTTATTTTATTATTTTCCGATCTGTTATGGAAGTTATCGTTCCCCGCTGAATCCGCTCCACTGCTCTGCTTTTGGCTCAGGCCTCCTGTGCATTTCCTAACAATTTGAACGGCAAGTGTGTTAACTGGAGAAGACGTCTCTCCGGTGATATTACAGCCACCCTTGAAATGACGTGCATGATATTCTATGAAACTACATGTAATGTTTTCCCTTGACTTGAGCAGAGGTTGAGCAAAATCTGTGAGGATAAATACTCCCGTTATTAGAGATTTTTGAATTACACGCAAAACGTATCAGAACTTGTGTGAAATCGTATCATGGATGATAGGATCACTTTTAACGTAGAAGGAAGAGCGCAAAATGTCGTATTTTTTTCCTGTTAGAAGCTTTAAAGGAAATAGGAAGTTAGTCAAAAATCTGATTTTTTTGTTCGCCTGTTATGACTAAAAGTTGGTAAATAAAACTTGTGGAAGGAAGACAAAGTGGCGTAGGCGTAACCGTCCTTTGGCTTGTTTAGCTTTCTTCGTGGTTTCCCTCCAGTATTCAATGGGACAGACCACTGAATAGCTGATAGGTATTCTTTATAATCGATCTTTCCCTGATTTACTTCAGGTAGTTGATGAGTAGATTGCATATCATACGGATAAATCTTTGCTTTTTACGGACGTCAATCCTTCCACGGTGCGTTATTCCTTTCTAAATACATGCAGCTGTTGAATCAGAAAGGAAAACAGAAGAAATGAATTTTAAAATAATTTGATGTTACCAGAACCCTTTCATGATCCCACACCACAGTGATTAAAAAAAATAGAGATCCGGAGTATGGCACCCGATACTACTCCCTTGGATGAAAGAAATAGGGTAGGAGGGCACGATTTATCCAGATGCATCAGTCCCGTATTTCGAACTGACCTTGTATATATCGACAAGTAAAATAACCTCATTTGTAAAAGTTGTGATTTTGCATAATTTGCCCTTCGTGAAAGACCATAGAAATCCACCTGCCACAAGTGGCATCGAAATCGGAAACGAGGCACAGCTCATGCACAGAATCGCAGAAGCTATTGATGTTCCAGTTCTTAAAGTAAATAGTCTGTGCAATCGGAAGTAGAAACAGCAGCCCGAGCTGCTCTTAGTATCTATGCTATCCTCATGTTCTTCCTTTTAAAACCTTATCCTGTTAAACCGTTCCTATCCATGGTCTGTACAATTACATTTTGAATGTTCTGAAAGTGTGCACCTCAAACATATCCTCGGGCAGCTCATCCCCTACACTTACTCACGTCACTGGTCAAAGGTGGTCCCTCCAATTCTTATTAATTCTTCCTCGTCACATTAAATCAATGCCCATTAGTAACTGATTATAACTGGTATGTGCAGAGAGAACAGTATGATTAGTCTGTTCAGTGATGGGCCTGGATTATAAATGTCGTCATCATCATGATCAGCAATGCCCATTGGTAACTGATTGTAACTGGTATGTGCAGAGAGAACAGTATGATTAGTCTGTTCAGTGATGGGCCTGGATTATAAATGTCGTCATCATCATGATCAGCAATGCCATTGTCAGGGTGTGGCAGTAATTGTTATTGACAGATGACAAATTTACAGTCGTAATTGACAGAAAGCTATCTCCATTTGTGCAGGGTACTATAAATGTCATTAATAGTAGACATTTGTGGTATTGATTCTGCAGTCTGTATTTTGTGTGTTTACATTTTATTTGTTGCAAGGGGGGGGGGTCATTGACAAATAAATACATAACCAATATATTCTGATATCCAGTTGCAGTTATCCAGTTCCTGACTCTGAAGCCTGTGACTATTCACACGATAAATGCCTCTCATCCTTTTACACACTTCTATCAGGTTACCGCTCATCGTCCGTCGCTCCAAGTAAAAATACCGAGTCCGCTCAACCTATTTTCATAAGGCATGCTCCCTAATCCTGGCAAATCTTTGTAAATCTCCTCTGCACCCTTTCTGTGGTTTCCACATCCTTCCTATAGCTGGACAAAAGTACAAAAAAAAGAGCTTCATGTTTTTAACCTAACACAACTCCAGCATTACTCCTCCATAACTTCCTCCTACTTCAACGAATCTTACAACGATAGAATTGCCAGCACAGCCGCCAGCGCCTTCTGCGGTTTCTGCAAGTATCCCGTCACTCCCTTGTGCTCTAACCTTTCCTACTAATCTCCTTTCTGGCATTATTATCATTGCAAACATTAAAAGACCATTACCTGCATCAACACGTCATCCCTCAATCCACATTGGTCTAGGCAGCATCACCAGCGTCTGTACCAATGACCACAGATGCATGGGACCTCGCCATCTCAGAGTCCCCGTGTGAGTCAGAGACCTGCTTTGCCTAGAAATACATCTACGTTCATCACTGCTCTTTTCTTCCTCTTCCCATTCGTCACTGGAAAGGCTGCAATCCTATAAAAGAGAAGTGAATCATTGCCATCGGAGGAGCAATTGGAGACAGATAATAAATGATGCCTTGGTAACAACTGAAATACCGCAGAAACCAACAAAACTAGTACGAGTGTTGATGTATTGACCAATGAACCGGATGTATTGATTAAGGCCGTACTGCACAATAAAATGGCAGAGTAGGAAATGAAATGACTTGCTGTCGCAGCAAATGTCAACTGTTTTTGAAATACTAATAGAAAGCAATTTAAAAGAAACGGTGTATCACGCGGGCAGGCCAGCGCCGTCATCCTAACAAATCATATTCAAAGTGTGACAGGGAAAAGCGTACTATCAGCTCTGAGATATTCTCAAAAAGCCGAGGGCCACGCATCAGTACGTGTTCCACAATGGATAACGAGTGGTGAGTCAGCCCACAGTGATGATGCCAGTTCTTCTCATCGCGCATTGATACCAGTTCCACAATGCAGACAGAGTGGTGAATTAGCCCACAGTGATGATACTAGTTCCGCACATCGCGCATCGATACCAGCTCCAGGATGGATACAGAGAGGCGAGTCATCCTCCAGTAATACCAGTTCCACGATCGATACAGACGTGAGACTCTCTCCAGTCAACCGAGGGCTGCACTTTGGTACAGGTTCCCCCCTGGATTGAGAGTGGCGAGACTTTGTTTTTCCAATAAGCCGAGGGCTGCCCAACGGTACTAGTTCCACAGTAGGCACGGAGTAGTGTAGGTTTCAGAATCAGAATGAAATAAGCTTGAAAGATGAGCTTGAACACACCCTCTATTCTGCAAATAATTAGGTTGGTGACCAAACTGAGAAGACATTGAATGGGGAAATTGGACAGAGATAATCATGAAGACACCGATTATTACTACAGAGAAATAGGCTCTTCCGTCCATCTAGGTCATCCCTCTGTAATCTTCCACCTCACCCCACTTATCTGCACACTCCGTCCCTCTCTCATCCACGTACTGACACAACCTTCACTGTAATGATACAATTGAATCCGAATATACCACTTTCGCTTGCAGTTCATTCCACATTCGCTCGACTCTCCGAGTGAATAGCTTCTACTACATATACTGCTTTCATATTTCAACTTTCTCCCCGTGCATATGAACTCCAGTTGTAGATTCACTCTAACGATGGAATATAAAACATATTGCATATGCTCCATATTGCAGGCCTTTCGGTCCACTATGTTGTGCCGAATATGTAAATACTCAAGAAACTCCTTAGACTTTCCCGCGCGAATAGTCCTTTATATTTCTAATAGTTATGCATCTGCCTAAAAGACTCTTACAATGCCCAATTGAATCCGCTTCCACTACCGCCACTGGCACTGCATTCAATACACACACCACTTTCTGTGTGAAAAAAACTTGCTCCGGAATCTATTATGTACCTATTATCAAGCAGTTTAAAGCTAAACCCTGTTGTGTTAGCTAGTTCGACCCTGGGGCAAAAACTCAGACGATCCACCCGATTAATCACTTTCAGCGTATACACCTCTGTCAGATCACCACTCATCCTCTGTCACTACAAGGAGAAAATGCCCTGTTCTCCTAAGGTACGACGTCCATTCCAGGCAACACCCTTGTAAATCTCCTCTGCACTCCCTCTTTGGTATCCACGCACCCTCTCTATAGAGTCAATTGTATAGATTTTGAATGGGGAAAATCTGCGTGTTCATTTCCCGAACTCTTCCTTTCAAATCTCTGGGCATTTTGAAGCTTACCGAAATTACTAAAGCAAGCGATAAAAAATGATCGTATCTTCCACTTGAATGGGAGATACCCTCTTTTACTGGCCGAGCTGATATACTGCCCTCAACGTCAGAAACGAATGCGGTCCGCTGAATGGGACAAACGAGATCCGTTTGAAATTGATTGCCCACGTTGATTGTTGCGCATGATTGTCCACGTTAGAAACAAAACTGATCTGACAATGCAGCATTTGAGCAGCTGATGTCAGACGTCTTGGAAAGTACATTGGAATGGTTAGTATTATAATTTGTTTAGAAGTTAACAACTTGTAACATCCACTAGGGATCCGATTTCATGGCAGGGTTACAGAGTGAAATATACAATTTAATATAACTGTTTGTGTAGCTGGTTGTCCCTCCTTCGACAGATGCTATAACCACGCTAATTGCCCCAGTGGAATTACTCTGAATTGCATATAACTCTGAACCAAATGAACAATTGGAAGCTCCCGTGCAACTGACGGAATATGGGGTATCCAGCGATTTACTACACCGCCAGCGTTTTCTATCCTGCAATTGTAGCGATCGGTATCCCTGGTAAGATACTCGAGCAGGTCACTATATGTATGGTGCTGTCATCATCTTGCTTTCGATCGATTGCACTATTTGGTCATTTCCTGAGCACAGAAGCTAACTTCGACTGAAATGTGTTTCCAGAATTGAGGATTCAAACATCTGATAGTTTTGTTATTCAGCCTCCATATTGTTTCTATGTGATTTTTTTAAATTATTTGTTTTGTCAATTACGTTGGTGGCGGTATTGGTAAAATTACCTAGTTTCACCTTGCTCGGATTTCTGAAACGACAGTGGTCGTTTTTCCAGATCAGTAGCTTTTTCAACTGTCCAGCCAGTCGAATATCTACACTCAGGTCTGTTCTTCCATAAAAAGTTAGATTGTAACTTATGCATTGAATCTCATGATTTCACCACAAATAACCCGTTCAGCTATTTCACCTCAAACAATGGAAATGGTGTTGTTTATGCAGCGATCGACTTCACCGGTTCGTGATACGGGGAAATCAGATGTCCGGTTCTAATCTGTTGGAAAGTCGCCAACCCACTGGTAATTCTGTCCGTTATTGTCCGGCCAGTGTGCACGGACAGAGTTCGCACAAATTGAATTTTTTGCTTCTCACTTCCAAAAAAAAAATCATATCCTGCGTAGCATTGACATAAAAACTAGTATTCATACATTTGCAGCTAATAATTCTGTGTTCTTTTTATTTTTTTCTTCCCAAATTTCTTGTAGTTAATTTAACGGCGATTGTGATCCTGTCTCGGGGAAAATGCGGACTCTCCAAATGCATCACCCGTTACCTGGTTGGAATGGCTGCAGCGGATATGATCGTGGTTATAGTTTTCGCTTTATTGGAACAGACCAACCATATCTACATTTATTCCAGATCCCTGCTCATCACTCCTGTATGCGCAGTGACAGGCGTATCACTTATTATATCGAGGGACTGTTCTGTTTGGTTTACGGTCAGTTTTACCTTCGATCGTTTCATCGCAATATGTTGTCGAAATTTGCGGGATCGATACTGCACTGAGAGAACAGCAACGGTGGTTATGGTGACCGTGGTTATAGTGAGTTGCGGGAAAAGTGCCCCGTTTTACTTTGTTGTTGAACCTTACGTCATTATTGACAACCTACCGTGGCGTTGTGCCCTCACGGATGAATACGCTACTTTACCCGTGTGGAAAGGAATGGAAGTACTAGATAGCATTTTAACACCATTGCTGCCAATCGGCTTAATTCTTATCTTCAATGGGTTAACAGTCAGACATATAATTGCGGCAAATAGAGTTCGCAGAGGGCTTCGGAAGAGCAGCGACAAACAGAAAGATACCGAGGTGGAAACACGCAAAAAATCGATGATTTTGTTGTTTGCAATTTCAGCTAATTTCATATTGTTTTGGATGCCCTATACAGTTCATGCCCTGAAATGGCAAACGGAAAATTACTATTACCTGGACAGATATCTGAGTTCCCCAGTATATATACTACAACAATATGGGTACATGTTGCAGACACTCAGTGTGTGCACCAATACGTGTGTCTATACACTGATACAGAGGAAATTCAGACAAGAGCTGAAGAATGGAATGAAGTACGTTTTTACGTTAAATGGCCATCTGTGTAGATAACACCCACTCCGATTGCAATTCAGCGGAGGTTTAGAATAAAACTGTTTAAAATTCGTTAAACTTAGCAAACATGTCTTAAAGTCAAACAATCATGGTCACCCTGAAATGATTAAATTCCAAACTGTCGCAGAGATTCAACAACTACCCGGGAAAATTTACCACAGCATGAAAGACAGGACCAACAGGATCGGGGACAGATTCTTCCACCGGGCCATCAAACTGATCACCTCACGCTGCTTTGAGTGTTTTCTATGTTACATTGACAATTCTGTTTCTTATAACTTATTATAAATTACTAGGATTGCACTTTACACATTCAGACGGAGAAATAACTTAAAGATTTTTATTCCTCATGTATGTGAAAGATGTAAGAAATAAAGTTAATTCAATCAGAAGGGGAGGGACAATTTCCGGACATCTCGGGGTTCAAATGTTTCAAAATGCTCATGGTCAGGTAAAAGAAAATAAATGGTAAGCATTTTAAACACAAGAAGAGTGTGATAGTATTCGAGCTGCGGAAAGGTGGGATTGTATGTTAATAGACTGTGAGTGGAACTCAGAAGTAGGAAGGGAAAGAACACTCGTTTGAGAGTATTCTGTACAGAGCTCCCATCACCAAAGTGGAAAAGCAACACAGAGAGAGAGTGACAGATCGGGATAAAGATTTTGCACGGGTTCTTGCATTAACACGGTTGTTGTCTCTGGCAACTTAAACATAAATAATATTCATTGATAATTCCTCTATTTAAAAGGTTTAGATGCGACACAATTTCTCAGTTGTGTACAGGAAGGAGACCTGGCACAAATAGCGGGCAGGCAGACTCGTGAACGTTCCATGTTTTGCTAATACCAGAAAGTGAAATGTGCCGGGTAACTGATCTCTCCGCGTGTCAGCATTTCAGAACAATGGAGCAAAGCTATTCGACATACCTTACACTGGGATAGCAGCAGACAATATGGAATGCACTTTGTTTATACTATTGTGTAGGAAGGTGGGAGCCGAATTAGGGAAGTGATGCAAATCTTCAAATGCAGAAGAGAAATATTGTTCATGGAGCACTTTATTGGGGTTCAGCATTGGCTTGTTTAGTTGAGGCAAGAACCGGATGGCCCCGTAAAGTAACCCTAATTGATAAGAGATGTGAACACCTCTTCAAGAAGAAGAAATAAATAAACTCAAGGTTTTGGAAGAAAGGATCAGGCAGGGCAATGGAACGTCACAATGTAACTAGGAGGGAATGAGCAATGGACTTAGAAGAATTAAAGTGGGACATGGGAAGGCATAGGAAGACCGTGTTAAGGTAGGTGAGATACAGGAGGATGACGACAGAGAGAGAGAGTCGAAGAGATAAGACACAAAAGAGGAAACATGTGTCTGTAGTGCAAGGAGGTAGTGAAAGTCCTTTATAATACTTTTCTTCGGCATTCACCAGTGAGTGAAAGAAGGCAGGTGAGCTGGGACATGCAGACGCTTAGAATTACGAACTGGAAAGTGTGAATACATGAATATAAATCATTTCCTGGCGCTAGAAGGTATGCAATCCAGGTAGTTAGAGAAATCTGGTGTCCTGACAATGCGTCTCGGCCCGAAACGTCGACAGCGCTTCTCCCTATAGATGCTACCTGGTCTGCTGTGTTCCCCCATCATTTTGTGCGTGTTATTGTTTGAATTTCCAGCATCTGCAGATTTCATCGTGAAAGCTGGTAAAGATGGTTTACATGTGACTGGAAGGGATGAAATCATGGAAGGTGGGAACGTTCCATTATTAATCAAAGAGACAATCACCGACGTAGGATGTCTCACAAGTTTCCTCACATGAAGCCAGGCAAATAGAGATTAGAAATAAAAAAATAGTAATCATGTTGCTGGAATTATACACTAAATATCACATCAGTTGGTGGGAGATGGAGAAATATATCTCCTTGTAAATCAAACAGAGATGTCATGGGAACTGGGTTGCAGCAAATGTGCATTTCAACAAAATTAATTGAATCAACATTGTTTAAAAGTGTGAGGAGTGGAATTTTTCAAATGCGCTCTGGGGAGCTTCTGTGCCTGTGCCCTGGTAGTAATATTCATGCAGGGCAGGGAGTGGGTGAAGCGTCAGTGAACGAGGGATTTGAGACTTGCCAGTACAGAATTTAAGATGTTTTAAATCAGTCCGGGATGTGGACATCATGTTGAAAATATTTAGGTCATTGTTGAGATCACAAAGAATTTTGCACAGTTCTATCACCTATTTATATAAGTATGTCATTAATCTGCAAAGCGGCAGAAAGTTAAGAATAGCCTGGAAATTAAGGCACATTATATTATCATACGGAATATCTGGTAGATGTGTATGTGGAGATGTTACCTGCGGGTACCTCCACATTTGGGAAATAGGAGTCATTTCAGAGCGATGTAGTGAGAGTTCAGGTTCACCATATTCACCATATTCACCATATGGGTGAAGGACAAGTATGGCAAATTCAGATATTCCTGGGTGTTCAGGGGGACTGGAGGTTTCACTGAAACAATACGAAGCATGTGGTGGGGAAAGAACACTGAAGACTGCGGAGGACTTTTAGTAGAACAGAGAGTGTAGGACGGAGAATGAAGGTGAATGGAGACCAATGTTAAGGAGACAGGGGGAACATAGGAACAACATAGGAAGTTATTTTATGTGGCAAAAGCTGCCAAAGAAACTGATGGGGTAGTTTCAATTCCTGGTTCAAAGGACATTCCAACAGGATCACGGGAATGAGTGGTTCAGTGGAATATGGAGAAAATGCGGGCAAACGGAACGAGCTCAGGTCGATTGGATCAGACGGTTGAAGGACTTATTCTATGAATCCATGCAGAGGTTTGTGCAACATGTCGTTTAAGCAAAGGACTGTGCAGTTTAAAGAGCATCGGAGGAAGAACTTCCTCTTTCATACAGAGCGTGTTTACAATCTGGAACACAATGTTTTAGGAGATGATGCAAGCAGCTTTTCATAGCATTTGAATCCTAATCGCATCGACGCTGCCTAAGTGTTTGATCAAATAGAAGCATGGAAAACCTACAGGCACAATACAGCCCGTTCGTCCCAAAAAGCTCTGTCGAACATGTCTTTACTTGAGAAATACCGAGTCATACCTCTAGCCCTCAATTGTTCTAAACTCCATGGAGCCTCTTAAATACCGGATTGTTTCTGCCCCCACCACTGCTGCCGGCAGCCTATTCCACGTATTCACCACTCTCTGCGTAAAGAAAAACTTATGCCTGACATCTGTTCTGTACCTGCTTGCAAACACCTTTAAACTATGCCCTCTTGAGCAACGTGAAGCGATATGATGTACCGAATAAACAGAGTGAGTCCCAGCAGTTTTGTTGATTTGGTTTTGTTCGTTAAAGATTGGTCCAACTCACTGGAGCCCCGGTATTCCGTGACTAACAAGCATAGTCATTGTTCCAGAAAAGCTCCCTCAGTCACATTTCAGTCACGTGATCAGTTGTATTTCCAGAGAGGAGGTCTAGTGTTGCTCCCTGTCTAGTTGGGCCAACTAGTTGGAGTAGACTTTCTTGGAGATATTTAATAAATTGTGCCCCATCCAATCCGTTTGTCAATGACAGCTGCAATGAAAGTAAACTTAATATCAAAGTATGTTTCTGTCATGCCATGCTAACCTGTGATTACTCCATTTAACCTAGCGAGCTGATCCACGATTTCATCAAGACTGTTCCATTACCCACTCAGTCCCAATGCCCTGCCTTCTCCCGTAACTATTCATGCCCCAACTATTCAAGAACCCATCAAACTCTGCGTTAAATATATCCAATCATCTGGCCTCCCCAAAAGTCTATAGTAATGAATTCGAAAGATACACCACACTCTGTCAACATAAATTAATCGTATCTGTGTTCTAAATGGACGTCCCTATTTTCTGAGGCTGTGCCATCTATATCTCGACTCACCCACCACAGGAAACATCCTCTTGACATTCGCTCTATTGAAACCTTTCAGCATTTGATAAGTTTCAATGAGATCCTCTCCCCCTCTACCCTTTCCCTTTCTCTGATTGTCCACTCTTCTGTCCTATCAGATTCTTGCATCTCCAAACCTTTACCTAAACTCCATTTCCCAATTTCTCGGATTCAATTATTATTTTCTGGCATGCATCTTTGCCCTCTGCCTGTTCAGGTATTTTCCCACCTTCTTCCCGGATCTGCAGAAGAGTCTCGGCCTGAAACGTCGATTGTTTACACTTTTCCATAGATGCTGCTTCACCTGCTGAGTTCCTCCCATATTTTCTGCGTTTTGCTTTGGATTCCCAGCATACGCATATTTTCTCGTGTTTGCAATGCCTTCTCAAATTCCAAGTACGCAACATCCACTGATTCTTCTTTGTCTACCCTATATCTTCAAAGAAGTCCAACAAAGTTGTCCAGCAAAATTTTCCGTTAAGGAAACCATGCTGACTTCATCCTATTTTATTAAATGCTTCCAGGTTTGCTTAACAATCGACTCCAACTTCTTCCCGACCACTGTAGTCGGATGAAATGGCCTATAAACTCCTTTCTTTCTGCTCTCCTTTTTCCTGAAGAATGGATTGGTATTTGCAAATTTACCATCCTCCAGCTCCATGCCAGAGTCTCATAATTCTCGTACAGTCATCACTAATGCCTCCACAATCTGTTCAGCTACCTTTATCAGAAGGCTGGGATGTAGACCATCCGTTCCAGGTGATGTATCTACATTCAGAACTTTATGATTCCCATGCACCTTCCCCATGGTCATGGCAACTTCACTCACTTCTGCTCCATGACAAATGTCGAAAAGACTGCAAACGAAAAAAAAAAATATTATTATTATTATTATTATTATTATTATTATTATTATTATTATTATTATTATTATTATTATTATTATTATTATTATTATTATTATTATTATGGGTAATCCATTTTAACAGTCTCGACATTATAAAACAGGATACAGACAAGCAAGAACTACTTGCTAACTGAACGTACAGTGGCCATTCCTAACACTCATAACATAGTGAATTTAATAAATGATAAACAGCAGAAATATGCCGAATTAAAACAAGAAATTGAAAAACTAAAAATCCTGAACAAGGTATAATTTGCCCCAACAGTAATGTATATCTAGTATCATCTAAGCATCTCTTCACAATAGCATACCTACCCAGATAGACACAGCAAAACTGATGTAACTTCCTGAAATTACCAATGCTATCAGAACACAATTAAAAGTCCGCAAGTTCCTAGCAATTGAGAAATGAGTGGGCTTGTCTATGTCCGTACTTCATGTTTTACCAGCTTAAGCTGAGAAAACGAATAGACGATAGATATCATGAATATGAGTTCTAGAGTCATTAATATTGTCCGTATTTTGTGAATCAGTTCGGTGTTCGTGAATGTGAAGTTATACATCCCACCACCCGAATCTTAAAGCTGAAGGATAGTACATAATGTGCGCTGTGAAAGTACCAGACTCTTAATGTTTACAATGTTTAGAAGATATTTGTACAGGTACATCGTTAGGAGAATTTGAGGGGGACATAGGCCTAATAGAAATTAATGGCACTAATTGAGAAGGAGTTCAATCCAGATATGTGTGACGTGGTTCATTTTGGTAGGTCAACTATGATGGCAGTGTACAACATTAATAGCAGGACTCTTGGCTGTGTGGCGGATCAGAAAGATTGTTGGGTCCGGATCCATTGGACACTCAAAGCTTCTGCGGAGGTTGACCCTGTGGGTAAAAGGCGTAAAGGACATTGGCCTTCATCAGTCGTGGGATCGAGTTTAAGAGCCGAGACCTACTATTAAATCTGGAATGAAAAACCTGACTAATCAATGCTTTACGAAGTCCATTATGGTCTTTCACTTTTAAATGTGTCTCTTGTAGAAATGCAATATCTGCTTTTGATTGCTTCAGATGAGAGAAAACGTTATCTCTTTTTAACAGGACCACTGAGCCCCTTTACTTTCCAGAAAAGAAACCTCACAGGGTGGCCTCCATCTGCAGCCCTCATGTATCAAAAGACACACAGGGCCCACAATCCAAAACAATGCGAGGGCACAACTACTCGCAATACGCACAATGAAAAGACAGTCTGGCCAATCCGTAACACACAAAAGAACTAGCCACAATGTTAATTCCCCCCAAAAACTCTCCCAACCCTTCATACAAACAAGAAAAAAACGATTAATCCCCGAAACCTAGATCTACCTCCCCAACTGAGGATGATCGTAGGCATTACAAACAAAAGCTACCAGTGTTTTCCCCACAAACCAAACCTTTTAACTAATCTAGGACGGCTTACCTCCTTAGAATTTATACCAAAACTTATTCTACTTTTTTATATAGGCTAAAGATAACTAAGCGAATCCTCTCCAAGTCATCGGGTAGCGCAAGTCCAACAGCGTGCATCGGCGCCATTACTGTAACATCAACTTTTTTGCACGAGGCTTCGTTATCGTTTCCCCCTGTTTGACCTCGAAGCTGCATTTTGTTTGCCACGTCCAGGTCCAGCAACTTCCCGGGTTGTTCAAAATGCTCAGTTATATCGAGCATACGACAACGAAGAACAGGTAGTTTTTGAATAAAAATCGGGAGCCACACTTACACGCACCTACTCCCGCCATGCTCAACCCGGAAGTCACCCAACCCTGAGCATTCTGACTGTAATAACTCATTCAGGTTGGAATGATGATGCAGACCTTTCTGCAACTTCTCTTATGTTCTTGTGAGAATTGTCAAATCTTCGGTTTCATCCACAATCATATTATTGGACCTTATAGTCTACTTACCAATATCTAACTGTAAAGCAGAGATGCCGGTATAATTGAACCTCAAACCCAATGTTTTCAGATTCAGTCCTGTATATAAACGATTATTTCTCCGCTTCCCTAAATGTGAAAACAATTAGTCTTCCAGGCATTATTATCCATCCAAACAAACGTCCTTCCCAAATTCTTGCCGAAACGCGTCTCACGCGTCTTCGATTTGTAAATTTTTAACAGCTTCATTTTCCACAGAAGATCCCTAACCTGAGAAAACTGTAACACTCTTGCTTTCATTTCCGATTGGCAGGACGATATGCGTGTACATGTGTATATAACTTTGCTTACAAATCAGGCATTCATTCCCTTCTCAAACACAACTCAAAAATTGTCAGAGGTGGCCGAGTGTTCTAAGGCACCAGACTCAAGGAATGAAAGCTCTTCCGACAAACGGTAGGGATCTGGTCTCCATCTGGGGTCTTGCGATCGAATCCCACTCCTGACAAAATTTGTCTTTAAGTATTGAATCGAGATAATGTTATTTCTGCAAACACAACCTGGGTTGTTGAAGTGGATTAGCAAAACGGTTGGAGGATATTTTTTTTTTTGTTTTTGAGACTGTTCTTCGCATTAGAACAGATCACCGTATAGCGAATTCTGGTAAGTGATTTATTCAGAAACAATTTCACGGTGAAGGATCTTGGCCCGAAACGTCGACACTTTACGCTTTTCCACAGATGCTGCCTGGTCTGCTGTGTTTCTCCTGGCATGCTCAGCTATTCAATATAAAATAGTTTTTAAAGTGAAATGTTTGTTTGTCGGAATATTCAATAGATGGGCACGTGAGCGTACATTATCACCTGTTGATCAAAGGTCTGATTGCTGATTGGTAGTCACTGGTGGTGATGCGAGTCCTGAGGCTCTTGTCCCATCCACCCGATGGCAGCAGCGCACAAAGAGCATGCTCAGACGACCTCAGACCTCAGACCTCAGACGGTGGATGCTGTTTTCCTATGACAAGGTTTTATGTGGATGTGTTTAATGTTTGGGAGTGCTTTTCCCGTGATATACTGGGACAAATTCACTAACTTTGTTTTAAGATTTTCCTTCAAAGGTATGGTATTTCCGTATCACGTCTTGATGCAGACAGATAATATACTCTCTACGACACATCTATATAAGTTCCTCTAGGTTTTTGATGTCATGCTGAATCACCGCAGTCTCCTAAGAAAGTAAAGAGTTATATCAGCAATTTAAAGTTACTGACGCGCCCCGCCTTTGATGCTCCAAGGAGAATTGTCACAAGGACCTCTGGTTTTCCCTCTGCTGAAGACAACAATCAGTCCTTGGTCTTGCCAACACTGAGTGACAGGGTGTTGGCACATCTTCTTTAAAACGATTCCCTCTTAGTTGAATTGTATGCCCTAAGAGTGGATCGTTTTAGAACATGTAAACCCTGCAATGGAGATAACTTCTGCATGCTATACCATTATCTATGCCTCAAAATCTAAGAACCCTCTATCACATTCCCCCTCACCTCCGATGCTCCAGAGAAAAACTAAAAGCTTGTACAAATTTTCGTTAAAATTTAGACAAACCGTCTAAATCAGGTCGCATCTTGGAGATGCTTTTATGCACACTCTCCGAAACCTCGTCATCCTTTCTCTGGAGGATGGCCTGAACGGCGTGCAGCACAATTCCAGTGCTATGATGTTGTACGCTCTAATTTCGCACATGTTCGGCAAACTGAGAAAATGCATCACGTCCATATTCATTTAAAATCCCAAGATATAGTGTATGTTTGTATGTATACCCTCTCATCAAAACAGTCATTCCCACTATTCCGAAGTACAGCTATTTATCTCGCATGCGGAGACAGTAATGCAGGGCGGTCAGGGTGGCTGAGTGCTAAGGCGCCAGACTTAAGGCGGGACAAACGCGTTCTAGTTTACGCGAGTATTCTGGTCTCCAAATGGAGGCGTGGGTTCGAACACCACTCCTGACAAATACACTGTTTTTCACGTGATGTTTTTAAAATGCAATCACTGTAATTTTACTGCAGCGATCAAGGCATGGTCTGTTTGGAAGTATGAGAAAAAAGCAACTAAGATTAAGATTTTGTTTTACTCACAACCGAGAGCAGAACTACGGGTCACATTACATGGGATTCAGGCTGTGGAGTTTTATGAGAAAGAGGTCTTGTTGAAGAGTGTCTGAGTAACCATCTCAGCCGTGGCTGTTGTTTGGACAGATTGACAACGGGGCCATTCAGACATATTGTTGGACTCTATATTGAAACGGCATTTTGCATCGTCGTTCTTAAGCGTATATCTGCCGTGGAGCTCAGTAACGTGCGTTTAACACCTTTCTGGATTTGGGAAAATCAGATTAATCTTTCCGGACCGGATTATATTCACTTTTTGTTGTTTAACAGGCCACCCTTCCTTGTTTTGCAATGGAGATGTTTTAAATCGCACAGCACGGAAAATAGCCTTCGGCCCAATTGGTTCAAAATTCAGAGCAGAAAGTAAATTTCGCATCATAGCTTATCTATATACAGATATCACTATGCACAATGGGATTCTCTTTCCCGCGGGCACCAAAGAAACAATAAAATCCGTGAAGGACCGCACTGACAGGACGGCCAAAACACTCGATATGTGTAACATAACAAACTGTGTGAAGTCAAGTGAAAGAATAATGATAATATCAATATTATTTGTTATTTTACGTAATAATCCAGGGCGACTACGAAGCCCATTGGAGTTTGTTTAGATATAACCTGTCTCAGAGACAGCCAGATAGAACCATAGAACAATACAGCACAGAAAGAGGCCTTTTGGTCCTTCTTGGCCGTGCCGAACCATTTTTCTGCCTAGTCCCACTGACATGCACATGGGTCACATCCCTCTAATCCCCTCTCATCCATATTTTCAGCGTTTTTCTTAAATGTCAAAAGTAAGCCCGCATTCACTACTTCATCTGGTAGCTCATTCCACACTCCCGCCACTTTCCAGATGAAGAAGCCCCCCTTTAAACTTTTCCCCCTTCACCCTTAAACCATGACCTCTGTTTTATTTTTCTCTCCCCTAGCCTCAGTGGAAAAAAAAGCCTGCATGCATTCACTCTATCTATACCCATGATAATTGTATACACCTCTATCAAATCACGCCTCATTCTCCTATGCTCCAGGGAATAAACCTTTCTCTGTACCTCAGTTTTGTTATTTTACGTAATAATCCAGGGCGACTACGAAGCACATTGGAGTTTGTTTAAATAAAACCTGTCTCAGAGACAACCAGATAGAACCATAGAACATTACAGCACAGAAAAAGGCCTTTTGGTCCTTCTTGGCCGTGCCGAACCAGTTTTCTGCCTAGTCCCACTGACATGCACATGGGTCACATCCCTCTAATCCCCTCTCATCCATATACCCGGCAACATCCTTGTAAACCTCTCAGCACTCTTTCAACCTTATTAATATTCTTCCTGTAATTAGGTGACCAAAACTGCACCCAATACTACAGATTCGGTCTCACCAATGTCTTGTACAACCTCACCATTACATTCCAACTCTTATACTCAATACTTTGATTTATAAAGGCCAAAGTACCAAAATATTTCTTTACAACCCTACCTACCTGAAAGACACTTTCAGGGAATTATGTAGCTGTACTCTCAGATCCTTCTGTTCTACTGCACTCCTCAGTGTCCTACCATTTACCTTGTATGTTCTGCCTTAGTTTGACGTTCCGAAGTGCAATACCTCACACTTGTCCGCATTAAACTACATCTGCCATTTTTCAGCCCATTCATTCAACTGGTCCAAATCCTTCTGCAAGCTTTGAAAACCTCCCTAACTGTCCACAACACTTCCAATCTTTATATCATCTGCAAATTTGCTGATCCAATTTGCCACATTACCATCCTGATCATTGATATAGATGACAAATAACAATGGACCCAGCACTGATCACTGTGGCACACCATAGTCACAGGCCTCCACTCAGAGTAGCAATCCTCCACTACCACTCTCTGGCTTCTTCCATTCAGCCAATGTCTAATCCAATTCAGTACCTCTCCATGAATACCTAGTGACTGAATCTTTCTAACTAAGCTCCTGTGCTTGACCTTGTCAATGCCTTACTGAAGTCCATGTATACAACATCCACTGCCATCCCTTCATCCATTTTCCTTGTAACCTCCTCGGAAAACCCTAATAGATTGGTTAAACATGACGAACCACGCACAAAGCCATGCTGACTTTTTCTAATAAGTCCCTGTCTATCCAAATATTTGTAGATCCTATCTCTTAAAATTCCTTCCAATAATTGACCTACTACCGGCCTATAATTTCCCGGCTTCCTTTTTGAGCCTTTTTAAACACGGAACTAGATGAGCTATCCTCCAATCCTCCGGCAGCTGACCCGTGGATATCGACATTTTAAATATTTCTGCCAGGGCCCCTGCCAGGAAACTAGTCTCCTTCAACGTCCAAGGGAATGTCCTGTCAAGTCCTGGGGATTTATCTACTCTGATTTACCTCAAGACAGCAAGCACCTCCTCCTATTTAATCTATATGAATTCCATGAACTCCCTACTTGTTTGCCTTGGTTCCATAAACTCCATTCCAGCTTCTTTAATAAATACAGATGCAAAAAAAACATTTAATATCTCTCCCATTTATTTTATAGCCGACCACTCTGATCTTCAAATGGACCAATTTTATCTCTAAATATCCTTTTGCTCTTAACATACCTTAGGATTATCCTTCACCCTGACTGGAAAAGCAACCTCATGTCTTCTTTTATCCCTCCTGATTTATTTCTTAAGTAATTTCTTACTCTTTTCTCAGATGAATTACACCTTGACAGAGGATCGAACATGCACGATTTTAAATTATTCAAGTAAAGCTCAAACATTTAATTCTGATAGTAAACATGATTTCGAAAGTTATAAAAACAAACGTTAGACAATATAGGCGTACGAGATGATATGTAAAGAGTTTTGCAATTGAGGTAGCACAATATCAGGCAGAAATGCAGGATACAGTAGACCTGATGGATGGATGAATATTTTTATTTTATATGTTAATGAATTGGATGTTGGAATTGATGATCATACGGACAGGTTTGCGGTCAGGATGAACATAGGTGGAGGTGCAGGATAGCTGTAGGAAGCAGAAAGGCTACAAAAGGACGGAGACAGATTAAGAGAATGGGCAAAGAAGTTGCAGATAGTCCATACTGTCAGGAAACATATGGTCCTGCACTTAAGCAGAAGAAATAAAATAGAAGGCTCTTTTCTCAACGCAGAGGAAATTGGAAAATCTAAGGTGTAAATGGACTCCAGTTCCTCGCACAGTATTCCCAAAATGTTAATATGCAGTTTGCCAAAGTGGTGAGGAAGGCCGATGCGATGTTCGCGATCATTTCGAGAGGAATGGAATATGGATGCAGCGATGTAGATTTCGGATGAAATGCCCATTGAGTACTGTGAGCAGTTTGGAGCACCTAGTCCTAGACAGGGTGTGCTGTTACCGGAGACGGTTCAAAGGTGGTTTATGAAAATCACTCCAGGGTTGAAAGCTTTGTCATGCGAGAAGCATGTGACGGTTCTGGGTCTCTACTCTCGGGGATTCAGGAAAACGAATGGTTTGCGCATTAAATCAGCGCTTGTGACCCTTACAGACTACTGGACCGTGTTTTCCATGTCTATCACCCATATCTCCTGGCTGACTACTGGATGGTGTCTCCCCGTGTCTATCACTAATATGTCCCGGTAAACTACTGGACCATGTCTCCCCGTGTCTGACACTCGTGTCTCCCGGCTGACTACTGGATGGTGTCTCCCCGTGTCTATCACTAATGTGTCCCGGTAAACTACTGGACCATGTCTCCCCGTGTCTGACACTCGTGTCTCCCGGCTGACTACTGGACCGTGTCTCCCCGTGTCCATCAGTCGTGTCTCAGGGCGGCATAAGCGCTCCTGCTCCATGACTAAACTTAGCTTCCTTCGGTGACTTCAGTAGCTGATAAATATCTTGATCCCCTGCTGGAAC
Organism: Hypanus sabinus; assembly: GCF_030144855.1. NCBI lineage: Eukaryota > Metazoa > Chordata > Chondrichthyes > Myliobatiformes > Dasyatidae > Hypanus > Hypanus sabinus. The sequence continues at coordinate 248,813 of NW_026780152.1, forward strand.
CAGTCGGCGAAACCTCTCTCGGAAAAGGGTTCCCTCGATTGCTCTAACAGTGTGGCGAATTCAAATTCCGATTTTCCATTGGAAAAGGCGTCTTCGCGTTCCAACATGTTATCAGTCAATCCTTGTTTCCACTTTTCGAAAATTTCAGCAAATGTAGGGTTTCCTGTTGCTCTAGCTGTTCCCAGATCGTATACATGACAGAACTCACAGTTCCTCTTTTCCGCTCATCATCATATTTAACAGGAACTTGCACCTTCTCAAAAGCCGCTCTGAACACGGGGTGAATGGACAAGGTGTTCAAAAAGTTCTCTGTATTTCTCGCTTCTCATTCTCCTTGGCGCCTTCTCACAAGAATAAAAATCCCATCCTTTTCAATCCAATCCGGGCTCAACAACGTTGTTGTGTCAATAGTCTCAGTTACTCCAACATATGTTTCCATAAACTCCAGCTTCGACGAAAACTAACCATCGGAGGGGTAACTATCAGTACTAAGCCGCGGAATATCAAGGGCACACACTGGCGCCAATGGCAAGTGCGTCAAACATCGGATGAAAATGGATCTACAAAGCAAAGCAACTTCAGAACCAGTGGTCAGTTATGGCTCTAACATAAACTCCTTCACTTCGTCTAGATACATCAGAGCTTGGTCCCACTAACCCTTTGGGAATATTTTTTTTAACTTTAGTCTGAGCCTTGATACACTGATAGTAACGTATCCACTAGAAAACGTCATCCCGTTCCTTCACTGTGTCCCTCTGTAGTTTTACCTATTTGCTTTGTTATTTGATTAACCGCTGATTAACTTTCCGAAGACTTTCATGTCTTTCGCTCTACCAGTTAAAATGTCTATACTCCCCTCAATTGCAACAGAAAACACTGGTCACTGTACTGTTCTAAGGACGCTGCTCAGTAGCAGCCCTCGCCTCGGTACATCGCACCAGTGGGTCGGACATCCTATTGGCCCTTGGTGTTTGGTGGCGGCTGCAAACGATATCTTCATAATTACGTCGGTCGTCAGATATTTCACGACGACCTGCATAACCCGCATTTGTGTGACGTTAAGGGCGCTTTAACAACAGAGCCCACAACCAGGAACTTTGCCCAGACGATGGAGGCCTCCTACTCCTCCATCTTGTTTTCCTGCTCTCTAACTTCTCTGAGTAATTCATTATAATGATGGAGGAGGCCTCATCTTTCGGGACATTCGATTAAGTAGAGCAATCCCGTCATGTGACAACCCGCTCTTCACAATTTGCTCTTCCTCAATATCTCTCAAATAGTTGAATGCATCCTTTTGTAGATCAAACAGAGCAGCAGCTTCACCAATCTGAAAATGTCGGCAAGCAATTTAGTGGCTAAACTTCATCCTCCTATCGGCTGCGCTTTCTGCAGTGTCAATAGCATCTTCCTGAGCTTGCAGGTAACTCGCTGACGAGGCAATACATTTTATGCCTTTGGTAAACTCGCTATATCAGCAGACGGACCATTTAATCTCTCTACCAGTCTCAGTTTTCTCATATTATTCATCCAGTAACTGAGAAGTCTGCTCAGCCCAAGCCTCATATTCTTCATCCCCGTCGGATGTGGGCTTGATGCCACCGAACATTCCAAGCCTACAAAACTGGCTCTGCGAAGAAATCCCTCTGCATTCATCAGCCAGAGATGTAAAGTCAAACCGAGTTCATAATTTAAATCAACTGCTGAATGAATCATTAGATCGTTCATATCAGACAGCTTCTTCGCCTCACTCCGCAGAAACGAGATCAGCTTGTCTTTAAAGTCTTTGGCGTCAGTTACGGGAAACTCGACTTGCAATTCAGCACTCTCTGCTTGACTCCGCTCTGCTCTGAAAGTATGGCCGACCCATTGCCCCGTCTCTCCAGATACTCCAATGGGAACAGGATACACTTCCTCGGGTCATCGCCAGTTTGGACAAAAACATATTTACCCGCCGTTTAGTCAAACTATCGCCCCATGATCGTAACTTTCACTCATGTTTATTATAATTTAAACCCTTAAGCAATTAATTAATCTGGTATTTTCCTCATTGACCCCTTCGTTCTCGCTCGTCCATTTGTGGCTAGTCCTGTTTACCCGGAATGTGAATTTCATGCTCAGCTTCCTGACGGGCAAGTTCATTGTGTTTGAGGGAGGAGGTGCTGTGGCGGTTCACTTCGGCTGATCACTCTATACACCTGTCCACATGCACAGCAAACGTCCTACAGCACTCCCCCACCTGCTGCTTGTCGGGAAATTGCAGAACCAGCACATTCCCGTCGCTTCGTCCTTGTCCAGAGAACACCCGTTTTCTATAGAACTCTGGTCAGGTGGCATGTGGAATATTGCATTCAGCTTCAGTCGCTCCATTATAGGGTGGATGGCAAGGATTTGGAAAGGGAATACAGGAGACTATAAAGGGGACTTTGGGAGGATATTTACAAGGCCTCAAGATGCAGAAATTGCACGAAATTGAATTGCTCTTTCCGGAATGGCAGAAGCCAAGGCAATAACTGACAGGATCCTTATTGTCATGAAAGGAAGTGATGTTGACGCTTTATCAATCTCTGGTTAGGTTCCGTCTGGAGTTTAAAATTTGCTTCGGTTGCCCCGTTATAAAATAGAGACCAAGGCTTCGGAAAGAGTTTCGAAGAGGTTTATAGGGAAGAGATTTAAAAGGAGGATTTTCACGAACTTGTGTTATTCTTTCCAGAATGCGGGGCACAAAGGGGAGATAGAGAGTCTTATAAGTGTCATAAATACAGTAAGCAAATGTAACATTTCTCACAGTATCAAGAGAGGACATGCAGTTGAGATGAGAGAGGAAAATGTTCGAAGGAGATTTATGGGGGAAATGTTTAAAATAAAACAAAACAGAGGTTTACGGGTGTCTGGGTGTTTGTATAGACAAACCGCGGGCAGGGAGATTTACTTAATTATGCATCACCGACTTAATCATATCAGCCCACCACCACAGACTAAGTGTCTCTTCCTGGACCGCAATGTCTAACTGGAGAAATAATCATTGATGAGGGAAATTTATTTTCCACTCCATTGTGAATTGTATACCCTTCATTCTGCGTCTGAAACCCACTGTAAAAGAATTTTCATTCAAGCGAACCATCCTCCCAGCAATCGGTCGGAATTAACTGAAGGAATCCATCAATGATCCTCACAATTCCAGACCCAGCTCAATCACTCTCCCCTCACAAAGACAGCCTGTCATTTCCTGAAGCTGTCAACTCAGTGTAAGAAATAGTCCCGTCGCTCTCTCTGTTTCAGGGATGACTTTCTTAGGGAACGCAATACTCAATGTGCATTCAGGCAGAGGGATTAATTTAATGAGCATCACTGGCTTACTTACGACAGCCCAACACCACAGACCAACTGGCTTCCTCCTGGCCTGCACTGTTGTATGTTTTAACTGAAATGAGAATCACTGAATAAGGACATTGGTTTTCCACTCCTTCCTGAATATCCGTTCCTTCATTCTGGGATTGTTACACATGGCAATATAATCTTCATTCAGGAGAAACGTCCTCCCTGCAGTTGGTCTGACTGATCTGAAAAATCTCAGCAATTCTCCTCAGAATTCCAAGGAATGCAGACTCACTCTCCCCGCACTCAACAAGTGTTCCATACTCGGAACTATACAGTCAGTGTGAGGGATAGTTTCACTCCCCCCCCCCCTTCAACAGGGATAAGTTTCACAAGGAAGGGTGACAAGACCTGGTTTTAATATTCAGGGTGCATTCTCACCACACCACGCCGGGCAACTCCCAGTAAGACATCTCTATAACTGTTCTCCAATTCTCCTGTATCACAACATAAATAAACTGTAAGGCCCCCTTATTATTTACTGTACCTGAATGTTAATTCTTAGTGATTTGTTGACAAGGGCCGTCAGATCCCTCCGAACCGGTCAATCTGGCCCCATGTAAGTACTGATTTTCTACTCTGTCCCTCTGGGCGTGAATGACCTCAAATAACCCCATATTTTGTCCGTCTGCTACACCTTCACTCCTTCTGTCTACACCCCCACGCCCTCGCTGCGCCCTTCCCACTACTAACCCTGCTATTCAGCTCTGTACAACAGCTGACGTGGATATAATAACATCGGTCCTCATTTCCAGATCTCCACTGTAGACTGTGAGCAGTTGGGGTCTCTACCACAATCACAGAGTTACCTAAAGGTTTGGAAGTGGTCCATTTATTTCCTCTATCTGACATTGTCCTGCTGACTATTTAACACACACGTATATTACCCAGAACCCCATGTGCTTATCCAATCCTTCCTTAAGTTCTTCCAATGCCACATTCATCAGTTCCCAATTTTCCACCTGAATGTCCACTGCTGAACTTACAATGACACTATCAGCCCCGTGGGTAGGAATTTGGGATTGGGTCTGTGTCTCTACCTGTAGGACAGTGGTGCAGAATACAAAGGAAATATTGACCATCTGCCGTTCGGTGTAACCGTTGTATTGGTAATCTGCGTCTGGGACTTAGGTTTAGTGTGGGACTGATTCTGAATTTCTCTGCTCTCTGAAACTGTGGAACTAGTGAGCAGTCGGTGTCTCTGTGCTCTGTAAAACACCTTGTATGTCGGAGAGGAGCGGCTGCTCTGCACCGGCACTTTGTGTGTGGTACCTTGAATTTCGAGCATCTGCAAATTAACTCATGATTTGTACATCAGCATCGTGGTCATCTGAGCACTGTCACCCCGTGAGTGTGTGTCGCCAGCATAGTGCTGAATATGGAAAACTACATTGAGAAATGCTATGCATCGGACGTGCCATTTAACTCTTTTTGCAAATTGATATTTGGCGGACAAAAAAAAGATATTTGTAAATGCGGCTGCTTCGGGTGTTTGTCAATGGATCTCCGACATTCTTCCCACTAGGTGAGCAACCGCTGAGGTAATGCCTAGGAATTTAGTAGTAGTCTCCTATCGGCCCAATATTTTCATCAGAGACAATGAATGGTGCTGAATTACCATGATTGTTCCAGTGTCTGTAGTCAGTCAGCGGCATAACAGTGTCTCTGGAGACTGATCATTTCTATAAATCAAGGCCGTTTTGAATAAATTAGCTCAGAGTTTCTGAAGGAGCTGTGAATTCAGAAGCAACAGAATCGGCAGTTTATCACGGAAATGGGTTATCCAGTCCTTTTGCGGATAGGAGAAGTTTACTATCCTTTTATTTCAGCTTTTGGAATTCTCGGTAAGCTGCGGTATCGGATGCCGTTGGTGGGAATTGAAGTTAATGCCAATGTAATGATTGTTTCTGTCGCTGGTTTCCACAGCCGCATGTCGAGTCCTAGTATTCGACATTCTAGGAATGGAATCAAAGACAGCAACTGTGGATTCTGCTATCTGGATCTAAAAATAAACCACTGTAAGAATTCAGCGAATCCGCCAACATCGGAGGACCTCAATGGGACAGGCAGATATCTTCCAGCGGTTTGTGTTCAATAATGTGACGCTCTGGTCTCTGTGCTATTGGTCTCGAAGCAGCTACACTGCATTTGCAGATATTATGTTCATAGGGTCGGGGAGATGATGCTAATTGATAGTCTGCATTGGTATATGAGCGGCTGTGTGAGTAACGAGTAATGATCAAACAATCGATTACTGGGTACGATTCAGAAAATGTGATGAGCTCCCTGTTGAATCACGAAACGTGAGGATTTTTAATAAATGTTTTCGGGTGTGACAGAAAGTAAAGCAGTTGCTGGAAACACAATGACGTCGTTGTTGATCAATTAATATTTAATTATTAATTAATAGTTGATCAATTAATAGTTAATTATTAATTAATAGTTAATCAATTAATTATTAATAATTAATAATGATCAATTCATAGCTACCAATACTGTGATTTTTTTTTTATATTTCCCACATAACTATAAATACACTAAAATGTATTACATTATATTCACATCTGACACCGGTACAGACATCTGACTGTGTCACCATGCCTACTACTGGACGTTGAATTATTCTTCCCGTCTGGATTCTGTCGGAGGCTGCATTTCTATCTGAGAGGCTATATTCGGCTAAGCTCTGACTGCTGCCTCAATCAAAGTTGTGTTATAATGTCAGCGAGGTGGCAAAAGCTGGCATTGGAAACAAACACGGGAAATTCTGGAAACACAAAGCCTCAGTCAGCTTGTATAGAAAGAGTAAGGGAAAGTCGTGTCATGGGGCCTCTCTGAAAACAGTTCAAAGAAAATACACTTTAAATATTTTCCCACATATTCTATTTTTGTCTGGATGAGTGGTTCCGGGTTTTCCTGTTCCTGTTGTGCCCTTCGGCTGTTCTGTCGCTGACAGGGAGTCACAGGGATATTGATGATCCCGCCATCAGCGTCCGGATGGACCCATTTCATTCATATCAGACGCGGATGAAGCCGATAGAAAATGTTCCAAACAGTACTGACACTGAGGTACCTAGTTTCATCTGTCCGCTGCCTCTTCATATTTTTGTCATCAGAAAGGAATCGGAATTCAAATAATTTGACTTTATTTTAATATGTAAACTCAGCCATCTCTTGACCCTGTCTTCACCCTTCTACCGATGAATGCAGCAATGAAAAGGGAATATTACATGATGCCCGAAAACTGCTGCATTGGGTTCTGCTCTGTAATTTCCTAACTTGCTATTTCCCTGTCTCTCTTCCAGCGAACCTGGTGGCGATCGTAATCTTGTCCCGTGGTAAGTGCGGTCTCTCCAAATGAGTAACTCGGTACATAGTGGGAATGCCAGCGGCCGATCTCCTGGTCGTTATATCTCAACCGCTCCTGATGTGGACTACTTGGATATATTTTCCCCGATCGTTCCTGTTCATCACTCCTGTGTGCAGTTTCGCTCGATGGCTGATTTTTGGGAGCACTGCGGCCTCTGTCTGGCTGACTGCTTCTTTCACCATAGATCGATTTGTGGCTATTTGCTGTGAGAAGCTGAAAACAAAATATTGCACCGAGAGAACGGCGGCTGCGGTTATCGGGACAGTGAGTGTGCTGGCCTGTTTGGAATGTGTTCCCTGGGGCTTTGTATACGAGCCTGTGATAATAATTGATGGTATCCCCTGGTATTGTGTTCTTACACCGAGCTACAGAAACTCTCCGTCATGGGTGGTATTTGAGACGTTTCACCGCATTTTAACCCCTTCTGTCTCATTCTTTCTGATTTTGCTGCTCAATATTCTGACAGCCAGGCGCATTCTGGCAACAAGTCGAACCCGCAGGAGGCTCCGGGGACAAAAGAGTGGAGAGAATGACAAGGACCGGGAGATGGAGAACCGGCGCAAATCCATCGTTTTGCTCTTCAGCATAACGGGTAGTTTCATATTGTTGTGGGGAACACGTTTGGTATTTTACATTTATCAACGGATTTCAAAGAGTTTTGTTTATTATTCTGTCACGAATCCCGTTTACATTATAGAAGAGACATCGGGAATGCTGCAGATCCTCAGTTCCTGCACAAACACGGGTATTTACGCCCTGACTCAGAGCAAATTCCTCGTCATTAATAATCTGCATGTGTTCAAACCTTGATCCGCCAAACACAGCCAAATCTATTCGTATTCCACATATATGTGCACACCCATCTTTGAAGTACATCTTTGAAAACACATCCCGAAATCTGCAAGTCAATGAGCTCTCCAAACGCGCTGACCCAGCACAGATATTACATTTTTTTTTCCAGAGCAAGAATCATTTCAAAGCGTTCAGCAAATGGCTGTTTCGACATTAAATTTCCCAGGTACCCCCAAATACGATTTGAACTGTAGATCGGCCGAGAGTCGCAACAATAAGTACGTGTGAAACCCCATATTCGACAAGGCACGGCTAAATATGCGCACATCGTAAAATACGTGTGGATCCTAAATTCGAGAGCAGAACCCTATATCAGCCACATCCCCGGATTCATGTGCATTCCCAAAACCGTGTGAAACCCATATCCGTGAAGACAGCTCTGTCTGCTCAGTCCCCAAAACAGTGTGAACCACGAACCCACTGTCATCCCTACATGCACATTAGATTTTGCCAAAACAAAGATCACTTCAACCACTTCTCAAAATGGCAGCCTAGTCATTAAAAATCAAAACCGAAATTTATTCGTCTGCAAATCCTAATCCGCCAACACACCCAAAACGGATCCCCAAGTCTGTGCAACTCAGATAATCAGTGCGTACCCAAAGACGCTGACATCCCATATACAAAATAGATTATTCCAGAGCAGGAATGATTTCAACCAGTTCAGAAAATGTCCGTTTGGGCATTTAAAATTCCCACGCACACCAAAATGCACCCTGATATTGGACAACACACTTCTAATTCTGCGCACATCACCAAATCCGTGCCGAACACTCAGCTAAACACTCAGGTAAACACTTTTAAATATGCGCGGGTATCCAGGTACACTCCATAATCCTGTTTGCAGACCCGTATTTGCCTCCACACCCCTGAACCTGCGCATTTCCCAAATCAGTGCGCACCCCCATATTTGATAAAACAGCCCTATATCCGTGTGCATCTCCAAATCCCTGGGCACACCAACGCAGTGTGCACCCCCATATTCGCCGATGCTGCCCTAAGTCTGCGCCGTTCACAGTTGATTGTGCACCCAAACCCACTGACGCATCCACTTGATAATGAGGTTATCATTTCAAACTGGTCAGAATATGACTGCCTTTTTTTTTATTAAGTGCGATCGTAAACAGTAGCCAGATCAGAAATGCTGGTGAAGTCAACTGGTTCCCAGAGAGAATTATGTAAGTACAATCAGATGTTTCACTGCTGGTCGGCGATAAAACATTTTAAAATCGCATGTACAATTAGGAAACATTTTTGAAAAAATGGTAGAAATACTGGAGTCATGAAAATCATGATGAGGTTGCTGTAGAGACATTTATACCCCTGCTTTCCTCCATGATTCAAAGAGATTGAAGGATAAGGTTGTAGGGTGACAAAACTTGACAGAAGCACTTGGCCCTAAAAACTAATGCCTACCGGGAGAAAACAGCATCTGTCCTTTCCCTAATTTCTCCAACAGTTTTAGAACTAAGTCCAGCCGGATCATAACTGGGTAAGGATATGGGCCTCAACTTTAATAATCGGCACGCAGCCCAGAATACGTGTGCATGCCCAAATCCAAGCGGCCCGTATGTGGAGCAGGAGTTATTTCAAACGGTTCACAAAATAGCAGTTTGCAGCATAAAATATCAAGATTACTGTTGAAAGTTCAAAGTGCATTTATCTTAAAAAATATCTATAAATGAAACTACCTTGAGATACGTCGCAACTTCAAATCGACAAAAGTTACAAATCTGTGAGAAGTCCGAGATCGGTAAACATCTAAGTATTGATTTATACACCCCTAATCTGTACACATCGTCAAATCAGTGTACATCTCTGTATTAGACGATGCAACGCTGAATCTGGACACATCACCAAATCCGTGTGCACCTCCAAATCTACTCACGTTACTAAATGAGAAGGGCAGCCCCAAATTCCATGTATACTCAGCCCTCTGATAACCGTATGTGCACATTAGATTATCTCAGATTAAGGAACAGTTTAAACAGTTAAACCCAAATCCGTGTGCTCCCCCATATTCGACAACACAGCCCAAATCTACGCACAGCGCCATTTCCGTGTGCGTCCCATACAGGAGAACACACCCCTAAATCTGCTCAATCGCCAGATAGTACTGCATCCACATATTCGAGAAGGTAAATTTAAATATGAGCAATGTCCAATTCAGTATGCACCCCAAACCCGCTGAGTCCTCTCATATTCACACCGGATATTTCCAGAGCAGAAATCATTTCAGAAGTTCACAATGTGGCTGCCTGGACTTTAAACTCTGCACGCAGCCAAAAATTCGTTATCAACTTCAGAACCTCTGACACACCCAAATCTGTGAGTAACCCGAAATCCATGTGCATCCAGATATTCGACAACGTACACCTAAATCTGTACGCACTCCCAAATCCGTGTGTACCCCAAAATCTATGCAAATCCTCAAGTAAGAGCTCGCCCCAAACCACGTGTGTGTGTGTGTGTGTGTGTGTGTGTGTGTGTGTGTGTGTGTGTGTGTGTGTGTGTGTGTGTCTGTGTGTGTGTGCTGAGAAAGCCAAATGCATGTTCGATTGTCTCATTACAAATTGTGACAAAATGACTGACCAAAACAAGAAACAAAAAACACAAGGACAGGTGTCGAAAGTTCAAATGCCTTTTTTGTTGTTCTATCTATAAATGGAACAACTTTGAGCTTCGCCATTCCTACAAATCCGCAGACACGCCAAATCTGTGAGAACACTGAGATCCGTGCTCACCTCCAAATCCGTGTGTACCCTCATGTCCATGTACAACTTGAAACCCGTGGACACACCGACTGGAAAACTAGATTATCCCAAAACCATTTCACGGAATGACGAAATAATCGTACACCACCAAATCGAAGCACACTGCCCGTAAATCAAATCAGTATGCACCTCAAATCCAGCGGCACTCCCAAATCAGTATGCGCCCCCGAACTTATTGAAAAACATTCTAATGAAAAGGATATATAAGCCAATTGTAATATGATAAACTGGATTTGTAGATGACACCTGGGTTCAGAGCGTGAGTGGAAAGCGAAGTAGTTTCTGAAAACTGTCAACGTCAGTGCAGCAGCTGGAAAAACGGACCGAACATTTTGAAGTTGGAATCTAATGTGACATTCCGTCCAGATGGGATCAACAGCCGTTGCACTTTGGCTGGACCTTCCTGGGTAGACTTATACAATAATTGTCAGGGAATTGCGGAATGAGGGAGAGCAGAAGGATCTGAGATTACATTTCCATAATTCCTATGTAAACTCATAGGATAGACGAACACCACGAAATTCGTGTGCACCCCGAAACCAGCCGAGGCGCACAAATCTATGCGCATTCACGATCCAAGTGCACCAAAATATTTTTAAAAAAACGAAATATGTACAAATTTATTTGGCATACCTATCCTTAAATCTGTGAGTTTCTCCAAATTGTGATGCTACACACGTTGGCGGACAAGTTCCTAACTCTTTGTGCACGAAACCGAAGTTCCTTCCCCAAGTCTGTGCTCAGCAACAAATCCGTAAGCAACCCCCACATGAGTTGCAAACAAAAATCCACAGACAGTTCAGTTCGTGTGATCCCCCAAATCCACATGCAACCACAAATTCGTTCTCCACAAACTCTCTGACACATTCCAATCCAGATTGGATTAACCTGAGCAAGGATTATAACAGAGAGCGCACTATATTGCTGCCACAAGGCAGCAGCCTCTAAATTCTTCATACCTCCTAATCTGTAGATCCACCAGTGTACCAGAAACAAAACCGTGATATTCGTCACATCCCCAAATACACCGTAGATGCGCCCGTACACAAAAAATCCATGTGCTATCCTAAATCCGCCGAGACACCTGAATCTGTGCTCATCTACTAATCCGTGTACACCCCATATTCCAGAGCAGATCCCTAAATCTGACGCATGCTCAAATCTAGGCGCAGCGCCAAAACTGTGTGCACTACATATTTGTCTATTTTGCCTTAACTCTGTGTAATTTTCAATTCCATGGGCATCGCAAACCCGCGACACCCGTACATGCACCGTACAGTATCACAGGGCAAGAATCATTTCGAGCAGTTCACAAAATTCCTGCCTCCAGCATAAAATTACAAGAATATTGTGAAAGTTCAAGTGCATTGATTCTGAAATTAACTATGAATGAAACAACCTTAACATATCTAATAATTCCGAATCATTAAATCTGTTCACATCCCCAGACTGGTGTGTGAGGGCATATTTGCCGACAGCGGCCTAAATCTGCGTAATCCCAAAAATCAGTGCTCCCTCCATACACGCTGACTCCCCAACATGCATAAGAGTTTATCTCAAAGCTGTAATCATTTCAAATCGAACAGAAAATGACTGCTTCGACATTAAAATGCATCTTCAACTCCAGACCGTTTGACACACACAAATCTTGGTGTAACATGTGCACCTCCATATTAGAAAACAGACGCCTAAATCTGCGCACATTCCCAAGTCCATATTCAACCATAAATCGGTGCGCATGACCTAGTAAGAGCTCTCCCTAAATCCATATGCACCCCAATCCTGACGACAAACCCACATGCACGCTGGAATATCCGAAATCACGAATCAGGTCAAATAGTTCACAAAATAGCCCAAGTTCAAAAATTTAGAACAACATTCCAAGTTCTATTATTAAAGCACCCCTCAGTAAAACAATCTTGTGATTCGTCACGCACCCCCCCAATCCACCGACGCACTCAAATCGTTGTGTACCCAAACTCGCCGTGCAAATGTCAAAATATCTGAAAACCCCCAAATCCGAGTCGTCCGCTATATGTACAATTGAGCGACAAATCTTAGAGCGAGAAACATTTCAAACAGTTCAGAAGATAGCTTAATCCACTTTGAAAAATAGCAAGAACAAGGCTCAACGTTAAAGAGCATTATTTATTGGAGTATCTGTAAAATAAACAATTTGAATTAACCCAATTTGCATTAACCCAATTCCTCTGACATCCAAAATCCACGTGCACTCCCAAATCCGTATGCACACCCAAATGGGTGCGCACTCCAAACCCGTCAACATCTCCCACTTACAGATTAGATTATCCGAGAGGAGAAACAATTTCAAATAGCTCGCAAAGTACAAAACTCCAACTTAAAAATCACAGTAAGCGCAGAGTAGAAAACTGGAAGTGCATTTATTGATAAGGTACCTGTCAATGAGTCACCTTTATATTTGTTCAGGACCAGAAATCCAAAGACACCCCCAAATCCGGAAGCAGCATAAAATCGTGTCCACCACCAAACCTGCTGATACTCACATATACACATTGGATTTTCCCAAAGGAAGAATCGTTTTTAAGTGCCAGCATTCACCTGAAAGCAATCGTGAGAACATAGTGCATAGTTTAAAGTGCAACTAATATTAAAGGTACTGTAAATGAAATGGTTTTGAAATTCGCCACAACCCCAAATCGAACGGGACCAACCAATTTATGTGCACCAATGTACGACGATACGCACACAAGCCTGTTCTCATCCCCAATCCTCGCACCCGGATATCCATATCGATACGGACCCATACCAGCTGACACATCCCTAACCCTGTGCAACCTCCCAATCAGAAAGCACCACCAAATACGTATGTCTCCCAAATCCCTAATCCATACACCCTTACAATCACTGCACACGTATTCGGAGAAGCTCTCCTAAATCTGTGTACGCCACTAAATCTGGATGTAACGCCAAATTCGCTGAAACACCCGCATGCACATTAGATTATTATGGAGGTAGAATAATCTCCAACAGTTCATAAAGTAGCTGGCTTATATTTCAATAATAGTTAGAACAAAGATCAAGGTTTAAATTGTATTTAGTAGCCGGGTTTCTATAAATGAGATTCGTCCCACACACAGAACAAATCAGTGTGCGCCAGCAAACGCACTGGCAATCCCACATGCACATAAGAATATCCTCGAGACGGAATAATTTCAATCAGTTCACAAAACCGTCTTTAACCAATCAATAAGAATACAGTACAAACTTGCAAGTGCATTAATTAGGTATCCTTCATTATCCGCCAACAAGCCAGATCGCCATGCACAACAAAATTCGTGTTGAAATGCCGCAACAGTCGAATTTGTGTTCATCCATTAATACACGTGAACCTCCATATCCACGTGCCTCATAAATCTGTGCACATTTTAACTGCGCACCCACAAATCAAAGTGCACCCCAAACGCGCAGACACCCTCCTCAGGCATAGCAGAGTATCCAAGAGCAGGAATCTTTTCAAACTGTTCATATAATAGCTGCCTCCACTGTGAATATCGTCGAAAGTAACTGTAGATAAAACTACGTTCAGATACGTCACACTACAAATCCGGAAACACTACAGATTTCTGAGAATCCCGAAATCAGTAAACACCCGAATATTGGCCTGCACACTCCTAACGAACATCTCGAAATCAGTGTGCCCTTCTGTGTTGACGGTCATCAGGAAATCTGTTCGCATCGCAAATCAATCTGAAACTCATGTGTGCCGAAACCGCACAAATCTGCACAATCCCAGAATTAGTGTGCACACTGACAGCCTAGTTGCATAATGGACTATCCCAGACAGGCATTTATTTCAAACAATTCAGAAAACGACCGTCTCAGGATTATAAATCAATATGTGCGCCAAAATCCTTTTGCAATCAGCGACACACCCAAATCTGCGTATAAACGCAAATCCATCTGCGACCCAAATCTGCACACATCCTCAAGTACGAGCGCAGCCCAAATTGCATGTGGATCCCAATTCGATGAAAATCCCACAAACATATTTGTTGATCCAGACGGATAATCAGTTTAAGCATTAAATGGCTGTCTGGACATTAAAAACCAACACGCCCTACTCACGACACCGCCAGATCACCCCAATTCGATATGCACCCACAAAAACGTGGAGGCTTACATATTCACCAACTACACTAAATCTGTTATACCTAAATAGGTGCGCACCCCTATATCGGAGCACACACCTAAATCAATGCACAAATCTTTATGAGAGATCGCCCCTAAATCCATGCACACCCAAGATCCATTTGAATCCCAACACCGTGTGCAACCCATTTTAGATGACAAAAACTAAATTTGCACGAACTCCAATTCAGTACGTGCTCCAAACCAGCGGACTCCGCCAAGGTACGTCAGATTTTTCTGGAGCAACATTTGAGAAAACGGCAGCCTGAAAATTGATCATCCACATGCTACCTTGAGTTTGTCTGGTTGCATGGACACCCGCTAGTTCATGCGACTTTTGCAATTCCCTCCTTATATCAGACACAGACACAGATAACTGTGCTGTGGAAAATCTTCCGCGACAGTCCCAGAATAAAGGTCAGCTGGCAACCTTGCTTCGCGCCCAAACACCCAATATGTTGACACCATTTGTCCGTCTTGATGACGTCCAACTTGTGGGCATGTAAGCTTGCGAAATGGCGCAACCAGAACATCCCAAATGTTCCATCGCTCGATCCTGCACTTGCCTCGCCTCTGATTTCACCATGATGGTGAACTGGCACATTGCATTAACTCCAGGGGCAGGAACACTCTCCCACTCTCTGTCCATTATCACCCTTCTTGCACATATCCGAACAAAGCCTCCGCATTAATGCTCCGGCTCCGCGGCCGGAACCACAGGCAAACAATGCCACCTGTTGCATCCAATTTCGCCGAGGTCAGGAATATGTCAATGGATTGTTGTCCGACTTCACCTCGAACGTGAAACTTAACTTACCCACTAGAGCCCAAATCAATGTCAGAAACTCCAGTTAGTTCGTGGGGCAATACCGCTCAGATAGACAGACTCCGGCTGGCAAAAGCAATAGCCCTCAACCCTATGCCTTGATCCGGATGTAGAATGGCATATACGCCCTCTCTGCTGGCGTCTGCATGCAATATATACGGCAATTGGGAGTCTGAGGAACAACTAACACAAGCGCTTCCGTCAGCAGCTCCTTCAGCAACTGAAACACCTCTTCAGGTCTTGCATCCCATCTTCTTTCAAATGGTTCCAAAGGAGTAAGATAACCTCTACTTTCTTCTTTCGTCCTCTTCATTTTCTTTCCCAAGGGAGGATTACCACACAGAAGCTTATTCAAATGGTGACTCATTTTTGAATGGTCCTTCAGGAACCTCCGATTGTACCCACAGAATCCAGGGAAGGAGCGGAGGGCGCTTACATTACGAGACCTTGGCGATGTGGCTACCGCCTCTATCTTTGAGGGATCGTGGCGATTTCATCCCGTGAGACTGTGTAACTAACACGGTTGACAGACGTGTTGTAGAATTGACACTTGACCAGGGGAAGTTATAATCCTCCAGCTTTCAAGGGCCAAACACATTCATCAGGCTCGCTTCATGTTCCTCCAAGGTGGAGCCGAACACAATGTCCAGGTAGACCAATATCACACGCAAGTCTATATCCCCTACGGATTACCCATGACACGCTGGAGAGTAGCCGTGTGTCCGGATATGACCTGTGGCACTATTTCGAACTGAAAGACATGTGAATGAAGAGTTTCGGTCCGAAACGTCGTCATTACCTCCTCCCATAGATGCTGTCTGGCCTGCTGAGTTCTGCATACATTTTGTGGTTTTAGAAATATGAACGCCGTTTCTCCTGCTCGCCTCACTCATGGGGACCTGGTAATCCCCACTCTTAAGATCCAGCACACTGAACCACTTCACTCCACTCAGGTGCTTGGTCCTCAGAGACGCAGAATTGCTGGGGACTGTGGCTACGATAGTAGACACACATTTAACCCTTCCTGTTCGTCTTCCCCTCCACCACTCTGTCTTTACTGTAACTATATTAACAGTGTTGGAACTGGAAACACTGACGCTGTTAATACGATGACGTTCTGAAATGTTGCAATTTAAAGGTTTTGGTCCGTTTATTATTCAGAATATTTATGGATTAGATTCATTAACACAATTAATTTCAGAGTATTTCATTATATTATAAAAAATTGTAAAACTTATTCCCATAATTCCAGAATTATATTAACATGATATTATACAAAACCCAGCAGAACGACCCCAAATGCTATGATCGCGGCAGCAGTTCAGTTACTGCACAGCCGCGCACCCGCGCAACCAGAGGGAACAGTGCTGACACCAGCGAACACAGAGAGAACTTTAGTGATGTAGGGAAAAATGGGAACTGTCAAAGAATAGGAAATGGAGTATTAGTTAATCAACAGTGGAGGGAGAAATAGAAGAGGAATAACGGAGTTTACTTTTTGGTAAGCGGGAGGAAAGATTTCTGGTTAAAAATGATAAGCATATTAGACTATTTGATTCCTCACATTAGGCGAGTGTCTTTCACCCTTCCCAAAACTCAAGCCGGCCTAGATGAAGTTAGCGTGAACCCTGATTTATCTAGCGAATGTCCATTAGGGATGGAAAATTACCTTGTTACATCACTCCACTATCACAAGTCTATTCAGCAGACCAGGCAGAGCCTCAATTACATCATGGTCATGTGACTGTCACAAGTTAGCCACGGGTACGTAACACCTCCCTTCCAAAAAAATTGTCATGAACAAAATTTTAACAAGGAACTATTACAAAAGAAAAATACAGATGTATAAAATTTACAACATGCAGAGTATATTACGCCGCATAACGCTCTGGCGTCGGCACATTTTAGTGGTAATTCAGTTTGTTAACTTATCATTTTCTGTCAGAGTCATCTGATACTCAGATAATCCCGCAACCAGCCTCCATTTAAGTACAGTCCATGTATATGTAAACATGTAATTACAATCTCACTGTACGTTTTATTTTACAGTATTGTGGTGACCCACTTCCGAGGTCACTCGAACCGGCTCACAAAGTGGCGCGCGCCGGCAATGAGGCATTTCCAAAAAAGGGCGCCAAGCCTGCTTCACCAGCAAGGGGAGAAGCCCGCTCGCGGGACGGGACTGTGATTACGCGCCCCCTACAGCATTCCTGCCCGGAGACGGCGGGAACAGGAAGGTTTTAAAGCGAGGCCGCGGAGTTTGAATAAATCTCTTTTTTCAACTGCAGCTCATCGACGGCGTCTCGTTATTTCAGCACTGTGTGGGGAACACCGCTACAATTGGACACCCCGACGGCCCAAACGAAAATGTTCACGCATTCCCTTCAAACTTGTAGTAATTTCTAACAGCGCAACACCTTTAAATGTGAATTTAAAGTATGTTACTGTAATGATATTTAGACCAATAGTCCGTAAAGTTGAGCAGCGCTCCGGATTATCGGAATTTACTTTAGCAGATGCTTTGCTTCGATAAATAAAAACTGCCCGCCATGAATCCACAAAACCTATGCACATCACCAAATCAGTCCGCACTCCAAACTTGCTGACACAGCCCGTATGAAATAGATAATTCCAAATCAGAACTCAAGTCCAACATTTCAGAAAATGGCTGTTTCGACATTTGAAATGCGATTGCAACTGTTGACAAACAGTCCCCGGAATATACAAACATCACAAAATATAATTACGCCACCCTAATTGACTACAGATGTAATTGACTCTTCATATCCCCAAATCCGTGTGCATATTTGCCGCCAACCCCTAAATCTACTCCTTCATGAAATATGTGCTCACCCCACCTTTTAATCCGTGCGCATTCCCAAATCCAAGCTCACACCATAACAGTGTGCACCCCTTATTCTCCGACACTGCCCAGTATCTGCGCAGCCCAATTCAGTGCGCACCCCAAAACCGCTTTCCTCCATACATTCAGTTTAGAATCCTGTCAAGAATTCAGAAAATGAATTCGACATTAAAATCCAGTCAGCTACTTTCTAAACTGTTTGAAATGATTCCTGCTCTGGGAATATCTGGTGTTAGTGCGGGAGGTGTCAGCACGTTTGTGGTGCATACTGATTACACAGATTCAATGGTATCTTCTCGAATATGTGGATACGAATCTGTCTGGCGATTGAGCAGATTGAGGGATGTGTTCAGGAGTATCGGACGCACACAGACTTGGGATTATCACTTTCAAATATTCCTGAATCTGAGAAAACCTAACGTGCATATGCGGATGTCAGCAGGTTGAGTGCACATGGAATTTGGGGTTGCGCACGCATTCTGGGTTACGTGCGGATTTTTAATGTCGAGGCCCATCTTCTTACCCTGTTCTGTTCCGGCAGGGCTTCACTGCTGGAGAAAGTGCGGAAAGGAAAGATGCTGCTTTCTTCCATTAGTGATCAGTCCATAATGCCAAGTGCTCCTGTTATGTTTTGTCACCCTGCAACCTTATCCTTCAATCTCTTTGAACTACGGAGGTGAACATGTGTTTAAATGTCTCTCTCCAGCTTACTTCATCATGATCATCATGACTGTAATATTTGTACTTTTTTTCAAAGTTTCCTAATTATACATGCGATTTTTTTATGGTTTATCGCCGAGCAGCAGTGAAACATCTGCTTAGCCTTGCAGAGTTCTCTTTGGTAACTAGTTAACTTGATCAGCATTTCTGATCGTGTGTTCACAATCACACTTAATAAAAAAGGCGGTTATATTCTGAACAGTTTGAAATGTTAACCTCATGATCAAGTGGATGTGTCAGCGCGTTTGGGTGCAAACTAAATTAGGAATTGCGCAGATTTAGGGCAGCATCGGCGAATATGGAGGTGCCTGCTGCTTTGGTGTGCTCATGGATTTGGCGATGCGCTCATATAGGGGTGCCTTATCAAATATGGGGGTGAACACTGATTTGGGAAATCCGCAGATTCAGAGGTTTGGAGGCAAATACGGGTCTGCAAACTGTATTATGGAGTGCACATGGATTTGAGGGGTTGCGGGGATTTAGAAGTGTTCACCTGAGTGTTGGGCACGGATTTGGTGATGAGCGCAGATTTAGAAGTGTGTTGTCCAATTTGACAGTGCAAACAAATTTGGGACCTGCGTTGGAGTTCTGTCTGTCCTCCTATCTGCAGTTGAAATCGCATTTTGGTGTGCGTGGGAATGTTTAATGTCGAAACAGACATTTTCTGAACTGTTTGAAATCAATCCTTCCCTGGAATATCTATTTTGTATGTGGGATGTCAGCGTCTTTGGGTACGCACTGATTAGGTGAGGATGCGTTTAGTGTGTGTTGGCGGATCAAGATTTGCAGACGAATAAATTTTGGTTTTGATGTGGATTTTTAATGACTAGGCTACCATTTTGTGAACTGGTTGAAATGGACTTTGCTTTGGGATAATATATTATATGTGGTGTGTCCGCGTGTTTGGAGAGCTCACTGATCTGCTGACATGCGCAGATTTCGGGGTGTGTTTTCAAAGTTTGCCGTGCACATGAATTTCGAATAGGTATAGATTTGGCTGCGTTTGGCGAATCAAGATTTGCGCAGGAATCCTTGGGGAGGTCATGAAACCGGGGATGCGCACGGATTTAGGTGAGTTCTCGAAAATGGGATTGCGCACGCATTTGCACACGTGCGCTAATTTAGGGTGTGTGCTCCGAAATGGGGCTGCGGATCTATTTGGAGATTGAGCAGATTTAGGGGTGTGTCGACGGATATGGGAGTTGCAAAGTTTTTTTTTCTGGGTGTATATTATGGTTCAGACGGATCTGGCTGTGTCGGACCTTGGAATGCGTGCGGATAATTTAATGTCCAGGTCGCCATTTTGTGTTTGGAGGGATTCTTCGTCTGGATAATTTAATGTGCATATGGGAATATGCGCAGATCTGGGCGTGCACGTGGATTTCAGTGATGTGCGCATTTTTAAGGGGGAATTTTAAATATGGGATTGCACAGGAATTTGGGTGACAACCAGATCTGGGTATGTAGGACCATTTGCAAACGGATTTTAGGAGGCGTGAGAGCTTTTATTGTCGGGACAGCCATTTTCTGCTCTGAACCAGATCTCTGTAATAGGTTGCTCACTACGTTACGTATTAATCCAGGTTCGAAGCACGTCTGTCTTAAGTATTACACACCTTTTGTGACATAAATTGAATTCAGCCTCGGAGCTACCGGGATATTTAATTGTGTCCAGTCTGGCCTTCAGCTTGGCGTTCCTTGTCCTCGTCTCTGCCTTTTATTCAATGCTACCTGCTCACCTGTGGTTCCAGTTCCTACTCCATCGCCCACCCCCCAACAGCAGGCATGCGCATACTACATGTTAATGTCAGTGCAGCTGCATCAAACGCCTCAGTTAGAATATTAAATATCTTTCAGTACATATGTAAAACCCGTGCTCCTTACACCAGTCATACCAAATGCCGGAAGAGAATCCAATAATGTGTGTATACGATGACCTCCTGCACAAATCGTTAGACACACATTCACGTGTACTTCCTTAGCATCTCTTCCCTCGTCAGACCACGAATCTGGAGTTGCTAGTTCTTAAGACATGAACCTTCGCAACCACTCAATTCACTTATTTGGAAATGTTGGGGGATCTATAGACCTGCATAGCCCGACTCTCCTGTTCCTCCACGCTGTGATCAAATCCACCCTATCTACTCTGCAATTCAGTTTAAAGTTTTATTGTGTATGAACTTTTTTTATAGTGATGTAATTCTACGCTGTCCACAACAGCGCATAGGTGTCATTGATTCACTTAGAGATGAATCGAAGAATAATGAGCCTCGGCTACCAGTAACCTCAATTTTACCCCAGCCTAATCGCTAAGTTGTGTTCTTTTTTTCTTTTGTTTATCTTGCGTAAATACCCACAAATATCACGGAGAGGATGTACAAACTCCTTCCAGAAAAAAACAGCGGAATGAACCCCGATTTGCATTGCTCCAACCTGGAATCGTCTGATTCTAACCGCTATGCTATGTATAGCCCCAAACCGCAAGCTACCAACCCACATATCCACTTTTTTCTCGCAAGTCATTTATATATATCAGAAAAAAAGCAGGGTTACAGAACAGATCTTTTTGAAACCCCCC
Source organism: Hypanus sabinus (assembly GCF_030144855.1). Classification (NCBI taxonomy): domain Eukaryota; kingdom Metazoa; phylum Chordata; class Chondrichthyes; order Myliobatiformes; family Dasyatidae; genus Hypanus; species Hypanus sabinus. The sequence goes on from NW_026780152.1 coordinate 270,341, forward strand.
ATGTACTGCCAGCGCCATACTCACCATGCCTCCCGACGTTCTCGATCGAGCTATTCTGGGGGGTCTTGTCAAAAGCCTCACTGAATTCCATACACAGAACATCCATCTCATTAATTTGTTTTGTCTCTCTGTCATGACCTTATCCTCCCAGAGCCATTTGATTGCCTGTGATTCTGCTTCTACAATTATTTGTCAAACCTATCAAGAAGAATCCTATTCAAACATTTAGCCTCCATTGATGGCAGTAGTCACTGTTTTACAATTCTTAGGATTATCCTTACTACTTATTACCCGTCTTAACCAAGCATATATTTTGAGTTTATACTTCGATCTTACGCATTCACGATTAAAATTATTAAACATCATGGAGCAAACACCGAAGGACTCAGATTGATTTCTTAATTCAGCTTTCTCTGCAGAATGTAATATCTGGATACAAACTGTCGAAACACTCAACATCATTCTAACTGTATAAATAATTTATTCCCGATCGTGTATGTTTAGAGAGACCTTCCAATCTCCCAGTTGCATCAATTCAAAATTAACTGAATCTTTGTCCATTAATTATCAAGTTTCTGTTTATAACACTGTCCTGTTTTTTTTCATTTTTTTATATCAAGTTTATAACCATATTTCGTTTGTTCTTTGTCCAGTGTCAGCTCTGTGTTGGCATAGTTGAATATCTCGTTGACACTGACTAAGATTAGACCAGTCAGAAGCAAGACACAATCTGCAGACTCTAGAATTCCAAAGTGCTGGAGGATCTCTGCAGGCCAGGCAGCATCTGTGGACAAGTGTAAACTGTGGACGTATTGGGCAGAGACCTTTCATCAGAATTGATTTATTTTCCTCTCTCCCCAATTCTGCTGCCTGAGCTGAAGACTTTCGCCAGGACTTTGTGTAAGATTAGATCATATCAGTTCCCATTTCGCTTCGCTGTATCTTCTGTTCTTGGGTTCACAGCATCGCCTCGTCCACTCAACACCCCTCCTCCTCCACCTACCCTTCGAGAGCAAACATTCTGTTACTGGATGTTAGTTCAAACGGGAAAACAGAAAGAAAAACTTCAGGTGGAGACAGAGGAAAATCACCGTGAAGTAAAGGACGGGTAATGATGGGAGCAGGAGTGGTTAATACCGACGGAAGTATACCCAATATCAGGCACTTTTGTCTGTATCGGGAAGAAGGTGTAACAGGTTCGCCTCAAGGTAAAACTTAAACGGGGCGAGGGTAAGGTGCAAAGGGGATTTTTCTGCGATGCTGAGGCCAGTGGTGCCGTCTCGAACGATTGTAGATATTTGTTTTATAGCACTAAGCCAACACACACAAAATGCTGGAGCAACTCAGCAGACAGGTGGCAGCTTTGGAAAAGAGGTAAACATTCAACTATTCGGGCCGTCAACCTTCATGATTTTGTGTGTGTTGTTCTGTATTTCGATCATCGACAGATTTTCTCCTGCTTTGTTTGAAACTCTGTTCATCACATTGTTTCCGTTTATTACAAGAGGGAGTACATAATAGAAGCGTGAAGTCAGCTGAATTGTACTACTGCATGTTATTAATTTTTATCATTTCATGAGGTTTAAAAATCCGACTCAGTGGGTATTGCACAACGTTCTTCAGATCCTGTCGGAATTTGCTCTGAGTCAGGGCGTAAATACACGTGTTGGTGCAAGAACCGAGAATCCGCAGCATTCCCGATGTCTCTTCTATAATGTAAACGGGATTCATGACAGAATAATAAACAAAACTCTTTGAAATCCGTTGATAGATGTAAAATGCTAAACGTATTCCCCACAACAATATAAAGCTGCCCTTTATGCTAAAGAGCAAAACGATGGATTTGCGTCGTTTCTCCATCTCCCGGTCCTTCTCATTCTCTCCACTCTTTTGTCCCGGAGCCCCCTGCGGGCTCGACTGGCCGCTAGAATCCGCCTGACAGTCAGAATATTGAGCAGCAAAATCAGAAAGAATGGGACACAAGGGGTTAAAATGTGGTGAAACATCTCAAACACCACCCATGAGGGAGAGTTTCTGTAGCTCGGTGTAAGAACACAATACCAGGGGGATACCATCAATTATTATCACAGGCTCGTGTTACAAAGCCCCAGGGAACACACTCCAAACAGGCCAGCACACTCTCTGTCCCGATAACCACAGCCGCCGTCCTCGCGGTGCAATATTTTGTTTTCAGCTTCTCACAGCAAATAGCCACAAATCGATCGACGGTGAAAGAGACAGTCAGCCAGACAGAGGCAGTAGTGCTCGCATGAATCAGCCATCTAGCGATACGGCAAACAGGAGTGATGAACAGGAATGATCGGCGAAAATAAAGCCAAGCTGTCCACGTCAGGAGCGGAAGCGAGATAACGACCAGGAGATCGGCCGCTGCCATTCCCACCAAGTATAGAGTTACACATTTGGAGAGACCGCACTTATCCCGGGATAGGATCACAATCGCCATCAAGTTCGCTGAAGAGAGGGGAAATAGGAAATTGAGAAATACTGAGTAAAACCCATTGCCGCAGTATTCTGGGGTCATGCAATATTCCCATTTTATTGTTCCATTCAACGGTAAAAGGGCGAAGAGAGGGTCAAGAGCTGGCTGAGTTTACACATTAAAATAATGTCAAATGATTTAAATTCGGATTCCTTTCTGATGACCAAAACTATGAAGAATCAGCGGACAGATGAAACTAGGTACCCGCAGAGTCAGTACTGTTTGGAACATTTTCTATCGGCTTCATCCGCGTCTGACACGAATGAAATGAATGAATCCGGACGTTAATGGTGGGATTCTTGCATTAAGTAATTATCAACTTCTCTGTCAGCGATAGAACAGCCGAAGGGCACAACAGAACCAGGAATTCCCGGAACCACTCATCCAGACAAAAATAGAATATGTGGGAAAGCAGTTAACGTGTATTTTCTGAGCTGTTTTCAGAGAGCCCCCCTGACACGACTTTCTCTTACTCTTTCTATACATGCTGTCACACGGCTCACTTTTACTGAAAATTTTCAATCTTCCTGCTGCAACAGGGAGCTCCTCAAATTTGCTGAATCGTTACCACAAATCGATTGTTTGATCGTGACACGTACCTCACACAACCGCTCATATACCAATGCAGACAATCAATTAGCATAATCTCCGCGGCAGTATAAATACAGTATTTGCAAATGCAGTGTATCTGCTTCGAGACCAATAGCACAGAGACCCGATCATCACATTATTGAACACAAACCGCTGGAAGATATCACTGTGGTCTTCCGATGTTGGCGGATTCGCTGAATTCTTATCTTTAGATCCAGATATCAGAATCCATAGTCGCTGGCTTTAATTCCATTCCTAGAATGCCGAATACTAGGACTGGACATGAGGTTGTGGAAATCAGCGACAGAAAGAATCATTGCATTGGCATTAACTTCAATTCCCACTAACGGCAGCCGATACCACAGCTTACCGAGAATTCCAAAGGTTGAAATAAAAGGATAGTAAACTTCTCCTATTCGCAAAAGTACTGGATAACTCATTTCCGTGATAAACTGCCAGTTGTGTTGCTCCTGTGAATTCACAGCTCCATCGGAAACTCTGAGCTAACGTATTCAAAACGGCCCTGATTTATAGAAATGATCAGTCTCCAGAGACACTGTTCTGCCGCTGACTGACTTCAGTCACTTGAACAATCATGGTGATTCAGCACCATTCATTATCTCTGATGTAAATATTGAGACGACAGAAGACAAGCACTTCTAAATTCCTAGGCATTACCTCCGCGGTTCCTCACCTAGTGAGAAGAATGCCGGAGCTCCATTGATAAACACCCGAAGCAGCCACATTTACAGATTTCATTATTTTAATTTGTCCGCTAAATATCAATTTGTAAACAGAATTCAAAGACATGTTCGACCCCTAACTTCTCTCACTGTGGTCGCACACACACACACACACACACACACACACACACACACACACACACACACACACACACACACACACACACACACACTATCTCACACACACACACACACACACACACACACACACTCACACGTGTGATGGCAGTGCTCTCACGACCACGATGCTGATGTACAAAACAGGAGATCACTAGCAGATTCTGGAAATCCAGGGCACCACACACAATGTGTTGCCAAAGCTCTGCGGAATTCCTGAAAAATTTTGAGAAGTTGCTCATGTAGTAGGCGTTTTAGAGCATCTCAAAGCTGTTAGAGGTCCAACGAAAATTACGAAGAAATGCTTCGATCTGCAAAGGAAACATTAAATATAGAATATTAAAATGTTGTCTCCAAATTGGGAGATTTAGATAGGATGGTCAATAACGCAGGATAGCTGAAAGTGAAGGAAAGAAAGACAAGCGTCACATGCAATGTTATTTATGTGCCAAAGAAAGAGAGAGTCATACCGACAGATTGACAATGGTACAGGGTGCAACAGCCGATTCAGGCAACCGTCTCCCTCACTGACCCTGTTTCCTTTTCCTACCCACAGGGAAAAAATTCAATCAACTCTGATATTCCCTCTTGCCGAGGAACCAAAGCAGCCGCTCCGCTCTCACACAGAAGCTGTGTTACAGAGCACAGAGACACCGACAGCTCATCAGTTCCACAGTTTCAGACAACAGAGAAATTAAGACTCAGTCCCACACTGAACCCAAGACCGAGACACAGATTACCAATACAACGGTTTACTTGGTCAATATTTACATTGAATTCTGAACAAGTATCCAACAGGTAGAGATACAGACCAAGTCCCAGATGCTCACCCACGGGGCTGGCAGAGTCAGTTTGGGCTCAGGATTGGACAGACGGATGGAAAATTGGGAACTGATGAATGTGGGATTGGATGAACTTAAAGAAGATTTGGATAAGCACGCGGGGTTCTTGATAATATGCCTGGGTGAGAATTAGTCAGCAGGTCAATCTCAGATAGAGGAAATAAATGGACCACGTTCAAACATTTAGGTGACTCAGGGATTGTGTGTGAGACCCCAACTGTTCACAGTCTACGTTGAAGTTCTCAATGTGAGGACCAACTTTATTATATCCATGTCGCTGTTGCACAGATCTGAATGGCTGGGTTAGTGGTGAGAAGGGCGCAGCCATGGTTTGGTGATGCAGACAGAAGTGATGGAATGAAGAAGTGGCGGACGGATGTGGGGGATCTGAGGCCATCCATTCCTAGTGGAACAAACTAAAAAAATCCATATATATATATGAGAACAGATTGAATGGTTCAGAGGGACCTCACGGTCCTTGTCAACATGTCACTAAGAGTTAACATATAGGTACCGCAAATAATTAGGAAGGAAAAAACAGTATCTTGTGCTGTGATGCAGGAGTATTGCAGAAGAGATATTGAAATGTCTTACTGGGACGTGTCCTACAAGTTGTGGTGAGAATTAACCTTGAATATTAGTTCCAGGTCTTGTCACATTTCCTTGGGAAAGTCCTACCGATTAAAGAGAGGGTGCGAGACTATTGCTTACACTGACAGGTCTAAGTCCCGGGATGGCCCGCTTGCTGCTTGTGGGGCGAGTGAATCTGTATTCCCTGGAATTGTGAGGAGAAATACTGGATTCTTACTGACCACTCAGACCAATTGCAGGAAGGATTTCTCCCCTGAATGAGAATTATATTACCGTGTGTCATTGTTCCAGATTGAAGGAACAATCAGGAATGCGCGGGAAACTAATGTCCTCAGTCAGTGATCCCTTCTTCAGTTAAACCATACAAAGCTGCAGGACAGGAGGAGGACATTTTGTCTGCGACGGTAGACTGACCAGATTAAGCCATTGATGCCTCACTAAAGGAATCCCTCTGCTTAAATGCACATTAAATGTTTTGTTTTTTTTTTTCCATTTCTAGTTACAGTTCCTCAGGAAAGTTATCCCCGCGACGGAGAGAGTAAAGGGACTTTTCCTCACACTGACCTGAATGCTTCAAGAAATGGTAGGCTGTATGTGTAAGGGGAAAGTGAATAAGCTGGGACTGTTTTCTCTGGAATTATGAGAATAATTGATCGGTTCTTTCAGGTAATTCAGCGTGACTGCTGGGAGGATCTTTCCCTTGAATGAGATTTTATTACCATGGGTCACAGACTCAGAATGAACGACGTCATATTCACGATGGAGGGCAAAATAAATTTCTCTCATCAGTGATTATCTCTTCAGTTAGACCGTGTGGGGCAGGAAGAGAACATTTACTCTGTGATGTTGGGCGGATATCGTTAAGCCTGTGATACCTAATTAAACTAATCACGTTGTCTCCGTGTTGTCTATACCCGTCCCTTCTCTGTGAATTTGTTTGCCTATCGCAGAATCTCATAAATACCATTGCCTTCACCACCACGCTAGAAATGATTTCCAGACACCCGCAACTCTCTGTTTTATTTTAAACATTTCGCCACACATCTGCTTTGAACATTTTTCGCTCTCACATCAACGGCATGTCCTCTGTTATCTGGTGCTCTAATGCTGTGAGAAAGGTTACAGTTGCCGACTGTATTTATGACTCTTATCAGCCTCTCTATCTTCTGTTGTCGTCTGCCATTCTGGAAAGGATAGCAGGAGTTCGTGCAAATCGTCCCTATAGATCTCTTGCCTATAAATCTCTTCGAAACCCTTTCCGAAGCCTTGTCCTCTTTTCTGTAATGGAGCGACCGAAACTAATTTTAAATACCGGATGGAACCGAACCAGAGCTTGAAAAAGTGGCAACAACACTTACTTTTGTGAGAATAATGATCCTCTCAGTTCTCACCTTGGCTTCCGCCACTCGGACAAGGACAATGCAAGTTTGTGCAACTCCTGGTTCTCCTCCCGAAGGTCCTCCTTATAACCTCGTCTATACTCTTTCCAAATCTTCGTCACCCTTCCTATCAGACGACTGAAACTAAATGCAATACTCCACATGCAACCCGAACAGAGTTGTCCGGTGAAGAGGGACCCATGGGAATAGGCTGGTTCTGCGATGTCCCGAGAAGCAGTTGGTTGGACAGCAGTTCGTGGTTGTTTTCTCTGCACCCGGATTGCTGGGTATCGTTATCAACAGAAAGGAACGGTCACAGCACTCCTCCTTCAAACACAAGAAGCTGGACTCACGTCGGGGTCTGAGGGGTCCTTTCCCTATTGAAGACACAAAGCCAGACAAATGATCACCCAGTTCCACCAATCTGATCATGGAGACATCTTGTGGGACCTCAACGCGATTCCCTCCCCCTATCCAGCCAGTTACATGTGGCCGTCCACACCTCTGCAGCCACGTCCACCTTGGCAGAAAGCATCCTGACTGGACACATCATGGCTTGGTACCGCAAACCAATCCTCCTGTGACCACGAGACACTGCCGAGGGTTCTGGACGCTGCTCAACACGTCACGGAAGCCAGAATCCCCTCCGTGGCCTCTGTCTTCACTTCCACTGCCAGTGCACTCCAGGGTCCTACTCATCCCAGACATCCTCTCTCCCGTCCAATCGGACAGAAGATGCCAAAGTATGAAAGCACACACTGCCAGGCTCAAGGACAGTTTCTAGCCACTGTTATAAGGACAAGGAATAAGTTCTAACATAGTTTTACGTGATAAGAATATCCCTAATATGAGTAGATGGACTTGACGTCATTCTAGTGGAATAGGATCTTGCAGCTTATTGTCTATCTGGCCGGTGATGTAGTGGCATCGGCACTGGACATCGAGGGGAGTGATCCTGGATTAGAACCCAACCAGCCTCTTCCAAAACAGACAAAAGTGCTAAAGAAACGCTCTCTCAGTCGACATCTCTCTAATAGGACACGAACATATATACATTTTTAAAGTTATTTTATGTCTGTTTTTTCGTCCATCTGTACCGTGTTCCTGGGACCGTTAAAGGCTGCCATTTACAGCCTGGAGATGGTTTGACTGCTCCAGCGCTTTGCCAGCTCCGAGAAGATTCTGTGACAAGAGTGCGTAATCAGACGGCCACAATGAGAAGAAATTTCGATGCGTGGCGGGAATTTCTGTTCGACACCGTTTCGCCGCTTAACGAGTCCATTAATCTGCCGAGGAGGTTCGAGATATCGAGGTAAATGAGAAAAGCGAGCGAGAGTTCAGCGCCGGTTGCCTGTCACAGTAGGAATCTATAAGTGACCGATCACAGTGTGGGTCTCTGTAGACGGCGGGTTCGCCTCTTTTAGTGTGTCTTGTCTCCCTCTGTTGATGAATGTCGTTGATATCAGAGGATGAAACTGCGTTCATGGACTCCGGACTTTCTCAGATTTATGCTATTTATATTCTGTGCTTTTATCGTCGGTTCCTTTTCGGTTTTGTTGTGTGAGGGGAAGAAGTTTCGGGGTTAATGCTCATTTAGTATTCTAAATGTCTGTTTTGTTTTCGTTCGGGACATGAAGCAAATGTTCCTGCTCCGTTTCGTCGTTTCGTGCGGTGGACTGCGGGGGTGGGGAGGGGGGTTTGGACGTGGAGGGAATTAGGTGATCAGGATGCTGTTCCTTTTGAGTAGGGAAGGGTTTGGGTTCTCTCTCAAATGTTTTCCTTGAATTAATTTCATGTATTTTCTTTGACTCGTGCTTCTCTAAGAATGTTTAAGAAATCAGATATGCATATGAATGATTGCTTTAATAATAAAAAAACCTTTGAATCTTTCAAAGTTGCCGTGCGGTTCATCACAACTTCGTTATTGTTTAACTCTACTGCACTTTATCTGTGGCAGTTATAGTCTATTCTGCATTTTGTTATTGTTTTAACTTTTCCTTCCGCAATGCACTGTGCAATGTAGTGATTGTTGTGCACGGTATTCAAGGCAAGATTATCACTGTCCCTCGGTGCAGGTGTCAACAATAAAACGATCTTGCCAGGTCCGGCAAGGAGCCAGGCACGGCTCATTGCTCTTCTTGTCTGGCATTGCTGGTTCATCGCCCACATCATATGACATGACACAATATAATGGCAATGATCCACTTACTTCTGACACAGTTTCGATCCGGTGTTCAGTACTCTCTCTCTCCCTCTCTCTCTCTTTCATTCTGTCTGTCTGTCTGTCTGTCTCTCTGTCTCTCTCTCTCTCTCTCTCTCTCTCTTTCATTCTGTCTGTCTGTCTGTCTGTCTGTCTGTCTGTCTCTCTCTCTCTCTCTCCCTCTCTCTCTCTCTCTCTCTCTCTCTCTCTCTCTCTCATTCTGTCTGTGTCTCTCTCTCTCTCTCTTTCTCTCCTTTCTCTCATTCTGTCTGTGTGTGTCTCTCTCTCGCGTTCTCTCATTCTGTCTGCTTGTCTGTCTCTCTCTCTCTCTCTCTCCTCTCTCTCTCTCTCTCTCTCTCTCTCTCTCTCTCTCTGTCTCTCTCTCTCTCTCTCTCTCTCTCTCTCTCTCTCTCTCTCTCTCTCTCTCTCTCTCTCTCTCTCTCTCTCTCTCTCTCAGAGGTTACATCCTCTTGCCGTTTTTCTGATAGAATGCCCTGAACTTATGGATTACATCACTTCTTCGGCAATTCTCTCATGTCACATAACAGATTTAATTCTGGCGTGACCCTCTCACGTAGCTCGTCACTAACTCTGCTGACAGCCACATGACTCAGCGCCTTCCATAAATAACACATCTTCGGTTGGTCGAATTTGTATCAACCAAACAAGTAAGCAAGAATGTTGCAAAGAGGGAACTTTAACTCTGGCGATTGCCGAGTGAAAGCTGCCCCATGCACAGTTGTCATTCATCCGGATATAACAGATCGTGCACCGGCATATAAAAATAATAATAAAAAAAACAAAGGGCACATTGCAGATAAACCAGTCTAAACGTGTACATAAATGTTGGAGCTTCGTTCAGAAGTAGTTGACTGTATCACTTTACTCACGATTACGGATTCCAGTCACCGGCCACAGATCGAACTTCCCTCAAAGGTAGCCTGGCTAACACAGAATTATTGGCATTTCCTCCTTGCAAATATTCTTTTGAACAACGCACTCCTGGCAATAGGGTCTGCACTTCAAGTGTTTTCTACAAGCGTCTACCCTTGTGCTCTTCTCTACACAACAAACGCGGCTGCTGTCCCTCGGAAACCTGATCCCGCTCAGCTCTCTCGAAGCTTCCATAGCATCCACTGGGTGCAATGTTACGAAATGCTGTAAAACGAACTTGGTTGGCCTACACGACATTCCTAAGTTGGCAAATGACTCCACGACTTTAGCCAAAGCCAAAACACTGGTCCATGTGGCTTAACAACAGAACATGCTGTTTCTTGTAGAAAAAAATCAGAAACTTGCTTAACTAAAAATACCTACAGCATAGCAGTATAATACAATACAGCATGTACTTTACCAGAGCATTACACATGTAACTACTATCGAGCAATTTGAACGAGGATTAGTCCGACTGTATTAACTTCACCACTCACTGGCAGACTGGCATACGGACCTGAAACATTCCTATGGCTCAACAATCTGTTATCCTCAGTTGGTGTCATTGCCTGCTTTGGGTCAAAACTCTTTAGACATTTTCTACCACGTACCAGACTTTTAATCGTTGTAGCTTCACCCGAATCTATCATATCGTCTGGCAGCATCAAGATTTAAAACTTATTAGGTATTATTCCAAATGAACAATTTCAAATAAAAATAAAATAATCGTTAACCCGGATGCAGAACAAAAACGTTAAGATTGAGAACAACAGATTAAATTGTCACATAGAATGCATAACTTGCGATATATAGAGATACTCATTACACTCAATAACAAGTATTTTCCTGTTTCCTTAGAATTTTGTCTTTGTTTATGTTTGAACCCAAGTATAATTTCTGACTACATGTATCACGTAGGAATTTGGATAAAAAAGAAATTAACTGTCATTGAAAATAATATGTTTGCTTGCATAACGGTGCTGACGATTTGCATTAGCTCAAATGACCTAAATGGTTTTGTTGATGATTTTTGTCTGCTTAGTGTTTTGGGCTTCTTGCTTACTACAGAACAATAAGCAGCCGTCATTGGGAGAAGGTCATGTGGTGCAGGGCAACATCTGAGGTTCCAATCTCAGTCTCACCCTCAGGGAAGATATCACCTCTCTCTGTCTCTGGCACCGGCCGTACTTCATTCCGTACACTCAGGGAATGCACCGAGAGAACATATTCATTGAAGGACGGTGGTGGCTGAAGCAGCTGTTGCGTTCATTGTTATCTGGATGTGGAGTCCAGGAAAAAAAAAAATCAACTGTTCAGCCAACTGTTCACCCAGAAGGTGAGGACAGAGGGAAAGGAGAACTCAAGTCACGAAGCAGGTGGAGCACAGATTCAGAGAGGTCATTAGTTGTGGGGGAATATTTCACGGTTTGGTCAAATATTGGATGTAAATTTCCGCGGTAAACTTATACCTCTCCCGATAGCTTTAGAGTTCCTCTTCCTGGGCAAAGGAGCGTTGCTGTTTATCTCATTGAGGCCCCTTCTGATCAAACAAATCTCTTTCAGACCACGTGACATAGAGGCAAAATTAGGCCATTTGGTCCATCGATTCTGCTTCGCCATTCCATCATGGCTGATTAAACACTATGAACACTATACTAAACACTATAAACACTGTCGAATAAACACTATACACCTGACTGCTTCCGAATAGTTCAACTTAACTAATCGAAAACCTCAAGCTCCGTTTTAGATATACTTAATGTCTTGGCCCCCACAGCCGCCTGTGGCCATGGTTTTCACCGATTCGTCGCTATTTGGCTAAAGGAATTCTGATGTTGTTGCCTCTGGTCCTAGTTTTACAAAATACAGGAAACATCTTCTGCACATACTCTACCTAGGCACTTGAAAGACCAATAATTCAATGATATGAGCTCCTTCATTCTACGATGAGTACAGGCGCAGAGCCATAAAACGTCCTTTCATTCCGATTATTATTCTCCTGAACCTCCAACTGAGCATCTCCAATGTCAAAACATCCCTCTTAGATAAAGATTCCAAGCGGCACACAACACTCCCAAGTGCAGCCTGACGCATGCTCTGTAGTGGCTTAGAATTTCACTTTACCCGTCAGCCTCCGTATCTCCACGGAAAACGTTCTTAACCTGTCCAGTCTCTCATTAAGTCCGTCAATCCTGGTGAATCTGATCTGTCGTCGATCATAACTTTGTGAAACATGGGTCAGGCCTCAGCTGGAGTGTTTTGTGCAGCCTTAGTCGCTAGCTTAGAGGAGGGATGGCTTAACTATGGGGAAGGGATTTGGTGGGTTATGGTCCGCGAAGGAGAGACGTAATTATGCAGAGCATAGAGAAGAGACACATGAGAGAATGAAATGGAGATAGTGTGAGACAGAGTGAAAATATAATGGAATGGAATGGGAGATGGAAAACGCTATATAGTGAGAGAGAGGAAAGAGGAATGAGTGTGACCGAGGGAGAGAGGGGGAATGGGGGAACGTCAGGCGGAGTGATGGACAATGAGAGTGCTTCAGGCCCAGATGTATAAGGGTGGATATGTGCAGGAGTGTCCTGTGGTGTGCGTGTGTTAATAGCTGTCTGTTAAGTGTGGACAGGATACTTTCCGCAGACATCCGGAGGTCCAGAGACGTTGCACACTACATCCATACCTCATGACAACCTCACGGTTTTGCTTTTTATCAAAGCGGTATTCATTACTTTACACATTATTTCAATACAATCAAGTAGTTAACAGCAAATCTTTGGCAATAAATTAAAGCAATGAAGCCCGACGTCACGTAATTTTCCAAATTTATTGTAAGCCCAGATGTGTGTCTCACATTGATCCGATGTTTCAGTGAGGGGTGTCGGTGGTTATGGGAACCATACACCGTGGAAAGTGTGTGACCTCTCACACTGACTCATTCCGGTGTTTATCGGGACCATACACTCTGGAAGGTGTGTGTCTCGAACTGACCCAGTCCTGCAGTAAGCGGTGTCGCTGTTTACAGGAACCAGACACTGTTGAAGGTGTGTAATCTCTCACACTGCCCCAGTCCTGTAGTGAGGTGAGTCGGCTTTCACAGGGATCATACTCTGTGGAAGGCGAATGACGTTCCGTACTGACCCAGTGCTGTTGTGAGGGGTGTCCGTGTTTACAGGGCATGAAACACGGTGGAAAGTGTGCGACGCCCCTCAATGACCCAGTTCTGTAGTGAGTGGTGTCGTTCCGTACAGGGAACCATACACTGAGGAATGTATTTAACGTCTCACACTGTAGTGTGTACGGTGACCATACCCACGATACTCTGTGACTCCACGCTTCTGCTGTCACTACTCAATGGGATAATACTTCATATTTTGACCAACTAAAAACACGCAGGCTGCAACACACAACGAATTAGGAGAATGTAGCAAGATCTTGAGGTTCAACTAGTATTAAGGCTCTGTGGACAGTATATTTGGCTTAAGGCAGGATAGAGTAAGGGAGAGGGTGTGAAGCGTCAGGGAGATGGAACTGCAGACCTCTTCATTCGTTGATGGGTCGCCCCTCACTCCTCCGGAATCTCCGACATGCACAGCACGAGCTCGAACTGAGGATCTGGATCACCGAACATCTCCTGGAGCTGCGATGAGGAAGGTAAATGCTTGGTGAGTTAGTTGAGGGGTTTTGTGGGAGCAAGAGAGGCTGAGAGAGGGAGGTAAGAGGAAAGAGGTGTATGAGAGTAGAGAGAATGGAAAGAAGAGAGAGGGAGAAAAGAGAGAGGGGGGAGAAAAGAGAGAGAGAGAGAGAGAGCAAGAGAGACACGGAGGAGGGAGAGAGGAAGGAAAAAACGTAATGGGAAGCGAAGGAGAGAATATGGGCCCCAACGTTCCTCCTCACCCCCACCATACCCCGCTCAAATCGCTTTCTCACCTTGTGCCGAGTGGCTTCCCGCACCTCTTCGTCAGTCATGCCTCCACTCGCGGCCACGATCACTTCAATCCACTGGTCCTCTTCCTCTAAAGAAAACAGCCCTGTGTCAACATGGTATCACTCTCGGGTCAAGTGCCGCTCAGAGCATGTGTTCCGTCGTCTCTGTCCCCTCGATTGCGCAATCCCCTTCACCTCCAGCACCGTCTGAGACATTGGATCCGCCTACCCGACCTCATCACGTACACTGTCAGCCGGTGTTGCTCACGGTAGGGGCAGGACGAGTCTGAGACAACGGCAGACGGGTTCGGGTGGGGGTCAGGGAGAGGGGGAGTAAGGCAGAGAGCATGTAGTGTTAGAAATGAGAGGCAAACAACAAGGGAGAGACCGACACTGAGCGCGATGAAAAGTGATAGTGAAAGAGAGTGAATGAGAAAAAGAGACTGAATTGTGAAGAGAAAGTTGTAAGAATCCAGAGTGTGAGAGGAAGAAACATAGAGTGTGAGATTTCCCAGTTCTCTGGATTGCAATGTGTTATACACATGTGGAATTATACCAGTGATATCCACATGTTGGATTAGAGCGGCACATGTTCATAGCTGCAGAAGAATAGAGTTCCTGGTATTTGGTATTGTGTGTTAATGAAGAATGAAGGCTTATGACCACATGGAGAACAGGCACATGGAGTAAAATATCGTGGAATCAGGCCCTTTCACCCGATTGGCTTTAAACCACCCGCATTCACTCAATTTATCAATCTCCGTCAGGCCTTACCAAACATAAGGCCGTAACCCAGACCACCCCATATCTTCATCCCTCTCACTCCGCAAACATTCCCACAATCTCTTCAGCCATACAACATGCCACACCACAGCCAGTGAGTCCCTCCTTCAGCGACATGATGTCTCTGTATTCGGGCTCAGGTTAGAAATTACCGGCACATGTCGGGGAACGGATTGGTTCCACGGAAGAGGAATAGAAATACATATGTACACATAATATGATATACATATATACACATAATATACATACATCATACACACATTCAGTGCACCAATCTGTTTCATGTCACTTCCATAATTTCCCCATTGCTCTGATCGTCACTCTGGGTTTCCACGTTTCCCTTCTCCAGCCATGGGCCGGCCACCCGATCCTCTATCTCCCCTGGCAACGTAACGCATATTTCACTGCACATTCGTGGAGGGAGGGTGAGAGAGAGAGAGGGGAAGGGAGAGAGAGAGGGGAGAGAGAGGGGGGAGAGAGAGAGGAATATGGGAGAGTGAGAGGAGAGGAAGAGGGATAGGGAGATGGAGAATCACACGGATAGAATGATGAAGAGAGAGGGGAGGGGAAAAGGAAAGGGAGATGGAGAGGGAGACGAATAGGCAGTGACAGAGAGTGAGAGAGAAAGAGAGAGCACAAAGATGCTCTCCAGACTCCCTCCTCGCACCCTCCTTCACACTTTCATTCTATCTTCCCTTATCCTACCGCGCCTGACACTTCCTTTGGCCAGTTTTCCTAAGCTTTTCTCCCTCTGCTTCCTTCAACCCTCCGTCTCTCCTGACCACTCTCTCCCTTCGATCTCTCCTTCACTACCTCTGCACTCGGTTCCTCCCTACCTCCTCTCTCCTCATTCACCCCCATTTGTCATCTGATTTCTGAATGAACATTCAACCAATGAACTCCACCTTTCTACAGTTTTTCTCTCTCTGCAGTGTTTATTTAACTGAATATTTTTACATTAGAAATACATTTCTGTTTACTGTAGTATACGGGATGTTTGGA
The DNA here is from genome assembly GCF_030144855.1 of Hypanus sabinus. Lineage (NCBI taxonomy): Eukaryota > Metazoa > Chordata > Chondrichthyes > Myliobatiformes > Dasyatidae > Hypanus > Hypanus sabinus. Next base: position 285,949 of record NW_026780152.1, read on the forward strand.
TGCTGTATCACTGAGTACCGCTGTCACATGACGGCTAATTTCACAAGGTACTGACCCTGATTCTGATTCTGGGAGGATGTTTGGATGTTGTATCACTGAGTACCGCTGTCACATGACGGCTAATTTCACAAGGTACTGACCCTGATTCTGATTCTGGGAGGATGTTTGGATGCTGTATCACTGAGTACCGCTGTCACATGACGGCTAATTTCACAAGGTACTGACCCTGATTCTGATTCTGGGAAGATGTTTGGATGCTGTATCACTGAGTACCGCTGTCACATGACGGCTAATTTCACAAGGTATTGACCCTGATTCTGATTCTGGGAGGATGTTTGGATGCTGTATCACTGAGTGCCGCTGTCACATGACGGCTAATTTCACAAGGTATTGACCCTGATTCTGATTCTGGGAGGATGTTTGGAGGCTGTATCACTGAGTACCGCTGTCACATGACGGCTAATTTCACAAGGTATTGACCCTGATTCTGATTCTGGGAGGATGTTTGGAGGCTGTATCACTGAGTACCGCTGTCACATGACGGCTAATTTCACAAGGTATTGACCCTGATTCTGATTCTGGGAGGATGTTTGGATGCTGTATCACTGAGTACCGCTGTCACATGACGGCTAATTTCACAAGGTATTGACCCTGATTCTGGGAGGATGTTTGGAGGCTGTATCACTGAGTACCGCTGTCACATGACGGCTAATTTCACAAGGTACTGACCCTGATTCTGATTCTGGGAGGATGTTTGGAGGCAGGGGCTCAGGGCCCGAGTTGGAAGGACACACAAGTGTGCTGTGCAGTGGGCTGCTTTAAATATGGAACAAACAATGCGCTGTGACTGATTTATTATCACTCTCAAAGAGATTCTCCCGCAATTTCCCTGTAATCTTCGGCTCTGCTCCTAATCAAGGACCGATCAACCTCCACTGTAAATATAAGCAATTGTTTGATATAAAATGTCACTGATTCATCACAAACGGAAGAAATTTCACCTGATTGTTGCTCTAAAGCAAACGGAGAGGGCGGAAGAGGGAATGAGAGAGTGAGCGAGCCACAGAGTGACAGATATCCAATGACCGTAACAGACACAAGCCCTGGTACCTAAGGATGGCTCTTCACTTGGGGCAGTTGACGGTTCCTGCGTGGACCCTTCAGTCGAAGCTAGTTTTGACTGTTCCGTCGAGGCCGTCTCCGGGGCTGTAATGAACGAACAGAGGGGACAAGCAAGTGTGGAAATACCGAAATAGGTCATCATAATCGGACAGGAATTCAGGGGACGGGAGACGTGGTGTGTGATGCAACCAACATCATACCTCTCATTTTCAACTCCGATATTACACTATCCTGGAAAACAGTCCACACCACATTATCTAATCGCTCATCTCCGCCCTTCTCACTTTTCACACCATATCCAGCCGCTTCCTTCTTCACTGTCCATCCCTTCCCGTCACTCTCCGCACGTCCATATCCACTGCGGCTGCTACTCTGCTCTTCGCCTTTCCCCGATATATCTGCCCTTCTTCCTACCCTGACTTTGCCGTCTCCCCGTTGTTTATTCTATTTCCCACTGCCTCCCAGTAACCTCATTATCTCCATACCTCTCACTCAGTGTCTCCCGACCACACCACCTTATCGACCTCCCCTACTGGCCACTCCCCTTGGTCCCTCCCTTTCTTCCACCCCTCAGCCTCTCTTCACGTCTCTCTCCCTCGGTATCTCCTTTTCTCCTTCTCCGCTCTGTCTCTCCTTACCACCCTCTCCCCTCCGTCATTGACCTGTTCTATTTCCCGTCGGACTCTCCCTAATTCCTCCTCCCCTAGGCCTCTCCCTCCCTATCTCTTTCACATCTTAGTCGCTTCTTTTCTACTCATACCACCCTCCCCCCCCCCCACGTCTCTCCCGACTTCCTCTCCTCGCGGTCTCTCCTTACCCTATTTTCCCGCGGTCCCTCCCTACCTCCCTCTATCCTCGGTCTCCCCCTAACTCCCTCTGCCCTCGGTCTCTCCCTACCTCCCACTCCCCTGGGTCTCTCCCTACCTGCTTGTCCCTCGGTCTCTCCCTAACACCCGCTCCCCTAGGTCTCTCATTAACTGCCTGTTCCTCGGTCTCCCCCTGCCTGCCTGTCCCTAGGTCTCTCTCTACCTGCTTCTCCCTCGGTCTCTCCCTACCTGACTGATCCTCGGAGCCCCCTACCTCCCCAAGGCCTCTTCCTAAGTCTCTCTCCCCTCATTCCCACCATCTCACATTCCAGGATATGGCTTGTCCACACTCCAGGCAGCTGTCTGGAAAACTCAGCCTGGTTGTACATGTTGGTCACTTGGGACGCCCTCAGTTACGCCACAGTACCCTTATTCAGTGTGACAGGGGAACGGTGACCTACCTGTACAGTACACAGCGCTGGAGATGGGCGTCGGTTTCAGCTGATACACAAAGTAACGGCAGCAGTTTTTCACCTTGATTTCCCTTCGTCAATAACAGGTAAATTCTCTCCAGGTGAAGCAGACGGTTCTGGTGACCTCCCCCTCTTCCACACTGGGATGGGGACCTAGAATGCGGTTAATCAACACTGTAAAATGCACAAGGTCTCTCAGTCGTCAAAAATAACTGAGCCCCACAGATGTAAACCCTGACCCTACCGTTCATCCAGCCCGTGATCAATCCGGAACAGCGCTCCTCTGGAAAGACTGTCTCGGAAATCATCACTCCCCCGGAACTGAAACAGTAATCAGAGAGTCAATCCCTGATCAGAGTGGGTGTCTTTCAGTTAGAAAGAATTGCGGAATTGGTCTCACCCTGTCTGTATCCCGACTCTGGTAAATAACCCCCCAAACCTGGGAATCCCCACCCTGTCGTACCTGCCACTTGCTTCTAAGCTGAAGAAAGTTTGAACCGCCTCTCCTGGTATTTACTCCCCATCGCAGTGTAATTACTGATAATCCCTGTTTGCATGCATTTCCAATTCACCCACACCTTGCTCCCACTACTTACATCCCCTTCTGTGATTGTTACCTCACGTTACCTGTTAAATCTGTACCAGCCCACTTCAAGTTGTCCATCACCCATCCATTGTCCTCCGGTGCACTCAGTGTGGGAACAATCTGTGCTCCTCCAGGGCTGATCCAGGACGGTGTGAGTTACACACGGGTCAAAGCTTGCTGTGCCAGCAGCTGAGGGATAGAACAGGGTTCACTGTGAATTTGAATTTCGGCTCATGTCAACGACCATCCACATCTGAACCTCCAATATCATTAACTCAGAGAACCAATCATCTCCCGTTTATTAATAACAATATTCCTTAACTCATGGTTCAGCGCCCTCCCATCGTCTACTTGTTTCAACAGAAATGGCCTTACACCCTTAAGGAGATGATAGCCTCGGGGGGTAGGGAGGTGCGGAGTATGGTGTCCAGTCCTATGATACCCATCTCCCATGCCTCTCTCGTTTTCTTCCATATATTCGCACAGTTCATCCACAAGTTCACCTGGCCTTTGATTTCTCCTGACATTGATCCAAGGTTTGAAACATTTGATAGGAGCCAATTAAGCTGCACATGTTTGTGTGGTGGAAGGAAGAACCCACACGTTCGCATGAAGAACTTGAAACTCCAGACAGAGAGCACTGATGACAGAATTGAACACGGCTCACTGATGCTGAACTGAATAATCCAGCAGAGCACATGGTTCCCTGACAGGGACACAGGACTGGCGTGGGCAGCTGACGGGGGGCGTGAGAGAAAGCGCAGAGGGCGGATACAGCAGAGAGCACTGGAGTCCGAATTGCACACGGCTCACTGATGTAGAACCGAATACTCCAGCAGAGCACATGGTTCCCTGACAGGGACACAGGACTGGCGTGGGCAGCTGAGCGCAGAGGGCGGATACAACAGTTCCAGGATGGAGAGATTCTATAGATCTGTTACGGGGAGTATTCTAAATGTCTGCATTCCTGTCTTGCACTTTTTTTGGGAGGTTGGAACAGGCTCAAAGTTTGCTGCTTTGTTATAAGTTCAGTCAACACTAGCCTCCTCGGCATCCAGGGTATCTTCGAGGAGTGATGTCTCAATAAAAAGCCTCCATCATTAAGGACACCAATCATCCAAAACATGCTCTCTTCCCATTGTAACCGATCAGGGTGGAAGTACAAGGAGCTTTCAGACACACAGGAAGCTGGTAGACTGATACACAAACGTGCTGGCGGGTGGGAGGGAAATAAGAAACAAGTTATGATCTGTTTTTGACCAGTGTAAATTGATGGTAATTTCAGACCATATGACTCTACATAGCTATCATGACCGATTTATTCGCAAATAATTCACAAATTCATCAGACTCTATTCTCAGAGACGCACTAAGGCAATCACGGACAGAGAATCAGAGATAGACACAGACACAGTGATAGAGGTCTAGAGAGAGAGGGTAAGAGAGGGGGGAAGGGGAGAGAGAGAGTGAGTGAGAGAAACAGAATCTTTTGTTGGGTCAGAGTTCGGTTCATGGGTGGAACCTGCAGTCCATGGTAATTCCGGCTGTTCCATGTGGAAACCTCCAGGGCTGTAAGGAAGGAACAGGGACGTGGGAGAGTTGAAACACTGGAATAGGTCATCAGAATAGGTCTGGGCTTCAGGAAGTTGGCAACTAGGTCTGTGGTGAAACCAACGCCAACACTCTCCTGGAACATAGTCCATAAGCCTTTGCATAATCTCTCATTTCCTCCCCTGTCGCATGTCACACCACATCCAAGCATTTTCTTACTCCAATCTCCGTTTTGCTGTATTCACATTCTCCTTCCATTTCCATGAACTCTCCGTACCTCCTTTTCCACTGTCACACAGTTCTGTTCTCTTATCGCACGAAAATCTTCCTTAGATTCATCCCATTCTCCTCCACTTTATTGGTTATTCTTCTGCCCCTTCCTGCGGTCAGTCTTCCCAATCTCAATTCTATCCCTCACTGGTCTCCCACACTCTCTCCTCAATCTGTTCATACCGCCGTCTCACCTCAGTCTCTACATACACTTTGTCTCTCTTTGACTCTCCCCACTCTCTCCCCACTTCCCTCTTTCTGCCATTCTATTCTTTCCCTCATGCTCTATCCACCTCCGCCTCCCCTCCTCCTTCCTCCCCTCTCAATGATCCACGCTCCCTCCCTCCCTGCTCGTCGTTCTCAGTGTCCCTCAATTATCTTTCTCACTCTACTCCCCTCACCTCTCGGTCTTGCTCTAGATGTCCCTCCTCTCCGTCTTCCCCTACGTCTAGGCCAATTCCTCACTTCTTTGTCGATCCCACCATCCAACCGGACCATAGTTTTATCACCGTACAGCAGCTGTTTGGAAAACTCAGCTCAGTGTTCATGATGGTCACACGGGATGTCCCAGAAATTTCCCAGAACACACATATTCCATTGCCACAGAGGAACAGTGACCGACCTGTACAGTACACAGCTCTAGAACAGGGTGTCGGCTTCAGATGATACACAAAGTAATCGGAGCAGTTTTTCAACTGGATCTCCCGGCTCCAGTAACAGCTGTCTTCATTCCAAGTGAAACAGACGGTCCTGGTCACCACCCCTTCTGTCACGTTGGGATGGCTACCTGGAATAACGTTTATAAACATTGTGAAATGTCCCGGCCCCACAGTACGCCAGGGTGTGTGATACGGGACCCAGTGAAAAAGCAGACCCGCTCAACTACCTCTCCCCACCCCACCCTGCCCACAGCAGCAACGGCTCATGGGCAGGAGGGTAGTCCGAGGGACTGTGCCTATACCTCTCAGGGAGTTTGGGTTCAGTGTCTGTGGTTGAAGATATCCAAGTGTTCGGACTGAGCTACCGCAAAATCAACCAACCCCCATAGATGATTCTACCCCTAATCTTACCGTATAACCAGCCCGGGATCACCCCGGAGCAGCGATCCTCTGGAAAGACTGACTCGGGCATCGTCCATCCTCCTGAACTGAAACAGTAATCAGAGAGTCAGACACTGATCTGAGGGAGTTTGCTCAAAATCTTAGCAATTGGTTCTATGACATAGTGTGCATCTGCAATGCAACTCTGATATGTGTCTATTACAGATATCAATTAAATACAGAAATTCCATGAAAAAAAAATCATCAACTTCACTCCGGCGCGAAAAATTAAAGAAGCAAAGCTCGCAGACCACGCGCTGCCAACCTCCCGGAGAGCTTAAAAAACAAACATCAAACAAACAAACAAACAAAGAAACTGCTAATGTAACATTCACTGACAAATGATTCGCAGAAAAGAACAGCGACACTAGCACCCATCCCCTAACGAAATAAGCAGATCACCAACCAACCAATCGTCTACAAGGAACACGCCGTAATACTGAAGGAAATCAATATAAAGTACAGTCCAATAATCGCTTATATCTTAGAATATAGGAAACGTCTTTTTATGTTCATACAAAGAGTGCAGTCGCACAAACGCAGTCCTTTCGTAATCAGAGATCACAGAACCGGGTCCGAATGCCGCCAACCTGCGGCCAAAGCCCACCGGCTCAGGCACGAACACATTAATCCGGCCTCTGACCGTCTCCATTGGGAGCCTTCACTGACTCCCTCCGCTTTCACCTCGATGCTTCAATCGTCCTCTGCTCTTAGAGATATATTTCTTCATGACCCATTCTTATCTTTGGTCTGTTCCATGAGTCAGCTTGTGTCCTCAGACACTTTTCCCACCCCCATCTCTGTTATCCGCCAGTCAGTTCTCCAAACGCAGCGTAGCGCTGGGGCCTACGATCCAGTTTCAAATAGCACGTCTCAGGCACTCAGACAGAGAGATGGGAAAATGGATTCACCCTGTCCTTTCCCCGTTTCTGGTCAATGACCCACCAATCCGCTGAACTCCCTCTCAATTGTACACGGCCCGTATTTCTGAGCCCAAGAGGTTGGGATCTACCCTCCTCATGTATTTACTCCCCAACGCATTGTCGTCACTGATAATGCCGGTCTCTCTGCATTCCCCATTCACACGTACGTTTTTCCTTTGTTTGCATGTCCCTTCAGTGTGCAGTTTCTCAGTGATCATCACCTCACAGTACCTGTGAAATCTGTACCATCCCTCTGTAAGATTTCCATCACCCATCCATTGTCCGTTGGTGCAATCAGTTTGGAAGCAATTTGTGCTCCTCCACGGCTGATCCAGGACGGTGTAGTTTACACACGGATCATCGAGTGTGCAGCTAGCAGCTGGGGGATAGAATAATATTAGTGTTAATCTGAAATTCAGCTCAGGTCCCGTTTACTCTCTGACCAATAACGACATCCCTTAACTCAGTAAACACAAAGTACACTGCAGATGCTGTGGTCAGATCAACACGTAGAAACAAGCTGGAGGTACTCAGCAGCTCGGGAAGCTTCTGTGGAAAGGAGCAGTCAACGTTGCGGGCCGAGATCTTTCATCAGGACTGAATGGGTGGGTAGGGGTCCTATAAACCATACTACACATAGTGCTTTCCCCTTACATTCCTTCTTCACCTTTCCTGCCTAATCCCTCCCTGCTTCCCCTTCCCATCCCTTGATCTTTCCTCTGATTGTTTTTTCACCTGGCACCTACCCGCCTTCTCCTTCCCACCCACCCCACCCCCGCACCTCTTTATAGGGCTCCAAATCCCCTCCTTCTTCAGTCCTGACGAAAGGACTCGGCCCAAAACATTGACAGCTCGTTTCCACAGATGCTGCTCCACTTGCTGAGTTCCTCCAGCTTGTTTGTACGTGTTGATCCCTTAGTTCAGAATCATTGCCCTCCCACTTGTAACAACAAAGATCGCCTGAAACCCGTCAGGACAATGACACTTTCAGGGGACCAGTCCCACACCCCACCGCTTCAACTCCATACACTTCCACAGCTTGTTTCCTCTGACTCCTGTCATTGAGGTGAATGGATCCGAATAAGCGGCACACGGTCACAGTGGGAACTCGTAAACTCCTCACAGAGAGAGTCCGGAAGGGCAGTTGGGAAGGGGGTCCGGATCTAACGTGAGGGATGGAACCGAATAAAACATGCAACATTGAGGAGAACAGCGCAGAAACAGGCCATTCGGCCCACAATGTTGATCCAAACCAGCGAGAAACAAATCTGAAACACCCGAAGGCCGATTGCCCCTACTTGCAACATGTCAACATCCCTCCACCTTCCTCACATCCATGTGCCCATTCAAACGTCCCTCATATGTTTGCCTCTCCCATCATGCCAGGCAGCATCTTCCAGCTATCCCAGGTTCTCTTATCTTACCATCCCTGTCCTTCCTTCTAACAAGTAGATATCTATCCTGTACTCTGTGCAACTATTCATTGAACACCCTTTACGTGTCTGATATGGATTTGTCAGATAAAAAAGGTGTTCCCAATGAATTCATCGTAGTCGTGCCTTAGCACCTCCTATTCTGTTCTACTTGCATTTAAAACGCTCCCATAAGGAGAATGCCTCCTCTTGCCTAAAGCTATCCTGAAAGTTAAGGATTTGTGGTCACTGTTCCGTAACTGTTCACGCACTGAAAGGTCAGTCAATTGACCAGGCTTATTACCCTGCAGCAGGTGTCTTTTAGCCCCTCTTCTCGATGGACCATGGTTTAACAGACCCTCATACACAGACTTCTCAAATTCTGCTCCATCTAATTTCCTCTGTACTAAGAATGTCCCACATATATTAGGGAAGTTGAAAAGCCCCATGTCCACATCCCTATTATTTTTATACATTTCCATAATCTGGTTGAATATCCATTCCGCAACATCCTGATGGCGATCGGGGGTCTCTAGTACAATCCCATCAGTGTGATTGCACCTTTCCTATTCCTGACTTCTACACAAATCAACTCAGTCTGATCCCTCCCTTATGTCTCACCAGGGTGCAGTGGTGATACTGTCCCTGATACGTAGTGCAACCGTGCCTTCCCCTTCAAACCCCTCTTCAGCCCCTTCAACGCCACCTCCTTTATGCTCTCTGCTTTCTAAAACGTTGAAAACATGGTACATTAATCCCACATTATTTCAACAAAGTTCCAGTGATGGCGACACTATCGCAGGTCCAGGCACTGATCTACAATCTACGTTAATTAGAACACCATTTAGAACAGGGATGCCGAAAAACTTATTCACCCAGAGGGTGGTGGATATGTGAAATGCTCTGCACTAGAAAGCAGTGGAGGCTTCGGCTCTGGATGCTTTCAAGAGAGAGTTAGATAGAGCTCTTATAGATTGCGCGGTCAAGGGATATGGGGAGAAGGCAGGAACGGGGTACTGATTGTGGATGATCAACATTGATCACAGCGAATGGCGGTGCTGGCTAGAAGGGCCGAATCGCCTACTCCTGCACCTATTGTCAACTGTCTATTGTCTATGACCGTGACCGATCATACTCCAGGAAATAAAATATGCACACTTCAACTTATCCGTCCAATCACACCTGATATTTTGAATTTGCTGTTCATTGCATTCCCTGATATGTACCTTCTGGTCCGATCCTTTCCTTACCTGACCCGGACATCCGGATCCAGGCCCCCTACAGATCTGTTTGAAAGTCACAGATAGCTTCCCGACCAGCTGAGGAGCAATCCGTCCTTCTTGTGCAGGCCATCCCTTCCCCTGAAAAGTTTGCAATGATCCTAGAACAGGAAAACTGTCCCCCTACACCATGTTCTCAGCCGTTCATTCATCCGGGCGGTCACACCATTGCTAATTGCCCTGGCCTGTGGTACTCTGAGAAATAAGGAGATTACTATCCAGGAGGTCCTTCCCTTCAACCTCTGTGCTAAATATATATACCCACTGTGTAGGATCTCTTGCCGTTTTTCTACCTATGTCATGGGTGCCAATGTGTACCAGTACCTCTTGCTCCCAACCCTCACCCTTCGGAATATCCTGCAGCCGCTCTGATGCACCATGGACCCTCGCAATACAACAGCATGGTGTCTTATTTACACCCACAGAATCTGCTACCTGTCCCCCTGACCATCGAGCCCCGTGAAACACCGCACTGCCATACCTTTGCTTTCCTTTCTCAGAGAGCGGAGGTCAGTCAAGATGGCGCTAAACGGCAACGCCTTTGTTTGCATCTTCGGAAACTGCTCTATTTTCATCCTTATCATCTCAACTTTTTCCCGTTCAGGGTTTTTTTAAAGATCCTGACCTGGAGGTACACACTGACGTCGGTTCTTTCCGGGAATGCGACTGGCTCTCGGGGTGTCACGACTGGCCTTTATCCCACATGCAAAGGGCTGGCCCGAAGAGTTCGTCTCGCCTTTGGTGGACTAGGATCTCGGGGCTTTGGAGGCCGGCGAATCGAAAGTCGGTGTTTCGGACGGTCATGTCGTGAGAACTGGAGCATCTTCAGCTGTAAAACTCTCGCTCTAAAACTGTAACATCTTTTCTCCCTTATTTGGCAGAGAGAGAACCTGTGTCTGTCGAATACCGGGTGAACGCGCGATCTTTGGGTTCTGCAATCTTGTTTTTGCTGTTGCTTTTGCTGCACGCTTGACGACTCAGTGACAATTGCCGATGTCTTTTTCTGCTGCTGGGCGCAGAGCGGATCATTGCTACCTGCCGCATAAGCGCGGGAAGTGGGGTAGCTGGTGTTTGGTGGTAGTTTGGTGTTCCCACTCTTAACTGTCATTCATTCTTTGGGGCACTCCTCTGTTTGCGAAGAGAATGCAGTTCAAGAAGTATATAGTATTTATTAAATGTACCTTTGAAATATTTTAAACCTTGTAAACTTTCTGAGTCTTATATCAAATTTTAGTCCATTTGCTGAGACTCTCCAGCATTTTGTGCCAGTTTCCCTGAACGAAACCTGACCGTTTTTGGCATGAGAGGAAAACCACGGAAACAGCGGGAGGCCACGTGCACACAGTGGGACCATATAAGCGCCATAGAGATCAGATTTGAACTGGGTCACTAGAACTGCCTTTGGTCCTCCTTTAAACTGTGCCCAGCAGCACCGAAAGCTCAGTTCCCTAGGTTTATCCATTCGTCTGTCCGAGCGCTCGCTAGGTCTGTTACAGTCACTGACTGGCTCCTGCCACATCTTTGCCCCACGGTGACGCTCGCCCTTGTAACATCACCCAACTCCGCCCCGAGATCATCCCATCTCTCACGGAAATCTCAGCCGCCTCCCACACCTGCCCTCTGTTCTCCACAAACACTGCGGTTGTTCCTAAAGTAGCATGAAACCCAACTTTGCTTTCACATCACAACATCCTCAATACATCCTCCAAGTGTAATCACCTGGAACTCTTACACTCCCTCCAACCCGTGCTCTCGGAAGGTAATCACTGCATTTCCAGCCGTTCCTTCTCAGACTTCAAGCCTGACAATCTCTGCTGAAGCATCTCTGCTGAAGCATCTCTGCCCCCCGATCTCCAACCACTCCCGATTGTTCTACCAAACCGGGTATCTGGATGTTTCTGATCAGCGGCTCTAATGCCATGTATCCCGCAGTCAAATTGGATTCATAATGCTCCCGTACTGCCCCCATTAAATTCAGACCGTCTTCGCCCATCTACAGAAACAATAAATAACATCTACTTCATCTTACTGTAAACTGCACACAGATTGTCCCGACAAGGCTCGACTCACCCACATAACCCAGAATCAGCAGCAGAACCGTCAGCTCAGCCAGTGACATTCTGGAAATGAAAAGTAGGAATTAACGCAGAAATGACACACTGAGGATTATGTAGACATGGGGATGGAGAGTGAGGATAGAACGGTATACCCACCTGTAGTTTGACAGATGCATTCGTCTCTCACTGCAATCACGCCGACAGAGGGGGAAGCATATATTTTTTTTTACTTCACTGAGACCCATGGATATAGATGAAAATTTCCTAGTTGAAACCCCATAGACAATGGTAGGATCTCCTTTGCACCTTCATTGAGACTCCAAGGACAGAGGTGGGACCTGCTTTACTGGGAGCTCACGGACAGTGGTGAGATCTCCTTTTCTCCTTCACTAGAACCACACAGACCGCGTGAGATCTCCCTCAATGAGGCCAAACAGACAGAGGTAAGACCAATTTCTGAGATGCCATGAACAAGAGGTAAGATCTCCAGCTTTCCATCACTGAGGCGGAGTGAGCATAGACGGAGCTGAGAACTCCACGACTGCAACCCCACAGAAAAATAAAACATGAAATATCATTCAGGGAGACCCAACAAATGTAGGTGTCACATCACTCACTGCGATCCCAAAGACAGTGGGAGAAGACACAAGATAAACGGCCACACACATCGATAGTGTTTCAGTACATGGAGTAATGGGAGTGGACCGTGTGCAATGGTGAATAAGTTTAGAGGAATTATTATGATATATGCAAGGTTGTTTGTACCTAGTCAAATCTACCTTTATCCAGTCCATAATTTTCCATACTTCACTCAGCCATGATTCGCATCGCATCCACTTGTCCAAATCTTTCCTAAATGTCACTCTACACGCACTTACGACTTCTGTTGAAAGCTTGTTGCACTGACAAGAACCTCTGAGTTGTACCCCCCATCATCAGATTCCTTTTAACAATGTTATCTTCGCGCTAAACATACCAGTGAAGAAATTCCTAATGTATTCAAACTTCCTCTGTCCTCAAGCTCCTTACTACGATTCAAAAGGCAGAGGTGCGATATTCCTCAGTGAGAACCCATAGACAGTACGATGTCCCTCATGAACTCACAGCAGATGAGATCTCACTCACTGAGATCTTTCAGAGGTCAGATCACCAAAATAAGTTAGATATGGCCCTTGTGGCTAAAAGGATCGGAGGGTATGGGGAGAAAGCAGGTACAGGGTTCCGTGTTGGATGATCAGCCATGATCATACTGAATGGCGGTGCAGTCCCTGGACAGAGGTGTGAAATCACTTATTGAAACCTCACAGGCAAATGATGAGCTCCATCCATCGCCCAGCAAATGAAATGCTCTCTCTCTCTCTCTCTCTCTCTCTCTCTCTCTCTCTCTCTCTCTCTCTCTCTCTCTCTCTCTCTCTCTCTCTCTCTCTCTCTCTCTCTCTCTCTTTCTCTCTCTCTCTCTCTCTCTCTCTCTCTCTCTCTCTCTCTCTCTCTCTCTCTCTCTCTCTCTCTCTCTCTCTCTCTCTCTCTCTCTCTCTCTCTCTCACTCTTCTGTTTTACTGGTTAGACCAGATACGTGGATGTGTGCTCACTTGTGACTCCCAGTGAGGTGATGGTGTGCGACCTGGAAGGAAATAGGGCCACCTACGACCTTTTGACTCTCTGCTATAAACGGTGTTAGATTAAGCGACACGACACTGGCTACTTTGCGTATCAGCTTATCGATAAGCTGGGTGGCGGAACGTTTCTGTAAAAATAATCCAATGCAAATAAACAGCATTTATCCTGAGGCTCTGTAGTGAAGAGCCTTTTGTTCTCAGTCAGTGAGCTTCCTCTAACAACCACGGGTTCTGTGATAAGCAAATGAGCCGGAATTAACACAGGTTTTGGAGAGAAAATAGTCACAGGATTAGAGTTGTCAGGTTTATAATGGATCAGAATGTTCGATTGGATGTGTCTATCGTCAGTGGTTGAGAGCACGCATTAGCAGGAATCGATACAACATAAACCCCTGGTGAGGTTGGCAATGCTTCAGTACTGGAGTGATGGGTGTGTTTCGTGTGCAGGGTCGACAATGGATAACGAATTTAGAGAAAATGTTATGAAAAATTGGAAGATGTTTCTACACAGATGCAAGCATGTAATCACATTGGCCCACCACAGCCTGTTTACCTCAGACTGCAGGAAGGGACACCAGTAGTTGGGAAGGCAAATGAACATGGACATTTATGGTATGGTGGTGCTGGACAGAGAGTGATGGAGTACCACAGCACAGTAAAAAGAACTACCACACATCAAGTCCATGCCAACATATTCTCATCTCTCTGCATCCAGCCCATAGTCCTCCATACCTCATGATCCATGATCTCTTATCTCATCCAGCTGTCCAAACGTTCCCTAATTTTTTCTATTGAACGTGTATCTAGGACTTCTGTTGGTAGCACGTTCCACTCACAGGAACCTCTGAGTGAAAATACTTCTCTGATTTCTCTTAAATATGTTATACTTCACACTAAGCACATCAGTGAATAAATCCCTAATGTAGTCAAACCGTCTCTGTAGCTCAGATCCTGAAGTACCGACAACACCCTTGTAAATCTTGTCTGCATTCCTTCAAGTTTATTGATATCTTCTCTATCGGTACACATTACTGTGAAATGCATTTCACTAACATTTTTTTAATATAATTTCAACATACCTACCAGCACCTGCATTCAATGCCCTGATTTATAAAGGCCCATGTACTTAGGCTCTCCTTACAGCTGTACATCTACCCGTGACGCTGATTTCAAGGAAATATTGATCTGTATTTCCATGTACACCAAACATTCACTGTTGCATTGTGTGTTTCCCTCCCAAAATTGCAATACACCACCCTCACCGGCAATGAATTCAGTCTGTCCACTTTCAGTCCATTTTCCCATTTGGTCCAGTTAACACTGTAAGCATTAATAGTCTTCTGCACTGTCCATTTCCCCCCATCCCCACAATTTCGTAGTCAGTAGAAAATTTTGCTGATCCAGTTTAAAGAAGACTAAGGGTAAGTCTAGGTAATTTATCAGTGAAGGGTATGATTGGCACAGTGTTGTGGGCCGAAAGGCCTGTAGTGTGCAATAGGTTTTCTGTGCTTCTGAGTTTCTTTTACAAACAATGGATCTCAGCACTGAGCTCCGCTGACACCACTAATCACAGGCCTGTTGTTTGTGAGCCGAGTACCTACTACCACTCTCAGGCCTCTGTCCATGCAGAAGGTTGCCTACAGACTTGTTAAATTCCAGGTAAAGAATGTCAAACACAATGTGGTTGTGTAATGCACCCAGATTTGGGGTGTTGTGAAGCATGAAGTAGAATATTATGAGAACCTCTCAGTGAAGTCTCCCTCCACCCCCCCCCCGCTCCAGCTTTCATTTAAATATGTTATATTCCCCGCTAAACATAGCAGTTAATAAATTCCAGATGTTTTCAAATGTTCACTGTCCTCAAGTTCCTTACTGCGAATCCAAAGAAAGAGATGAGACCTCCCTCAGTGAGAACACACAGGCAGTATCTCACAGACCAAGATCTGACAGAAAACAGATCTCCCTCTCGCCCTTACTGGGATCCCACTGATACGGAGATCACCCTCAGTGAGATTCCACAAACATTGATAACCCACAAACAGAAGTAAGATCTCCGTTGAAGGGGAATATTAGATTTTATAGAATGTTACCTGTGTTACTGCACCTACGTTACAGAGCAGGGTTGAACAAGTTAGGTTTTTATTCTTTGGAGTGGTGAAGGCTGAGAGGGTTCATGATAGAGGTATTTAAAATTATGATTGGGATAGATAGAGTTGACGTGGATAGGCTTTTTTCACTGAGAGTAGGGTAGATTCAAACAAGAGGACAAAAGTTTGGGGGCATAAGTTTAAGGGTAACACGAGAGGGGAATTTTTTACTCAGAGTGTGGTATCTCTGTGGAACAAGCTTACTGTAGAAGTGGTAGAGGTAGGTTCAACATTGTCGTTTAAAAAAATGTATAGGTATATGGACAGGAAAGGAATGGAGAATTGTGGGCTGAATGCAGTTCGGTGGGACTAGGTGAGAGTAAGCGTTCGGTACGGATTAGAAGGGCGGAGATGGACTGTTTCCGTGAGTGAGGTTTGTGTGTGGAGTGCACTGCCTGAGTCAGTGGTGGAGGCAGATACATTACTGAAATTTAAGAAACGACGAGACAAGAATATGGAAAACCTAAGGTGGGGGTGGTTATATGGGAGGCAGGTTTTAAGAGTCGGCACAACATTGTGCCGAAAGGATTGTACTGTGCTCTACTGTTCGAAGTTGTATGTTCTATGAAACCACACTGACAGAGACAGTCCACAGATGGAGTGAAATCTCCTTGTCCCCTTCACTGTGATCACAACTACATGAGATTTCCTTGACTGAGACGATGGACAGAGCTGAGAAATCACTCCCTAAAACCTCACCGATTGATAGGAGCTCCATTTATTTTACTTACAGACGGTTTGTCTCTCTCTACCTCGGACGTCCATCCCCCGCGCCCAGCACAGCGCGCGCGCACACACACACACACACACACCCAGCACAGCGCGCACGCGCACACACAAACACACACACACACACACACACACACACACACACACACACACACACACACACACACACACACACCACACACCCACACACCCACACACACACACACACACACACACACACACACACACACACACACAACAATAACAACAACAAAACAAATGCACAGGATCAATCATTTGTGTCTACTCATTTGTGACTACCGGTGATGTGATTGTGTACGAATTGGAAGGAGATAAGACCACCTACGACCTTTTCTCTCTCTGCTGTGAGCAGTGTTAAGCTAGACGACACGTCCCTGACTACCTTCCGCGTCAGAATCTCAAATCAATGAATCTGCAGCTGGGCGGCGGAACAATTTATGTATTATTGTAAAAAAAATATGCAATGCAAATAAGTTCCTTTTATCCTGAGGCTTTGTAATGAGGAGCTTATTGTTCTCAGTCAGGGAGCTTCCTCTAACAACCACGGGTTCAGTGATAAGCAAATGAACAGGAATGATCAGAGGTTCAGGGGAGCAAATAGTCACATGACTACTGTGTCAGGTTTATAATGGGCCAGAATGGTGGCCTGGAATATGTATATTGTCTGCGATATACAGCACGCACTAGCAGGTGTAGGCGCTGAATGAATTCCCAGTCAGGTTGGCAAAGGGACTGCACTGGAATAATGGGAGGGTAAAGTGTACAGGATCTATAATGGAGAAGGAATTCAGGTAAAATATCTTGAAATATGCAAAGATGTTTGTCCACTGATGCAAGCATGTATTCTCACTGGTCCATTTAGGGTGTTTATCTCAAACTGCGGAAGGGTCAGCAGTAGTCAGGGAGGCAAATGGCACATTGGTATTTATCGTATGGGAAGTGTTGGCAGAGAGTTATGGAGCACTACAGCATACAGGAACTTCAGCCTATCTCTTCCATGCCAGCCTACCTTTCTGTCTTGTCCCATCCCCCTGCACCCAGACCATAGCCCTCCATACCTCATTGACCCAATATCTCTCATCTCATCCAACTGGCCAAGCTTTCCCCAATGTCATTATTGAACGTACATGTACGACTTCCGTTAGTAGCTTGCTCCACTCATAGGAAAGTCAAGTGAAGTTTCACCTCTGATTCCTCTTAGTTAGTCTTATCCTTTCCACTGAACACACCAGTGGATACATTCCTAATCTGGGCAAACAGTCCCTGCAGCTCAGGTCGTCAAGTACGGACAAGCCACTTGTATATTTTGTCTGCATTCTTCCAAGCTTATGGATATCTTCATTATCGGTAGGTGAACCAGAACTTCACGCATTACTTTCACTGACATATTTTACAATTTCAACATACATCCAAACTTCTGCACTCAATGCCCTGATTTATAAAGGACCATGTACCTAAAGCTCTCTTTACAACTTCATCTACCTGTGACGCTAATTTCAAGGAAATGTTGTTCTGTATATTGCAGAAACGCCTAACATTCACTGTCTTACCGTGTTTTGTCCACCAAATTGCAACATCTTACACTCACCAGCAATGAATTCGATCTAGCCCTTTTCAATCCATGGTGCAGATACGACTGACAGTATTAGTAGACCCCCTCCGTGCAGGAGCCCTCATGTTGCCCTTAAACGTTTCACATTAATCGACTTCCTCGCCGTCCATTCCACTCACAATCTTGTAGTCATCGGCAAATTTGCTGATCTAGTGTACTACATTATCATCCGAATTCTTGTTACAGACGACAACCAAAGGACACAGCACTGATCTCCGTTGATACCATTAGCCACAGGCCTATAGTTTGTGAGCTGCCTACCTACTACCTCTCTCTGGCTTGTCCCACCCAGCCTTTGTTGAATCGAATGGAGTCCTTCATCCTGAATGCCTAGCGAATTAAACTTCTGACCAATCTTCCATGTGATAGCTTGCATAAAGACTTATTAAAGTCCAGGTAAACAATGTCAAACACAATGTGGTTAACTTGAGCAGCAAATTGTGTAATAAATCCAGTTTGGTGGTGCCGTGTGTGGGTGCAAGAATATCATTGTTTGCAGCGGATCTGGTACACCTGGAGAATTGGGCTGAAAAATGTGATGGAGAGTACACTGACTGTTAGCATCTTTTCCTAGATGCCTAAAATACTGCAGCCAACGCGGCCCAGTCCATTACGAGTAGGACCCTCACTAGCATTGAGCACGTCTCTATGGAGCATTGTCACATGAAGCAGCATCCGTTATCAAGGCCCTTCAGCATCCAGGCCATGGTTTCTGCTCACTGCTGCCATTAACAAGAAGGTACAGGATCCTTAGTACTCACCATCATGTTCAGGAAAGCTTATTACCCCTCAACTAATAGGCTCTTGACCTAGAGGCTATAAATCTACTCGACACATCACTGAACCTTTCATCTCATGATCTCAATACTGATTACTTTGTTATGTGTGTATTATTATTATTATTATTATTATTATTATTATTATTATTATTATTATTATTATTATTATTATTATTATTATTATTATTATTATTATTATTATTATTATTATTATTATTATTATTATTAATTGATTTTTCTCTTTGTGCATTTGCATGTTTTATTGTCACTTCCACAATGGTTGTTTGCTCATCCTATTGGGAGTCGTACTGTACTGAATTTACATAGAAACATAAAGACACAGAAAACAAAATGCACAATACAGACCTTTGGGCCCACACTGCTGTGCTGAACATGTCTTGAAAACGAAAATTACCTAGTGTTACACATAGCCCTCTATTTTGCTAAACTTCATACACCTATCCAGGAGTCTTTTAAAAGACCCTATCGTATCTGCCTCTACCCCCATCGCCAACAGCCCATTCCATGCACACCACTCTCTGCGTAAAAAAAAAATACCCCTGACATCTAGTCTGTACCCATCCAGAAGCACCATAAAACTATACCCTCTCGTGATTACCATTTCACCTCTGGGGAAAAAAATCAAAATATTTAAAATAAATCTGACTATCCACACGATCAATGCCTCTCATCATCTTATACATATCTACTCTCCGTTGCTCCAAGAAGTAAAGGTTACATTCGCTCAACCTATTCTCGAAAGGCACGCTCCCCAATCCAGGCAACATCCTTGTAAATCACCTCTGCCCCCTTCCCTGATTTTAAGTTCCCTTGCCCCCACCGCCTTATTTTCACCATGGCCGTCCAGTCCCGATACAACTCCGTCCCCCACCTGGACGGTCTCAAAGCTCTTCGCTTCCTTTTGGATTCCAGACCTAACCAATTCCCCTCTACCAACTCTCTTCTCGTCTAGCGGAATTAGTTCTTATTCTCAACAATTTCTCCTTTGGCTCCAAACACTTCCTCCAAACCAAAGGTGTAGCCATGGGTACCCGCATGGGTCCTAGTTATGCCTGGCTTTTTGTCAGCTTTGTGGAACAGTCCATGTTCCAAGTCTATACGATATCCGTCCTCCTCTTTTCCTTCACTACATCGACGACTGCATTCGCGCTGCCTCCTGCACGCATGCTGAGATTGACCTCATTACCTTTGCCTCCAACTTTCACCCTGCCCTCAAATTTACCTGGCCCTTTTCCGACACGTCCCTCCCACTTCTTCATCTTTCTGTCTCCATCTCTGGAGACGGCTTATCTACTGATATCTACTATAAACCTACAGACTATCACAGCTCTTTCCAGCATGTCTCTTGCAAAAATACTATCCCCTTCTCACAATTCCTCCGTCTATGCCGCATCTGCACTCAGGATGAGGCTTTCCATTCCAGGACGAAGGAGATGTCTTCTTTTTTTAATTAAAGGGGCTTCCCTTCCTCCACCATCAAATCTGCTCTCAGACGCATCTCCCTCATTGCCTGCACATCTGCTCTCACCCCATCCACCCGGCACCCCACTCTGGATAGGGCTGCCCTTGTCCTCAGCTACCACCCCACCAGCCTCCAGGTCCAACGGATAATTCTACGTAACATCCGCCACCTCCAACAGGATCCCTCTACCAAACACATCTTTCCCTCCCCTACTCTTTCTGCTTTCAGCAGGGATCGCTCCCTAAGCGACTCACTTGTCCACTCGTCCCCCCCATCCCTTCCCAGCGATCTCCTTTCTGGCACTTATCATTGTAAACGGAACAAGTGCTACACCTGCCCTTACTCTTCCTCCCTCACCACCATTCCGGGCTCCAGACAGTCCTTCCAGGTGAGGCCACACTTCACCTGTGAGTCGGCTGGTGTGGTATACTGCGTCCGGTGCTCCCAGTTTGGCCTATTATATATTGTTGAGACCCGACGCAGACTGGGAGTCCGTTTCGCTGAGCACCAACGCTCGGTCCGCCAGAGAAAGCAGGATCTCCCAGTGGGCATAGTTTTTTAATTCCACGTCCCATTCCCAGTCTGATATGTCTATACATGGCCTCCTCTACTGTTAAAATGAATCCAAATTCAGGTTGGAGGATCAAGATCTTGTATACCGGCTGTGTAGCCTCGAATCTGATGGCATGAAAATTGACTTCTCTAACTTCCGTTAATGCCCCTCCTCGCCTTCTTACCCCATCCCTGATATTTTTAGATTCCCCCCTTTTTCCCTCTCTTTCTGCCCATCACGCTGCCTGTTATCCATCTCCCTCTGGTGCTTCCCCCTCTTTCTTTCACCCGAGGCCTCCCGTCCCATGATCCTTTCCCTTCTCCAGCTCTGTATCTGTTTCGCCAATCATCTTTCCAGCTCTTAGCTTCATCCCACCCCTCCGTTCTTCTATCATTTCGCTTTTCCCCCTCCCCCTACTACTTTCAAATCTCTTATTATCTTTCCTTTCAGTTAGTGCTTCCCCTTATAGATGCTGCCTGGCCAGCTGTGTTCCACTAGCACATTGTGTGGGTATTGTCTGCACCCTCCCTATCGGTTCTACATCCTTCCTGTAGTGAGGTGACCAGAACTGAGCACAATATTCCGAGTGGGGTCTCACCATGGTCCTATATAGCATTAACATTACCTGTCGGCCCTTAAACTCAATCCCAGGGTTGATGAAGGCCGATGACTTCTTAAGCACTGAGTCAAGATGAACAACAGCTTTGACTGTCCTATGGATTCCAAACTCAAGATCCCTCTGATCCTCCACAGTGCCAAGAGCCTCATCATTAATACTATAATCTGCGATCATATTTGACCTACAAAAGTCAGCCATCTCATACTTAGCTGTTTGGAATTCCATCTACCACTTTTCAGCCTAGTGTTGCATCTTATTGATTTACCGCTGTAACCTCTGACAGCCCTCCACACCATCCACAACACTCACAACCTTTGTGTCATCGGCCAATTTATTAACCTCTCCCTCCTCTTTCTCTTCCAGATCATTTATGAAAACACAAAGAGTAGGGTTCCTAGAATAGATCGCTGAAGCACACCACTGGTGATCGACCACCATATAGAATATGACCCGTCCACAACCACACTTTTCTTTCTGAATCCACAAAACAAAGTCCCCTTGGAAACCATGCCTCCTTACCTTTACAATAAGCTTTGCATGGGGCACCTTATGAAAGACTCTGCTGAACTCCATTCACTACATCTACTGATCTACCTCTCTGACTGTGTTTAGTCACATTCACAAAATAATCAAATCAGGGTTCAATTGCGCTTTTTTTTTCCTATTTACTGTGTGAGTCCACAAGCAAATTAATCTCTGTGTTTTATATGGTGACATGCAAGATATTTATAATGAACTTTGAATTTTGAACTCCGAACTGCTTAGAATCGACCTGCTTAGACCTGACTTGTGTCTCCCTTTTCTTTACCGGGTCCTGAGTATCTCTCGATACAAAAGTTCCCTGAACCTGTTAGCTTTCCCTATTATTATCAGATGAACATGCACTCAATATTCCACTTCTGATATCCTCCTATTGCCAAGTGTCTCTTACTTAACCGAATCCACATCCAGCAGATCCCTTCTGATTCAATCAAATGTATATTTTCTCCAGTTTAGAAATTCAGTCTGAGGTCAGGTCTTATCCTCCTACGTAGCTGTCTTGAAACTAATGGAAATGTGATCACTGGATTCACCCAGAGACATAATTCTGCCGTCTGGTCTGTCTCATTCCCAAAGAGGAGATCAAGCATCACGTTCTGTCGAGTTGGAAGTTCTTCATATTGATGAAGAAAACTTTCCTGACCACATTGGACAAACAATATCCAAACCCTCCCAACCCGCAGTTGGGAGTTTAAACAATCAGGTCTGTTCACTTTGTGTACATCGATGACATGTTCATCTATGAGAGTTTCATGCTACATGCACAGATTGACACCTCACTAATGGACACTCTGCTATCGCTGGCTACAATCTTCCCCAAATCTGCTTTGAAAACACCTTTGGTTTTACCTTCACCAATTCTAACAGTGATATTTCATGATATCCATCCTTGTCACTCAAATGTCCTTGTTAACCATTCTGACACTTTTCATACTTACTGTATTTATCTCACTCTGCCTGTGAAATATCTCCTTTCTTCAGTTTACCCAACCCTCAAAATTTCCCTCAACATCACGTGTTCCTTGATCTTGTTACCTTTGGCTCTTACACTAATGGGGATATGACAGTTATGGCTTGTGTTATTTTTCGGTAAAACATAGTGGCTGAATTAGACCATTCGGGCCATCGAGTCTGCTCTGCCATAATGCATGCCTTTTCCCGTTAACCTTCAATACCCTTACAGATCAATAACCTATTAATCTCTGCTGTAAATATGCCCAATGACATAGCCTTCATAGCTACAAAGGGCAACGAATTCCACATATACACCACTCTCTGGCTAAAGAAATTTCTGATCACTGTTCTAAAGGGATGTTCTTCTATTCTGAGGACTGTCTGATTTTAGTGACCCCGATTGTATGATACATCGCCTCCACATCCACTCAGTCTCTGTTTATAATGCAACTGGCTTTAATGAGATCCCCAATTTTTACAAGCTCCAGTGACGACAGATCCAGAGCTATCAAAAGCTCCTCCCTTTCATTAACGAAATCATTCCAATGAACATTCTCTGGACCCTTTCCCATATCAGCAGATCCTTTCTCAGATCAGGGTCCCCAAACTACCTGCAATATTGCGAATGTAATCGAACACACGTCACATAAAGCCTCATCATTACATCCTTCCTTTGATTTTCTACTCCTCTCGAATTAAATGAAAATATTGCATTTGCTTTCCTTATAACTTATTTAACTGGCAAGATAATCATGAGGAATCCAGCTTCCTTTGCAGCCCTGGACAAATCTGCTCGCCACAGTTCCCGAAGAGACATTGGATTGCATAGTAGGAGAGGGATATCTAAAGGAGCAAGTGGAGTCGCTCGGGACGTTCCGCATGCCATAGTTCCTGAGGAGATTTTGTATTGTGCATAAATAGGCACTTGCAAACGATATATAACATTATGTTTAAGCGAGCTGTGTGTGGCCCCGTGCTGGAGTTAGGAGAGAAGGGGTGAAGATTTTGTCATCCCGATGCAAGGGAGCTTTGATTTTAAACTGGAGTTGCGGGTGTGAGTTGAAAACATGAGTGATGGAACCCGTCGTAGAGTGGGTGCGGGGAATGATGTTGTGATGCCTGCAAACAGAGTCAGAACTGAAAAGTTGAGCCCAGCGAGGCGAATATTCTGAGTTGTGTGTGTTTCAATGCGTATTGCAATGCAAGGAGTATTGGCAGAGAGACTGGTGTGGTCACCATGTGAATCATGACTCTATTGAGACATGGTTGCAGGAGGAACTGATACTCCACTATCGGCTCAATGTTCCAGGGATACACTGTTTCCGACATGACAGAGCAAGGGTGTGCGAACCTTGATCTCCTGTTGGGGAATGAGACGCTGCAGGTCATGTTTGATTACGGGAACGAGTTTGCTAGTTCGAAACTCTACCCACAGCAGAAAGTTTGCAAAGAAGTAGCTGGATTCTAACCCAGAATCAGACGCCTCGAAGTTCGAGTCTTCAGTTTAAAGGCAATTAAGGTGCACATTGTTCTGCTCCTCGGTTGACGTTCCAAATCATCTACGAGAGTTTCATGCTACATGCACAGATTGACACCTCACTAATGGACAATCCGCTGTCGCTGGCTAGAACTTTCCCCAAATCTGATTTGAAAACACCCTTGGTTTTACCTTCACCAATTCTAACAGTGATATTTCATGACATCCATCCCTGTCATTCAAATGTTAAACATTCTGATACTTTTCATACTGACTGTATTTATCTCACTCTGCCTGTGAAACATCTCCTTTCTTCGTTTTATCCAACCCTCAAAATTTCCCTCAACATCTCGTGTACCGTGATCTTGTTACCTTTGGCTCGTACACTAATGGGGACATGACAGTTTTTCGGTAAAACATAGTAGCTGAATTAGAGCATTCGGGGCCATCTTGTCTGCTGTGCCATAATGCATGCCTCTCCCGGTAACCTTCAATACCATTACAAATCAATAACCTATTAATCTCTGCTGTAAATATAACCAATGAGTTAGCATTTCTGATCACTGTTCTAAAGCGATATTCTTCTAGTCTGAGGACCATCTGATTCTAGTGACCCCCATTATATGATACATCCACTCCAAGCCCAATCATTTTTACAAACTCCAGTGAGGACAGATCCAGAGCTATCAAAAGCTTCTCCATTTCATTAACGAAATCATTCCCATGAACCTTCTCTGTACCCTTTCCAATATCAGCATATCCTTTCTTGGATCAGGGTCACCAAACTACCTGCAATATTGCGAATGTAGTCGAACAAATGTCACACAAAGCCTCAGCATTACATCCTTCCTTTGATATTCTACTCCTCTCGAATTAAATGCAAATATTGCATTTGCTTTCCGTACAACTTATTTAACTGGCAAATTAATCATGAGGAATCCAGCTTCCTTTGCTGCTCTGAACAAATCTGTTCGCCACAGTTGCCGAAGAGACATTGGATTGCATAGTAGGAGAGGGATATCTAAAGGAGCAAGTGGAGGCGGTCGGGACGTTCCGTATGCCATAGTTCCTGAGGAGATTTTGGATTGTGCATAAATAGGCACTTGTAACGGATATATAACATTATGTTAAAGCGAACTCGCCATTCTGTGTGTGGACCAGTGCTGGAGTTCGGAGAGAAGGGGTGAATATTTTGTCATCCCACAGCAAGGGAGCCTTGATTTGAAACTGGAGTTGCGGGTGTGAGTTGAAAACATGAGTGATGGAGCAGATCGTAAATTGGTTGCGTGGAATGATGTTGTGATGCCTGCATACAGAGTCAGAACTGAAAAGTTGAGCCCAGCGAGACGAATATTCTGAATTGTGTATGTTTCAATGTGTATTTCAATGCAAGGCGTATTGGCAGAGAGACTGGTGTGGTCACCACGTGAAAACATGACTCTATTGAGACATGGTTGCAGGAGGAACTGATACTCCACTATCGCCTCAGTGTTCCATGGATACACTGTTTTCGACATGACAGAGCAAGGGTGTGCGAACCTTGATCTCCTGTTGGGGAATGAGACGCAGCAGGTCATGTTTGTTTACGGGAACGAGTTTTCTAGTTCGAAGCTCTACCCAGAGCCGAAAGTTTGCAAATAACTAGCTGGAATCTAACTCACAACCACTCGCCTCGAAGTTCGAGTCTTTAGTTTAAAGGCAATTAAGGTGCACATTGTTCTGCTCCTCGGATGACGTTTTAAATTGCAGAAAGGCTAGTCTTCACCTTATCAGAAACGATGTGGCAAGTGCCGATTGGTACAGGTTATTTTCTGGCAAAAAGTATGATTTGCATGTGGAGGCTTTCAAAGATGAAATTTTGAGAGAACAGAGTGTGTGCGATCCTGTCAGAATAAAAACAGCAAACATAAAAGATTTTGGAAACATTACAAGAGATATTCAGCTCCTCGGTAGGAGGAGGAAAGGGGTGTACAATAAGTAGGGGATGGAACGAACTTTAGGTACCTGAGTAAAGGAAATGCCAGAGAGCACTTAAGGAGGAAATCAAAAGTGCTAAAAGAAGGCATGAGTTTGCTCTGGTAGACTAGAAGAAATATAATCCCACAGAATTCTGTAGCTGTATGAAGAACGAAAGGATAGCAATTAAGAAAACTGGCCCTCCTGAGGATCTTCCATGCATAGAGAAAAAAAAGATGGGGGAAACCAGATGCCCATACTCCTAATATTTCTAAGTTTTTATCAGATATATAACTTTCCCACAACTACCAACACCGCCACTTATCATTCACACACATGGCACAAAACTGTCAATTTTGCCATGCAAATCATTGACAGAATTTAATGTGAACAGAATTGGCCCCAACCAGCAGCAACTGCTGAACGAGCAACACTAGGGAACGGTAGCTAACCAGTAAAGTCCACTTTGTACCTACTCATTGTTTCTTTCCAATCAGCCAATATCCTATCATGCTTCTTCCGTTTCTAACGTCATCTGCGAAATCATTTAGACTTACGAAAAGTCCTTGCAATTAACATTTACTGACTCCTTTCCTGCCTGTTATTTCCGCAAATAATTCTAACAATTTCATCAAGAATGATTTCCCCTCATGGAAACCATGTGGACTACGGTCTATTTTATCACGTGTCTTCGAGCTCCCCAAAACCTCATTGTTAATAATAAATTGCAATGTCTTACCTACAGCTGACGTCATGCTACCTGTCTGTGTTCTGCCACTCTCCCTTCTTAAAGAGTGGAGCGATGTTTACAATTTTCAGACCTCCAGGACCATTCCGGAATACAATAACTGTTGACAGATCAATACAAATCCTTTATAATTCAGTAATGCCTGACGGTGCTGGGCGGTGAGGAAGAAGCTGTTGCTGAGACAATGAGTGCGTGGCCTCAAGCTCCTGTACCTCCTCCTGACGGTTGCAATGAGAAGCGGGCATGCTCTGGGCGATGGGTCTTTAATGCTGCATGCTGCCTTCCTAAACATCGCCTATTTGAGATGTCGTTGCTGTTGAGGAGGCTGGAAGCTGGATGAGTCTGCCACTTTCCGTGGCTTTTTGTGATCCTGAACAGTGGCACCTTCACCCAATAGCAGAGAGTGATGCAACCAGTTAGATTGCTCCCTGCCGTACACCTATCCGAAATTTGCCAAAGTCCTTCGTGACATATCCAGACTCCTCGGACTCCGAATGAATTATAGCAACTGCCTGCCTTCTCCGGAATTAATGATGGGTCCAGGGTAGGTCTTCACCGATGTTGACACCCAGGTACTTGAAACAGCTCATTGTTTCCTCTGCTGTTCCCTTAACGGAGACTGCTATGAATTCTCCGGACCTCTCCTTCCTGAAGTCTACAGTCAATGCCTTGGACTTACTGACGTTAATTACAAACTTTTTATTTTGACTGCACACTTCAAGCTGATCTATCTCACTCCTGTACATCTCCTCATCACCATCTGAACTTCTGTCAACAATAGTAGTGGAAATCGGGTTTCAGAGAAAGGCTGAACAAGTTAGGTCTTTATTCTTTGGATCGCAGAAGGTTGAGGGGGGACTTGATAGAGGTCTTTATAATTATTAGAGGGATAGATAGAGTTGACGTGGATAGGCTTTTTTTTTCCATTGAGGGGAGGGGAGATTCAAACAAGAAGACATAAGTTGAGAGTTTGGGAGCAAAAGTTTAGGAGTAACACGAGGGGGAATTTCTTTACTCAGAGAATGGGAGCAGTGTGGAACGAGCTTCCAGCAGAATTGTAGATCTAGTTTCGATATTGTTAGTTAAAGTAAAATTGGATAGGTATGTGCACAGGAAAGGAATTGAGGGTTATGGGCTGAGTACATGTCGGTGGGGCGAGGTGAGAGTAAGCGTTCGGCATGGACTAGAAGGGCCGAGATGGCCAGTTTCCGTGTTGTAATTGTTATATGGTTATCTGGCTATATGGCAAATTAATGGACGACATTAATCGGCAAAATTATACATATATATTTGAGACACCGACACCGACTCTGCCCTCCTACTGGGTTGCATTTTCGACATATTGTCGTCCGTAGTGAAAAAAAGACACAGATGCATAATCAGTTCATATTATCATCACTGATGCAACCACAAGCTGCTGTAAAAAGCCATCTCATAGGCATTCTAATATTTCCTTCTTTTCGGATCCAGTAGCAGCCTGAGTTTCCCAATCCACTTGCAAATTCAAATCCCGCACGGCCTTTTTGTGTTGTAGGACTCTGTGACTCTTTCTCCTCCGCTCGCAGCTCTACAGTCCTCCACTTTCTCGTTTTTCCCGTCCCTCCCACAACACGTAACATTCCAGCAATACCTTTTTTTTCAGCCTGTGACCTTTCATCAGATGTTACCTGTTCGATAATGAGAAAACCTCTCTGTTCTCAGTCTGTTCGCATTTGGTGGCAAATAGAACAGGGCAGAATTAACCAGACGGATGTCAGTATTAGAGTTGTAACAGCCACAGAAGCAAGTGTAAATAACTTGGAATGTTTTGCAGGCAAACTGAATTTTCACCCTCACAAAGAGCCGGACATCTCTTTGGCCCTCCCTCGCAAACCGCTACCCCCTTCTGTTTATCATCCTCTCTCTCTCTCTCTCTCCCTGTCCCACTTCACCGCCCGATTCCAGGAAGTCCTCTGACTTTTGTCTGTGGATGAATGTACACCTGTGGCTTTGAACACGTGATACCTGCGTGAGTGAAATGAATTGGCCTTTGTTCTCCATGTGTTTCCTGTTGCCTATAATTTCCCGTCTTTTGCCTCACTCCTTTCTTAAAGTGCGGAGTGGCATTTGCAAATGTACGTTTCCCTGATAGCATTCAAGAAGCTCATGGCTATTGAAAATTATCGAATACTAATGCCTCCACAATCATTTCAGACACTTCCTGATCTGTCGGCTACCAACCACCTTCTTCCCAGTATTGGCAACTGCTCTGACCTGTGCTGTCGACATCAAAATTCTGGCAGAGCGATGGTGCATTTTGCAATGACGATCAACACAAAATGCTTAATAAATTTGTCGGACTTTCTTAATTACGAACTTTTCAGAATCCTATTCTACCGTTGTTTTTATTTTAGTCACCGGACACCCAAAAACGCTTTCGATATTGTCTTTTATATCATTAGCTATTGTAACTTTTTATTTCATCTTTTCTTATTGCTCTTTTAGTTCTTATTTTTAATCCTTTAATTTCCTACAAATTATTCAGTTATTGAATAAGTTATGTTGGTTTTCAGCTTCATCCTCCATTTACACTAATTCTTCACCTTTGGCATTTATCTATCTTCATCTTTGGCATCTATCTTGTGCCTTGTGATTTATTCCCAGAGACACCAGGCATTGCTGCTCTGTCATCGTCCGTGCTAATGCCCCCTTCTAATCAACTTTGGCCAGTTGCACTCTCATGCCTATGTGGTACTGCACTGTCATACTCATATGATTGCACCTTCTATCTCCCAAACCCTAGCGTGAATTCTAATCACAGACTGATTATACATCAACAAATACAGCTTGCACTTACTGTCGCGTGCTCAATCACAAGCTGCTCTAAATGTCGTCGTGCAGAAACCCTACAAATTCCATCCTTTGGGATCCAAAACCAACCCAATTTTCCCAAACGTCCTGACCATTGAAACTTTTATGGCTACCATAACTTTGGCCTTTTAACATTCCCTATCTCTCCCCTACTGCAATCTATACGCCATATCCTCGTTACGACTGAGAGATGTGTATATAACTCCGACCAGCCTCTGTTTATTATTGTAGTTTCTTAATTTTATCCAAAAGCAGACTCTGTCTTCCTAATCCTATAAACCCATGTGTTGCAATGAGCGAATGAAGCGAACACAGACACGGAGATTGAGTTAGGATGCTTATGCGGACGTGAACGTTAAACAACAAACAGGAGGGATCTTGACACGGAGCCTTGACACAGACAGACGGAGTTTCATAGATAAACCTTGAAACTGGAGCAAACCTTACAGCACATGGTCCTGAGCAGCCGGGAAACGTGAATCAGAACACACGCAAAACCAAGGATCTGGCGGTAACCAAGTGGTTGTCAGGCCGGGATCCTTATGCTTCAGGTCTGGATGGAAATCAGGTGCGTTCTCTTTCAACAAAGAGAATTAGAAGCTAATGGGAAATTAACGGTCGGAACCGTGGTACAATCAAAGGAAATTAGGAGAACAATAGGAAATTGACTATCGGGACGTGACGATACCCCCTCCTTCCCATTCAACGGGAAACTCCAGGCATCCATGACACCACATTTTTAATCTGGCACGGCACTTAAAGCATCCAAATCTCAGATACCTTCTCGTTCTCAGTCCTGGGCCATGCCACCTCGATATGCTCTCAGTCATTTTAATGTGGAATGCAACAGGAATAACACGCAGTAAGGAGCACTACTTACGTACATGAAATAATAGACTAAAAGTCTCTATCCAATATACAGTTTAAGAGAGACAAATATGGATATAGGCACACTGTAAAATGACCCCGGTGTGGGTGTAATGCACTTCAAAAACTGTCGGATGAATTGAATATTATGCGTTGACATTGACTCTGAAAGACACCAACAGTCTGCTTAAAACTTCAAAGAGTCAGAGGGCAGGCGTCAGAGCAATTGCTCTTACTAATGAAAAGATGCTTGGGATGCTAAAATGGTTGACGGTAGATAAGTCACCCGGGCTATATGGACTCACCCTAGCATTCGGAAAGAGAGCTGAGGACATGCTAAAGTCATTAGTAACGACCATTCAAAAAATAACCAAATTCTGAAATTGTTCTAGCAGAATAGAAGATGGGAAATGTGTCTCTGGTCTTTAAGGAGGGCGGGAGACAAAAAGACATGAATTTATAAGTGAGTTACTCTGTCCTTCAATGGCCCAGTAAAAGTTCCGAACAAGCCAATCAAATCTCTAAAGACCTCAGAATTGCTGTCCACTGACGCTGCCAAATAACCTGGTGCAGTTTGAGCAATTCTGAAAGGTGAAATGGGGCAAGTCTTGCTTCATTCAGTTGTGTAAAGTTAATAGAAACTTATCCAAAAATTCTACTGGCTGTAATAGTTGCAAGGATCAATGAATAATTCTGATCTATCACTTATCATTTTTTGAGTTTTAGTTCTAATGTTTCACATTTCCCCTGTTTTGGGTTATTCTGTGGAATATAAGAAATAAGTGAGTACATTTTCAAGACACTGTACCATCCCTCCATCCACACTTGTCAGATCCTGTATAGGATAATTAAATGCGCATTTATTTCCAGACTATCCATCTCTCTGTCCCAGAACTGAGTTAAAATATCTTGACGTCTGTGCTGACAGGTCCCAAAGTTCTCGTCCACTGACACTTTACCCACCAGCTTTTCCAATACCCAGTGGGACTATATATGTACTGATACATCACCCTCTCCATGATACATTCTTCTTCATTCCTTATACGCAGAGGCAGTTCAATTCATTTTCTCGTCTCGTGAACCTTTAATTATCTCTCATCTGTGTTCTTTTTAATCACCTCCTTCCTGGAGAAACAACTATGCATGCCGCTTATCCATGCCACTCATGATCTGATATAATCTTATCAGATCATCCCTCAATTATCTACAAACTTTGGAATTTGCAACACTCTTTTAAATCAGGCCCACCAAGTTCAGAAGTATCTTGGTAAATCGTTGCTGCACCCTTTTATAATTTCATACAGTCCTTCCTACAAAAGAATGATCTACTTATTTCAGAATATTCAAAGCGTCGCGTCACACACGTGTTGCGTAAAAACAACAAAACTTCCTAATTCCTATCACAAACAAATGGAAATCTGCGGTTGCAGGAAATCAAACAACGCCACAATCTGCTGGAGAAACTCAGCACACTAGGGATCATCCATTGAAAAGTGTAAAGTTGACATTTCGGGCCGAGATCCTTCATCAGGACTGCAGGCATCTCAGCTTTTGTCCTGTCTTGTTCATAGTGCACCAACCGCCGCTACCGGGCTATGAACGTGCAGGGACAGAGTGTGTTTATGTGCCCTGCTCAGTCCCTAGACTGAGGCTCGATCTAACGACGTTCAGATCAAAGTCTTAGTCACTTGGCCACGCGCCACAGATTCTGTCTTCCTCTGCCGTGCTGACGAAGCGTCTCACCTGAAACATTGACTGCACTATTTTTCATAGATGTTCCCTGGCCTGCTGCGGCCCTTCAGCATTTTGTGTGTAGTTCCTAATGCCCATACTCACTCAGTTCCCTGAATGATGTAGTTTTTCATGATTAATTCCATCTGCGTCGCTGCTTTCTCTAAGCGATGTACTTGCGCTCCTCGGCGCCTCTGATCGATAGCACACCCCAGGGATCCAGCCTTCTCTCTATAAATCCTACACCAGTCTGGTTTCACAATGTGCATTGCTTCACATTTATCTGATTGAAGGACATTTGTCAAAGCTCACCCCACATTTCCAGATAATCTTCTTGTAAATGTTCATTGTCAGCTAGACAAACTACAACACCACCAACTTTAGTATCATTTGCCAACTAATTTTGCCTCATGTATTCACATCCAAATCATTCATATAAAGTTCAAAGCACAGAAGTCCCAGAACTAACCCCTGCGACACATCATCAAATTCAAGCCTCCTCTCTGAGAAACAACTTTCAAGTATTATACTCTGCTTCCTACCACTGAGGTAATTGTAAATCCTTTCAGCTCCCACTTTCTGGATCCCACGAAATCTAATCTTTTAAACTAATCTGCCAAGACGGACTTTTGATACATGCAGAGAACATCCACAATGCATTCTTCAATTACATTTGGAGGATGCTGTCCAAGTTACATGCCATCTTGCAAAATGACTCCCATCCACCCCATAATTTACTGGTTAGGCACAGGAGTACATTCAGCCAGAGACGGATTCCATCGAAATGCAACAATGAACGTCATAGGAAGTCGTTCCTGCCTGTGGCCATCAAACTTTACATCTCCTCCCTCGGAGTGTCAGACACCCTGAGTCAATAGACTGGTAATTTACTTGTAGTATTTAATTATGTATAGTTTTATATTGCTAAAATTCTAAACTATTCTTGGTCGTTGCGACTATAACGAAACCCAATTTCCCTCGGGATCAATAAAGTATGCCTGTTACGCCCTTTAAGAATTCTAAGGCATTTGTCTGACATTACTTTCTACACACAATCTTACAGACTGTTCCAAATCTGACACCGTCTCTCGAAATATTGGTGAAACCTATCCCATAAAACCCAATCCAGCAATGTACTCACCATCGATGTCAGGATGATAGTATTTTTGCTTGTTTTTGCTACTCTTTTTAAACAGTGGAATCAAGCTAAGCACTCTATAATTGTCCGATATCTCAGATGCGAAGCCAGCATTTCGAAGGGTGTCTCTGTAAGATGTTCTTTAATTTCCCACCAAGTCCTATTTGGCCAGGCCCTGGAGATTTATCTAACTTAATATATTATAAGATGCTAACAGCCCCTCCCTGTTAACTCATATGTGGTCCAAGACATCACTCATTTCCTTAATTACGTCACTCCCATCAGTTTCTACAAAATAGAAATTGAAGGTGTACATTCCCTATATATTCACTATATTTTTCTTTTCCCTTCGTTCCAAATAAGATGATCACGCTGATCTTTAGCAGCACCTTTTAATCCCGTAATGCCCCTTAAGCTCATGAGGTGTCTGGAGGATCTCTTGGTCATTGTCTCAGCTTGTCTGCAAGATGCTTCTCACGACCACTTTTCCCATCTCCCGAAACCATCGATACCTTTAATAACTCGTGTATACTTGCAGTTATCAAGTGACTAACTCGTACAATATTGCTGATGTGTTGTGCTTGATACCCTCTTTGTCAACTACAGCCCCGAAATCTCTAATAAATCAGGGTTCGTGAAAGTTACCAGTCTTGTCCTTCACCCAGTCAAACACTGCAATATCTCGCTTCCTGGCTCCCAACTGCTCTGGTCCTGCTCAGGGTCATGACGTATTAGCGGATTTCATTATTCGCCATAACTGAGATAGTATAGGGCCACCCCTGGTATAGGCAGCAAATACTTGCGAATTTTCCAGGATGCTTCCAATAAATTTTGCTCCGCTAAGCAGATATACTAAGAATCCCTGTCAATATTGGGAAAAATACAGCCAAGCGATACTCTGCTGCTGTCTCAAACTTCCCTAGCGTGCCAACAATTTCGTTTCTCTCTCTCATCTGACTAATCTTGACTAATCTGTTGGAGTTTTTTGAGGGTGTAGCAAGGATGTTAGACGAGGGTAAGCCAGTGGATGTAGTGTACCTAGATTTTCAGAAGGCATTCGATAAGGTGCCACATAGGAGATTGGTGAGTAAAATCAGAGCTCTTGGCATTGGGGGCAGGGTTTCAACATGGATAGAAAACTGGTTGGCAGGTAGAAAGCAAAAGGTAGCAGTGAATGGGTGTTTCTCGGACAGGCTGGAGGTGACTAGTGGGGTACAACAGGGCTCCGTATTGGGACCACAGCTCTTTACGATTTATGTCAAAGATTTAGATGAGGGCATTGAAAACTATATCAGCAAGTTTGCTGACGATATTAAACTGGGTGGCAGTGTGACATGCGAAGAGGACGTTAGGAGAATGCAGGGAGGCTGGGTGAGTGGGCAGATACTTGGCAGATGTCATTCAATGTGAATAAATGTGAAGTTATCCACTTTGGAAACAGGAACAAGAGGGCAGAATATTGTCTGAACGGGGTAGAGTTAGGTAAGGGAGAAATGCAAAGAGACCTAGGAGTCCTAGTTCATCAGTCAATGAAGGTGAGTGAGCAAGTGCAACAGGCAGTGAAGAGGGCAAATGGAATGTTGGCCTTTATTACAAGGGGAATTGAGTACAAGAGCAAGGAAGTCCTTTTGCATTTGTACAGGGCCATGGTGAGACCATACCTGGAATATTGTGTACAGTTTTGGTCTCCAGGTTTAAGGAAGGACAATCTGGCAATTGAGGAAGTGCAGCGCAGATTCACTAGGTTGATTCCTGGGATGGCAGGGCTGTCTTACGCAGAGAGATTGGAGAGATTGGGCTTGTACACACTGGAATTGAGGAGATTGAGAGGGGATCTGATTGAAATGTTTAAGATAATTAAAGGATTTGAAAGGATTGAGGCAGGAAATATGTTCCAGATGTTGGGAGAGTCCAGTACCAGAGGGCATGGATTGAGAATATGAGGTCAGTTATTTAAAACAGAGTTGAGGAAAAACTTCTTCTCCCAGAGAGTTATGGAGGTGCGGAATGCACTGCCTCTGAAGACGGTGGAGGCCAATTCTCTGGATGCTTTCAAGAAGGAGCTCGATAGATATCTGATGGATAGGGGAATCAAGGGATATGGGGAAAAGGCAGAGACTGGGTATTGATAGTGAAAGATCAGCCATGATCTCAGAAAGGCGGTGCAGACTCGAGGGGCCGAATGGTCTTCTTCTGCACCTATTGTCTATTGTCTGTTGTCTTATGATGGCATGTCAAAAACCTTTGGAAATTGAAGCACACAACTTCCAATGTTCCCCTTTGTCAACTTTCCGTTATGTCTTGAATAATGCGCAGTGGGAGGGAGGAAACTAATAGTATCCATGAATTGAAGTGCAGTGTCAGTGTCGCACAGGTACCTGCCCTTGAAGTGCTGGGACTCTACTAGTGTAGTGTAGTGTACTGTACTGTACTATCTGTATTACCGGCGGAGTACAGTCCCGGGAGTACAGTATTGAGTGTGCACAGGTCAGTGTCTTCACTGCACAGTTTTAAGAGTTTTATAGAACTGTGCCCGAGTACTGGAGCTCTAGATGTTGTAGTGCTCATTTTCCCGGCGGTCAAGTGATGACTGTTCTTGGATAGGCTCGTATGCAGGGCATGTTTAAACCAGAGTAACAACCTCCCCTTCCTCAACAAACTGAATTGCAGCAGCTTTTGCGTTTGATTTCTACTTCTGTTCTTTCCTGCCTGCAGTGCCAGAGCTATACTGGGGAGTGTCCATGCAGTCCGGAGCTGGAGTGTCGCTTTGTGTTCTTCCAGTGTTGCAGGTGGCTGGGCTGAGTAGAGTCTGTCCTGTGCTGTGTCTTGACAGTGCATTGTGCAGTCCTTCCAGCCCTTCTCTGCACAGCCAATCGAAGGTACTGGTAATCAGTGGCCCCAAAGTGCAGGGCTGAGCTTGTGGGTACGTGTTTTTCTATTTTGCTTCTATGTTTAGTTAGCTCTAATGGCTCGTGATAGAGTGCCGAACAGATTGTGGTTTGTATTATATTTAAATTTCTTTTCATTGCAGAGTTTGTATCAGTCTCTGGTCACACAGGAAAAAGCCAGTTAAATGTCGGCATATAATAAGAATCTCAGCCCTTCCAGTACTGTTCCATGGCTAGGCAGGTCGTTGTCTGTCCAACTGTTGTAAAGGCCCTTGTCTTACAGCATGCTGACATCAGTTGTAAACGGCAGTGCCCTTAAGGTACCGTGCTAATTATTTTCCAACGCTAACTGTGGAAGCACAGCACAGGGACAGATCTCTCAGTACATTGTGTGTGCTGGCCATGATCACAATATTAAATACATGTTTGCCTTCATGTGGTCTGTGTCCCCTCATGAACTACATCCCCTGAAGGATTTAGCCACCTTAATGCACTTTGACCTCAAATCACCTCCTCCCTCGTATCAACACGTCTGACAATATCACAGTATCCGCTTATTAATTTAATTCTGATTTTATTCTCTCTACTTGCCTCGTTCTCGCGCTCTCGCACGCCCTATCTCTCGCGATGCCTCTCTCACTTGCGCTCCCTCTCTCGCACTCACCCTCCGATGTCACATTGTCTCTTTCTCTCTCTCTCTACAGCGTCAAATAAAAGTAATGGCATTTTGCTTCATTTGTAAAGCAGTTGCAATTCCACATTGTGTGTCCATCTGTTTCAAAGACCGGTCCCCGTTCAACAAAGGTCTGTGTCCTTATGATGCCATGCTAGATATTGTCAGGGTATGCACCCTACCAGTATGGCAGCGGCTGGAGTAAAAATCTGCATTCTTACTGTACGGTGCCAGCTGTTCTGAAGGGAAGGTCAATTAAATTACTCCTGCTGGAAGATAGTTGAAGGTGGCAGAGAGAAGTAGAAGAAAAAGAGCTTGACATAAAGACGTGTTGTGCCGGGAGCAGGGGTCTTTGTTACAGGCGAAAATATACTCTGTATCAGACAGTGTTGTCAAAACCGGGAAACAGGGATTACAGGTTCGCCTGAAACTTCGATTGAATAAGAGCGGGAGGGGAGGTGCAAATTACGTTTCTATGGAAAAGAGTAAACAATCGACATTTGGGGCCGACACCATTCATCAGGACTCTGATTTCTGTGCGTTGTTTGTAGTTCTAGTATCTGCACATTTTCTCGCGTTCGCGTTGTAACTGTTGGTTCCACATTGGTTCCTCATAACATTGGTTCCATTTACCCGCAAGCGGGGGCACAGAATGGGGAGAATGAAGGCAGCTGCATTATCATACTTTATATCCTTAATTTATAACGTTTAAAGAGTTTCAAAATAAGATTCAGCGGGTATTGCACCGCATTCTTTAGTTCCGCTCGGAATTTGTTCTGAGTCAGGGCTTAAATACACTTGTTTGTGCAGAAACTGAGACCCTGCAGCATCCCTGACGTGTCTCCTGTTATGGAACGGGGATCCGTGACAGAGTAAATAAAACTCTTTGGAATGCGTTGAGAAATATAAAATACCACCTGAGTTACCCAGAACAGTATGAAACTACCCCTTATGCTGAAGAGCAAAACGATGGATTTGCGTCGGTTCTCCATCTCCCGGTCCTTGTCATTCTCTCCACTCTTTTATCCCCGGAGCCCCCCTCGGGTTCGACTGGCCGCTGGAATCCGCCTGACAGTCAGAATATTGAGCTGCAAAATCAGAAAGAATGGGACACAAGGGGTTAAAATGCGGTGAAACATCTCAAAAGCCGCCCATGCGGGAGACCTTTGGAAGCTCGGTGTATAAACACAATCCCAGGGAACACCGTCAATTATCACCAACGGCTCCGGTACAAATCCCCAGTGGACACTCTCCAAACAGGCCAGTACACTCACTGACCCGATAACCACAGCCGCCGTTCTCTCGGTGCAATATTTTGCTTTCAGCTTCTCACAGCAAATAGCCACAAATCGATCTACGGTGAAAGCGACAGTCAGCCAGACAGAGGTCGCAGTGCTCACATAAACCAGCCACCTATTGAGTCTGCACACAGGAGTGATGCGCAGAGATGATCTACGAAAGTAAATCGAAGAGGTCCACATCAGCAGGGGACTCGAGAGAACGACCAGGAGATCGACTGCTGCCATTCCCAATAGGTACAGAGTGACACATTTGGAGAGACCGCACTTTCCCCGGAGCAGGATCACAATCGCCAGCAAGTTCGCTGGAAGAGAGGCAGGAGACTGCAAGTTCAGATAATACTGAGCGGAAGCCATTACAGCTGTTTGAGTGGATACTGTAATGTTTTCACATTATTGTTGCATTTAGAGGTGGAAGGGTCGTCGCAAGGGCGCACAGGCGGCGTAGAAAAATGAGGTTATATCGTAAACTAAAGTAAATATGATCTGACAACTGATTCCTTACTGATGACCGAAACATGAAGTGGGAGCGAAAACTGTAACTGGGTAACTACCTTCACAGATTCAATAGTAGATGGAATATTTACTGCGGGCGTCTTCCCGTCTCATGTAGATGGAATTGATAAATCCGGCTGGTAATGACGGGAATCTTCCATTAGAAAATCATAAACTTCCATGGTGCTCCCTTTCAGCGATAGAACACCCGGGGACGGAACAGAAACAGGAAATGCTTGAAACATTCATCCAGGCAAACTGATTATGTAGACAAATAGTTCACGTGTCTCTCTTCAGTACTGTTCTCAGAGAGCCCCCTGATTTAAATATTATCTGGTTTGTCTTTCAATGAAAGCTAATTGGGATTTAGTGCTTCCAGCATTCCCCATGTTTGTTTTCTAATCCAGCAATTGCCTCTTGACAGACTTCACAACCGAACATTGACTGATTCCAACAAATACTGCGCAATCTGACATAACCTCACAGAAAGACATGGCATCTCCCATGGAATGCATCCCAGAGAAACGGGGGTGGGCCGAGATTCTCCTGCCAGTAGCAAACTCGGTACCGTAAGCAGCAGCTGCAGCTCCGTCTGACGTGGACGTAATAGACATTTCACAGTATTGATAACGATGAAGCCACACTTCGGTTCTGAAAATTTGCTTAGCAACGACTTCATTGTGCTTTCCATCAACTGCTTCACATTCAGTCACAGCGCCCACATTTACTAAAAATCCACAAAAGTTTCATGCTGCAACATGTAACCCCTCACATTTGCTAAATTGTTACAACCAATTGTTGGTTTGATTGCTACACCTAACACAGATAATCGCTCACATACAAATGCAGACAATAAATTGGGATAATCTCCGCGGGCTGCGTAAACAGATTATTCCCCAATACAGTGCAGCTTATAGAAGGCCAAAAGCACAGGCACTCCAGGATCCCACTATTAAACACAAATAGCTGGAAAACTCTGCCTAATCTATTGAAATCCACTGATGTTAGTCAAATCGCTAAATTCCTGCATCAGTTTGTCTTCCATCTAGATCGCAGAATCCACATTCCCATGTTTCCATTCCATTCCTGAAATGCGGACCACTGGATCTGGACAAGTGACAGTGGAAAGCAGCGACAGAAACAATCACAACATTGGAATTAACCTTCAGTTCTCACCAAAGGCAGTTGCCACTGTGGCTTACCGAGAATTCCAAAGAACGAAATAAAAGGATAGTAAAATTCTTGTATTCGCCAGACGAACGGATACACCATTTCAGTGAGAATGCATGAACTCTGTTACACCTGTACTCACAGACCTGATGCATTCAAACGTCCCTGGGTCTCCAGAGATATGGTTATACCTCTGACTAATTGTCTTAGTTACAGTTACTTAAACAAGCACTTCAGTTCAACACCATTTACTCCGATGTAAATGTTGGGCCGAGTAAAGAAAAAATGTATCAATATTCTTGGGCATCACATCAGCAGTGATTCATCTGTTGGAAATAATGCCGGAGCTCTGCTGACAAAGACTGAGCTTAGTCACGGAGCAGACGTATTTACAAAGTTCAGGTCTTTACTGTCTAATTATACATATGTATACGGTGTTTACCGACACCAATCCAGGGACCCCCAACTTTTGCCCCTGCGGTTTCCCACTTCAAACTGTCCCTCAGTGCACAAATGAGCATTTACTCTCTCTCTCTCTCTCTCTCTCTCTCTCTCTCTCTCTCTCTCTCTCTCTCTCTCTCTCTCTCTCTCTCTCTCTCTCTCTCTCTCTCTCTCTCTCTCTCTCTCTCTCACTTACTCACTCCCACCCCCCCCCCCCTACTCCCGGACACAAAAACACGGAAACGGACAAACAATATACAGAACAACATGGCTTTAGCAAAGACCGAATAGCCACTTTGCTGATGCAGAAAGACGAAACAAAAATCGACAGATCCTGGATATCCAATAATCACATACAATGTGCTGGACAGTTTTCCCAGCCAGAATTCGCTTTATCTGCTACATTATCTGCCGTCTGTGAGTAAGCCAGTTCTGAATCAACGCAGCCAGTTTCCCCTCGATCCCATGCCTCCTGACTCTCTGAATGCGGGGAACTCATCAAACGCCTGACCAAAATTAATCCTCCCAGATCCACTGTCCTGATTCTTCTGTTTGTTTTATTTAAAGCTTCATCAAATTGCTCAATCTGGCCCATAAAGCACGACATGCCCTTCAAAACGCCACGTTGACTCCAAGTAGCCAGACAACTAATACTCATAAATTCCGTCTACAATAATCTTCTCCAATTGTTTACCCACTACTGACGTCAGACTCACTTGTCTATAATTCCAACAAATATAGCTATTATCTTTCTTCAACAGATGAATAACATTTGCCGCCCTCCCTCCAATCAACTAGTCATACTTCCGTGGCCAGCAAAGACACAAATATCCTGTCCAAAAGCTCAGCAATATCTTCGCTCGCCTTCGCAAAGGACCTGGACTATATCCCTTCCGGCACGGGGGAATCATCTTCATAAAGTTTTCCAAGTTTCCATCGTATCCTCTTTCTGAGCGTCGGCATGTTCTGGCGTATCTGCCTTTTCCCGCTGTGTTCACATTGATCGATGTATTCAGTGAGGAGCTTCACTGCCCCCTTGGACACCAGACTCAAGTTTTCCACTTTTACCTCTTGTCTGCCCACACTCTCTCCAGCCTCCTACTGTTCTTCACAGTGCAACTCTCCAAGGACTTCTAACTCTTCTAAGTCCATTGTTAAATTCTTTCCTGTCTACATTGTGACTCGCTGTAATGCTGCCTGGTACTTTCTCCCTAAACCTTAAGTACCTTTTTTACTTCCTCTTGATGAGTTGTTCCAACTTTCTTGTCACCCAGGTTTAGCTTACGCTATCATTCTTTCCCTGCGTCAATGAGAGAAGCCTATACTGACCTCCCATGTCAGTGCTCCCTAAACAATCTCCATGTATCTGTCGTGCATTTCCCTGAGTACATAATTTCCCAGTTTATGTTCCCAAGTTCCTACCAGGTAGCCGCAAACATCGCAGACCCCCAATTAAATACATCTCATGTTCTATCCCTGCACAAAGTGAATGTCAGGGAGTACTGCCCTGTCGTTCTGAAATGCTGACCCGCGGAGATATCTATCAGCCGATTCGTTTCCTTTCCTAATATTAGGTCCTGTATGGACTGTTCGCTAGTCCGCCTGTTTTCAGAAAGTGAAATGAATCCTTCATGGTCATTACTGAGTAATTATGCCATACCTAAACCTTTTTCCCTAAGGAGATACCAAAGAATACAATGGAAGTTTCATTTACCCGTGCAAATAACATAGCCGATGTCCAAGTTCCGCTTCCCGATGGATTCCTCACTGTTCCCGTTGCCATTTTATTTTTGTTAATCTGGTGGGCGGTTGTAAAGAATACCTCAAGTGGGGTGATCTCGCCCCTCATGTTCCTCTGTTCGTCTCACAGCCTATTAACAAACCAACGCTCCACCTTGTTCTCCTTTTCTGCATCTGCGATTCGATCCCTGAATTGCCATCTCACTCCCTTTACATTCTGTTACCCAACTATGTCCATTTTCAAAATTGTAACATCCCGGCGCTTGTGACAGTCGAGTGTCTATGATAGTTTGCAACATACTTCAACCATGGTTACAATCACGCCAGCAGCATAGAACGTTTGTATTGCTACCCACCTGTACCGTATAAAGTCAGCAATCTTCGGCCAATTCTGCAACGTCCAGATGGCCAGGTATTTGATTGCTTGAACTTTTGACATATTTGCCTAACCTTGTAAAAATTGTAAAACTGTTTTATTTGAAAAATTCGCTGGATTATGATTAGACGCGGGCGTTATTTACACAGATGGCCATTTAATGTAAACACATACATCATTCCATTCCTCGGCTCTTCCCTGAATTTCCTTTGTGTCAGTGTATAGATACAAGTATTGGTAGACACGCTGAGCATTCGCAACATGAATCCAAATTGTTGTAGGATGTATACTGAGGAACTTAGATATCTGTCCAGGTAAAAATTGTTTTGCGCCTGCCGTTTCAGAGAGTGGGCTACATAGGGCATCCAAAATAATATAAAATTAGCTGATATAGGAAACAACAAAATCATTGATTTTCTGCGTTTTTCCACCTCGGCATCTTTCTGATTATCGCTGTTGTGCTGAAGCCTTCTGCGGACTCTATTTGCCACAACAATATGCGTTACCGTTAACACGTTAAACACTAGAATTAAGCCGATTGGAAGCAATGGTGTTAAAATACTGTCCAGTAATTCGTATTCTCTCCACACGGGTGAAGTAACGTATTCATATGAGCCGGTGCACCGCCACGGCGTGCTGTCAATGATGACGTAAGGTTCAATGGCAAAGTATAACTGGACACTTCTCCCGCAGCTCACTATAACCACGGTCACGATAACTACCGTTGCTGTTCGCTCAGTGCAGTATTGTTCCCCGAGCTTTCGACAGCATATTGCGATGAAGCGAGCGAATGTAAAACTGACCGTGAACCAAACAGAACAGACTGTTGTTAAGACCCTAAGTACAAGTGTCAGAGCGCATACAGGAGTGATGAGCAGGGATCTGGAATAAATGTAGATATTGTTGGTCTGTTCCACTAAAGCATGAACGATAAACACCATCAGATCCGCTG
This sequence comes from Hypanus sabinus, assembly GCF_030144855.1. Taxonomy (NCBI): domain Eukaryota; kingdom Metazoa; phylum Chordata; class Chondrichthyes; order Myliobatiformes; family Dasyatidae; genus Hypanus; species Hypanus sabinus. Next base: position 329,381 of record NW_026780152.1, read on the forward strand.
TTGCCATTCCAACCAGGTAACGGGTGATGCATTTGGAGAGTCCACATTTTCCCCGAGATTGGATTACAATCGCCGTTAAATTAACTGCAAGAAATTGGAAAAAAATAGAAATTTAATTAGAATAAATGGAAATTTTGTTCATCTGATCCACTGAAGAAACACAGATAACCACCATCACATCTGCTGACGCCATTCCAAACAGGTAACGGGTGATGCATTTGCAGAGTCCGCATTTTCCCCGAGATAGGATCACAATCGCTGTTAAATTAACTGCACGAAATTGGGAACAAAATATAAATATGGTCAGCAGCAGTTCCCCGAATGCTCCCATTCTTCAGATGCTTTGCAGTGTGTGGTTGGTTTGGAAGTGGAAAGCGGGAATCCAGTGTGTGCGGACTCGGTCGCTGCGCTCCGGCTGGAGGACAATGACGGATGTGAGTGTCAGTGAGTTCGTCACCTTCCGGCAGTTTAAAGCGAGGCAACGGAATCCACGACTCACGTACGGGAAAACAATCGGTAGCCACAGTAAACAACAGCATTTGCTTTATTAGAGGTGGAAGTGCTGACGGGATTACTTATAGCGGTGACAAAGTTGCATCAAGGAGATACAAAGTACGAGCTCCCATTTACTGACATACAGCAGAACAGATCTCGGTTTCGGAAATATGCCGCCACGTTGTTATAAGGTCGAGGCGTCTGCACTGATAGAGACTCGGACCGAGAAAATCAGAGACCAGCATCACTTCAGAAAGCCTAGCGAGGTGAAATTATGAAACAGCAACAACACCGGCACTAACTGATGCACCATCAATAACTCACACTGAGACGTAAGGCGAGATATCGGCTTTTATTGACTGGAAGAAGGAAACGGGAGTGAGTGTCCATTATATAATGTCCTGGAGACTGAGGCCGAGCGTCAGGCCTCAGATCGCCTTTATACAGGGGCCTGTGGGAGGAGCCACAGGAGCAGTCAGCAGGGGGCGTGTCCAGAAAGGCACATAGTTCACCACACTAACTTAATTGACAAAAGAAGAAAATACTACGATCGAAGTATGGAAAATGGAAATAAAACCATCAGATGCCTGAATCCTCCATTCCGGAAACACGTTTCAGACGATGGTGGCATCTGTGCTTAGTAACAGTGCGGATACCGCATCAGAGAAACAGCAAATCGACATCACCATACATAAAGTAACCAGATCCGGCATCTTACCGGGGACACCAACCGCTACAAGTGTGGAATAGTAAACGGCCGCGATGTAATTAATCGCCGGATATCCCATATTCTGTCAGAAGCAGATTTCAGTTGTATGGAAAATGTCAGCTGCTCAGATGGACTGGGGATCGGTTTCGCAGAATTTTATTGAGGAGAGAGCAATTCCACTGAGGTAATCAGTGTGGCTATCACGTCAGGGACATCAGTGACAACCAACTACACAAACACTTATGTTAAACTATTTATACTCACTCTGGTACCGTGTGATTAGTTTGACTCCTCAAAGGATATTACAATCCATGTAATTTTAAACAAAATATGATGTGAATTTTCCAAGTTATTTTCCGTGAAACCTTTGGCTTCAGCTATTTAAATAGGATAATTTTTATATCTGTGTTGCTTTTAAAGTAGGCATTCATCTTGAAGTCGGTTTATTTTGTAACATTTGACGGCGAACATTCGCTTCTGAAATTGATGGGAGGAGTTTGTCCTGGCGAGGGGATGGAGAACACATCTTTATTAAAGGGGAACATTCGTTCATTCTTTTATTTTCGTTTGTTCCAATCATTTCGGCCGGTTTGAGTGATGCAAATCACAGTGACTGCTAACGTGTGTTACAATAAAATAGACAGCAATATATTCCTCCCAGCAATCTAAAAGTTCTACAGCGATATTCCAGAGACCTGTGGTCAAAAAGGGAACGTGCCCTCGGGAAATTAGAGAAGACTGTGAGCAGCTTGAGGAACAATGTTTTCCAGCGCACACATGGAGCGTTTGGCAGGGACCTGGCCTCTGCCGGTCAATGTCTTGACCACTCCACACCCGTGACTTGCCATGCAGTCTACTTAACTTTAAAGACATTCTCAAACCTGCCTCAATTCCACCACCATTTCGTATCCATTCTCTGTTTGAACAAAAGTAACAAGCAAAATCTGCGAAAATACCTCAGTTTTTCAGGCTGTTCTAATATTTGCAAAGAAGTTTTCTTTTTTTCCCCTGATTTGCTTTCAGGTATATTGTCTTTCATAGAAACATGGAAACATAGAAAGCCTACAGCACAATACAGTCCCTGAGGCCCACAAGGTTGTGCCTAATATGTCTGTACTTTAGAAATTACTAGGGTTACCCATAGCCGTCTATTTTTCTAAGCTCCCATGTACCTTTCCAAAGGACTTAAAATACCCTATGGTATCCGCCTCTACCACTGTTGCCGGCAGCCCATTCCACGCACTCACCGCTCTCTGTAAAAAAATAACCCGTGACATCTCCTCTGTACCTAGTTCCAAGCACGTTAAACCTAAGGAATCTTGTGGCAGACATTTCAGACCTGTGGAAAAGCCCCTAACTATCCACAGGATCAATGCCTCTCATCATCTTATACACCTCTATCAGGTCAACCCTCATTGTCTGTCGCTCCATGGAGAAAAGGCCGAGTTCACTCAACCTGTTTTCATAAGACAATTATCACTCTAAGTATGTGCAGAGCAGCGGAGGTGGTCAAACTCACCTGTCAATCACACTGCCTTCTGCTCTTGCAGTGTACCACTCCGTGCCTATTGTGGTCCAGTATTGATGCGCGTCCCTCGCCTTATTGGAGACAGTCTCATCACTCTGTTTCCATTGTTGAACTCGTACTCATGTGCGGCTCCCGGTTGACTCGAGCAAGTAATATCTCTGCCTTCAAATCCATTCTGTCAAAGAAAATCACTTCGTACCTTTCGGGTTGAACTCCACTGTAACTTCTCAGCACTGCACTGTGTCTTGTCACTGTTCTGTTGTAATCTGTGACAACGTTCTATACTATTCATAATACCACCAAACTCCACATCATTGCAAATACAATAAACCACGCTTCTGCCTCCTCATCCAAATCATTCATAAAAACACTAAAAGCCGGGGGTCTCAAACTGATCTCTGCAGGGCTCCACTGGTCACCAACATCCATAGAGAAAACGCTCCATCCGCAACTACAGTCTGCCTCCTGTGGGCGTCAGTCCTGAAGCCACCAGTCAGCTCTCCCTGGATTTCAATCCTTCTGACGCTATGGACGGTCTTACCGTGGTTAACCGTATCAAATGCCTTATTAAAATCTATTTATACCAGATCAACTTTTCTACCTTTACCATTGTGCATTGTCACATCCTCACAGAATTGAACCAGGCAGTGAGCAATGACCTGCCTCTCCCAAAGCCATTCTGACTCACTCAAATCAGGTTCCCACAAACCTCGCAAATTCGGTTTCTAAGAATGTTCTCCAATCATTTGCCCAACACTGAAGTAGATCCCCTGATACTATATGTCCGGCAGTAATAACTCAGAGGTAATTGCCAAGGGCGCAGCAATCTCGTCATCCACTTCCCACAGTAACCTGGGGTTTCTCGCAACTTCGCAAGAGGACTTACCTATCTGAATGTTTTTCAAAAGTTCTTGTACATCCACATTTTTTAAACCCCGTCCTGTTGTTGCACATACGCCCGTTTAAAACTGCCCTCGCTAACGTCAGGATCTCAATTACTGGTGAAAATTGAAGTAATGTCCTCATGAAGAACCTAACGCACCTCCACCAAAAAAAAGCCGTATGTTTCATCTCTCTCCCTGACCGGTCCGACTCTCACTAGAAGGTCGTGGGGTTTTCCTTAATCCTAATTTAGGCCTTCTGCAGAGGTTTCAAGTTCTCCTAATTCCATTCTTCAGTTCGTCCCTGGCAGACTTGTAACTCTACAGCCGTGTCCGATCCTAGCTTTCTAAACCTGGTTAGCTTATTTTTTTTTTTCTTTTGACTAGATGACCCATATCATCTAGTATAACATGTTTCCTTCACTTCTCCAGAACCCCATGCAAGTGCTGCCTAAAATGTTTTCTTATCATCAGCCTTCTGATAGTAAGCCAATCCTAAGTCAACGCAGCTTGTTTTCCCTAGATCCCATGTCTCCTGACTTTCTGAATGAGTCTACTCTGGGGAACTGATCAAACGCCTGACCAAAATTAATGCCCACAAGTAGACTGTTGCGATTCATCTGTTTCTTTTATTTTCACTTGTTCAAATAATTCAATCTGGTTATAAAGACCAACATGCCTCTCAGAAACCCGTGATGACTCTCGGTAGCCAGACTACGCTTCTCCAAATACTCATGAATGTCCTCTCTGATAATCTTCTCCAATAGTTTACACCCTACAGACATACGACCCACTGGTCTATAATTCCAAGGAGTATCCCTATTATCTGTCTTGAACAAAGGAATGACATTTGCCAACCTCCAGTCTTCCAGTTCTACTTCCGTGGCCCGCGAAGTCACAAATATCCTGCGCAAAAGCTCAGCAATGTCTTCGCTCACTTTTCCAATTCACCTTGACTATATCCCTTCCGGCAACGGGAAATCTTCTATCATAATTTTTTCCAAGTTTCCAGCGCATCTTCTATCTTAGCGTCGGCGTTTCCGAGCATATCTGCCTTCTGACGCTGTGTTTACATTCATCAATGTTTTCAGTGAGGAGCTTCACTGCCGCCTTTACTCCTCCACAATTTCACTATATATTTTTTTTATTTCTGATCTGCCCACACTCTCTCTCGTCATCCTCGTGATACTCATTTACCTTAGTGAAACTCGTCAAGACATTCTCAAGTCCCATTCTACCACTTATAATTCCATTTTTAAATTATTTCCTGTCTGCACCTTGACTCGCTATAACGCTACCCGATCCTTTCTTCCTAAAACTTAAATATCGTTTTTTCTTCCTCTTGGCGAGCAGTTCCAACTTTCTTGTCAGCCGGGGTTACTTTACACTGTCATCCTTTCCCTGCGTCAATGAGGCAAGCCCTTGCTGAACCCCATGTCAGTACTCCCTAAACTATCTCCCTGAGTACAACCCTGAGTACTCCCTGAGTACATCCTTTCCATATTTACGTTCCTAAGTTGCTGCCAGGTATCAGCATACATCGCAGACCCCAAATTCCATGCACCCTGCTCCTATCCCTGTGCAAGGAAAATGTCGGCGAGTTCTGCCCCATCGTTCTGAGCTGCTGTCCCGCGGAGAGATCTGTCACCTGACAGGTTTCCTTTTCCAATATTAGATACAGTACGGACTGTTCGCGAGCCCGCCTGCCTTCTGATACTGATACGAATCTTTCTTGGACACAACTGAGCAATTATGCCATACCTAAACATGTTACCATGAGGAGATGCCAATGAATATAAGGGAAGTTTTAGTTCTCCGTTCTAATAGCTTGGCACATGTAACGTTCCGCTTCCCGATCGTTTCCCACTGTTCCTGTTGCATTTTTTCTTTTGTTATACTGGTGGACGGCTTAGCAGAATACTCCATATAGTGTGGTCGCACCCTTCATGCTTCCGTGTTCGTCTCACAGTCCATTAATAAACGAATGCTCTACGTTGCCCCCCTTTCTGCAGCTGCGGTACTATACCTGGTTTGCCATCGCACTCTCTTTAAACCCTTTCCCCGACCCTAAAACACAGAGAATCCTGAAGCCATCCGTTGCTCTTGTGACAGTCGAGTGTCTGTGATAGTTTGGAACAAACTTAAAACGAAGTAACAATCATGCCAACAGTACTGAGCGTTTGGATTGTTACCAAGCTGAACTGTATGAAGTCAGCAATCTTTCGCCTATTCTGCATTTTCCGGGAGACCAGGCACATGATTGTTTGAATTCCAGACGTATTTGCCAAACCTGTTCATTGTAAAACAGCTTTATTTGTAAACTCCGCGGTATTATCATTAGACGCGGACGTTATCTACACAGATGACCATTTAATGTAAACACATACGTCATTCCATTCCTCAGCTCTTCTCTGAATTTCCTCTGTGTCAGTGTATAGATACAAGTATTGGTACATATACTGAGAAATTGTAACATGTACCCAAATTGTTGTAAGATGTATACCGGGGAACTCAAATATCTGTCCTGGTAAAAATAGTTTTGCGTTTGCCATTTCAGGGAATGGACTACATAGGGCATCCAAAATAATATAAAATTAGCTGATATAGAAAACAGCAAAATCATCGATTTTCTGCGTTTTTCCACCTCGGCATCTGTCTGATTGTCGCTGCTGTGCCGAAGCCTTCAGCGGACTCTATTTGCCACAAAGATATGCCTTCCGGTTAACCCGTTAAACGCCAGGATTAAGCCGATTGGTAGCAACGGTTTTAAAATACTGTCCAGCATTGCGTATCCTTTCCACACGGGTGAAGTAGCGTATTCAGATATGGCGGTGCACCGCCACGGCGTGTTGTCAATGATGACGTAAGGTTCAACGGCAAAGTATAACGGGACACTTCTCCCGCAGCTCACTATAACCACGGTCACGATAACCATCGTTGCTGTTCTCTCAGTGCAGTATCGTTCCCGTAGCTTTCGGCACCAAATTGCGATGAAACGATCGAAGGTAAAACTGACCGTCAACCAAACAGAACAGTCCGTCGCTACCCTCCCAAATACAAGTGTCAGAGCGCATAGAGGAGTGATAAGCAGAGATCTAGAATACATGTGGATATTGTTGGTCTGTTCCACTAAAGCAAAAATGATAACCACCATCAGATCCGCTGTTGCCATTCCAACCAGGTAACGGGTGATACATTTGGAGAGTCCGCATTTGCCACGAAATAGGATCACAATCGCCGTTAAATTAACTGCAATAAATTGGAGAAAAATAAATATAAATAGAATAAATATAGATATTGTTGGTCTGTTCAACTAAAGCAACAACGACAACCACCATCAGATCCGCTGAACCCATTCCGTCCAGGTAACGGGTGATGCATTTGCAGACTCCACATTTTCTCTGAGATAGGATCACAATCGCCGGTAAAATGATCTCAAGAAATTGGAAAGCAAAATTGAAATATTGTCAGCGGCAACTCTCTGAATGCCCTCATGGATATGATCTGTTTGGAAGTGGATGGCGGGAGTCCAGAATGTGCGGTCTCCGTCACTGCACTCCGGCTGCAGGGCAATGACGCTTGTGAATGACAGTGCATTGGCGACCTTCCGACAGTTCAGTGAAAAGAATCTGTTCCACGACTCACGTACCGGTGATCGGGCGAACGTCCCAGTAAACACCATTTGAATTATTAAAGGTGAAATACTGATGGGATTGTCTGCAGCGGTGAAAAGTGTAAACAATAGATACAAAACAATTTTATCCTGACCTATGTAAGAACAGACCTACGTGTCGAAAATAGACCGGATAGCCATTTAAATAATCTGCCACGTTGTTATAAGGTCGAAGTATCTACAGTGATAGAAACTCGGAGCTAGAAAAGCAGACATCAGCATCAGTTTAGAAAGCCTAGCCAGGTGAAATTATGAAACAATTTCAATATCAGCACGAACGTAATTGACAAACAAAAAATCACTTCGATCAAAATAAGAAAATGAAAATAAAACAATCAGATGCTGGAATCCTCAATTCCAGAAACACGTTTCAGCCAATAGTTGCAGCTGTGCTTAGTAACAGTGCGGATACCGCAGCGCAGTAACGACGACACCATTCATAAAGTAACCAGCTCCGACATCTTACTGGGGACACCAACCGCTACCAGTGTGGGATAGAAAATAACCGCGATGTAGTAATCGCCTGATATCCCATATTCCTTCAGAAGCAGCGTTCAGTTGTACGGAACGTTTCATCTGCTCAGATGGACTGGTGATCGGTTTTCCAGACATTTATTGAGTTGAGAACAATTCCCTGAGGTAATCAGCGTGGCTATCACGCCAGCGACATTAGTGACAACCAATTACCCAAACACATACGTTAAACTATTTATACTCACTCTCTCGCCGTATCATGTATTTGGCTCCTCAAGGGATATTACAATCTATTTAGTTTAGAGGTATTTATAATGTGTGTTTTTTCATGTTATTTTCCATGATGCCTGGCTTCAGCTATTTAATAGGACATTTTTATATCGGTGCTGCTTTTAATGTAGGCATTCATCGTGAAGACGATTTATTTTGTAAGATTTGACGGAGCACATTCGGTTCTGAAATTGAAGGAAGGAGTTTGTCCTGACTGGGGAATAGACAACACTTCTTTATTAAAGGGGAACATACGTTCATCTCTTCCTTCGTTCCTTCCAGCGTAGACTCCTTTCCCGGGTGTTACCTTTTTATTTCTTCATTGACTGTTCATGGAGTGTCAGGGTTTCTAGTAGGGTTCACACAGGTAGATAACGGGTGAAGATACGTGCTGTTTAGTTGAATTAATCGATGTTACTCATCGGTAAATGCAGAATCTCTGTACCTCCCTGATCATTATTACAAGGGCTGAATCTTGTAACAGTGGTGCCCATCAGTAACGTTGCCCACCAGCAGGACACGCCCTGTACACAGTGTTTCCATCGGGAAGGAGAGACAGAAGACTGAAAACACACGCTCTGCGATTCAGGAACAGCTAATTCCCCTCTGCCACCTGCAACTCTGTTTTGTTTTCCTCTACATTTATTTATCCTGTAATTCATTGTTCTGTTACCGTAACGTGAACAAATTTCACCACATATGCCATTCGTATCATATCTGGTTCCAATTCTGATTCAGATAAAGAAGTGATATGTTAGGTTCAAACTAAATTAGTGGATAGGCTGTCAGAACCTCGTGAGACGAAGGGCTGTACTGTGTTGTAATATTCTACCTTCTGTGCTCTATCTAGTGCACTTACTGTTGAACTCCAGTCGATTAATCGTTTAAAGTTATGACGCCTTCATTTTGAATATTACTCTCAATGCGCCTGATAGTATTGCAAGAGTACTTAAGAACAATCGGCCATAAATGTTAGTGCCGACCGCTGGATGAAATCGATAGTTTTGCTTGGAAGGGACTCGTCATGTATTACATAATGAGGAATTGTCCTCTGTGCTCAGTCTACGTTGGTCATGGTGTCTGAAGTGAGGTATCTGGACAAAGAGGAACACTTGCTATAGTTACTATGGGCCAGTGCGTAGTAGGTCATGTCTAACCAATCTTACAGAGCTTTACGAGGAAAGTAGCAGGAATGGTGTTGCCGGCAAGGCCGTGGATCCTGTCTGCAGGATGTTCAGCAAGGAATTCATAAGAGTTCCCAATGGGAGAATGCTCGAGAAGGTTCAGTCACTTGGCTTTCACGATGTGGTATTAAATCGTGAACTTGATCAGCAAATTGCCGATGTGGCAGATCGGATTTAAAACAGGCAACTATTTAGATGTTGCACTATGGGAGGACCAGCCAGTGTTGGTCTGACACGATGAGAAATAGGGCACCGTGGAGTACGATACGACAAATGAACCTGGGAATGACGGTCGAAAATTCAATGACCGTTGCGTAACAGTTAGACAGGGTCGTAAAAATAGTTTTCCGCATTTTGGCCTTCATGGACAAAAGTACTGAGTACAGGCGTTGGGATGTTATGGTGATGTTGCTTGAGACTTTATTGAGGTCTATGTTGGAAGATTGTTGTGGTATGGCTCAACTACCTGCAGGGCAGATGTAACTAAGTTTGAAAGGATACAGAAAATAAATATGACACGGCTATTGCCGGAATTGGAAACATGAGGGAAATTTCTCCACCCAGAAGGCCGTTAGAGTGTAGGCAGTGCTGCCAACTCAAATGGTAATTGAAATTACGATGTCAACGTTTAAGAGATGACTGAAGAAGTACACGGATGAGAGAGAGAGAGCTGGATGGTCACGGACTGGGTGCAGGTCGGCAGGAGTAGGCAGTTTAATTAATTCCCCACTGGCCTGACGGTCTGAAGACCCTGTTTCTGTGCAGTAGTTTCCTCTGGCTGTCTGACTGTATGTCTGTGTTAGGACTTTAGTGTCTCACAGCACCAGCCAATCTGTAAAATGTTTGATACTGTTCTATCCCTCTGTCCTTGCACACACTGAAGAATGGAGGCTGAGTAAACTGGATGGTTGTAGCATGAAAGGTGGAAGCTTAGGAAATTGTTTATTCTATATTCTCCAATTGCCTGTGATGCGTTTGAAGTTTGACAAGTGTGAGCCCGGATATTTGCTTTGGCTTGGCTGCGTTTTTAGTTTGTGTAGTTTTGTATTTTAACTTATTATTCATTTCAGAGGAAGACACGGTTTCCGCACCGGCCATGTGGATTCAGGGTTAAATGGATCGAAATATGAGCGTATCTACACCCGATACGATTAAACCACGATTCGGAGGTAAACCGGCATTCGGATAAGTTGGGATGTACTTGATTTGGGAATTTGGAATTGGTTAGTTTCTTTACTAAGCACCAGAAGCTGCAGCTGAACACTTTGAAAGGCTGGGATGAAGTTGTAGGGCTCCATGCGAAAATATTTCTTTGAAGTCATTGCAGCATCTGCCTTGAAATATGTAAATTGAAGATCAGTTTAGGTAACGTGGCGGTGCATTCAACAGCTCAGCGATTTGCTTACGCCGTCAGCCCTAATTCCATGAATTAGCAACTGCCCTGTAATATGTAAATGACAGGTCAGCATAGATATCCCCGCGATTGCTTACGTCGTCGGCCCTAATTCCATTAATTACCCAGCAGCTGCTGGGTCGTCAAATTAAATCGGTTATTTCCTTCAGCACTATTTCTTGGAGCACTGTAAATGCAAACTCAAAATAGAGTTGCAAATTGTACCGAAGTGTCGACTCTGCTTGCGGAATACGGCTGCCCGCTGTCTTCCAGCCAGAATTCACTTTACCTGCTACATCATCTGCGTTCTGTTAGTCAGCCAATACTGAATCAATGCGGCCAGGTTTCTCCAGACCCCATGCCTCTTGACTTTCTGAATGAGTCTACTCTGGGGAACTGATCAAGCACCTGACCAAAATTCGAGCGCCCACATCGACAGTTCTGATTCTACTGTTTGTTTTATTTTCACATTTTCAGATAATTCAATCTGACTCACAAAGGACACAATGTTATATTGACCCTCCGTAGCTAAGCTACGTTTCTCCAAATACTTATAACTTTCTTCTTCAATAAGCTTCTCCAGTAATTTATCCACTACTGGTGGGTTTACTTAAGACTCACTGGTCTATAATTCCAAGAAGTATGCCTATTAACTTCCGTCAACAAATGAATAACATTTTCCACTCTCCAGTCATCCAGTTCTACATCCACTTCCGTGGCGAGTGACAACACAAGTATCCTGACCGAAAGCTCAGCAATATCTTCGCTCGCCTTTCAAAATTACCTGGAATATATCCCTTCCGGTATCGGGGAATAACCTATCATAATGTTTTTCAAGTTTCCAGCGCATCCTCTTTCTCAAGGTCCGCATGATCTGGCGTATCTGCCATTTTTCGTTGTGTTCACGTTCATCAATGTATTCAGTGAGGAGCTTCACTGCCCCCTTGGACACCAGACACAGGCTTTCCTCTGATCTGCCCACACACTCTCCAGTCTCCTTCTGTCCTTCACAGTGCAACTCGCCAAGGCCTTCCGAAGTCGTAATCTAAATCTCCTAAGTCTATTTTAACTTTATTTCTTGTCTGCATTTCGACTCTGCATAACCCTTATCTGATCCTTTCTTCCAAAATCATAAGTATCTCTCTTTCCTCCTCTTGAATAGTCCCAATTTTCTTATCTCCCACGGTTACTTTACGATATCATCCTCTCCCTGCCTCAAAGAGACAAGCCAATACTGAGCTCCATGTCAGTGTTCACTCAACAATCTCCACACATCCGTTGCGCATTTCCCTGAGTACAAAATATCGGGGAGTTCTACTCTACCGTTCTGAAATGCTGACCCGCGGACAGATCTGTCACCTGATCCGTTTCCTTACCAATATTGCATCCGGTATGGACTGCCGGCTAGTCTGTGTGTCTTCATATCGTTACGTGAATCCCTGCTAGACATAACTGAGAAATTATGCCATACCTAAACCTTCTCCCATGGGTGGGGTGCCAAAGAATATTCGGGGAGTTTCAGTTGTCCTTGCCAATAACATGGCATATGTCCAGGTTCCGATTCCCGATCGGATCCTCACCATTGCCTTTTTATAGTTAATCTGGTGGGTGGCTGGATAGAATATACTTATGGCCTGTGTTTAAATGTTTACCTCACAGTTTATTAATAAACGAACGCTCCATGTCCAACCACCCCGCCCACTTCTGCATCTGCAATACTCTCCCGGATTTGCCACTGCACTCCCTTTACACTCTGTTACCCGACCCTGTCCATTATCAAACGTCTAAAACACGGGAAGTCCTGCTGCCATTCCTGCACTTGTGACATTCGAGTATCTGTGATAGTTTGGAACGTACTTCAAACAATGTAACAATCACGTCAGCAGCATTGAACCTTTGTATCGCTACCTACCTGAACAGTATGAAGTACGCAATCTACAGCGAAATCTGCAAATCCCGGATGACCGGGCATATGATTGTTTGAATCTATGACATATTTGCAAACCCGTTCATTGTAAAACGGCTTTATTTGAAAACTCCGCTGAACGGCCATTAGAGGCGGGCGTTATCTACACAGATGGCCATTTAATGTAAACACATACGTCATTCCATTCCTCAACTCTTCCCTGAATTTCCTCTGTGTCAGTGTATAGATACAAGTATTGGTGCACATACTGAGAACTTGCAACATGTTCGCAAATTGTTGTAGGATGTATACCGGGGAACTCAAATATCTGTTCTCGTAAAAATAATTTTGTACTTGCCATTTCAGGGAATGGACAACATAGGGCATCCAAAATAATATGAAATTAGCTGATATAGAAAACAACAAAATCATCGATTTTCTGCGTTTTTCCACCTCGGCATCTTTCTGATTGTCGCTGCTGTGCCGAAGCCTTCTGCGGACTCTATTTGCCACAACGATATGTCTTACGGTTAACCCGTTGAACACCAGGATTAAGCCGATTGGAAGCAATGGTGTTAATATACTCTCCATTAATTCGTATCCTCTCCACAAGGGTGAAGTAACGTATTCATCTGTGACGGTGCACCGCCACGGCGTGTTGTCAATGATGACGTAAGGTTCAATGGCAAAGTAAAACGGGACACATCTCGCGCAGCTCACTATAACCACGGTCACGATAACCACTGTTGCTGTTCTCTCGGTACAGTAACGCTCTCGCAGCTTTTGACAACATATTGCAATGAAACGATCGAAAGTAAAACTGACCGTAAACCAAACAGAACAGTCTGTCGATACAGTGACAAATATAACTGTCAGAGCGCATACAGGAGTGATGAGCAGAGATCTGGAATAAATGTAGATATAGTTGGTCTGATCCACTAAAGCAAAAATGATAACCACCATCAGATCCGCTGTTGCCATTCCAACCAGGTAACGGGTGATGCATTTGGAGAGTCCGCATTTTCCCCGAGATAGGATCACAATCGCCGTTAAATTAACTGCAAGAAATTGGAAAAACAGAAATATTAATAGAATAGAAGTAGATATCGTTGGTCTGTCCGAGTTAGGCAACAGCAATAACCAACATCAGATCGGCTGCTGCCATTCCAAATCGCCTTGAAATTAACTGCAGGAAATTTGGAAATGAAATAGAAATATGGTCAGCAGCAATTCCCTTAATGCCCCCATTATACCGATGCTCTGCAGGCTATGGTCTGTTTGGAAGTGGGAAGCGACACTCCAGTGTGTGCAGTCTCGGCTGTTGCACTCCGGCTGGAGGGCAGTGACGGATGTGAGTGTCAGTGGAGTGGCGACTTTCCGACAGTTTAGAGCGGGGTATCTGAGTTCCACGACTCACGTACCGGTGAGCAGTCGATCGCTCCTGTAAACAACACCATTTCCGTTATTAGAGGTGAAATAGCTGAAGGGATTGTTGGTAGTAGTGACAAAGTGGAGTCAAGGAGATATAATGACGAGTACTCATTTACTGACTTACAGAAGAACAGACCTACGTGTCATTTAAATAGCTGCTACGTTTTTATATGATCGAACTGTCTGCACTGATTGAGACTCGTGCCTAGAAAAACAGAGACCACACCACTTCAGAAAGCCTAGCGAGGAGAAATTATGAAACATTATCGGTACCAACTTAACTGACAAAATAGGAAATCACTGCTATCAGAATATGAAAAATGAGAGTAAAACCATTAGATGCCTAAATACTCCATTCCGGAAACACGTTTCAGCCGATGGTAGAATCTGTGCTAAGTAGCAGTGTGAATACCGGCAGAAGAGTAACGATGGCACCATACATAAAGTAACCAGCTCCGGCTTCTTACCGGGGACACCAACAGCTACAAGTGTGGGATAGAAAATGCCCGCTATGTAGTAAATCGCCGGATATCCCATAATCCGTCAGAAGCATCGGTCAGCTGTACAGAACGTTTCAGCTGTTCAGATGGACTGATGATCGGTTTAGCAGCCTTTTATGGAGGAGAGAGCAATTTCACTGAGGCAATTAGGGTGGCTGTCACGTCAGTCAAATTAGTGATAACCAACTGCACAAACACATTCGTTAAACTATTTTTACTCACTGTTCCCGTGTCGTTAATTTGACCTCTCAAGGGTTATTGCAATCTATGTAATTTAAGACAAGTGTGATGTATATTTTCCATGTTATTTTCCTTGAAACCTGACTTCAAGTGTTGATGTAGCATTTTTATATATATATATGTCTTGCTTTTAAAGTAGGCATTCATCCTGAAGCCGATTTATTTTGTAACATCTGACGGATCACACGCGCTTCTGGAATTGAGGGAAGGAGTTTGTTCTGGCAGGTGAAATGGAGACACTTCTTTATTGAAGGGAATGTTAGCTCATCTTTTCTTCCGTTCGTTCGATCCCGTCATTCCGGGCGGTCTGAGTGATGGAATCGCAACAACAGCTGACATGTGTTACAACAAAATAGACTGCACATATTCCTGCAAACACTACAAAAGTTCCACAGAGATATTCCAGACGCCTGTAATCAAAATGAGAGCGTCTCTTCGGGAAATCAGCCAGGGCTGTGGACAATTTGAAGAACAATGTTTTCCAGCACACAAATATGCTGTTTGGTAGGAACATGACCTCTGACAGTGATTGACTTCACCACCCCATATCCGTGACGTGCCATGCAGTCTATTTAACTTTAATCTCAAAACTACCACAATTCTACATTATTTCTCCATCCATTCTCTGTTTAAACAAATGTAGCTAGTGATTTAACACTTCGCAGGTTCCCAGGCTGTTCTTTTGTTTACCACAAAGTTATTTTTTTTCTCTCCCGATTTGCTGGCGGGTATATTGCCTTTCTATCGTCACTATGAGTATGTGCAGAACAGCGGAAGTGTTCAAGCTCACCTGTTAATCACACTTCCTCCTGCTCCTGCAGTGCACCGCTCCGTGTCCGTTGGGATACTGGTAGCTGTGAGCGGGCCTCGGCTTATTGGAGAAAGTCTCTCCACTCTGTTTCTATTGACGGGCTCTTTCTAATGTGCGGCCTTTGGTTAACTCGCGAAATTATCACATCTGCCTTCATATTTATCCTTCCAAAGTGAATCAAACCGTAACGTTCCGGGTTGAACTCCATCTGCAATTTCTGAGCGCTTCTCCGCGTCCGGTCACTGTTCTGTTGTCGACTGTGACAACCTTCTACACTATCCATACTTCTACCAACTTCCACATCACTGCCAATACTATAACCCACCTTTCCACTTCGTTATTCACATCATTTTAAAGCACAAAAATCTGGAGGTCTAAGAACAGATATCGACAGGATACTATTGCACCTGTATCCAGGGAGAAAAGGTTCTATCCACAACTATTCTCTGCCTTCCTGGGCGTCAGTCTTGAATCCACCAGCTTATCTTTCCAGCATACGAAACCTTCTAACTTTCTAATAGGTCTTACCTGGTTAACCGAAAGATGACCATCATATCCTCTCAGAATTGAACCTCGCTCGTGAGACATGATCTGCCCCTCGCAAAGCCAAACTGATTCTCTGAAATAAGTTACTGCTTCTCCAAATTCACGTCAAACCTGTTTCTAATAACGTTGTTCAATAGTTTGCCCATCACTGAAGTAGGACTCACCGCTTCTCGCAGTCACGCGGCATTTCTCCCGAACACACAAGAGGACTTAACTAACTAATGTTTTTTTTTACTTCAAAAGCGACAGTACATTCTCGCTCCTAACCTCGATAAGCTGTCACACATCGGCCTGTTCAACGCTCTCCTCACAAATATCCCTCTCACTGGTGAATACTAAACTGATGTCTTCATTCATGACCTGCTTTTCTTCCCACGATTTCAGGGGTTTGTTTCATCTTCTATCACCGACTGGTCCTACAGTCATTCCAGTCATCTTGTTCTTCACATACAGCTAGAATGGCTTGGGGTTTTCCTTAAATTCAGGGCAGACCTTCTGTAGACGTTTCTAGTTAACCAAATTCCATTCTTCAGTTTATCCCCGGCTACTTTGTAAATCTACAGTCATATCTGATCCTTGCTTTCTAATCCTGAGGTCAACTTCCTAAAGATTCGTTCTTCCTCTTGACCAGATGTTTCATATCTCTTTCGATCCATGTTTCCATCACACTTCCACCCTTTACCTGCTTGAATGGGGCAAACCTATCCAGAAACTCATGTTAGTGCAGTCCAAAATACATTCCCATACACATTGTGCATTTCCCAGGACATATCAGTTCCTGATTTATGCTTTAATAATGCAGCTTAATATCATCATAATTCCACCTACGCAGTTAATTATTTTGGGACCTGACACAGGGCTGCGGGACGAGAGCCGGTAGTGTGATTGATTTGGACCCTGACCCGACGATTTGGGCAGAGCTTGGGGCAATGGGATGGGTATGGGGAATGACACGAGGTTGTGGGGACACAACGGGGCATTCAGAGTACTTTGTGACTGACATGGGCCTGTCTTATTTGTCTATGTAACCCTTTAAAGAAAGGAGGGTGCTGAACCCCGTATAATTTGCCTACCGTTACAACCGATCGCAGACGGCACAAAAGACACAGCACTTCACACCGTCCTTACACATCTGGAGAAGAAGGATGCTTATGTGAGAATGCTACGCTTGGACTACGCTGAACACTGCTATTCAGTGTTCAACACCATAATTCCTACCAGGCTCGACTTGAATCTCAGAGATCTCGTCCTTGGCCCTGTCTTTCAGATCGCCAGCAGGTTGTAAGAATGGGTTCCGTCACATCCACTTCTTTGACTTTCAACACAGGAGTCCCTCAGGGCCATACATTGAGTCCCCTCCGTTACTCCCTGTGTACCCATGACTATCTCGCCACCCACTGCTCCAATCTATTAAATAAGTTTGAAGACGACACTACATTGATCTCAAAAGGATAACTAAGAGGCCTACAGGGAAGAAACTTAATCACTCTGACACAATGGTGTCAAGTAAACAATGTCGAAAAAATGAAGGAGCTGGTTGTGGATTAAACGGGGAATGGAGACGGGCTAACCCCCATTGACATCAATGGTTCTGAGGTTGGCAGTGTAAATAATTTTAAGTTCCTTGGCATCCACATCATCGAGGGCCTCAAGTGGTCTGTACATACCAGCCGTGAACTGGAAAAGGCACAACAACTCACTTAGAGATTGTAAGTAGTTTTGGGCCCCTGGTCTGAGAGAGGATAGGTTATCAATTCAGTGAGTTTAACAGAGGGTTATGAAAATGATTCCAGTAAAAAATATTTTGCCATATGAAGAGAATTTGATGGGTGATACAATTTAAATATATCTAATTCTCCCGATGGGCAGGATGTAGAGGGGATGTGCCCTATGCTGGGAGAGTCAAGTCCAGAGGAGTCAATTTCTGAATAGTGGGTCTTCACTTTGCAACGTTGATGAGATTAGCTAGAGATTGGCGACTCGGTGGAATTCGTTGCCACAGACAGGCGTAGAGGCCAAGACTCTGTACTTATTTAAGAAAGAGGTTGATAGATTTTTGACTGGTCAAGGCATGAAGGGATTGAGAGAGAAGGCTGGAGATTGGGGCTGAGAGGAAAATTGGATCGACCACGATGAAATGGCGCAGCAAACTCGATAACCTAACTCTGCTCCCACATCTTTTGGTTTTATGTTTCATCCCCATCTCTCAGTTGTATTGTATCTTGCTGACCTGTTTAATATTCTACCAGCTCAATTGCAACTTTCGTAAATTAGCTTTGCACTTATCGAGGCTAAAGTTCACGTTTAAATTTTCAGAATATAGTTCTACTATTTAATTAATTCTTCAATCTTTCATGAGGATGGAGTGATCGACTGTCTATACAGGGTTTGTCAACCTATAATAATTATTATTATCTTTTACTTGTTTCTTAGCACAAGCTTGTATAACGAGATACAGCCATCTCGAAGCACATTCATTTCTCAGTTTGCTAGGAACTTGTCTGATCAGATCGCTGTGGTGTCTTTTATGGAGGGACATGGGTGGTTCACTTGATCTTCCATAGTGACCTTTTCTTCATTTTTCTGGATTGTGCTCTTATTTAAATTTAGTGGTGTATATTTCGTATTATTTTTACACATACCGGCATGTATTGCTGAATCAGGGTTTCGTTAAGGAAAATATATCCTGAGCAGGTTTTTTAATTACACCTCCACTCCAATCTCCCATATTCACCGATTAATTACCTCCTTGTTATTCTTTCTCCCCTGCAGTTATAACTCTGACATCATCCATTTAAAAAAAAGCCAATAATTTAAGATTGACATGGAGGGAGTGAACATAGTCGCCGTTACTAATGAATGAATGTGCTTTGGAAGATGGAAGGCCTGGAAGCCTTCTCCTGGACCAGATGATGTCCACCCCAGGGTTCAGAAAGTGGTCGTTGAAAAGTTTATGGAGGCATTAGAGTCGTAGAACACTATATCACAGGAAAATGCCATTCGGCCAGTCTAGTCTGTGCCAAGCCAATCTGCCTAGTTCCAGCATCCTCCGCCAGGGCCATAGCCGTCCATTCCCTCCCATCCACATACCCATCCAAGCTTCTGTGAAATGTTGAAATCGACCCTGCCACCTACTCTGGCAGCCCAGTCCAGATTCTTACCGTTTCTGGGTGAAGAGGTTTCCCCTCATGTTTCTTTTAAAGAATGAGTAATGATCTTTCAAGAGTGTCTCGATTTTGGAATGTTTCTGGCGAACTGGGATGTTGCAAATATCATCCCACTCTTTAGGAATGAAGGAAGGCAGAAGAAAAGAAATTATAGAAAAGTTTGTCTGACCTCAAGAGTTGGATTCCATTTAGGATGATTTTTCGATGTACTTGGCGAAAGCAAAAGTCGGCCAAATTCAGCATTGTTTTCTTCCGGGTATATATTTTCTGACATTTTTTTTGGAATTATTTGACAAAATAGCAAGCAGAATAGACAAAAGAGAGGCGGTGGATGTTGTTCTCTAGGATATTCAGATGGATTTTAACGACGTGCTGCACATGAAGCAGCCTAACATGATCACAGCTTATGGCATTACAGGAAATTCACAAGCATAGATCGAAGATTGGTTTACTGGAAGGAGGCAAAGAGTTAGAACAATGCGAGCCTATTCTTTTTGCTACAGGTAACTACTGGCATTTCACTGGATTCGGTAATGAGATCGCTTCTGTTTATGTTATAATCAACGACTTGGATGACAGATCTGATGGATTGGTGACCGACTTTGAGGATGACCCGAAATATGTGCCGGACAGGCAGCTTAGAGCAAACTGGGTGACTGCAGATGGGGTCTGACAGGTTTGCAGAGCAGGCAATGAAATAGCAGATGGAATACAGTGCAGGGACTGCCGTGTGCAGTCAGGTACTCAGGCTCACTTAGAATAATGGTGCATGAATATTATTCGCAAAACACTCCGATACCATTCAGGTTTCATTCTGTTACAAGCAGAAATTCTATTTTGATACAAGTAAACAACATTTCCACATCTGTGGCGAGGCGGCCTGACACCCCTTGCCATTTGTAAAACCCTTCCAACCCCTACATCACTCCGTGTTTCTGACAACCTCTCCAACCCCGACATCACTCCGTAATTCTGCCAACCTCTCCGACACCTGCAGCACTCGGCATCTCTGCAAAACCCTCCATTATCCACCCTGGTGACAACAGACCCGAGAAAGACACCGTCCGTGGCAGATGGCAGGACTCGTAAAACACTGTGCTGGCTAGAAGAAACTACAGTCTGGTCAAGGACAGGGGATGCAGACAAACCAGTTCTCTCTGTTTCCCCCCATTTGATGGATTATGAACTGATTCTTGCTCTGGAATAATCTAATCAGTGCAACTGAATGTTGACACAGGAAGCATCAGGCAGAGATCTGCTAAACCTGAGACCATTCTCAAACAATTCGGCATTTGATATGTGAAGGGCGTGGACTCTGAGCTGAACTTGACTCTGGGACAATCTAAACTGAGCCATAATCCTGCGACCATTCTCAGAGGAGTAGTTACTTGTTATGTAAAATGCCAGGCCTACCAAACAAACAATCTGTAGTCTCGTTAGACTCTGTCTGGGTTGCTTCATTTAACTAGTTTGGACCAGTCAGAGATGAAAGACACAAACACACAAGGCTGGGATTGGCAGAGTTATGAAACAATGTTGGTTATAGCCATGTACAATGACCAGTAAGAAGGTGACCCAGGTAGGTCAGGTGGCATAGAACCAAGTGGCTGGATATCCAATAATTCATTTGATGAGGAACGGTATATGTGGGGACGTCACGTGATGACGTAGGATCGAGACGTGTAAATCCAGTTCTCCCGTAAAAAAAAACAGTAAAATAACGTTTAATTGAAGAAAAGTTAGTAAATTCTTTCTCAAAAAATTACTTATAAACTACTCAGGATTATCTTCAGATATGTCTCCTGAACAGAAACAGACGAAAACTAATACTTTGAAGACAGCAAGAGTTGGGAAGGTAAAAGGGCCGACCACTATGACGGAACCTCGTACTCAGGTTGGACTTCTTCTCGGCGAAGTACACTTCGCCTCCAGCGGTGCAGAACATGAAACTGGGGCAACAGCAACAGTCTCTAAGAAGAAGCAGCAGGAAGTGTACTTGCGTGATGAAGCGGGCATGCGCAAACAGGTGCAAACCAAATTACGTTCCAGCTGCGTTTGAAAGTGAAAGTGAATCGGAGGTAGAATCGGATTCTTTGAACAACACATGTGAGGAAAAGGAGGAAGAAGAAGAACAAGAAGTAATTAAAAGCGGAGGACTTCCTGGAGACATAATAGAAGCTCTGGTGCCAATAATATAAGTATTAAAAGCATTAAAATTAATAAAAACAGATATTAAAAATATGAAGATTACTTTGATAAGGTTGTGAAAATGCAGGAGAAAACGGATAAGAAAAATAAAAGGCTGGAAGAAATAACGAGAGACACCACTGATCGAATGGACAAGATGGAAAGTAATATACTTGCCTGGACATCAGAAAAATAACGGTTGTTGGAAAAAGTGGATTTGCTTGACACAGTTTGAGACAGGTCAGCTAAGGCTGTTATAAAATCAATAGTGGTAAAATAAACTTTATCGTTGATGAAATATTTAAATTTTATTGATATATGGAGAAGTATTAACTCAATAGAAAGAGATTATTCATTTTATTCAAAGAGACATAAAACTTACTCAAGGGTAGATTTTTTTATTATTATCAACGAACTTTCAAGATAGAGTGAAACTTATGGTATATAAAGCGAGAATATAGTCATATCATTCCCATTTAATAATGACTATTATAATGATGGATAAGGAGGAACCGATTTACAGATGGAGATTTAACTCAATATTATTAAATCGTCAAGAATTTGTGATTTTATGGAAAAACAGATTCAGTTTTTTTTAAATACAAGCTCATATTCAGTTGATGATAAGTTTGGACTATGGAAATCGATGAAAACATGTTTGAGGGGCCAGATAATAAGTTATACT
This sequence comes from Hypanus sabinus, assembly GCF_030144855.1. NCBI lineage: Eukaryota > Metazoa > Chordata > Chondrichthyes > Myliobatiformes > Dasyatidae > Hypanus > Hypanus sabinus. The sequence goes on from NW_026780152.1 coordinate 351,461, forward strand.
ACTAAACTTATGAAGGAATATATGGTAGAAACAGATCAGTTAGAAAAAGTGATTACAAAATTAGAAAAATAATCTCAAATATATATGACAGAAGAAAAAACGAAGTCAACTTGTCAATAAGAAACTACAATATAATACACTCCAGACATACCGAACAGAAAATGCAATTATGAGAACTAAATAGAGATATTATGAATTACGTGAAAGATCACACAAGATTCTTGCTTGGCAGTTGAAAACAGAACAGGCTTTCAAAACGATAAATGCAATTAGAACAAGTGCAAATAAAATTACTTATAAACCTTTTGAAATTAATGAAACCTTTAAAAGTTTTTACTGTAAATGATATCAATCGGAATCACAAAATGATGTTGTTGAGATAGAAAGATTTCTATCACAAATAACTCTCCAAAAATTGAATTCGGAAGAGTAGAAGGGATTAGATATGCCTTTTACATTAAAAGAGGTCGAAGAAGCTCTCGGATCACTCCAGAGTAATAAATCTCCAGGAGAGGATGGTTTTCCGCCTGAATTTTGCAAAAATATTTAAGATTTATTAATCCCTCCTTTTATGAAGCTAATACATCAAGCGGAAAGAACACATAATTTTCCAGAATCTTTTTCGACAGCGATTTTTACAGTATTGCCAAAAAAAGATAGAGATGTTTGAAAACCAACATTATATAGGCCTATTTCTGCGTTGAACACGGACTATAAAATAATAGAAAAAAATATCTAATAGATTTTCTAAATATTTACCAAAATTAATACATATGGATCAAACAGAATTTATTAAAATAGACAATCGGCAGATAATGTAACTCGATAAATTAGCATAATTCATTTGGCACAGGAAACGGAGGAAATGGGCGTGGCAGTTGCTTTGGATGAAGAAAAGGCATTTGATAGATTGGGATGTGATTTTTTATTTAAGTTATTTGAAAAAAAAAGGTTCGGAATACCTTTTATAAATTGGATTAAGACCTTAAATACTAATCCCAAAGCTAAAGTAGTGACAAACGGCGAAATTTCAACACCATTTCAGTTAACAAGGTCAACTGGACTATGTTGTCCATTATCACCAGCTTTATTTGTATTGGCTATAGAACCATCAGCTGAAATAATTAGAACCGTCTCAGATATTATGGGTTTCAGGGTTACCCGGGAGGAATATAAGATTAATCTATCTGCTGATGATATTCTGATTTATCCAACAAACCCATTGCAGTCGCTACGTAAATTATCTTCTGGATTGGGAGAATATGGGAAAATATCAGGGTATAAAAGAAACAAGGATAAAAGTGAAATTTTTACCCCTTAATAAAGGAGATTATAGTCAATGTCGATTAGTAACTTAATTTAGATAGCCGATAAATGGTATAAAGTATTTAGAAGTATTAAGTATTAAAGTATTCAAAAGAGTTGATAACGATATAAACAATATATATAAATTAAATAATTTGCCATTATTGAAAAAAATTCAGGAAGACCTCGATAAATCCTGATACCAATAACATTAGTGGGTAGTGTCAATGCTGTAAAAATGAATATATTCCCTAGATAATAGTACTTATTCCAAACATTACCAATAGAACTGCCGCAGAAGTTTTTTTCAAGAGTTAAATAAATGTGTGAGGAAGTTTCTTTGGAAAGGTAAGATGTTAAGAACAACGTTAGAAAACTTGACATGGAAATTTTACCTAGGAGGGTTACATTTACCAAACTTTAAAATTATTATAAAACAAATCAACTTAGATTTATTGTAACTTATTTTGATGAAAACAAACTGGCATGGATTAGAATAGAGTTAGATAAAATAGGAGAAAATATACCAGAAGATTATATATATATGTAAATGGGAATCTAAATGGATACGGGATAATCATTTGATTGATTTCTGGAATAAGACAAATGTTGATGATGAGACAAAGAAATCTTTGTTAGCAAAGAGACTTATAATTCAGAATAGACTTATTCATTTCACAATGAATAACCAACTTTTATATAATTGGTTTCAAAAGGGGATTAAATCTATAGGCGATTGTTTTGAAGGAGGGAAATTGATGACATTTTGTTCAATTAAAGAATGAATATAAAATTCAAATAACACTCTTTTGTTATTTTCAATTAAGGGCTTATTTAAGAGATAAGCTGGGTCAAACAATGTTAATAAGCAGGACCCCACGGAAAAGTGAAGATCGGAATCACGATGAACACTTGACCGGCGTAGACTCCTTTTCAGGGTGTTAGTTTTTTCTTATTTCTTTATTGACTGTTTATGGAGTGTCAGCGGTTCTAGTAGGGTGCACGCAGGTAGATAGCAGATGAACCTACGTGCTTTTTAGTTGAAATAATCAATATTACTTGCCGGTAAATACAGATTCTCTGTACGTCACTGATCATTATTACAAGGACAGATCCTTGTAACAGTGACGTCCATCATTAACGTTTAAGGAGATACAGAAGCGATTCAGGAACAGCTACTTCCCCTCTGCCACCTGCAACTCCGTGTTGTTTTCCTCTATATTTATTTATCCTGTATTTCATTGTAGTGCTACCGTAAAATAAGCAAATTTCACGACATATGCTTGTGGCACTAATTATGGTTCTGATTCGGTTTCAGAAGCAGAGGGGATGTGTCTAGTTGAACCTAAATTAGTTGAAAGAATTTCAGAACCTCGTGAGACGAAGGGCTGCACTGTGCTGTAATTTTCCAGTGCACTTACTATTTAGGTCCAGTCGATTAATCATTTAAAGTTACGACGCCTTCATTTTTCAGACTACTCTCAATGCGCCTGATAGTATGACAAGAGAATTTAAGAACAACAGGCCATAAATGTTAGTACCGATTATTGGATGAAATCGATAGTTTTGCTTGGAAGGGACTCGTCAAGTATTACGTAATAAGGATTTGTCCTCGGTGTTCAGACTACACTGGTCATGGGGTATGAAGTGAAGCATCTGGACAAACAGGAACATTAACGATAGTCAGTATGGGCCGGTGCGTAGTAGGTCATGTCAAACCAATCTTACGGAGATTTACGAGGAAGATACCAGGAATAGTGTTGCAAGCAAGGCCGTGGATCCCGTCTACACGGACGTAAGCCAGGAATTTTAGGGTTCCGTATGGGCTAATGCTCGAGAATGTATTGTCGCTTTACTTTCACGATGTAGTAGTAAATTGGATTAGCCATTGACCATGTTGAACATGGGGAAGCTAGAGTGTGGTAATAGATGGTTGTCTCTCTGACTCGGAACCTGTGACGAATGGAGTGCTCCAAGGATCTTTGCTGTCTCCGTTGTTGTTTGTCATCAATACCAATGATCTAGATAGTAATATCGTGAACTTGATCAGCAAATTGCCGATGCGGCAGATCGGATTTAAAGCAGCCAAATATTTAAATGTTGCACTATGGGAGGACCAGACAGGGTTGGTCTGACACAATGAGAAATAGGGCACCGAGGAGTACGATAGGACAAACGAATCTGGGAATGCACGTCGGAAATTCAATGGACGTTTCGGCACAGTTAGAGAGGGTCGTAAAATAGTTTTCTGCACTTTAGCCTTCATGGACCATAGTACTGAATACAGGATTTGGGATGTTATGCTGATGTTGCTTAAGACTTTATTGAGGCCTAATTTGGAAAATTGTTGCAGTTTGGCTCAACTGAAGAAAAAAAATCATTACTCTACTATAGCCGGAATTGGATGTTTTGGATTAAAATGAAATATTACATATGTTATTCCCTAGCGGACTGAGGGGAGATTTAAGAGGCATACAACATTATGATGCGAATAGGGAGTGTAAATGCATGAGGGCTTTCTCCACTGATGTTGGGAGAGAATACAACTAGAGATCATGGGTGAAGGTTGAAATGTGAAATGTTTAAGGGAAACATGTGGGGAATGTCTTCTTCGAGTGGGGTGTCAGTGCGTAGACAGTGCTGCCAAAGCAAATGGTAATTGAGATTCCAATGTCAACATTTGAGAGATGATTGGCTAAGTCCATGGATAAGAGGGGGATGGATGGCCTTGTTCCGGGTGCGGGTCGATGGGAGTAGGCAGCCTATGTATTTCTTCACGGGCCTGATGGACCGAAGACCCTGTATCTGTGCAATACTTTCCTGTGGCTGTCTGACTGTATGTCTGGATTAGGACTTCAGTGACTCACAGCACTGACCAATCTGTAAAGTGTTTGATACTGTTCTACCCCTCTGTCCTTGAACACACTGATGAATGGAGACTAAGTAAACTGGATGGTTATAGCATGAGAAGATGGAAGCTTAGGTAATTGTTTAGTCTGTACTCTCCAATCGTCTGCGATGTTTTTCAAAAAAAAGACAAGTGCGATCCCGGATATTTGCTATGCCTTCGCTGCGTTTTAGTTTGTGTATATTTGTATGTTTAGTTTATTATTGATTTTAGAGGGAGTCCCACATGTGGCCATGTGGATTCAGGGTTAAATGCATCGAAATATGACCGTATCTACACCTTATAGGATGAAACCACGATTCAAAGGTAAATTGGCATTAGGTAAAATTAATATGTACTTGAATTGGGAAGTTAGAATTGACTGGTTCCTTTACTAAGCACCAGGAGCTGCTGCTGAACACATTGAAATGTGAGTTTTAAGTAGCAGGGATCCATAGGGAAAGATTGTTTAGACGTCATTGTAGCATCTGCTCTGTAATATATAAATTGAAGGTCAGTTTAGAAAACGAGGCGGTGCTGTCAATCCCTCAGCGATTGGCTTACGTCATCAGCTCTGATTCCATAAATTAGCAACTGCCCAGTAATATATAAATTGAAGGTCAGCTTAGGCATCGTGCTGGTGCAGTGAATATCTCAGCGATTTGCTTACGTCGTCAGAACAAATTCCATTAATTATACAGCTGCTGTTGGGTGGTGAGATTAAATCAGTGATTTCCCTCAACCCTATTTTTTCGAGCACCGTAACTGCCCACCCGAAATAGAGTTGCAAAGTGTACCGAAACTTCGACCATCTTTGCGGAACACGGCTGCCCGCTGACTTCCAGCCAGAATTCACTCTATCGATAACATCATCTGCCTTCTGTTACAAAGCCAAATCTGATTCAACGCAGCCAGGTTTCTCTCGATCCCATGCCTCCTGACTTTCTGAGTGAGTCCACTGTGCGGAACTGATCAAACGCCTGAACAAAATTCACGCACTTACGTCGACTGTTCTGGATCCTCTGTTTGATTTATTTCACTTTTTAAAATAATACAATCTGATTCATAAAGAACAACATGCCAAGTCATCTCTCCGTAGCCAGGCTAAGTTTGTTCAAATGCTCATACATTCCTTCTTCAATAATCCTCTCCAACAGATTACCCACTACTGATGTAAGAATCCCTGGTCAGTAATTCCAAGAAGTAGCCTTATTATATTTCGTCAACAAATGAAAAACCTTTTCCAACCTCCAGTCATCTAGTTCTGCTTCTGTTTCCCTGGCCAGCGAAGAAAAGCTCAGCAATATCTTCGCATGCCTTCCAAAATTACCTGGACTATATCCTTTCCGCTATCGGGGAGTCATCTATCATAATGTTTTCCAAGATTCCAGCGCATCCTCTTTCTCAACGTCGGCATGATCTGGCGTATCTGCCTTTTTTCGCTGTGTTCACACTCATCAATGTATTCAGTAAGGAGCATCGCCGCCTCCTCGTAGTCCAGACATAGGTTTTCCTCTGATCTGCCCACACACTCTCCAGTCTCCTTCTGTGCTTCACAGTGCATCCCGCCAAGGCCTTCCGAAGTCATCATCTAAATCTTCTAAATCCATTTTTAATTTTTTTCTTGTCTGCATTTTGACTCGGCATAACCCTTATCTGATCCTTTCTTCCAAAATCTCTCTTTCTTCCTCTTGAATAGTCCCAATTTTCTTGTCTCCCCCGGTTACTTTACGCTATCATTCTTTCCCTGCCTCAAAGAGACAAGTCTATACTGAACCCCCTGTCAGTGTTCCCTCAACAATCTCCACATATCTGTTGCGCATTTCCCAGAGTACATAATTTCCCAAATTCCCTTCCCAAGTTCCTGCCGGGTAGCACCATAATTCGGAAACCATCAATTAAATACATTCCGTTCTCACTGGTCCTATCCCTGTGCAAGGTAAATGTCGGGAAGTTCTGCCCTATCGTTCTGAAATGCTGAACCGCGGAGAGATCTGTCACCTGACCCGTTTCCTTTTCTAATATTAGATCCGGTACGGACTGTTGGCTCGTCTGCGTGTCTTCATAACGTGACGTGAATCCTTGCTGAACATAACTGAGAAGTTATGCCATATCTAAACCTTTTACCATGGGGCGGTGTTGCTAAAGTGTATTTGGATAGTTTCAGTTGCCCGTGCCAATAAAGGTGGCACATGTCCATGTTCCGATTCCCGATCGGTTCCTCATCTTTGCATTTTTATTGTTAATGTGCTGTCGGATGCATTCAATACTCCAGATGGTGTTGCATGTTTCAGTGTTGGTGTCACAGTCTATTAGCATACGAACGCACCACATTGTCCTCCCTTTCTCCATCTGCGATACTATCTCGGATTTGTCATCGCACTCCCTTTATACTCTGTTACCCGACACTGTCCATTTCGAAACGCCTAAAACACAGGAAGTCCTGCAGCCATTCCTGCCCTTGTGACAGTCGAGTGTCTGAAATAGTTTGCACGTACTTCAAACAATGTAACAATCACGTCAGCAGCATTGAATCTTTGTATCGCTACCTACCTGTACAGTATGAAATAAGGTATCTTCTGCGAATTCTGCAAATCCCGGATGACCGGGCATACGATTGTTTAGATTTATCACATGTTTGCCAAACCTGTTCATTGTAAAACGGATTTATTTTAAAACTCCACAGAATTGCCATTAGATGCGGGCATGATCTACACAGATGGCCATTGAATATAAACACATACGTCAATCCATTCCTCAGCTCTTCTCTGAATTTCCACTGTGTCAGTGTATAGATACACGTATTGGAGCACATGCTGAGAATCTGCAAAATGTTCCCAAATTGTTCTAGGATGTATACCGGGGATCTCAAATATCTCTCGCAGTAAAAGTAATTTTGTACTTGCCATTTCAGGGAATGGGCTACATAGGCCATCCAAAATAATATGAAATTAGCTGATATAGAAAACAATAATATCATCGATTTTCTGCGTTTTTCCACCTCGGCATCTTTCTGATTGCCGCTGCTGTGCCGAAGGCTTCTGAGGACTCTGGTTGCTGCAATTATATGTCTTACAGTTAACCCGTTAAACACCAGTATTAAGCCGATTGGTAGCAATGGTGTTAATATGCTGTCCAGTAATTCGTAACCTCTCCACACGGGTGAAGTAACTTATTCATCTGTGACGGCGCAACGCCACGGTATGTTGTCAATAAAGACGTAAGGTTCAATGGCAAAGTAAAACGGGACACTTCTCCCACAGCCCACTATAACCACGGTCACCATAACCACCGTTGCTGTTCTCTCAGTGCAGCATCGTTCCCAGAGCTTCCGACGACATATTGCGATGAAACGATCGAAGGTAAAACTGACCGTAAACCAAACAGAACAGTCCCGCGTCGCCACCATCAATACTTGTGTCAGAGCGCATACAGGAGTGATGAGCAGGGATCTGGCATAAATGTAGATATTGTTGGTCTGTAGCAATAAACCGAAAACTATAACCACCATCATATCCGCCGCTGCCATTCCAACCACGTAACGGGTGATGCATTTGGAGAGTCCACATTTTCCCCGAGATAGTATCACAATCGCCGTTAAATTAACTACAGGAAATTGAAAAAAAAGTAATAGAAGTAGAATAAATGTAGATATTGTTGGTGTGTTCCACTAAAGCAACAACAATCACCACAATCAGATCCGCTGTTGCCATTCCAACCAGGTAACGGGTGATGCATTTTCTAGACAGAGGATCGAATCGCCGTTAAATTACCTGCAAGAAATATGGAAACAAAATAGAAATATGGTCAGCAGCATCTCCCTGAATCCCCCATTCTACCGATGCTATGCAGGTCTTACAAAAATTACTTACTTCGGGAAATTTTGAAAATCTCAAATGTGACACTACTGTTTAACCGGGTAGGGAGGTAAAGGACGCCAGGATATAACCCAGTTCTCCCACCATGCTGCTGGTAAGATGACATAGAGTTTCCCAAGGGGTTGGCAATTTATTGGATCCCCATGGCAGACTTATTCAGAAAGTCTGTGGACTGCTTGTATTCAGAACTGGAATGTCCACGGAAGGCTGTGGGTGTTAGCGATGGAGTGTATTGTACCTGGGGTCAGTGACTAGTGGTGTTCCGGAGGAATTTGTTCATGGATCCCTGCACTTTGTAATCTTTATAAATGGCTTATAGGTGGAATGGTTTGCAGATCACACGAAGGCTGGCTGTGTGGGGGATAAATGATTGTGAAAATTCGGCGTGACATCCAAAGCTTCTACGAACATTATTTGGTGTTCCGTGGCAAATATGTTGACTGGATGCAAAAACAGAGGTACCGGAAAAACAATGGTCCTGAACGAACATTCTGGAAAAAGTATCAGATCGACTCCAATCCATCTTGGGTAATGCCCTTGTCATCCACCCAGCGACAGCATTCTTGTCATCTACACCGACTGCGGCTACAGTTAGTCAGCATCGATCGTCATGGATGCCCAGGCCATGATCTCGCCTCGTTGCTGCCACCAGAGAGAAGATACAGTAGCCTTCAAGCTGACTTCATCAGTTTGAGGAAGTTATTACCCCTCAGCATCAGGAACCACAGAGGATGACTTCAGTCAGTTTGACTCGACCCATTGCAAAAATGGTCCCACAATCTCTGGACTCACTGTCAATGATCATCTCATTCTCCAGAAAGTAATAGCTTAATCTTTGTTATCATTATTTATATTTTTTCCTTCGTTTGCATCTGTACAGTATGTTATCTTTTGTCTGTTGGTTATTTTGTCTGTTTTGTTGGATGCGGTACTTCATTGACTCTATTTGGTTTCACGGTTACACTGTGTCTGCCCGGAAGCAAACGAAACTCAGGAATATGTAGAGATGTGCATGTACTTTCTTAAACAGAAAGGATAAGTACCTTGCAATTTGAACTTTTAATTTGAACTTTTTTGTTACCATAGATAGCAAAATACGTTGAAGTGATGCACAGTGGAAATCAAACCATTGGGAATTCAACCCAGAAAACTGGCCAATGCTAAGCCAGCCAATTATATAATACAAGACTAAAAGTTTATTCAGATATTCTACATGAAATATAAAATTCAGGCGACAGTAGACAGTGAATGACTAGAAATGTTATTGGATGGGCAGTGATGGCAGAAGAAGGAAATGGAGGACGAACTGAATAAGTACGTTGCATTAGTTTTCACTCTGGAAGACACCACGGGTACACCTTAAGTTCGGGACCGTCTGCAAACAGAGCAGGTGAAGCCAACATTGCAACAGGGAAGGTTCTGTGGAAACTGGAAGGTCTGATGTTAGTGTAATTCCCTGGACAGTACTTCTGCTGTTGTGCTGTAGGTATTTCTCTTTTCATCACATCACGTTGTTAGGGAATAAAGGAGAACACAACGACTGTAATAATTACGGAGGCATATTCCTGCTCAACGCCATTCGGAGGACATTTTCCCGAGTAGTTCTTAAGCGGCTGCAGACTCTGGCAAAACACATCTGCCCTGAGTCTCAGCGTGGCTGCAAAGCAGAAAGATCCAACATTGACAAGATCTTCTCCCTTGGGCAGCGACAGGAGAAGAGCCGGGAGCAGAGACAGCCTTTGTGCATTCCCTTTATCGATCTACCATGGCTACCGAGCTGGTCAGCAGAAAGGGCTTCTTCACACTCCTGCCGAAGATCGGCTGCCCATCGAAGCTGCTGAATCTCATCGCGACTTTCCACGACGGCATGCAGGGGACAGTACAATTCGATGGATCATCCTCTGAGCCCTTCCCCATCCAGAGCAGGGGTGAAGCATGGTTGTGTCCTTGTCGCAATGGTCTTCGAGATCTTCTTCTGCCTCGTACTGCTGTACGCTTTCAGGACATCTGATAACGGAGTGCACCGACACACGAGGGCCGACGGCAAGCTCTTCAACCTTTCACGCCTCAGCGAGAAGTCCAAAGTGCGTCAGGTCCTGATCCGGGAGATAGTCGTCACTGATGATGCCGCCCTGACGTCACACACACAGTCTGCTCTCCAGAGGCTAGTCAGATCCCTGTCTCATGCTTGCCAAGAGTTTGGTCTCACCATCAGTCTGAAGAATGCAAGATCATGGGCCAGGACGTCAGTGATCTCCCGAGCAGCAGCATCTGCGAGCACACCCTGCAAGGGGTAGATGAATTCACCGCCAAATGCTACTGTAATTTGAGGAAGTCCAGTGTAAATCCATCAGCGGTCCAGAGAACCAGCAACATATGAGGACTTGTTTCTGCAGATTCTCAGTCCCTATTATTACACGATATCTAATCTTCATGACAACCCAATTATCTAGCAGCATTTGGAAGTAAGTAACTGCCCCATTTCATTTGTTACGCAACTTATGTTTCATTGAAATATTATTAAGAAGCGATTTGTATTTAACAATCCCGTTCTAACATATCGCCACTTCCAAGTGAGTGCCAATCGAGCCCCTTGCCTGCATTTCCATCCTCGGTGTAGAATGTGTTTTCATTCTCGGTTAGATTCTACGAGACACATTCAATGTATTCTTCCGGTACTGACTGTCCACAGTCCTAACACCTAATTTGACTCTACCTTCCAAATGCTCTTGCCATCCTGGCAGATTCTCCACATCTTCTCTCATCCAAGGCTAATTTAATGTAAGTGCTATCTCTTGCCAAATCTTCCATATAACTGAAAACCAACGTTATTAACATTTGACTCTGTCCTTCAGGCTTTTTTATCATCCTGGCAGATTCCATCACAGCCTCTCATCTTCCAAGGATAATCTAACCCCTCTTCCAAATCAACCATATAACTGACAGCAAACACTCTGAGCATTTATGTTACAAGCTTATCGTTTGATTCTCAGGATAGGAAGACAACATAAATAATAAAATTTAATACTGTTATTGACCTTTCTGAAGCAAAATTGCCGGGCGAAAGTTAGTCCTACTGAAGATAATGTCGAAGATGAAAACCAGGCAGCTTCATAGGAATAAATTACTCAAGAATGCCGCCTTCCGGAATAGTTGGTGCAACGCATGCTCAGTTTGTCCAGTGTGATCACAGGTCACGGGCACGATTTATCTCATGCAGTTAATGCCTTATTCCTCCGCAATCCGACAAGAGGTTCGACTCGATGCGTTAACTGTACTCTTTTCATAGATGCTGCCCGGCCTGCTGAGCTCTTGCAGTATTTTGTGTGTGGAACATGTTATTGTACAAGAAGTGAATCAGCTGCATGAACTTCCTTCTAAAACCTTAACTCGGCGGAATATAAACATCTATAAATCGCCATTGACCGCGGTAATCATGAATTATCGTGGGAGTGCTTTCCCGTCGTGCAGTCAGCATTGAGCATTGGGAATGATTTCATAACCTGACAACTTTACTGCAAATTTGAATTCAATTGAACAAATCAATTCAATATAATCCCTCCTCCCACTTTATCTGGAAAATTAGTCCTATAGCGACATGAGGTTGTATATTACATTCGGTTCACTCGGGAAGTTCACGTTCGTAAAACTACGGTCCGGCCTGCTGCAGACCAACAACAACGTGACCACTTTCACTGCTGACTGATATGTGCAAGCAACTGATTCAGTTCATTTACAATTGATATTTGTGTTTGTTGCCGACTGTGTCAGCGATCCTGCACCACGTGATAGGAGAAACGTCTTAAGGGGTTGAACAATGACTGGAGAGCGAGGAACTTGAAACGGAACTGCAGGACAGCGAACAACTCCGGAAAATCTTGATTTAACTCATTTCATTTGTCCACAATGTCGCTTATGTGGTCTCATCTCCATTGCTATTAATTATTCTTTTACATTCTTGAGATTTTACCTTCCAGCAGTCTCAATCTCGGAAAAGACTAATGAAATGTGATTACATTTATCAGAGTCGCTCTGACACTACCTAATTTCAAACGCTACACCTGCGGATAAAGTCAGAGAGCAGGAATGCATCACCACTGAATGATCTTTTGCTCGAAGTATTTAATACTTAACGCGCTTTCTTCACTAAAAGACATTTAACCCCACTGGGCCATTACAATGCACCATAATCGAATGTGTCCGGCTCCTTTTACCGTCCGATAATGCAAGTAGAATTAGAAAAGGCGCAGCGGGAGACCCAACATCTTTCAGGAGCTTCAGCATTTTAGAATTATTTTCCTAGCCGATACACATATGGGACACGACTTAGTCAGTCAGAGACAGATTACTTACGATAGGAACAAAGTACGCAGATGAATCTGACTGAATTTTAAATCATCATCAGACTCTGATGGTAAATGCAAGTCGAAGTGAATTCAGGATTTTGCTCCATATCAAGTTTAAAACATTTTCATGGGGATCACTAAACTGAACATATAGCAAACCAGCTCTTTCAGCAGCTTATCCTCGGAAAACGTACGTGGAAACAAAGTGGCACAGCTTGTGCAGGAATTACAAGACAATTCTGATGTTTCAGTAATTAGAAACAACTTCTTAATGACTTCACATACAAAATGCTGCCTAGCCTGCTGTGTTCTACCATCATTTTTTTGTGTGTTGTTGTTTAAATTTCCAGCATCTGCAGATTTCTCGTGTTTGATTCTTAATGACTTAACGTTTGTCAAGTGATACACCAACTTGGATTGCGCAATATATTTCCGAAAATCCGATATATGATGTTGCTTCACTGATTGGAACGTTTCTCCGTTCAGTGTTTTGAATGCTGAAAACCGGGCAGAGTTCACAGTCAGCTCTTCAGCTCCATATTGAGTTTATTCTGGGTAGGTAGAGTCAAAAAAGGTAATTGAATGCTCTTTTTTAGATAACCTGTACTGTTCATGCTGATTTTAGTATAACGGCTGTCAACGTGTTACTGGGACTGGGACAGACGTCCGGATTTCCAGACGTATCGCGCTCTTTGGAAATTGGAGAATGATTAAGGCTACATTTAGTCCAGCATGAAAACCAGATAGAAAGTCTCCAGCTGATTCTGATTTTGTATTTACATTTTAAAATCTAAGAACAGGCGTTGAAAACATGAGAAAATGGTGTCGTTGAATCAGAATAAATGCAATGAGACCATAAAAGCCTTGGAAAGAACTAGACCATTCCGCAATTGCATTTCGCTCCGCCATTCCATTATGATTGATTTATTGTTAACTTTGTACCTTCATGCCCTGATTAACTGAGAAGATATAAAAATCCGCCTTAAATCCATCCAGTGACTGGACCTGCACCGCCGACTGTGACAATCGGTTCACAAATTTACCGTGCGTGGCTAAAGGAAAAATTCCTCATCTATGTGCCTCATCGATGTCTCTCAATTCTGTGCTATCCCCTCCTAATTTCTCCCACTATCGGAAAATGTCTCTCCAACTCCACTCTATCCAGGCATTGCAGCATTCGAAAGGTTTCAAACAGATCCCTCCTCATTCTTCTGAACTCCCGTGAATACAGACTCGGTATAATCAATTCACTGTAATTGATTACAACCAAGTAGCTTGCCACATGTGTCACTGCAAAGAGATCACAGCTCAATACCATCACAATACAAAACCCCTGGAAACAGAATGAATCCAGGAATATATAAAGCAGGACATTAGCTTGAATGAGCGGGACAGTGTTCGGATCGGGTTTTTCCGAAATCGGCCTGTTCTAGGGAAGTGCCTGGGGTGAGAAGTGCTAGTCCTTGGCTCGAGAGATTCTGGCAGTTTTGGCAGTTGGATAGTGCGATCAAGAATTGATTAGCAGTTGTTTGGCAATTAAGATTTGAATAGCTCAGACTCAGCAGAAAACAGCTGATTGGGCAATCGAGGTCAGGTGTCCTTGCAGCTCGCAAAGCTCAAGCAAATAAAAAGAGGGAAACCTCTAGCAGTGCGGCTTGGTTGAGGGAATTGCCTGTTGTGAAAAGTGCTAGTCTTTGGCTCGACAGTCTCAGGCGAGGAGGTTTGAGGCTTGTGGGAGGAGACTACGCCAGGCACAATTGGAGAGGGTGAAGGCATGATCGATAAGCTGATTCAATGTGCTACGTGCATGATGTGGGAGGCCAGGGACACTGCTGGTGCCCCCGGCTACTACAGCTGTGGAAAGTGTGTCCAGATTCAGATTCTGAAGGAGCATGTTGCAGCACTGAAGAAAGAACTGGATGACCACAGTTTTATCCGCGAACATAAGAGTTTTCTGGACAGGACCTACAGTGAGGTTGTCACACCGAGGATACCAGAAGAGAGAAAGGGGGCGACGATGAGGACGGAAAAAATGCTTGAAATACAGGAGACACCAGGCATGTACCTCTCGTAATCAGGTTCACCCTCTTGGAAGCTGTCAGGACAGAAGATACAGCAGTCTGAGAGGCGGACAGGTCTCCGAGCCGAAAATTGGTGCAGAAGCAGAACCGAGGAGACAGACATCAGGAAGAGCCGTGGTAGTACGGGACTCCATAGTGAGAGGTACGGAAAGGGGTTTCTGCGGCAACAGGCGAGATTTAAGGATGGTGTTTTGCCTCCCTGGTGCTAGGATCCAGGACATCACGGATCGATTGCAGGGAATCCCCAAGGGTGAAGGTGAACAGCCGGAAGTGGTAGAGCATGTCGGCACAAATGACATCGGGAAGGACATTCTGCAGCGGGACTTCAGAGAACTGGGAAGAAAGCTGAAAAGCAGGACTTCCAGGGTGGTTATCGGATTGCTTCCAGTTCCTCGTGCTGGAGAGGACAGGAACAGAGATATAATGGATTTGAATGTGTGGCTGAGGAACTGGTGCAACAAGAAAGGATTGGACCACTGGGATCTGTTTTGGGGTGGGGATGAATTTTACAAAAGGGACGGGTTGCACCTTAATAGGCGGGGGACCAGCATACTGGCAGACAAGTTTGCCTCTGCAACACGGATGTCTTTAAATTAAGTAGTGGGGGAGCGGGAGGGGATGAACTGGAAATATAAGGATGGAGTTAAAGTGAAGGTGAAAATAAGAAAAGTTAAAAAGGACAACAGAATCAATGGAATAGAAAGCTCAAGAAGAGATCATACAGTATGGCCAAGTGAAATAGGATTTGATATGAAAGGAGAGGGGAGTAACGAATTAAACGTATTATATATGAATGCACGAAGGATAAGAAATAAAGTAGATGAGCTTGAGGCTCAGTTGGAAATTGGCATGTACGATATTGTGGGAATAACAGAGACATGGCTTCAAGCGGACAGGGCGTGGGAAATGAATTTTCTAGGATATATATCTTATCGAAAGGACAGACTGACTGGCAGAGGGGCTCTGTCGGTGAGGAATGATATGGTCCCTTGCGAGGGGGGACATAGAATCTGGAGATGTAGAGTCAGTATGGATAGAACTGAGAAATTCAAAGGGTAGAAAGACCCTAATATATATTACCTACAGGCCCCCAAACAGCAGTCTAGATGCAGGGTGTAAGTTGAATGAAGAGTTAAAATTGGCATGTCGCAAAGCTCATGATACAGTTTTCATGAGGGATATCAACGCAGGTAGACTGGGAGAATCAGAATGACACTGGATCCCAAGAAAGGGAGATTCTGGAGTGCCTCCGAGATGGATTTTTAGAACAACTTGTACTCGAGCCTACCAGGGAGAAAGCAATTCTAGATTCAGTGCTGTGCAATGAACGGGATTTCATCAGGAACCTGGAGGTAAAGGAACCATTAGGAGGTAGTGACCATAATATGGTATGTTTTAACCTACAATTTGAGAAGGAGAAGGGAAAATTGGATGTGTCGGTATTATAGTTGAACCAATGGAACTATAGACCTATGAGGGAGGACCTGGCCAAAGTTTAGTGGAAAAATACCCTAGCAGGGAAGACAGTGGAACAACAATGACCTGTATTTCTGTGAATAATGCAGAAGGTGCAGGATCGGTTCTTTCCAAAGAAGAAGAAAGATCCTGAGGGGAGTAAAGGGCGGCCGTGGCTGACCAGGGAAGTAAAGGGCAGTATAGAAATAAAGGAAATTAAGTATAACATAGCAAAGATGAGCGGGAAACCAGAGGACTGGGAAGCTCTTAAAGAGCAACAGAAGTTAACAAAAAAGGCAATACGCCAAGAAGAAATGAGGTACGAAGGTAAACTAGCAAATATAAAGAAGGATGGTAAAAGCTTCTTTAGGTATGTGAACAGAAGAAAAACTTTGTTAGGACCAGAATTGGAGCACTGAAGACACCAGAAACGGGTGAATTTATTCTGGGGAACAAGGAAATGGCAGATGAGTTGAACAAGTACTTTGGATATGTCTTCACTAGGAAAGACACAAAGAATCTCCCAGATATAATAGTGGCCAAAGGAACTAGGGTAAAGGATGAACTGAAGGAAATCTATATTAGGCAAGAAACGGTGTTGGATAGACTGTTGAATCTGAATGCTGATAATTCCCCAGCACCTGATGGTATGCATCACAGGGTACTTAAAGAGGTGACTCAAGAAATTGTGGACGTATTGTTAATCATTTTCCAATGTTCTATAAATTAAGGAACAGTTCCTGCTCATTGGCGGGCGGCTAATGTTGTCCCACTTTTCAAGAAAGGAGGAAGAAAGAAAACAGGGAATTATAGACCAGTTAGCCTGACGTCAGTGGTGGGGAAGATGCTGGAGTCAATTATCAAAGATAAAATGACGACACATTTGGATAGCAGTAGAAACATCAGTCCGAGTCAGCATGGATTTATGAAGGGAAAATCATGCTTGACTACTCTTCTGGAGTTTTTTGAGGATGTAACTATGAAAATGGACAAGGGAGAGCCAGTGAATGTAGTGTACCTGGACTTCCAGAAAGCTTTTGATAAAGTCCCACTTAGGAGATTAGTGAGCAAAATCAGGGCACATGGTATTGGGGGCAGAGTATTGACATGGATTGAAAATTGGCTGCCTGACAGGAAACAAAGAGTAGCGATTAAAGGGTCCCTTTCGGAATGCCAGGCTGTGACCAGTGGGGTATCGGAAGGTTCAGTGCTAGGACCGCTGTTTACAATACACATTAATGATTTAGATGAAACGATTAAAAGTAATATTAGCAAATTTGTGATCACACAAAGCTGGGTGGCAGTGTGGAATGTCAGGAAAAGGTTATGAGAATGCAGGGTGACTTGGACAGATAGGGTCCGTGGGCAAATGTATGGCAGACGGAGTTTAATGTGGATAAACGTGAGGTTATTCACTTTGGTGGCAAAAGCAGGAAGGCAGATTACTCTCTAAATGGAGTAAAGTTATGAAAAGTGGAAGTACAACGAGATCTAAGTGTTCTTGTACATCAGTCAATGAAAGCAAACATGCAGGTACAGCAGGCAGTGAAGAAAGCTAATGGCATGCTGGCCTTTATAACAAGAGGAATTGAGTATAGTCGTAAAGAGGTCCTTCTGCAGCTGTACAGAACCCTGGTGAGACCCCACCTAGAGTATTGTGTGCAGGTTTGGTCTCCAAATTTGAAGAAGGACATTCATGCTATTGAGGGAGTGCAGCGTAGGTTCACAAGGTTAATTCCCGGAATGGCGGGACTATCATATGTTGAAAGATTGGAGCGACTGGGCTTTTATACACTGGAACTTAGAAGGATGAGAGTGGATCTCATTGAGACATATAAGATTATTAAGGGATTGGACACTCTGGAGGCAGGAGGCATGTTCCCGCTGATGGGTGAGTCCAGAACTAGAGGCCACAGTTTAAGAATAAGGGGTAGGCCATTTAGAACTGAGATGCGGTAAAACAGTTTCACCCTGAGAGTGGTGGATATTTGGAATGCTCCACCCCAGAGGGAGTGGAAGCCAAGTCTCTGGATGCATTCAAGAGAGAGTTAGATAGAGCTCTTATAGACAGCTGGATCAAGGGATATGGGGAGAGGGCAGGAACGGGGTATTAATTGTGTATGATCTGCCATGATCACAGTGAATAGCGGTGCAGGCTGGAAGGGCCGAATGGCCTACTCCTGCCCCTTTTGTCTATTGTCTATTGTATTCGTTCGAACTCAATATGAATGTATACATTTCAGAATTAGTGTACGGGAACAAAACGTAAGGTCTTTAAACGTGTTTCTTGTCGTTCCCCATGTTCGACATCATTACTGTTAAGGGCCAGTGCTGCAAACCTGCTCTAGCAAGGGCAACCTATATTTACTGTATGGAAATACTGTCAGGCCGATAGGAAATGTGTCCCAATGTGTTGTCAAATTAGAGCGAAGTTGTGCCGAAGCGGAACTATTTCTCATTCATACTGTGGACTTCGATGTGCTGAAATTAGAGACCTTCAGCCAGACAGAAAAAATACAACAGCCTCGCAGAAATATGCCACGTAAATGCGAACATTAAATTAAGGGAAAACACCGTACAAGGGAGAAAGTGAATGGAATTTGAATGCCCGGTTCGGCAGCCACGACCAGCACACCGCAAAAGTTTAGGAATTACGTACTTCGAGAATGGATACACGTGCTTTCACAATTGGATACCCGGGTGATTTAATCTGCAAGGTAAACTACATTGCTACGGGAGGGAATTAATCAAACGCCGTAATCAATAACGGGAAAGGAGAATCTTTTGCTGAATGAAAGGCAATGCAGTCCTGCTGGGAACAGATGTAATGACTGAGAACAACAGTTTCAGGCAGTTTAATTTACTACAATCGTTGTGGTTCAGGTGTGAGATTACCTTGATTTTGGAACATTATTTGACGCGTTCATCGGAGCTGTACAGACTTCTAAAAAAAACAAAACGAAGGTAGCGGTAGAGAGCAGAAGAACTTTAAACTTTAATCGTTTGTGTCACTGCATAGATAAATGCATTTGTGTAGCTGCGAAAATTCTGAATCACAGAACCCGCAAAATGTGCCTGGAAAAGCCGAATAGAAATTTCCAGGTCTGTGTAGAGGCATCGCATGAGAATGAAGACCAGAGTGGATGTCGCCCAACAGAGAAGGAAACAAGCCGACAGGGTGAAGAGCAGAATGATGGATTGTCTCCGACTCTCCATCTCCGGATCTCGATGTTTCCCGAAATGTTCAGTCCATTGAGTCCGCTGCGGACTCTGCTCGCCGCCAGTATCTGTCTGACGGTCAAAGCATTGAGGGTCAATATGAGGAAGAAAGGAAGTAGCGGATTCAACAGACGATCCACCCAATAAAACACTTCAAACGATTCTGAGAAAGGAAGTCCGAGTCTTCCGAAACTGACCCAATTACCTGTCACCATCAACTTTTTTCTTTCTATATAAATAAAATACAATGGGAATTTTTACACACAATTTGATGGATACTGTGCCAATCCATAAAATCCCTAGTTTTTGAGGATTCATAATTTTGTTTTAAATTTCGAGATGCATATGGCCGCAAAGTGATCGATTATAAACGCGACAGTAAACCAGACGGAACAGTCAACAGCCACGTTACACCGGACGTCGTGGACAAGGCAGAACGGAGCCTCGTCCTGGACACTGTAAAGTCCGTGTGCTGGACCCATCTTGTAGAACAGGACTTCAATAATCACCACCTGTAGATCCGCCGCAGCCATCGCCACCAGGTAACGCGTAACACTTTTGGAAAGACCGCAGTTTCCTCGGCAGATAATTACTATTGCCACAAAGTTAATTGCAGTGTGACATGAAAATACCAAACACAAGACTTTAAAAAGAAAATATCAAATCGCATTTTTGTAGAAATACAAGCATCTCTTGTTCGTTTGAAAGAAAATGCATCGTTCATCTCTATCACTGGAAGTGAAAATATGCCTCAGCAAATAAAAGACGGTTGTTTAAGAGATGTGTTAGCTAGGGACGGAGTAGCGTTCGACTGAGGGAGAAAGTGATAGTGGAGAGGTGGGCTAGGGACGGGCTGAGGTAACAGTGAAAGAGGGATAGAGACTGGGGTTACGGCTTGGGGCGTGGATTGAGAAAATTGAGGGCGAGGGGTGTAGGAGGGAGACTGCTGTCAGTAAGTGATAAGAGAAAGGCTGAGAGAAGAGACATTCGGTCAGAGAGACTGGGTAACGTGAGTTTGACAGGGGTAGGAGAAAGTGAGTGTAGGAGGGAGATAATAGGGTGAAGGTCGGGTTAGTAAGGGTCTAGGGAGAGAGGGAGTGAGGGGGTGAGATAGTCTGGTGTATGAGAGAGACAAGGACTGAAACAAGTACTGAGGTAAGAGGCAGGTACTGGAAAGAGAGTCTGGGCTAGGGAAAATGGGAAGAGACTGACAATGGAAGAAAAGTACAGGAAGGGAGATTGTTGAGGGAGCGAGACAGGCCATAAGACCAAGGGAAGCGAAGAAAAGCTTGAGAGGGAGATGAAGGCGAGAGGAAGATTGGGGGAGGTTACATCAGAGACACCAAACGGAGCGATACAGCGATACATTGGGGTGGTGAGACAGAGAGGGAGGGAGGGAGGGAGGGAGGGAGAGAGAGAGGGAGAGAGACGAGGGACAATGCAAGAAATGAGTAAGTGATTGGTCGAGCACTGAGGTTGGGGGAGAGAGAGAGAGAGACTGGGTAGAAAACGAGTGTGGAAAGAGGGAGATTTGGGGAAAGAAAGACGAGGGAGAGTCAGAATCTGGGTGAGAAAGACTGCAGAGGAGAGTGGAGAAGAAAGTCGGGACAGAGGCCGGTGCGATACGAACTACCAATGGGGAAAAAAAGATCAGGCGAGTGGGAGCTTGGGAGGAGAGAGAAGCCGGGGTGATGAGAGAGATTTCGGAGGTGTAGAGAGTGGAACAGCATAGAGACGGACAGAGAGAGAGGAGCTGGGAAAGAAAGCCTGTGAAGAGAGGCAGTGCATTTTTTGTGCAGCAGGATGGTGGAGAGGGAAACTGGGCTGTACGGAGAGACATTGGGAAGAGAAAGAGACCGGCGCTGGGCAGAGAGAGTCGCGGTACAGCACAATGTCGGGGCGGGTACGTCAGGGATGAGGGCTTGTAGGGAAGTCTCTGTCAAAATGCAGAAATATATACCGTGTGGAGCTTGAGGGCTTTCCCCACGAATAGCGTTCTGGGACTGCAGTGCCACCATTGTAAAGTTCTGCTGAAATAACCAATCTGTGCCGTCTTGGTGCCTTCTCCCCTTGACCCCACTCCGTCCAAACGGCATTCACGGTCTCCCTCCCTCCCTCCGAACATTATTCGCCACCATCACACTCCCTCTGTTTGATATCCAACCTCCCTCCCTGTGGATGAATTTTCAGAATATAAAGTTTGCAGGGCTGCATGTTGCTTTAGATTTTTGACATTCTGGATTTCTGTGTTTTGCACTTAATAATATCGTTCTTGTCAGTTCTACTCCTCAGAACAATAACACGGCGGCAGAAATAAGTGTAAACCGAGGAACAGCAAATCATGAAAGTAGACGTTGTGAACAAATCCCATTGTTCTGCTGAAGGTTAACACATTCCCTACTAGTCGGTTCAACGAGAAGCATTTTACCCGAACATCAGAGTTCAACACATGTGGACTCTCCGTCACGTCATTCTGAAATTTAAAAAAATCCAATTAAACTTTATTTTTAACGTTTCTGACAATTTACCTTAGTCGAGCGGGATCCCAACAAAACGGAGACGAACGATGGAGTACAATACTTCCTTCGTCATCGTTAAAACAAAGTTTGACTTGTTTACTTCCCCTGCTTTGCCTGATCACATCGTAATATAGTTGCTTTCCCAGGTACCTTCTTCCTTGTGGGCGGTACACAAAAATCACGTGTTCGTGTACATTCGGCCCCACCAGACGAAGACCGATGCTATTCTACCCTCCATATGCCAACAGATTGTTTTTACCGGATGCAGTGTAAGGCATCAAGCTTGTCATAAAATAACTTCTGGATTAGGAAGTGCTGCTACCAACCTGTAGATTCTGTAATTCCCCTATTTTACCAGTTCTGAAACCAGGTCGTGATAATGAGTAACGATTTTTACAAGAGCTAAGGGCTATTCACAACATATTTGCACCTCTTCCTCCCGTCTTTGACAATACTGACGTTAACCTCTCGGTATTCCTGCCACATCTGAATGTTATTCTCTTATAGACCCTGTTCTGCCCTTTTCTCCATCCCAGTTCATAAGAATAGTCAGTATTTGTTCGTTTTTGCTTACAGTGGTAGACAGTGAACTTGGTCCAGGTTGAATCTTGAGTATACTGAGAGACCTTCGTTTTATGCCGCAGCAGTCATACGGGATTTAAGCGCTGTCCAGTTGCCAGAGTAAAGTATAATTTTATAAAGTGCCGATTATCTACTTATTGTCTCTCCCAGCCGACATAATTGTGAAAAAAGACTTTGTTGCTTTATGGACAAACCATGCTGAAAATGGACAAAATAAACATCAATAAACATCAGCTTTGTCTTTCCGCTCTGCAGTATTTGGGACAAATGGTTTCTGAAGGAACTGAACCACTTTCCAAAGAACAAATTGCAGCTTTTATTAATGAGCCACCTCCCCGCACACGAACTGAAATGCTGCCCGTTTTGGAACGGTCGATTACTGTAGTCATTGGATTTCTGAATATCGAATGATGGAGGCTCCTCTTCGACAAGCCTCATTACCGAGCATGTCCGCCGGAATACAGTGAACTCAGGAAATGAACACAGCTTTTAATGCTCTCAACACCGCTTTGTCAGCCTCCCCTGCTTTGGGCATATCTGACTATCCAGATCCTTTCCAATTATTCTTCAATGTTCAGCAAGGGTTTGCTAGTGGCAATGTATCACAACGGCCTGGGGGCCTCAGACGACCCAATGTATAATATTATAATTAAAATCAGGTGTAAAAGTCGTGCCTGTTTGTCTAAGATATGTCGCCAACAACAGTAAAACAGTCAACAACAGAAGGACATGTGCTGTTTTCAGACAACAAAGTTAATCCCTGGTCATTAACATCTCCGGAATGCAATAGTTTGTCATTTAATCATGCCAGACAGTGATGGCGTAGTTATTAAGCCACTCAATCTGATTGGGTGTGCAAGTGGCCAAGACTGGAATGAAGTATCGTGGGATTCAGACTGTTATTGTGTTCACGGGGTGGACGAAGGTGGGCATAATCCTTACATATCATCGGAGATATTATTTAGGACAAAACATTGAGTTACTAAAAACTGACGTAAATCTATTCTGCGGTCGAAACGCTACAGGTCGTGTTACCGATTATATGCGTCAAACCCCGGTCCAGAAAAATCACCGGTGTTGCATAACGCTGATCGGTTGCTGGACAGATATCAGTGAGACGGAACTGGAACTGCAACAGAGAGAGTAATGATCGGTCAGAAAGCTGTACCACAGCTCCGAAAGTAATTCTGCGATATTTCTATTTGTGGCTTGGCGCATCAGATAATCAATGTAAAAGATACAGTGTTCAATGATTATACAGACACGA
This sequence comes from Hypanus sabinus, assembly GCF_030144855.1. NCBI lineage: Eukaryota > Metazoa > Chordata > Chondrichthyes > Myliobatiformes > Dasyatidae > Hypanus > Hypanus sabinus. The sequence continues at coordinate 375,000 of NW_026780152.1, forward strand.
AGTATTTACTTTATTAAGGAGAATACGGTAACATACAGCGATGAATGGTAAGCACAGATGCCTCAATTATTAATTAAAATTTTAACCAAACCATCCTTATCAGCTGAGTGTTTCCAGTAAGTACTGATTTTAATTCGGATTGCTAGTGTTTTTTTTATATCGATTTAAGATTACGGAGAGCTTAATTAGTTTCAGAGAAGGTTCAGAGAAAGACAGAAAAACAGAGAGAGAGATTGAGAGAGAGAGAGAGAGAGAGAGAGAGAGAGAGAGAGAGAGAGAGAGAGTAAAAAAAGGCCGTTATTTTTTTTCCGTTGCTCCAGAAGTTCTTTATGTTTCTGCCTACTTTTTTGTTATCAGTGTAAATATTTTTTTTGCGAAGTACTGCAGTGAGACTGGTTTCTGGTTTCTGTCAGAACGGGACTGGACGTGCAGATTGAGAGAGAGAGACAGAGAACAGAATTTGATGTAAGGAAACACAGGACCTTGAGATGCGATCGAGGGAAAAGATGCGCACGGACAAAAAAAGGAGCATTCTGGAGACGGAGCCGGAGCTGAAAAAAAAAACACACATATGACCCCAGAACGCTTCAATCCGCTAATATTTCCTCTTACGGTGAAACTGACCAATCTAAACTGGTGTTTGGCGGAGGAGAAGAGAATAGCGGGAGGTTCTGGTGGAATCGAGGGCATCGTGAGAGTGTTTGGGAGTAAAACACAGTGAGCACTAAAAGGAAGAGTAACAAGCAGCGGACAGGGTGGAGAAAAGGGAGCGGATCCATCCTGACTGAACAATCCCTGAGTGAAACGCTGCCAGCATCACCAGAACCAAGAATGAAATCTCATGGAGAGAATGAAAATAAAACGGGCGGGACCTTACTGGACCGTCCGTGGTTGTTCAAGTGTTGTACAAGGTCTGGGTGAATTGAGAGGAATCTGAGGAAGGACAACTTTTATCTGTACGTGGTAGACAGCGAGGAAAATATATTACCGCTATATCAATTGCTCGGTTGTCAGCCGTGTATACAATCGGCAGTATATATAGGCAAGTGGATAGCTTATGGAGGAAACATGGCCCTTGGCTTAATTCTACTGCAGAAATAAGCTGGTCGCTCTATGATTTAACGAATGTGTTTAACAGTTTCAGCGGGTATTTCACCGCGTTTTTCAGCTCCTCTCTGAACTTGCTCTGAGTCACGGCGTAAATACATGTGTTGGTGCAGGAACTGAGGATCTGCAGCATCGTCGCCGTGGATTCTGCGATATAAATCGAATCCCCGTCCGTGTAACGATTGATGATTGCAATCCGTCGATAGATATCGAACACCAGTCGTGTCACCCACAGGAATATAAAACTACCGGTTATGCTGAAGAGTAAAACGACCGATTTCCTTCGGTTCTCCATCTCCGGGTCCTTGTCAATCTTTCCGTTGCTGCGGCCCCGGAGCCCCATCCGGACTCTATTGGCGGAAAAGATCCGTCTCACTGTCAGAGCATTGAACAATAAAATCAGAACAAACGGGAGACCCGGCATGAAAATGCGATGAATCGTCTCAAATGCGGCCCACGAGGGGGACGTAAAAAAACTCTCTTTTGTAAAACAGCCATAGAAAACTCCGTTAATTATCTCCGAAGGCTCTAATGTAAAGTAAAAAGGGATACATTCCAAACAGCCCAGAACACTCACTGCCCCGGTAACCACACCCGCTGTTCTTTCGGTGCAATATTTTGTTTTCAGCGTTTCACAACAAATGGCCACAAATCTGTCACAGGTGAACGCGACTGTCAGCCAGACAGAGACCCCGGTGCTGGCTAAAAGCAGGCAACGAACTCCCCTGCAAACGGGTGTCCAATAGAGGAAAGAAAATCTAAAATATATCAAAACCGTCCACTTCAGCAGAGGGTCAGAGACAACGACGAGGAGATCGGCCGCTGCCATTCCCAGCAGGTAGCGAGTGACACATTTGGAGAGACCGCACTTTCCTCGGGAAAGGATCACAATCGCCACTAGGTTTACTGAAAGAGAGAGGGAAGAGAACAGAGAAATTCCTGACTAGTAAGTGGAATAGAGCCGCAGTGTGATAGAATCAAATTAGGTCTTGTGTTTTTGTTTCTGCCTCGAAGGGTGAATACTGGACCCAGTTTATATGAAGCAACTGACAATGTGCATTCTCCGCGTAACTGAGTTGCCAAGATTTGCCAAGAGTTTTGTAAATGGTTTAATTCTGGGTGCATTCTCAAACCGGCGAGAGGACAGCTGCTTAAATACTTCCTCGGCCGCAGTACGGGATGGGCATTCATTATCAGCATAACTGGCTCTGAACAGCACAGGAATGAAATGAAATCCACATCTGCAGTTCCCTCTGCTCACCCAGTCATGCAATTCCTGTGGACAGAAAGAAAGACAACTGGTTCCCTCAGAAGCAATAGAGCCCGGTCTCCTCCTTACAGACATTTCAATTCACAATTACCTCATGACATCGAGGCAGCGAAAAGGCAGCATCTAGGCTTCAATACGCTACGCCTCCCGCTACGAAAGCAATGCGATTAACATTATCAGCGCCTTCCGCTGTGGAAAGAATTACCGAGCGAATCGCTTCAGGACTTCAGAATTAACTCTCAGTTTCTGCCGTTTGCTGGTGTGTCAGTGGCTTACCGGGAATTCCAGCGGCTGAAATAACAGGGTAGTAAATGTCTTCTATCCGCCAGATTACTGGATATCCCATTTGAGTGACACAGTGAACGCTTTTGCTCTGAATTCCACAGCTCGCAAGACACTCTGGACTGACGCACTGCAACAGGCTCTGATTTATACAGGAGATCGATCTCCAGTGACAAGGTCCCAAACTCTCCCATTGTTACTGAACAAATTAATTACATCACCGGTAGTGTCTCAGGTGCAAATGCTGTGGGCATGTAACATGATCACGTCAATGTCATTGGTATTACCTCAGTCAGATCCCTCTGTGTAATGCGACCGAAACGGGCAATGAGACCAGTGAGTGAGCAATGAGCGGCTCTATTCACACCGTTCCACAGTTGTATTGGCAGCGGTCACGACTGTTCCTGTTTTCCAACCTCAAACTTACTCTGTGGCTCTCTTTCAACAAGCAATCCGGAATCGATGTGTCCAGCATTTCCGGCAATTTTCGCTGTCACGCCTGCTGTTTCATCTGCAAATAGATCCGGTTTCCCCTCAGTGTGCTCTGCATCCGGGGACATATGAATACTCTCTGTCTCCTCCTGCAAGCTTTCAGTTAATGTCATTCTTTTTTTAAAATTCAGCAGCTGCACTTTGGCCGCACAGGCACCAAATGCATCCGAACCCGCTCCACTACGTGCCACCAAATATAAAACATACCCTTTGTGCACACAGACACGCTGTGCAGTTCTCTGTCAGCCCTGGACGGCATCGATGTTTAAGTCATTTTGTTCAGCTTCCCGGTATAATGTTTATTTCCGATTCCTTCATCTTCAGATCTGTCTAGGGTATCCTACATCTCAAATTATCTTCTCCACATCTGTAGTATCTGTGTGCGTGTGTGTGTGTATGTGTGTGTGTGTGTGTGTGTGTGTGTGTGTGTGTGTGTGTGTGTGTGTGTGTGTGTGTGTGTGTGTGTGTGTGTGTGTGTGTGTGTAAATTTGTATGTATGTCTGTCTGTCTGGTTGTATGTGTAAGAGTGTGCGTGTAGATGACATGATTGTGTATGTATGTTTCTACGTGTTTGTGTGTGTGAGTGTGCATATATACAGTATGTGTGGGAATGTTGGTTTGTATATATCTGTATGTGTGCATGTTTGTGTTTGTGAGTGTGATGAGTGTGTGTGTGTGTGTACGGGTATATACTGTATGTGTTTGTGTTAGTGAGTATGATGAGTGTGTGTGTGGGTTTGTATATGTGTCTGTCTGTGTGTGGATGTGTGTATATGCGTGCATGTGTTTGTGTGTTTGTGTATGTATGTACGTACAGTGTACATTTACGTAATATATATGTATAATATTTCCTATGCGTGCTGTGGGTTTTAAAACGGTGCTGCCGACAAGTCCGCTGTTTAATCCACCTAGGGATCAGTTCGATGCTGAAATACTGTGCCGTTCAATTAGCTATAGAGATATATTGGGCTGATCAGACTCCCATTCTCTGCCCTGTGATTTACGAGCACACCCATCAACACGTTTGTCTGGTGTAAATAGCGGCATGATTTAATAGAGTATTTTCTGCCATGTACAGATTGCATTGCGATTTCATTTCATGGTTTAACATAACAATGCCCGCGACCTTTGTATTACTTAGGCAATGCCCTGCAGAAATGCACGCAGGACTGCCAAATAAGACCTCATCATCACATAAAACCATGTTAAAAACCATTAAACACACACTCACACACACACACACACACACACACACACACACACACACACACACACACACACACACACACACACACACACACACACACACACACACACACACACACAGGTGCAGGCAAATAAACGCGAGTGTATGTGTTAAATTATCTGCCGATCATCCTGTACATGCTTTCCCGTCCCACTCCGACCGCATTAAACAAAGTACTGTACGGTTGAGTCAACGCGACGATGACGGGAGAGGAGAAACAAAAGGGTCATTGAAACAGCCGCAGAGCAAAGTTGCCGAAACAAAAGATATTCGTAGCAGAATGACACAAAAAAACAGTAAATTGAGTTAACAGAGAGCAATAGCTGAATCTGCCGGACAGCAAAGGATGAATCATGCAATACGTTTCAAGGTGAAAATGAAGAGAGCGTTGATATTCAGTTCACATGAAATGCAGAATTAGTGAGAGAGAGAGCGACAGCAGAGGAGGGACAATCGACAATCGGGAGACATTCAGTCGGATAATATGAGAGCGTGTGCTTCATTCTCCAACTGCTGGTCGAGGGCACAGTGTGCGAGGGGTGGCTCATTCTGCACTCACCGGTCTGCGGTCCACTGTAGGAATGCGGGGTTCATTTCGTAGATATCAGTCCCTGGTACAGTCTGAGAGTGGGGGTGAGGTTCTTAAGATCTCACTCTCTGGTTCAGTTTAAGAGTGTGCATTTCATTTTGTACATCGTACTTTTTCAATCGTAGTAAGGGTCTGGGAGTGAAAGCAACGCGGAAGGCAGGTCGTTTTTCTTTTCTTTAACTGATCGGGTAAAAGAGGCTGTACTGTGCAGGCGCGGGACGTAGCGCGCCAAGGTTGAAAAGGAAGAACGCCATATACAGCGACCATCGTCCTAGCGGCCATTGTTTCTATGGTTAAAGGCAAAACGAATAAGAATAAGGAAACTTGGTTCTCGAGGGATATTGGAACTCTGATAAGAATTAGAAGAGAGAGATGCATAAAATATATAGGCGATAAGGAGGAAACAAGATGCTTGCGGAGTATAAGAGAGTACGAAAATACTTAAGAAAGAAATCAGGAGGGCAAAAAAAAATAGACATGAGGTTGCTTTGGCAGTCAGGCTGAAGGATAATCCTAAGAGCTTCTGCAGGTATGTTAAGAGCAAAAGAATAGTCAGGGAGAAAGTTAATCCTCTTGAAGTTCAGAGTGGTCGGCTATGTACGGAACCAAATGGGAGAGATATTATGTGGGTTTTTTGCATCTGTATTTACTAAGGAAACTTTTATGGAGTCTATGGAAACAATGCAAACCAGTAGGGAGGTCATAGAACTTATACAGATTAAAGAGGAGGATGTGCTTGCTGACTTGTGGCAAATCAGAGTAGATAAATCCCCAGGACCTGACAAGGTATTCCCTCGGACCTTGACGGAGACGAGCGTTGAAATTTCAGGGGCCCTCGCATAAATATTTAAAATCCTGATATCCACGTGTCAGTTTCCGGAGGATTGGAGGATAGCTCATCTAGTTCCGTTGTTTAAAAAAGGCTCAAAAAGAAAGCCGGGAAGTTATAGGCTGGTATGTTTGACATCGGTAGTAGGTAAATTATTGGAAAAAAATACTAAGGGATAGGATCTACAATTATTTGATTAGACAGAGACTTAATAGAAACAGTCAGCATGGCGTTGTGCGTGGTAGATCATGTTTAACCAGCCTATTAGAGTTTTTCGAGGAAGTTAGCAAAAAAGTGGATAAAGGGAAGGCAGTGGATGTTGTATACGTGTACCAGTAAGGCCTTTGACAAGGTGGGGCATGGGAGATTAGTTAGGAAGATTGAGTCGCTAGGTATAAATGGAGAGGTAGTAAATTGGATTAGACATTGGCTCAATGGAAGAAACCAGAGAGTGGTAGTGGAGGATTGCTACTCTGAGTGGAGGCCTGTGACTAGTGGTGTGCCACTAGTCAGTGCTGGGTCCATTGTTATTTGTCATCTATATCAATGATCTGGATGACAATGTGGGAAATTGGATCAGCAAATTTGCCGATGATACAAAGACTGGAGGTGTAGTGGACAGTGAGGAATGTTTTCAAAGCTTGCAGAGGGACTTGGACCAGTTGGAGGAATGGACAGAAAAGTGGCAGATGGAGTTGAATGCGGACAAGTGTGAGGTATTGCACTTCGGAAGATCAAACCGAGGTAGAACATACAAGTTAAGTGGCAGGACAGAGAGGAGTGCAATAGAACAGTCGAATCTGAGAATACAGATACATAATTCCCTAAAAATGGCGCCACAAGTAGATAGGGTTGTCAAGAGAGCATGAGGAATATTGGCCTTTATAAATCAAATTAATGAGGGTCAGAGTTGGAATGTAATTATGAGGTTGTATAAGACATTGGTGAGACCAAATTTGGAGTACTGTGTGCAGTTTTGGTCACCTAATTACAAGAAGGATATTAATAAGGTTGAAAGCGTGCAGAGAATGTTTAAAAGGATGTTGCCAGGACATGAGAAACTGAGTTACAGAGAAAGGTTGAAAAGGTAAGGACTATTTTTTTCCCTGGAGCGTAGGAGAATGAATGGTGATTTTATAGAGGTGTATAAAATTATGCTGGGTACAGATAGAGTGAATGCAAGCAGGCTTTTTCCACTGAGGCCAGGGGAGAAAAAAAGAAACAGAGGTCATGCGTTAAAGGTGAATGGGGAAAAGTTTAAAGGGAACAATGGGGGGGGGGCTTCTTCACACAGAGAGTGGTGGGAGGGGGAATGAACTGCCAGAAGAAGTGGTGAATGCGTGCTCACTTTCAACATTTAAGAAACATTTGGACATATACATGAATGTCATGGGTTTGGAGGGATATGGTCCAGGTGCAAGTCAGTGTGACTAGGCAAAAAAAAAAGTTTCGGCAGTTGCAAGAAGGGCATAAAGGCCTGTTTCTGTGCTATAATGTCATGTGGTTCAATGGTTCTATACCAGTCATTGTTAAACTCTGAGAGTGTGGAATTCATTCTGTATCTGTCGGTCTCTGCTTCAGTGTGAGGGTGTGGGTTTCATTCTGTATCTGTCCGTCTCTGCTTCAGTGTGAGAGTGTGCTTTTTATTCTGTATTGTCAGTCTCTGCTACAGTGTGAGAGTGTGGGTTTCATTCTGTATCTGTCAGTCTCTGCTTCAGTGTGAGAGTGTGGGTTTCATTCCGTTTCTGTCAGTCTCTGCTACAGTGTGAGAGTGTGGGTTTCATTCTGTATCTGTCAGTCTCTGCTACAGTGTGAGAGTGTGGGTTTCATTCTGTATCTGTCTGTCTGCTACAGTGTGAGAGTGTGGGTTTCATTCTGTATCTGTCTGTCTGCTACAGTGTGAGAGTGTGGGATTCATTCTGTATCTGTCAGTCTCTGAAAATTTAAAATTATAATTTAATTAACTAAGTGCGTAAGTACATTCATAACATTGTAGAAATAAAACACACAGCGGCAGCACGGTTCACGTTCCAGTAGCATTTATATGCATACATATCCCCAAAAATTTCTAAATTGCTCCCTTCACCGTGTATCTCTGCACTCTTACGTCTGCCGATTCTGTTATCCGTTTCTAAATGTGCCCCAGGGTATGAGTTTATTCGAGGGATGTCCCTCCCGTCAATAATATCACATGAATTACAATTTTCTTCTGATAGATTCAGACGTCTGTGTCGCGCCATCTATGTTTCATAGAAAAATATTGACAACCTATTTTCTGTGCTGCACTGAGTCTTTGGGTGCAGGATTATAAGGCAGGCTTAAGTTTCACATTTGGAGTAATGGCAACAATGGGCTGCTGGTGAATTGCTGAAAAGCTGGCGTAACAGCTCAGGGAACCAACACACCCCACCCGATCCCCGTATGTGACAACGGATAGAAATCGTACCTGCTGTGTTCACAGACGCTCTGTCCAGTTCCCCATCAGCCCTGGACCAAATCGATGTTTATTTAATTTTGATTAGTCTCCCCGGTAAAATATTTATTTTCTACACCTTGAAGTCCAGAGTTGTCCACATTTTCCTTCAGCTCTTAAGCAATCTTATTCACATCTATACTATCTGAAATTCTATGTGTGAGCGTGTTTATGTGTGTGTGTGTGTGTGTGTGTGTGTGTGTGTGTGTGTGTGTGTGTGTGTGTGTGTGTGTGTGTGTGTGTGTGTGTGTGTGTGTGTGTGCGCCTGTGTGTCTGTCTGTCTTTATGTGTGTGTATGTGTGTATGTATACGTATGCGTGTATGTGTGACTAAATGAGTGTTTGTGTGTAGGAATGCATTGTATATATCTTTTAAATCATATGAATAAAATTTCCGATTCCAGCCGTGGATTTTAAAACGGTACGGTAACCCAGACAGCCGCTATTGAATCCACTTGAGGAACGGTTACATGCTGAAATACTGTAGTGTTCAATTCTCTGTAGGAATATATTGGGCTGATAAGGCTGTCATTTACTCTTCTGTGTGTAACGAGCACAACCAAGTACACGATTGTCTCTGGTGTTAATACCGGCATGATATTTTTTATCATTTGTGAGTTCAACTCCATAAAAAGATGTCTTCATCTCCTGCTTTAACATAAAACACCGGTGGACTTGGCATTAGCTCTGCAGTGCCCTGGTGTAAATAGCCGCTGGACAGCCAAACCAGGTTACACATTAAATCAATTCAAATTAGAAACCATTTCCACCACACACACACACACATTTTCTCCATTTTCCGCTAGCACACGCACACCCTCTCACACTCACACACTCAATTCATCCATCTCTCTCTCTCTCTCTCTCTCTCTCTCTCTCTCTCTCTCTCTCTCTCTCTCTCACACACACACACACACACACACACACTCATATCTCTCGCCAATTCGTGTATTAAGCGATTTGCCGATGTCCCTGTTCATACTTTCCTCTCTGATGGCATTACAGAGAATGTCACTGATGGAATTAAACAAGATATTTTACGGTTGAGATTGCAAATAGATTCAGGGACTTGAAAAAAAAACAGAAAATACATTGAAAGGGTTGCATGGCTGTGTTGCAGAAAGAATGCAACAGCTGCAACATGAATGAAAATGTCGCGGGTAGAGTGTGAAGAGGGGTGGGTAATTCTGTACACATCGGTCTTCGGTGCAACGTCAGAGTGCACGGTTCATTTTGTAGATATCAGCCCCTTGTATGGACTGAGAGTGTGGGGTTCTGTCGGTGTCACTCTCTGGTTCAGTGAATTCATTCTGTACATGTCAGTCACTGCTAAAGTGTGACAGTGTGGGTTTCATTCTGTATCTGTCAGTCTCTGTTAGTCTGAGAGTGTGGGTTTCATTTTGTATTTGTCAGTCTCTGCTCGAGCTTTAAGTGTGTCGCCTCTGTCCAGTACCTGCGAATCTCTGATTCAGTGTGAGCTGGCGTATATTTTTCTCATTATTTCCAGCTGTTCCTCAAATGAAGTAAATCAAGTAAACCTAGTAAAAAATTAAAATAGATTCTGTACTCCCTGCTCTATTTTTAGATCAGGAGTCTTCTGCAGTTGATGACGTTAAAATTGTGCAATGGACAGAGCCCTTACGAATGATGACGTTTGTGTGGAGCAGTACATCCTGTATAATCGAGTAATTTGGTAAACAGACAGTTCGGCCCGACTTAATACTGCACGCTATTTGTTGTACATCCAGACAGAGTCAATTAAGCAGCGCCTGATCTGTAACTTTCTATGGTTTGAAAACGCAACTTCTTAAATGTTGAATGAAATTAAATAAAATATTGAAATTAATTAATTTAACAAGGACGTGAATAAATTCATAATTTGAAAGGAGCAAACCTCGCAGAGGCAGCGCATTTCATGTTCCAGCGACATTTATGTGAATATATTTCTCTCAGCAACTCTAAATTGCCCCCTTCACTGTGTATCTCTGCACTCTTATGTTTCGCGTTTCTGTTATACATTGCACTGTGGGCACCAGAACATCAATTCATTCCAGCGATGTCCTATTCATAAACAATGTAATAAACATTTTGACTTTCTAATGGCAGCGTCAAGCTGGTCTGTAATATGTGTTTCATAATTTTTCATGGATTGCGATGGGACGGTGCTGAAGGAGTTGCACTCTGTGTCTGACCCCGTGGGAGTGTGTGAAGTGACAGTGTCGAGGGAGCTTCACTATTTTTCGGACATCCGCGATATACTGTATTTAATGAAGCAACTAATGCTGTCGAACCGCTGTCATGCTACCGCGACTGCGTTACTGTGCTGCAGCTGTGCTGGATCCTCGGAGATACTGTCGCCCGAGAATTTGACTCTGCTCTCCGTGTCCACTGCTGAGCCATAAACGAGGGTCGTTGTGTTCTGCTGAATTCTCCCTCCGGAATGCTGCCATCAGTCCCTCAGTCATTCTGATGCTCTTGTGGGGGGTATGTGTTTCCGCAGCATTTAAGTGGCCGGACTGGTCTTGGACAATTGCGCTGAGTATCTCTAAAATGCTGATGGGATCACTTTCTGTGTTAGCCAAGGGAACGGCAAGGGAAATGGAACAAGTTCTCAGTAAAGAATGGAGATATGTATGATGCGGCATGACTGTGGAAAATAGAAACACTGAAACACAGAAAGTCTACAGTACAGTACAGGCCCTTCGGCCCACAATTCTGTGATATCAGCTATGGTTACCCAAAGCTCTCTATTATTCCAGGAGCCCGTCAAAATGGGGTGGAATAAATTTACATTTGAAATATCTTGGAAATAGATTCCGTTTACGCTTCAGGATCTCAGCGCAGTGTATGATTCCACAATCGTCATGCATGTGAGATGTCGACTTTTCTGGAAAGGTTTGAGTACGGGATAGGGTGATGAACATATATGACCGATTTATTCAGTACAATTTATTGCTTCGCTTTGTTTTAAATCCTGTGTCGTAACACTCGGTACTTTTGCGCAGAACTATCAGCCTGAGGCCTTGATGTAATTGCGGATGCTTCAAGTTATTCGTTGCCATATCGTCAAGTTCAGGTTATTCTCATCTATTTGAAAGGGCCGTCCTGTTCTGCTACTCTGGGAGGAATTCCCTCATTCATTGATTTGTATAGATCAGGCAGATCCACTATTTGAACTCATCTGGATATGCTGAGATGTGTTATTCCTGGATTATTCTAGGTTCAGAAGGCTGAATGACGTGGAAATATCGGGAGATTACACATAGAAGCTGTTGTTGGCTTTGTAAGGTTCTTCTATTCTCTGTCATTCGGATATATTTCAGACATAGATTATCTGCATTCGGCACTGTGTTACTGCAGAGTGTTTTCTCTGACAGAAGTGTCAATATTAAATTTGTTTTCAATAGTTTGGCAGTTTAGGATATCATCCAGTCATCCCGATTTACAAAGCTGTGGTTTTGAATTTCATATAGTTTGCTGACGTATTTATTTCTACAGTTTGATGAGTAACCAGGCTGTGTCTCGTGCCGAGAAGAATTTGATTCAGCGTTGCGATATTATCACCAGCGCGTCATCATTGTGAGGAATTTCCTCACGTTTTAGGATTTTAAAATTGCAGCTGAACTGCTATTTGTATGAGTCGTGTCCCTGTGCGGTTGGTTCTTGTGCGGGAATTTTCTCCTTTCTTTATTCACTATATTTTCCGGTTTTAAGATTGCATTGGACATTGAAAACTGAGAAAATAAAGAATGTCATTGTACTGTTGAAATAGACTCTGCATCCGTTAAGCTAAAGCATATTTCTGTGCGGTGTTACAAGTACAATGGGGCAAGGCCCTGATATACTGGATGTTTTTCATTTCTATTCTGAGTCTCGTATATTATTTGGCGCTATGAGATTGAAGTATCAATGTCACGGTTTATTAGGCGGAGGTCACTAATAATGCTGGGCTGTGAGATTTTCATATTCTTTGGCCCAAACAATTGTACAATATCTACTATCGTGTTCCATCTGAGACCATGCATTTTTGTATCATGTTCCGTGATGTTTTATTATTGTCGTGGATCAAAGCCAGACTGAAATGTTGCATACCCACATACGCTTTTTCACCCACGGTGCTGGAGACATGTGTAACACCCTGCTATTTTACTATCATTACTTTCATCTTCCTTCAATTTACTTATCTGGTTTTCATCTTTATCTTTACAAGGAAATCTCTCGCCTGCATCCTTGATCAACTTAAATGTTACTGCTTCTCATCCTCCTTTAATCTACTTACTTGGTCCTGCAACGGAAAGACAATCAGACGCAAGCACAAGCGCGAACGAAATTTCATTCAGTTTGCCTCTTTAAGTTTTATTTATATCTATTGGTTGTATTTATCAATCGGAGAACACCTTGGATGCATACCCAAAACACCCTGGACTGTCTGTAGACGCACTGCTAATGTAATGGTTTTCTGTGGCAGCAGAGTTTAGGTTATGGTTGGAGATAACGGGGACTTTGAAATGTGCGCCGTTCAGTGAGGCGAGTTTTTTTTTGTTTTTCTCGTTTTGTGCGTGAGTCGCTCTATAAGCCGGCGGTGCTCTACGCCGAAGGTGCTGAAAGCATCTTCCGCATTGCTCTGGATGATCGCAATTCCTTTGTCGGGGTGCAATGCTGTTTCGTCTTTCGATTTTTTCCCCATTTGTCCGCATTTGGATCTGACGTCCCTGCCGTGTGAGACCATGATTTTAAATTTCAGCAAATTTGCTCCCATTCACTGCTCTCTATTTGTATTTTATTGGGACTTCAGAAGCTGAAGTGGTCTGAACAAAGTATAACAGGTTATCTATTATCTTGAGGTAGACTGCCGGTGTGGGATGATGTACTACGACAGGGTGTCGTTCGGATAAATTCCATCTCTATCAGGAACAGGAAAACGACGTGAAATATTTTTAATTTATTTTTGTGAACCATAGAACGATAGAACACTACGGCACAGTACAGGCCCTTTTCCCTCCATGTTATGCTGACGCATATAATCCTTTAAAGACGTACTAAACGCACACTACCCCTTAACCCTCCATTTCTCATTCATCCCTGTGCCTGTCCAAGACTCTCCTAAACACCCCCAATGTTTTAACCTCCAGCACCATCCCAGTCAAGTCATTCCAGGCACTCACAACCCTCTGTGTAAAAAACTTGCCACTGATGTCTCTCCCAAAATTACCCCCTCCCAAGCCCGTAACCATTCCGTCTAGTGATTGCCACTGCTGCCCTGAGAAACAGGCACTGAACATCGAACCCAACCTTGCCTCTCACAATCCTGCAAACCTCCATCAGGTCCCCTCCCATTCTTCCAATCTCCAAAGAGAAAAGTTCCAGCTCCGCCAGTCCCGCTCCACACGACTTGTTCTCCAATCCAGACAACCTCTCGGCAAATCTCCTCTGCACCCTCTCCATAGCATCCGCATCCTTCCGATAATGATATGACCAGAATTGAACGCAATAATCTAAGTGCGCTCTCACCAGAGGTTTGTAGAGTAGCAACAAGACCTTTCCACTCTTGACCTCAAACGGGGGGTTTGAGGGGGGGTTAATGAAGCCTAGCATCCAATAGGCCCTCTTAACTACCCTATCAACCTGTGCAGCGACCTTGAGGGATGTATGGATTTGAAACCCAAGATCCTTTTGTTCATACACACTCCTAAGTAACTCACCATTAATCCTGTACTCAGTTTTCTGGTCTGTCCTTCCAAAATGCATCACCTCACACTTGTCGGGATTGAACTCCATCCGCCATTCTTCTGCCCAACTCTGCTGCCCGTCCACATCCTCTCGTAACCGTCGACCACCTACAGCTCCATCCACAACTCCTCCATTCTTCGTGTCATCAGCAACATCGCTCACCCATCCTTCCACCTCCACATGCAGGTCACCCAAAAAAAATCGCAAATAGCAGGGATCCCAGGACAGATCTATGAGTCACCCCACCAGTCAACGAACTCCAGGCAGAACACCTTCCCCCTCACAGCCACCGCCTGCCTTCTTCCCTCAATCCAACCCCCTATCCAAACAGCCGAGGTTCCAATTATCCCATACCCATGACACCACGGATGAGACTCTCATGAGGGACACATTGTCAAATGCCTTGCCAAAGTCCATGCAGACCAAGTCCACTGCCCCACCCCCATTAGCCTCCCTCATCACCTCTTCAAAAAACTCAATAAGGCTTGTAAGGCACGTTCCTCCCTCCACAAAGCCATGCCGACAATCCATGAGTAGACCACATTTTCAAATTCTCGTAGATCCCATCCCCAAGAATCCCCTCCAGTAGTTTGCAGACCACCGACGCAAGATCCATCTGTCTACAGTTCCTAGGCTTCTCCCCACCACCTTCTATAAACAAGGGAACTACACTTGCCATGCTCCAATCCTCTGGTCCTTCCCCTGCAGCCAAGGAGGACCCAAAGATCATAACCAATGCTCCCGCGATCTCCCCTCTCAACCCCCACAACAACCTGCGGTGTATCACATCCGGCCCTGGGGATCCACCAACCTCAACGTCTCTAAGAAGATCCAGCACCTCCTGCTCCCCAATCTCCACACTGTCCAGCACACAGACCCGCTCTACATCGACCTCGTCCTCTCAGGATCCGGTCCGGAAACCACGTTTCGGGTCTCGATCTGGTCCGCGTGCTTCGGGCTCCGGGTCTTGCAGCTGTCCCTCCGGGACCCTTTGAGCCTTTTAAGATCATTCTGGATCAAGAAGGCACACCTTTGGCCAATTCGGCTCGCTGGTGTTTATAAGGGGCCGTGGGACGGAAAACGCCCGTTGAACGTTTTCTTCTTTTTCTCCGCTGGCTCCGATCTCTGCTCTACATTCTGTTATCCAGCCCGGGCTCAGATCTACTCCTCATCATGATAGTCTGTCCCGTACCCGTGCTGCCAGGTTGGTCCTCTCCCCCCACCTTTTTTCCCATGAACTGGTTCCGTTTCTCTGTTCGTTTGTTTTGCTCGCTCAGTCGCGTTGTCTGCCGGCTTTTCCAAATTTTCATTCCAGAAGGGCTGTTGTGCTGGTCACCCTGGACCTATACCCGTTCCTACCCCTTGCCGACGTCGGGCGGGAGCGGCCGACCCGCGGCTGCCCGGCGGTGGTTCTGCCTGTTCCTATCCATTGCCTCCTTCGGCAAGGCCCGGCCTGACTGCCGCTGCCCGGCATGGTTTCTTTTCCGACCTCGTCGTCCGCCCGAACTCTGGGATTGTGCCCTGCACGGACCTAGGGGTCCGCGTGGTGCCCAGGCCCCGGCGTTTCCACCTGGGAGGCAGCCCTGCCCAGGATATATGCTGCCAGCCCAGGGAGGACTCTCCGCCAGTCTATCTAGCCACCTGGGCCTGTCTGCCTGCCTGAACTCAGGGATCCTCCTGCCTGCCCCGAACTGTGGGATCTGCCTGCCTAATTTTTCCACCTATTGCTCCCTCTGGGTTTTGCCTCGCACCTGTCCAGGTGTCCGCGACTGGCCCAACCCTTTTTGTTCCCGCCTGGGAGGCGGCCCTGCCCTTGATACATGCGGCCCACCATGAGGAATCTGAATGCTTTCGTGCCCCGAACTGTGGGATCTGCCTGCCTACCTTTTCCACCTATTGCTCCCTCAGGGTTGTGCCCCGCACATGCCCAGGTGGCCGCGACTGGCCCAGGCCTCTGTGTTTTCCGCCTGGGAGGCGGCCCTGCCCGAGATGCATGCGGCCCGCCATGAGGAATCTGCCTGCCTACCTGCCCCGAACTGTGGGATCGGTCTGCCTGCCTGCCTGCCCCGAACTGTGGGATCGGTCTGCCTGCCTGCCTGCCCCGAACTGTGGGATCGGCCTGCCTGCCTGCCTGCCCCGAACTGTGGGATCGGCCTGCCTGCCTGCCTGCCCCGAACTGTGAGATCTGCCTGCCTGCCTGCCCCAAAACTGTGGGATCGGCCTGCCTGCCTGCCTGCCCCGAACTGTGGGAACTGCCTGCCTCGTCTGACCTCTTGGATCCAGCCCCACCTGCAGTAACCCTTAAATGCCATGGCATCCCCATCCTGTCCTCCCCCTAGTACTTCAGTGTCTGCGTCATGCGTTTGGGTCCCTGTTCCTGACAGTTACTTTACAACCGAGTAATTAACACTAGATTTGGAGTAGCAACAGAGAGATTGATGTCGGTGGGTTCGACAGCTGTCTGGATACGGAGCACCGCACTTCGTTCACCCACGTACTTCCTTCAGCTAGACTGTCGAAGATTTATCGCACTGAGCAGAATTCCTGAAACCAAATCAGCAGTAAATTTGGAATTTTAAGAATTAATAGCACAAACTTCATGTTAATTGTCTTTATAATTGACTAAACTGGAAGAAGAAGCATTAATGAGTATACCATAGCGCCCTCGCTCGCTCCCTCTGTTGAACGGCCATGTGTAAACTCATGAACCATTTCTCCTGCTCCTTCCGAACGGTGACAATACTTACGAGCCCTCCGGATTCAGAGTTTAGATGAAGGGACTTAAAGATCCGCTTTGATTTCTCGCTGGGGTGAAATATTCTGATGGTCAAGAAAACACTATGAGTAAAACATGGCCCAAAGTGAACTTGAAATTGGTAAATTGCCGTCTAATTCTCTCTCTCCCGCTGACTTTCAAACTCCCCCGTTTATCTCTTGCCCTGTCTACGATGTGACACCCTCCCCTGCTTCTCATCTCTCTCTCCCTCCCCACATACTCTTTTGCTCCTCACTACCACACTTTCCTCAAGGCTGAAACAAGCGTTAGCAATCAATAGTCAATGTTTGTGTTCAGTAAAATGACTGCTGATTGGGGTGTGAAAGTTTATAGATATTCCTTTAAACACGGCTGGTGTGAAATATAGGGGAGGAGATATGAACTGGAGCTGAAACTTAGGGGCGAACAACATAACATGAAGTAGTGATTTTCCAATAAATTTGTTTCCTTTACTGTGTTTCTGTGCTACGTTAAGATAAGAACATCATGTGAAATTTAGCTAAAAAAGGATAAAATATTTATGTATTTCAACAAGAAATACTCTCCAGCCGAGGGTGGGAGGGGGTTGAGATTACGATTCATTTGCTGAACAGGGCAGACGGGTCCATGAAAGGGAAACGCTTTCGCAGTTTTATGTCACTCACTATACAGACTCCCCATTGAACTGTTGACCGGCGAGCCTCCGTATATTACCGTACATAAGCATGTTCGCTGATCTTCCGTCAATATCACGCTCGCCGGTTGTGACTGGTGTGGTGGAGCGACTGTGCACACACCCGTTATTTATCAACAACCCACAAAACAACCCTCGTCAAAGACATGCAACATACCTAGCTCCCATTGGTGTGTGCATGTGTCAATCTAAAGAGCCTGTATTATTTCATAATTAATTCACGACTCGTGTTAATGGGATATGTCAGATATCATTGGACAGACATGATGTGGGTGTTACAGTGGGGCGACAGGGAAGCGCACCCAAGTGCAGGACACAGGTACGGAGACTGACTTGGACTTGACCTGGACTCGGTCTAAGCCAGCACTTAGATTAGACTTGAACACAGAGACAGGACTTGGACTGGGACACGAAGAGACAGGATTCCCAACTAGGAGTAGCGGTAAACAGCCGGATCTGCTCAACTGGAAACGAGACGATCGAAACCAAACAACAACAGACAATTGGTATCTTGACATGGAGACGCTCATGAAGCGGCAATCGGCCGGCAGTGACTTGACTGGACACGAAGCACTGACAGGACTCGGAGCCTTAACTTGGACTGGGACTCGAGGCCTTGAATTGGACTGGTACGTGGAGCCTTGACATGGACTGGTACTCGAGGATTTGACTTTGACGGATTCGAGGCCTTGACTTAGACTGGAACTCGAGGCATTGTGTGGACACGAAGCCTTGACTTGGACTTGAGGCCTTGAATTGGACTGGAACTCGAGGCCTTGACTTGGAATTGGACTCGAGGCCTTGATTTGGACTGGAACTCGAGGCCTTGATTTGGAATGGTACTCGAGGCCTTAACTGGACACGAATCCTTGACTTGGACTTGGACTCGAGGCCTTGACTTGGACTGGGACATGGAGCCTTGACTGAGACTGGGACTCGAGGCCTTGACTTGTACTGGGACTCGAGGCCTTGACTTGGACTGGGACCTGGAGCCTTGACTGAGACTGGGACTCGAGGCCTTGACTGAGACTGGGACTCGAGGCCTTGACTTGGGCTGGGACTCGAGGCTTTGACTTGGACGGGGTCGCGAGGCCTTGACTGAGACTGGGACTCGAGGCCTTGACTGAGATTGGGACTCGAGGCTTTGACTTGGACGGGGACGCGAGGCCTTGACTGAGAGTGGGACTCGAGGCCTTGACTGAGAGTGGGACTCGAGGCCTTGACTGAGACTGGGACTCGAGGCCTTGACTTGGGCTGGGACTCGAGGCTTTGACTTGGACGGGGACGCGAGGCCTTGACTGAGAGTGGGACTCGAGGCCTTGACTGAGACTGGGACTCGAGGCCTTGACTTGGGCTGGGACTCGAGGCTTTGACTTGGACGGGGACGCGAGGCCTTGACTGAGACTGGGACTCGAGGCTTTGACTTGGACGGGGACGCGAGACCTTGACTGAGGCTGGGACTCGAGGCCTTGTCTTGGACTGGGACTCGAGGCCTTGTCTTGGACTGGGACTCGAGGCCTTGACTTGAACTGGGAACCGAGGCCTTGACTTGGACTGGGACGCGTGGTGTTGACTTAGACTCGAACACGAAGCCTTCAAAAAAAAAAACAACAGAGCACTCTCATCCCGGCTCGGAGCAGCGGCAAAACGGCCGGCAATACACAGTTGGACACGAGACCACAAAAACAAACAACAGGCAATGCAAATCTTGACACAGAGAAGCTCCTGAAGACAGTCCCTTATTCTTTGCAGCACGGAACATTCATCGCCGCCCTGGCTGAGTTGATGAACCGGCAGCGAGTAGATGTAAGCTGGAGTTTTTTTTTTATGCTGCCAGTTCGAATAAGGTACCCTAATCAAGGAGCCCAGTCGAACACGGGGAAAAAGGAAATTAACTGAAATAAGTGGTTAACGGACCGGACCTGACAATGAAAAGCAATGACAAAGAGGAATGTTTGGTTACTAAGCCCGCTACCGCTATGATCAGGCGATGGAGATGCTGCCATATTGCTGAGCAATATTGTCTCTGATTCACTTTCTGCCTCTCACGATCAATGAGGAACAATGGAATCCCGTGATGCTAAGTCAGCTAAGTTTGCCATGCATTTCAGAAATGACTGCTGACCTTTATTTTAAAATCCATTTGACGTCAGTACATATTCTGCGTCCCCTCTTATATATCAGCTCCCCACTTTCTTCAGTGATTTCGAATGGAAGAGAGAGGCAGGCAGTACAGAAGAAGACTGCACGGGCGGTGTGTAATTAGGCGTCACACGTCTGCCTTGGTATTCGTTTAAGAAATGACTGATCTTTGCCAGCATGCAGAGTACTTCAAGGCCAGTTTCGAAACTCTCGCTATTGCTCTAATTTCAGTTTTTTTTTTCTAATGTGCCTGGGCTGTTTCTGACGATCTGCCTCTCAGAGAATGCATTGACAATGCAATTCAATTAAAAGCAGATTTTAGTTAAAGTGTATGTTGTTCACGAGTGGCAGACAATTGAAAACATTCGACATATTTCCTGTTCAATTCAAACCTCCATTTTTATAAATATCACCCTGACTTCTCAAAACCCAAGCAAAATGAAGATGAAAAGGGATTATCCTTTATAGGAAGAACTTATAGGCTGGGGTATCAATTACATCCTAGCAAGGTGTTTGTGTTCTGCAAAGACTTCTGTACTGCCGGGTCAGTTCCCTGGTAAGAGGCTAACAGTGCTATTTAAGTACAGGTAGAGTCTGATAGGCATTTAGTTCATCCCGGAGTCAGAGAATAACACCCGGACGGAGAAAGCCGCAAACCCATGAGCTAGAAGTGGCCACTCTCAGTGAGAAATGATTGCTTACAGCATGCTAAAAATAAATATACAATTATAATGCCGATTATATCTCCAATATAAGAGACTTCATGCATAACGGAGATTTAGAGAAACTCACGTAAAATGTTAGAGGTGATTAAGCAATTAGTGTTTCTGACTGAGCCCCATCTTTAGGATTCGTCTGGGCTCTTTATGGCCGGTTCTTTGTTCGAATATGGAAGAACACGTTGCTGAAACACAATACTTGCTCGAGTTTCAATTTCAGAAGAATTCGGGAAAATACTCATGATGTTCTCTTCTGGTCCTCAGTAAAACGACCATGTGCGGAAAAGCTACAGCGGTCACACAGGCAAAGAAAAAATACTTCCATCCCTTGCTCACGAAATTGTAAAAAAATTGTAAAAATTGTAAATTGCACAGTAACATATTCCCAAAGAGTTTGTGTAAACGCAGGAAAAGAAGAGACGTAATATAGCACATGGGTAACGAAAGGCATTAGGTAGCGATCCTGCAGGTGCCTGAAACCCACACATAGTCATGAATTCCATCCATCCTTATTACGTGTTTGTGAAGGGATTGGGATGCCCCCAATCACACCCCAGACGCAACAAAGAAAACCTGTTGACGTCACAACCCATTAGAATATCACGTGACAAAGATACCATTGATACATGCACATGCATGAGAATCCCTGACGTACAGCACGCATTTTAGATTCAGCCGAGGCCCTTTATACAGGGAACAAAAAGCTAAGCAAGTGACAGAGAATGTACCGAGGGGAATTTGCAGTTGTGGCTTCCGACCTCATTCCGAATAGAAAAGAAGTTAAGAAGCGATTAGAGCAACGATTCCAAACCACATATTGCAAGGTTGTATTGCAAGTATATTCATATAAGTTTCCCCAGATTCGGCATTTAAACTTTTACAACCTTATACAGACTCACATTTTGTCTGCTTTTGCATGTTGATTGCCGCATCTCGAGTCATCTGCTTAATTATTTCATAAAACTACTTTGATATTCTTAGTTTTGAGTTTCAGCTCTTCACCTACCACAGCGGAATATAATCTGATGCTTTACGTATGAATAGTCATGAGGTGCACAAAGATAATAATCACTCTGTTGCTGCTTAATCTGCTGGTTACGTTTCTACGCGAAACACCGAGTTATAGAGTGAGAGCTGAAATCAATACGCCACTAAACAGCGATACAAACAAATTCTACATATTTATGAAATGTGTGCAGGATAGTTTTTTGCAACAATACATAGAAGTAACGACTAGAGATGGGGCAGTGTTGGATCTCCTGTTAGGGAACGCGATAGGTCAGCTGACAGATGTATGTGTTGGGGAGCACTTCAGGTCCAGTGATCACAATAGCTTTAGCTTCAATATAATTATGGAAAATGACAGGACAGGACCTAGAGTTGAGATTTTGATTGGAGAATGGCTAACTTTGAGGAAATGCGAAGGGATTTAGAGAGAGTGGATTGGGTCAAGTTGTTTTATGGGAAGGATGTAATAGAGCAATGGAGGTCATTTAAGGGTGAAATTATGAGGGTACAGAATCTTCATGTTGCTGTTAGGTTGAAAGGAAAGGTTAAAGGTTTGAAAGCACTATGGTTTTCAAGGGATATTAGAAATTTGGTTCGGAAAAGGGAGATGTCTACAATAGATATAGGCAGCATGGAGTAAAGGAATTGCTCGAGGAATATAAAGAATGTAAAAGGAATCTTAAGAAAGAAATTAGAAAAAACTAAATGTGGTTACGAGGTTGTTTTGGCAAATAAGGTGAAAGTAAATCCCAAAGGTTTCTACAGTTATATTAAAAGCAAGAGGATAGTAAGGGGTAAAATTGGCCCCTTAGAAAATGAGAGTGGTCAGCTACGTGTGGAGCCGAGGGAGATGGGAGAGATTTTGAACGATTTCTTCTCTTCGGTTTTCACTAAGAAGAAGGATATTGAATTGTGTAAGGTGTGGGAAACAAGTAAGGTGTGGGAAACGGACAGAGTGTCAGAGACCCGGAGATGGAGAAACGCAGGAAATCTCTCGTTTTATTACTGATCGTCTCTGTCAATTTCATCCTGCTGTGGGCACCTTTCACTGTGTTCTCTGCATGGGATCGGATATGCGATCTTACCAATTTTGTGCTTCCGCCTGAATCTCTGCGAGAAATTGGCATCATTTTGCAGCTTCTGAGCTGCTGTACAAACACGGCCCTTTACGCCTTTACACAGACCAAGTTCAGGGTGCAACTAACTAATGTGGTAAAATCTCCGTTCGCTCTCTTTGTAGTGAGGAAGTGGTGACTTAGCGGTGTCTCCCGACACCCAACCCGCCCAATGCCTCCCTGCCCCAATTCCAACCAAAGTTCCATATATTGTGGCGACTTCCTGTTCCTCTGGAACCGGCGTTGTCCTTCTTCCATTCACTCCTCTTAAGGGCCCCTAACATAGCAGGTGCACAATGCACTTCCCTCATTCGCCCGTCCATCCTCCCATTTCTGCCCAACAGATCTCAGTACATTTTTCCCCACTTCTGACTGCCCGGATACATTGGTCCATCTGCAAATGCCGTACTCTTGCGAGGGCTTCAGTGTTCCCGAAACAACCCGTTCATTCTCGACAGTGGTGACTGAATTGGTACTACAAACCATTGAAGACTCAATTAGTGCAGCTCCCTGCACCCACGCTGAGCTTGTCAATTTCATTTACGTTGCTTACAACTTCCCACACCGCCCTCAGATCAGTCTGTCCTATTTTTTCTCCGCTCTTGTCTCTCAATCTCTCTGTCCCCAATTCCAGAGATAGACCATTCAAGACATCTTTAACAAAGCCAAGCTACCGACTCCCACAGTTATAGTGACGATACCACCAGCCACATGGACAATCGCCCAAGTGCTGTTCCATTCTATCATTTCCTTGGATGAGCATATCCTCTCAAGATATTTTATAGTAAACGGATGCTCACTTCAGCCCGATCAATGCTGCCATCAGCAACGTCTGTTGCTCTTCCTGCAGGTAACATCACTCCATCCCACCCAGAATAATAGAAGGGATTGGATTTCTTTGCCTTCAGTCAACAAGTCACAAATCTCTGCATGAAAAATATTGTCACGTAACGTCCACCACCTCCATAGCGACTCGACCACTAGGCACGACATTCCCTCCCCTACATCCTTCTCCGAAGATCGCTCTCCACACGACCCCATTGTTTACTCGTAGTTGTCCACTATTCTCACCTATTCCTGTCTCCATTCTCTAGACATTATTTCCACACGGGCTCTGGCTATTGAAGAATAGCGGAGACCACATTGGTAACACACCTCATTTACAGCGTTTGCTCCTTTGCGAAAAATAAAATGTCGATTATCCATCCAGCTACAATCTACAAAACCCATTATGAGCAATTATGTCATTTATAATCCCTGTCAGACCAAAATATAATCGGGGCCGCGGACAAAGTTGTTCTGAAAGTCGTCATGAGCTTAGAGAGAGTTAATTAGGGACAAGGGCCCCATCGAGTGACCTCACTTACTGAGGAAGATAGAGGCAATTATCATTCACTTTTGTTATTGAAATATTATCGGGAATGACCTTGACGGCTGACAGAAAATCTCGCTGTAATATTTTTGATCTTCACAATAACGTTGCTCCTTATCCTGTCGCATCACTAACATAACGACAATATCTGAGTTTAAACACGTCCGACAGCTGAACAATACTACTAAAGACGTATCGCAGATATCACCAGCAGGAATGACACTGGTTCTCCAGTCCCAACTCAGATTATTTTCGATTAAATGTATTGAGTTTGCAATTCTGGCTTATCCGGTAACAAGTACAGTGCCTATAGAAGTATTCACTCCCCCACACTGAGAATACCATTGTAGCAGGGACACTCACAGGGATCTCAGGTATGTCTTCCTCTTGGCCGGCTACGTGGAACAGTGTCTGTTCCGAGCTACACTGGTGTTACTCCCCAACTGTCCTGCGCTACATCGACTACTGCATTGGTCTGTCTGCGGGACGCATGCGGAGCTCATCGTCATCAACTTCGCCTGCAACTTAGACCCTGGCCTCAAATTTACTTGGTCCATTTCCGATATCTCCCGTCCTTTTCTCGGTCTCTGTCTCTATTTCCAGAGACATCATATCTACCGTTGTCTACTGTAAATCCATCGTCTCTCACAGCTACTTGGACTATACCTCTTCCCATTCTGTTACTTGTGAAAATGCCAGCCCCTTTCACTGCCACCCTGCCGCTGCCCCACCTAGGACAGGAACAGCTTGTCCTCACCGACCATCCCTCCAGCCTCGGCGTCCAGCACATAATTATCCGTAACTTCAGTCATCTCCAACGGTATCACACCGCCATGCGCATCTTCCCTTCCCCCTCCACAATCTTCGATTTCCACAGGGATGAGACTCCGTTGTCCATTCGCCCCTCGCCACTGAACTCCCTCCTGTCGATTATCCTTGCAAGCTAAACAAGTGCTACACCTACCCCTACATACACCCTGTCTCTGACTGACATTTAGGTCATCAAACTGTCCTTCCAGGTGAGACGACACTTCAACTCTGAGTCTGTTGTGGTCATCGATTGTATATGCTGCTTCGGTGTGATCTCCTGTATGTCGGTGTGACACGACGTTTATTAGGAGACTGCTTCACCGAGAACATACGCTTCGTCCATCAGAAAAAGGGAGACCTCCCACTTAAATTTCACTACCATTCCCATTCCGACATGTCTGTCCATGGACATCTCTACCCTCGGGATGAGGCCACAGTCGTTTTGGTGGACCATCACCTTATATTCTATATGGGGCGCATCCAACGTGATGGCAGGAACGTCAGTTTCTCGAATTACCAGTAATGTTCTCCGTCTTCAGCAGTTCCTATTCCCATTTCCCTCTCTAAACTTATCTCCACAACTGCCCGTCACCCCTCTCTGGTTCCCTCTCCCCCTTTTCTTTCTTAAATGGTATTGTGTCCTCTCCTATTAGACTCCCCTTCTCCACCCTGCACTACTTTCAGCGATCAACTCCCAGATCTTTACCTCTCCAATGCCCGCATCCTGGTTTCATATATCCCCTGCGATTCTTCCTGTCTTTCCCCCAACTACTAAATCTGCCACCAAATATTTTGTCTCCAGTCCTAATGAAAGGTCTCGGCCCGGTACATTTTCCATAGATGCTGAATTCATCCAGCATTCTGGGCGTGTTTCTCAATAAAGAGAACTCGGTGACTATTTGGTTGAGTAGAGGGTGTAATGCCCTGGTTCAGATCTTTACTGTTATGCTATATATATTTACTTTATTAGTTCTGTAAGAGCAGTCTCTTCTGCTTCCAAACTGTTTGGTTTATTGTTGAAAGTAAGTGATGATGAGGAATCCGGGCCATCCAAATACAATCCTAGAACTGGGGGGAGATTTTTGTTGAGGGACTCCAGGGTCCGTCTTGAGGCTTTTTCTCGGTGGGACATGAAGAGAGTAAACGCTGGGGAAAACCGATCGTAGGATACGACCCGGATTATTCGAGATGGATTGCGACCGACTTTGGGAAGGTGGTATGAGCTTTCACGCAACCGACGGACCAGTCCGTGAGTGCAGAGTCGTTCACGATGAGCTCCTACTTGTAAATATTTGACTGGTTTTAATACTTCATTTTTTTCCGCTTTATTTACTGACCTTTAAGTTAAGATTCATAAATATAATTCCTTTAATTGTAAGTACTGTCCTGTCTGCTATTTCGTTCCACTGTGTTGAATAGATGGTGTAATGCCCTGGTTCAGATCTTATATATATATATATATATATATATATATATATATATATATATTTACTTTATTAGTTTGTAAGAACAGTCTCTTCTGCTTCCAACCTGTTTGGTTTACTGTTGAAAGTAAGGGATGATGAGGAATCTGGGCCATCCAAATACGATGCAAGAACTGGAGGGAGATTTTTGTTCAGGGCCACTAGGGTCGGCCTTGAGGTTTTTTTTTCGGTGGGACATGAAGAGAGAAAACGCTGGGGAAAACCGATCGTAGGATACGACCCGGTTTGTTCGAGATGGATTGCGACCGACTTTGGGAAGGTGGTATGAACTTTCACGTAACCGACGGACCAGTCCGTGAGTGCAGAGTCGTTCACGATGAGCTCGTACTTGTAAATATTAGACTGTTTTTAATAGTTCCTTTTATTTTATCCTTTATTTACTGACCCTTAATTTAAGATTCATAAATATAATTTCTTTAATCGTATGCAGTGTCCTGTCTGTTATTTTGTTCCACTAATTTGTAACAAGTAGCACATTACATAGCATCTACGCAAACCGATGTTTAATGTGAGGACTGTCTCAATCTCTCCAGTTGTTCCGGACCGGAAGACGGTATTCCCTAGCCTTAGGAAGCCAAGGAAACCAGGGGGTTTGTCCGGGATCAATTTAGTTCGATAATTTGTGATCGCCCTGAGCATTGATAGAGTGTGTTGTGTGTTTAACCCTATGTTAAACTATCCTCCGTTAATTTCTCCGATACGTGGTTATGGATGCTGCAGGAAGGGAAGGGTCATCAGCTGACTATAATTCCCATGAGGAAGGGAGTGTTGGCGAGCGTGCGGAATCACAAGCCGAGTCTCCCATAGCGGGGAAGCGGATTTCAAAGACAGGTTGCTTTCGTATATTTGCCGGAGCGAGGGAATGGTCTGATTTAGAATGTCGAATAAATCTCGAACGAGGAATGAGGATTCTGAGTTGGAGTTAGCCCTTACCTCCTTGGCCCATAAAAGGCGAATTGCACATGCCTTGAATCCTAGCTATAAAAGCCTTTATGTTCTCAATAGTGAAGACTTCCCCCGAGGGGGAAGAAGAGTCTGAGACTTGGACGGAGCAGACCTATCAGAAGCCGGTTGAGTGACAGTGCTCTAATGACATCAAACACAGCGATTGGTTGAAAGTTTGAAATGGGCCGGCTGCTGACGGAGGGAGAATCGTACAGACACAGAAAACCTTTGCTACCTCTGCAAGCTACATGGAAGCGATAGACAGCGTGTTTGGCGCGACAGGAAGCCCAGTGGGTTTCAGGACAAGCTTCAGGAGGAAGTTGGAGAGAACTTTCTGAAAACATTCTCCATCACCCTGTGTTCCGAGCTGCTTTTGAGGAATTGCGTGGATTTGCTAGGCAGGATGATGAGCATAAAGGGGGGATTCTGTGAAACACTCAGTCCCAATCGGTCGTGTTACGGTCTGGGGAAGTACTGTAGCTACAGTGACTGGAAAACCCAAATCTCCCGGAATACCTGACGCCGAGGTCCTCTTCTTGGATGCTCCAAAAGACCACGAAGAGGGCTCATGCTTACCGGATGGGATACTGCAGAAGCTCTCGGTTAAACAGGTGAACGGGATGGCAGTGATAGTCAGGAAGACTTCTGAGAGGAACGTCAGACTCAGGAGGGGGATGCCTTTGGCACCTCTGTTTCTGGTTACGGAAATGTCTAACGTCTCTGTGAGACAAGCCAGGGAGAAAACCTTACCGAAAAACGGAAAGTTGATTCCCTAGTCATTCAGCTTTTGTGACTCCCGGCTACCAGGAGTTTGAAAGAAGATTTTGAGCCTGGAAAGTGTATTTTCTTTGACGAGTCTGATGTGGGTTCTTCCAAGAGCACTCCTCCACGTCTCCGGATAACCGAGGACACCCTGTTCAGCGAAAGGTCGCGGCAACCGGCTCCTACAGAGCAGGAAGACATTCGGTATCATCTATGGAAGCTGAAGGAAGCTGGCATCATCAGTGAGTACAGAAGCGCCTCTGCGTTCGCAATAACAGTGACCAGGACGAAGAATGGGAAGGTATGGAAATACGGGCGAACTTGCATCAAGCCTGTAAACTGATCAAGGTTGACTTAGGTTAAAAGAGTCACAGCCTTGGATCCAATTGCATGCGTTAGGTTCCTGAAAATAGATTCGCAAGCCTGTGATGTCTGGGATATAAACATTTTTTCGAGGAGTTGGGGCAGGGCGTAGGTCACAGTTTTTCTTTAATTGATTGATAGACAGAGATGACAGCATTTTAGTGGTGAAATTGCATATTCTTGTAGACAACATTAGTCATAGAGAATTATATTTCTGTGCTTCCGTCTATCTCTCTCTTTCTCTCTCTCTCTCTCTCTCTCTCTCTCCGTCCTTCCCTCCCCCCTCTCTCCATACTGCAATACACAGGCATAGATAAACGCAACACACACAGACGCTACAAATTCCACACCTCATGACAGTCACTCACCGGCACACAGGCATGCGCGCGCACCAATCACGTGCCGAACGCACTGACAGCCTCACAGAACAAGCACCATTCATCATCGACTGAAATGTTTAGCTGGAATACTGGATTAGCTGGATTGTGGGAGATTTTATTTTTCCACACGTAGACTGGGAAGCTCATTCTGTAAAATGGCTGGATGGTTTAGAGTTTGTGAAATGTGTGCAGGATAGTTTTTTGCAACAATACATAGAAGTACCGACTAGAGATGGGGCAGTGTTGGATCTCCTGTTAGGGAATGCGATAGGTCAGCTGACAGATGTATATGTTGGGGAGCACTTCGGGTCCAGTGATCACAATAGCATTAGCTTCAATATAATTATGGAGAAAGACAGGACTGGACCTAGAGTTGAGATTTTTGATTGGAGAAAGGCTAACTTTAAGGGGATGCGAAGGGATTTAGAGAGAGTGGATTGGGTCAAGTTGTTTTATGGGAAGGATGTAATAGAGAAATGGAGGTCATTTAAGGGTGAAATTATGAGGGTACAGAATCTTTGTGTTCCTGTTAGGGTGAAAGGAAAGGTTAAAGGTTTGAGAGCACCATGATTTTCAAGGGATATTAGAAATTTGGTTTAGAAAAAAAGAGGGATGTCTACAATAGATATAGGCAGCATGGAGTGAAGGAATTGCTCGAGGAATATAAAGAATGTAAAAGGAATCTTAAGAAAGAGATTAGAAAAGCTAAAAGAAGATACGAGGTTGGTTTGGCAAATAAGGTGAAAGTAAATCCGAAAGGTTTCTACAGTTATATTAAAAACAAGAGGATAGTGAGGGATAAAATTGGCCCCTTAGAGAATCAAAGTGGTCAGCTATGTGTGGAACCGAAGGAGATGGGAGAGATTTTGAATGATTTCTTCTCTTCGGTATTCACTAAGGAGAAGGATATTGAATTGTCTAAGATGTGGGAAACAAGTAAGGAAGTTAAGGAACCTATGACAATTAAAGAAGTGGAGGTACTGGCGCTTTTAAGAAATTTAAAAGTGGATAAATCTCCGGGACCTGACAGGATATTCCCCAGGACCTTGAGGGATGTTTGTGTAGAAATAGCAGGAGCTCTGACGGAGATCTTTAATATGTCATTAGAAACGGCGATTGTGCCGGAGGATTGGCATATTGTCCTTGTTCACGAGTCGGTGCTTTTATTTGTGAATGTCTCCATGTTTCCGCATTCGCTGTGTCAGTGCCCAGAAAGAAGGAGGAAGTTCAGTCCTTTCGGAATTGTATTTCTTTCAGGTTCTTCCTCGTACTCCCCTTGGTCCTCGTTCATCAAGTTATCAAGTTGTGATTTATCCTCTTTATCAGGGCCATGAATTCGATGCTGGACTCCCTGTCGAACTGTGATCACGAGCAAGATAAGGCCCCTGTGGCCAAACGCTAATGATAAGCTGGTGAGGAAGTTGTGATTTGGGTGCAAGGCAAGTGTAATGTGGGAGAATGTACGGTAGATATGTGGCCCTGTCGAAATAAATTCCCTCATTCCCATCCTCAACAATCACAAACGCAACTCCACATTCAGATATGTTTACCAAGCAAAAGATCTATATCCCGATTCGCTTTGCGGTGTGATGTCCCAGTCTAGCGCTTTGCGTCCTAACCCGTCCTCATCAGGTACCTCAGCCTCTGCACATAAATATTGCTAGTCGTCTCCCAGCAAAGAATCCCCCTGTGCTCCCCCACACTCATGCCACATCTTCGAGGATTACAATTTCGCAAATATTTTGTCAGAATAAAATCAAAGGCATATTTCATGCATTATGTTGACGGAACGACTCTTTCTTTATTTTTCCCTCGTTTCTTTCGACTGGATCGGTCTTTATGCTTTTAGGTATCGCCAGACTCTGGTTCTCCGTATTTCTGTCTCACGTGCCTCATGGTGGTCCGTCTCTTTCTGAATCCTTCCTCTACCATTCTTCGGAATTGCCAACCGCCGTCCATCTGTGCTTCTCACCTCTATTGCTCAGGCTCGGCTGCCCCGCACCCAGAGACTGGCTGACGTGCGACGTACACTCTCTCGTCGTCACCTTCACGCCCCTCGCGCTCTTTTCCCTGTGTGTCGCGATTCCTGTGCAGTATCTACATAACCTGACCATCATCCTGCAGAGCATCAGCCTCGCCTTCCTGCACAGCGGCCTGTCAGCGTACATTGCTGTCAGGTTAGTAGACCTGTCACACTTGGAAGCAGGTTAGTGCTTATTCCCCTAAACCAGCATCATGAATCTGGGATTCCGACCACAAATGCCCAAATAGATTCAATAGTCTATGAGAAAACAAGGTGACTCCACACCCCTGAGTTGCGAGACGCTGAATCGCACCCCAGCCCGGGAAGTCATTGTCGCCAGGAGATTGAGATCAGTTTGGAAAGGAGACATAATCAGGTAGAGCTGATGTCAAAGAGGGACTCGGCACTTCTGGAGAGTGGACACAAGGTGGGAAAAATAAACCGTCGTGGGTGTGGTAAAGATGCAATTGTCCGAACCTCTTCCTTCCCAGTCGTGACAGTTTCTCTCCCTGTCAATTTGGCAAACTGCGCGGGCTCTGGAGGCCGTGGTCTCTGCGTTCCAGTCTCATCCTCTTCAATGGACCATTACGTAACAATCCGCTGAGTTTAATCCTCAAAATTGAGACTTTCCTTAGAGACACGCCGCAAACTGACATCCAGAAAGAAGGATTGTGAGTGATTTACATAATACAAAGAACTTCGTCTATCTCAAATAATTCCGTATCCACCAGACCCAGAGGGCGAGAATTTTGATATGTCGGCAAGGAAAAAGGTAAGTCAACAGATGTGAACAACATAAATCGTGATGAATCCTCAGTCCTGAAACCGGGATGCGATTGAAAACGTCGGCATTCTTTTTCCCTCTGCAGACGCTGCTCGATCCGTATTCTCGATGCGATTGTGTGCTGCGACGGAAAATTGACCTTCTCTCTTTGTCATCTTTATCCCAATTCCGAATTGGGTTAGTCTCTCTTTAATCGCTTTGCTAAACCTGGTTTATGCTCATCCAATCGGCGTTGGTTTCTACTGCCGATATGAGATTCGCAGAATGCCGCGCAAATCAGCACCAAGTGAAAATAGCGAGAGGCATCCTCTCAAGCATTGACATATATCAGATTCGAAGAGGGCAGTGCAGGTAAGTTAGGTAAGTGTTGTGTGTGTGTGTTGTACTGGGCCGGGGAGCGGAAAGGTTAGTGTTTTGAATTTCTGCTGATGTTAAAGATCCTTGTGGGAGTTTCTGGTTACTGAGTACGAGGCGTTTACTTAATGTCACGGAGCGGCTTATGGTGACGTATGGGGGCATGGGATTGTTAGGAAAAGTAGACCTGTTTCGCTGGTACTCACAGCGCGGGAGCTGATGTACAGCTGTAGTATTGCTGGGGAGCAATGGAAACCATTTAAATCTGTGGGTCGAGGTAAAGGCTGAATGGATGCGTGGTCAATGTCAGACGCCAGAGAGCGTCCTGGTCTGCTCGGGAGATATGGTCGCAGTGTGAGTTGATGTGGAGTAGTGTACACCGATAGAGCATAGGAGACGAGTAGACGCTGGAAACGTGGAGAAGTGAGGTCCGTGGAAATATTGTGAAGGCAATGGGACCGTGTGGGAGGTTTAGAAGCAGTGGAAACTGCTAGGATGTAGTACGATCACTGGGGACGTGGAAATCTGTGAGGTCACTGGGGGCCCATGGTAGTGGTGTGGTGCCGGTATGATGCGAGGAAAGTGTAATGTCAATAGGAGCTAGTGGAGGATAACGCGTCATTCTGGGCCTTGGTCAGCGCGAAATACGTTGAATGTGTGACGTCATTGGAAACGTAGAAACATGTGGTATCATTGGGAACTGCTGGTGGAGATATAGTTTTAATTGGAACATTCAGGAATTATGTGCTCAGCGGGAAGACTAGTGGGTTTATGTTATTGGGGAAATGGAGCAATGTGGGGTCAATGGGAACTGCAGGACACATGTGGGGTCGTTGAGACTTGGAAATATGTGGGGCCACTGGGGACTGGCAGAAGACCTGTGATGTTCTTTTGAACGCGCAGTCATTATGGTCTCAGAGAAAACGTATGGGGATTTGCGTGACCTGTTGAGATTTGTGCAGAGCTTTACGGTCAGCGGGAATTGTAGGTATGAGTGTGTCACATGGAGACATGGACCGGACCCAAGTGCAGGGCGCAGATACTGATGTACTAGGGGCAGGACAGGAACAACTGAAGGATCGAACAAGATGGGGAGACCATGGCGTGCAGGGGGGACGTAGCGTGCAGGGGTAATGCTGGGGTTTAGTCAGACGAGGCGGGACCTCGGAGTTCAGGCAGCGCAGAAACTGGGCGACCAGCGCGAAAAGGACTACCAGGGTTGGAACAGGGCAGACAAGCGAGCGGCGCACTTTAGGCGAACCGGAACTAGCAGCGGGATCAGTGCATACGGGACAAACGTGCGAACAGGTTCCGAGAAGGGTAACAGTTCCAGAGCAGGACAAACACCCATCCCACACCCCCGCCTGGGTTCAGTTCCAGGACACTAATAAACACCAGCCAGCGGAATAGGCAACAGGTGTGCCTCCTTAAGCCGAAAGGATCCTAATTGGCTTAAGGGTGACGGTAGGAACGGCTGCAAAATCGGGAGTCCTGGATCACGGACCGGATCAAGAACAGGAATGCGGGCATCGGACCGGACCAGGATAGTATATCCCCACAGCCGCCCCATCAAATGGCGCCTCCTATTGACCAAAGAGGGTTTGTAGGGCTAGGGACGTTACGGGTGTGTGGCTGGGGGGGAATGTTCAGATCAGAGAGAACCCCAGGGTGACGGGATATAGACTCCAGTGCCTGCGTTGTTTGGTCCATGCTGGGGGGGGGGGTCGTTGCGTCACGGGGGACAGGAGGCTGGACTCAAGTGCAGGACGTAGCACTGAAGTACTAGCGGCTGGATAGGAATGACTAAAGTGTAGAACCTGATGTGGAGACCAGGTAATCCTGGGGTTCATAGAGAGTTCCGGGCAAGGCAGGAACTCGGAGTCCGAGGCAATGCAGGAGATCCCCCCGGGTGGCCGCATAACTCCTGAGCAGGGTCACCTCGCTGGCGGGAACAAGGAGGCCCGGGAAGATGCGGAACACCTGCGCAGGACCGGGGACAACCCGTAGGGAGCAAGAGGTAGGAAGGGGCAGAAACTTCAGTGTGGACTGCATACTCCTATGCAGGGCCGCCTCACAGGCAAGAACACGGAGGCCTGGGCAAGGTGCGGAAAAACTGGGCAGCTGCAGGGGTCAACCCTCCAGAGGAGAGGGGTAGGAAAGGGTCTGAATCGCCCCGCCGGGCAACGGCAGTCCGGCCTGCTTACCCGATAGAGGAAAGGGAACGGAAGGGAACTAGGTCCAGGATGACTCCGAGCCTGACGATGAACAGTGGGGCACTCCAAGCCGGTACGACCGGAACGAACAAAGCCATTCGGACGACACAGATCAGAACGTCAGAACGTGGCAAACAGGACAAAATAGGTTCAGAGCAGCACGACCCCGCCCCCACCCCCCAACTGGACTCAGTCCCTGAGTCCCTTATATTCACCTGCCAGCTGATAGGCCACAGGTGCGCCTTCGTAAGCCAAGATGATCCTATTTGGCTTAATGGTGACAGGACTGACGTATGCAAGACCCGGAGTCCGGAGTCCGCTGACCGGAACAAGTCCCGGAATGCCGTCTCCGGACCGGACCATAACAGGGAGAGAAAGCAGGATCTTCCAGTGGCCACACATTTTATTTTCTCGTCTCATTCCCATCGATATGTCTATTTATGGCCTCCTCCACTATCAAGATGAAGTCACACTCGGTGTGGAGGAACGGCACCTTATATACCGGCTGCGTAGCCTCCAACATAATGGCATGTACATTGACTTCTCTAACTTCCATTAATGACCCTCCTCCCCTTCTTACCCCATCCCTGACATATTTAGTTGTTTTTTTTTTTGTCTCTCTGCCCATCACTCTGCCTGTTCGCCATCTCCCTCTGGTGCTCCCGTCCCCCTTTCATTCTCACTGGGCCTCACGTCCCATGATCCTTTACCTTCTCCAGCTCTGTATCACTTTTGTCAATCACCTTTCCAGCATTTAGCTTCATCCCACCCCCTCCGTTCTTCTCCTATCTTTTCGCATCCCCCCCCCCTCCTTTTTTTCAAATCTCTTAGTATCTTTCCTTTTAGATGCTGCCTGGCCTGCTGTGTTCCACAAGCATTTTGAGTGTATCGTTCGAATTTCCTGCATCTGCAAATTTCCTCGTGGGTACTTTACACTTGCCTTCACAGCAGTGAGTGCCATTGCTATCACAACGGGAAATTGTGTGAGGCAAACTCAAAGGTCTATTAGAACAGATCGACAGAATTCCGGAGTCCTGAGAGAGGGTTTTGAAGAGCTAACTGGTGCACTGGTCATGGCCTCTCCGGAAACATTTGATTATGGCAGGTTCCCGGAGGACTGGAGAATTTTAAATGTCACTGCACTCTTTAAGCAGAGAGAAAGTCAAAAGAAAGGAAATTACTGGCCACAGCTTCACCTCACTGCTTGGGAAACTGTAGGAGTCTATCATTAAGGATGAGGATTCGGGGAACTTGGAAAGTAATGGTACAATAAGTCGAGGTCAGAATTGTTTATGTAAAAGGAAATCTTGTCTGAATATTAAGTTAGAGTTCTTCGAGGAATTGATAAACAGAAAGCAAAAAGACGAGGCAGCGGATGTCATTTACTTGGACTTTCAGAAGGTAATTGATAAGGTGCCGCACATGAGCCTGCTTCTTGCGGCGTTAGAGCAATGTTACTGGCTCAGGTATCGGAATAGCGGACAGGCCGGAGGCAGCGGGTAAGAGTGAAGTGGCCTTTTCTTGTTGGCTGCCGGTGACTAGTGGTGTTCCTCAGAGGTCAGTATTGGGACCGCAAATTTTCACGTTGTTTGCTCATGATTTAGATAATCGAATAGCTGGCTTTGTGGCAATGTTTGCAGACGATACCGATATAGTTGGAGTGTTAGGTCGTGCTGAGGAAAATGCGATCGCAGAAGGACTTAGACAAATTGGAAGTACGGTCAGAAAGTGGCAGATGGAAGACAGTGTAGGAAAATGTAAGATTAAGTATTTTGGTAAAAGGAACAAACGTGCGGACTATTATCTAAATGGGCTGAATTTACAAACAACAGACAGCTGGAGTGACCTAGGAGTCCTCGTGCAGGACTCCAGTGAGTTAAATTTACAAATTTAGTCTGTGGTAAAGAAGGCAAATGAAATGTTCTAATATATATCAAGAAGAACAGGATATAAGAGCAAGGAGATAATGCTGAGACGTTATAAGACACCAGTCAGGTCACAATTGAAGTATTGTTAACTGGTTTAGGACCGCATATCTCAGAAAGCATGTATTGTCATTGTACACATTCCAGATGGGTATCACGAGGACGATTCTGGGAATAAAGTTGTGAACATGTGAAGAACCTTTGGCAACGTTGCGCCCGTAGTCACTGGAATGTACAAGAATATGTGGAGGAGTGCCTCACTGAAACTTCTGGTATGCAGAAAGGACACGACAAGATGGATATCGAGAGGATGTCTCCTCAGATATTCAGATGTTCAGATATAGTGAACACAGCCTCAGAATTGAGGTTTTTTTTATATAGCCGCAGAATAGTGAAATTCTCTGCCACAGTCGGCGGCGAATGCCAATTCCTCCAAATACGTGGGTAAACCAAGCGGAAGTGGTTCGTTTCCTGATTGGTCAGTGTATCGAAAGACATGGCGAAAAGGCAGGAGCATGGGTTTTGAGTGTGTTCCGGGACTAGCCATGATAGAACGGCGGAGCAGACTCGATGTATTACATATCCTAAATCTGCTCTTACGTTTGCTGGTCTGATGGTTTCTTCGTCACTTTACCCATGGTCACTCGAACTCGCGGTTTCTTCCTGCTGGTCATGTACAATGCCACTTTTCGGACACGACGCAACCGACATTTATACAAGGCGATGGACAGAGGCTGAATTAAATTTTCACCTTCCCCGTTGTCATTCTGTACAAGTATTTAATTATTATTACTGATGTGCTACTAATGAATATTTTAATAGACGTTCTATTCTGTGACTTCTTTTGGTGATGTTTGAGATTGAAAAAAGCCGTGAAGTTCGTAGCTAGAAGGATAACGGGAGCCTCTTCCATTTAAATCTGGAAGGTAAATGTCTCTGCAGAAGTGAGGTGATGTAGGCAGAAAATCTGCGCAAGGCTGCGTGGATCCGAACACATGGTGTATTGTGAAGAAATTTGGAGGGCCAGAGGAACCCTGGGAAGCACGTGGGCAGATTTCTGAATATCCGGGTATTGTTCGGTCGGTCACTCAGCAGACGGATAGAAATTTGTCCTTGCTGGGTGACGGCACTGATTGATGGAGCAGATAACTCTGCTAGTACTATCTGAACGTAAGTTTTCCCCTCTTTTGAACCGCTGTGTACGTACAATCAGTCTATTTATATAGTTAATCTAATGTATTTACCAGCACATTAAAGAGTGACTTCTGCACTTTATTTTATAGTATTGCGTTTATATTTTGTATTTATTGTGGTTTTATACGTAATGTACTTGATAAAGTAATACTCGTTTCGTTTTCCTAAACGCTCGTGGACTGAGGAATGGCAATAACCAATCCCAAATCTTGAGAAATGATACAGGGTTATAGTCACAGAAAGGTACAGACTGATGAGAGAGGGAAAAATAATGCCGAAAACGCACAAACGAAACTATAGTTGGTCGCATTCGAGGACTTTTACGAGGAGATTTTTCGCTTGTTTCTGAGACTAGATTATTCAATGAAAATTATTGAACTAAATTCAAATCAACGCTGCTAAGAGATTTTAACCTTACGTGGCAGGGTCATCACTCGCTGACCCATCATATTTAACAACTTCACAATAAGCACAAAAACGCGTGGCCGAGCAACTTTTCTAGTTGCTGGTCCAGTAGAGTTATTGAATGGTTAGCAGTGGAGTGAGCGTTGGTGAGGGATGAGTGATATCAGAAATGAAAAGTCAGAACATCATTTTGAAACCCAGTACATGAGTATAAAGGGACATTCAGACACAGGCTAAAGTTTACCGTTGTCAGCTCTCTGCAATACAAACATATCTGTCAGGGCAATGCATAGAATTGACAAAGAGAAAGCTTTCAACGAGGGTCATTGATTACAAGGCAGAATCTGAGAAAAGTATGGGTACAAGGTTAGTCATCTTTAAGCAGACTCGGTAGGATTCACCACGGAGTCGAGAACTCCAACTATTTTTTTGGCGTGGACGTTGATGTGGAGACGGGGACAAAGGCTCCGGACACAGGAAAATGTAATTACCACTGGCGATTGAAGTATGGTTGGCAGATATATCTATTCGGCAAATGTATCTAGTTATTTGTGCTCTTATTTCACCAGTGTCGCAGGTGAACCTCCTCTGTCATAGAGCAAATGAAACAGGATTCCGCTGGTGGCATATTACCTTCATCTCCTGTCTCCAGTTAGTGTAGATTCCAAAGAGAAGCTTAGAATGCAAAGGAGCAACACCTCTCCTCAGGTAAAGCAACACAGATTGGCCACATGAGTATTAGTTCGGGACAAGGAAGGGTACCTGGCCAGCGTATACATTACATTTTCTATTCTTTAGCTGATTATTGCTGGGGGGAGGGAAGAGTGCGTCTGGGAAATTTAGTAGGTGTATATACAGCTTTTTCGGTTGTGTAAACGGACTTGTGTTTTAGTTGATACAGTAAGTACAGAATGCGTCTCTGCCTAACTGATCATTATCATTAAGGGGCAATCCTTCACGCAGTATAAATTGGTGCCATCGAAGGCAAAGCATCATGCACCGAATGGGCTATCCAATATATAATGTTCTCCGTTCGAATATATCTTCACAACATCTGCAAATTTAATAACCCATGCACTAGCTAATGAGCTACTATGATAAAGTGACTACTGAACGATTGTTGCCATGACGGTTCAGGTTGACCTGTAGTGTTCGTAATGTGACAGGATATGCAGGACATTATCGCTCAGTAGCTCTGATCTTGGCATTATTGTGTACAGTGTTTGTTTCACTTCATGACCACTGACACCTCTAATTTCCATCATTCCGCTTCTGTACAAAATACTTATTTAGTCTGTCCGTCATTTCATTATCACCCATTACTAACTCTCGATCATCGCTTTCCAGCCGTCCAATATGCTCTCCCGCCTCTCTTTTACACCGTATGTATCTAAAGAAACCTTTGACATCCTCTTCAGTATTATTGGCGAGCATAACTTCTTCTTCATTCTCTAAATTCTTAATGACTTTTAACGGTTGCCTTCTGTTAGCATTTAAAAATGTCCCGGTCATCTGGCTTCGCACAAATTCCTCCTCTGTTGCATTATTTCTCTATGCCTATTACGTTGGCTTTGACTTCTCTTCTTCGTCACAGTTTTATCATCTTGCCGTTAAAACTCATCTTTTCTTTCGGAAGTATATATTCTGTGCTTTCAAATTCCTTTCGAAAATGACAGCCAACTTTGTTCGACTGTCACAGCTGCCAGTGTCATTTTCCAATGAATTCTGACCACCTCCTCTCTAGTGGCTTGGCAATTCCCACTATTCTACTCTAATTTTGATGCATTTCACTTCAGCACCTGTTTCTCAAATTTCAAATTGAACTCGAACATATTGTGATCATTTTCACCAAAGACCCTTAATAAATTGTCCTTTTGGCAGACATCTTCTATCTCATTTTGTAATTTCTAGACCACATCCTTACCCTTGGATGGTCTGTATCTAACTCACATCAAAGTCTTTAGCCCTTACACTTCCTTAGCTCCATTCGCCCTGATTCAATGTTTTTAATGCTCTGTAATGATAGGATTACATTTTTAACTATCAGAGTGACACCGCCCAAAATAACTTCTTGCCTGCCCTTTGGCTCCAATGTGTATCATTGACATTAAGCTCCTAGCTATAACCTTCTTTCAGAAAGAATTCAATGATTCTTACAAACACCGTATACACGTATGCCAATATGCAACAGTGCTAGAATTTCTTCAACCATATCCGGGATAGTACGTGCATTCAAATATAAGGCCTTCAGTCCAGTATTCACTCATTTCTGTTTTGTCCTCCTTTTACATTACGACTCATCTTCTTGAATGCAATTTTGTTTAAACCCACACGAAAACTCCAGCCTACCTTGCCGCAAAGGACATTAGACACTTTGGATTCCGTTGAAATGCACGTTCCTTTGGTACAGGTTGTCATCTCTCGAGAATCTCCTGCACAACCTCACATATAATCGCACTTTAATCTGTAATGTCAATGAGCAAATCGGCAATAAATTGCCTCTGTGTTCGAGGACCCCAGCAATAATTGCCGTCTGCATTCAATGATCGCGTAACCATGACGTGTGGTATGTACCAGCTGCTCATACGGCCATCCTCCAGCACCCTCCATGACCGCATGTGAACTTGATGGGAGTAGTGGGTTAACCACGTTCAAGTGTGACCTGCAGGACAGTGGAGGAAAGGAGCGCCCTGCATCTCTTTTATTTGGTCTATTTGCAGAAAAATAATTCCGGACATTGGTCAGTGGATAAGTGGATAGATAACCTAAATTCTGAAAGGAGGTGCAGCTTGTATTTAGTGGTGCAGGTAATGGAACACCCCGGGCAACGTAAGAATTTGGAGTCCACCTCACTCACAGCTTTATGCAGATGTATTATTTTCTGATTTTCCTAGCTGTCATTGATATATTAATTATAATTGCTAACAAATACAGAATGCATGTAAACACGTTTAACTCATTCAAACACACAATATTGTGGCGAATGCCATAAATAAATATTCAGGTTCGTGTTCCTTCAGCCAGGCCG
This sequence comes from Hypanus sabinus, assembly GCF_030144855.1. Lineage (NCBI taxonomy): Eukaryota > Metazoa > Chordata > Chondrichthyes > Myliobatiformes > Dasyatidae > Hypanus > Hypanus sabinus. The sequence goes on from NW_026780152.1 coordinate 415,492, forward strand.
TGTACAACAACAGACAGAAATATTGCACATTACAAATCAGTTTAATTACAGTCAGAAATAAATGTAGTTATCCCGTTCTAGTTCAACACATGCAGAAATATGGAATACGCCACATGTGTATGAAATAAAATAACATACATTAGTATAAAGAGTTTGCAATAATCAAAATCTTTGCACCAATCGGAATAAATATTCCAATGAAGAGGTCTCTGCAAAAGGGGAAGGATGTGAAACACAGCCTTGATGAATTGGGCCGAAGTCTCCGCTAATCACTATCAGACACATCTCTCCGACCTCTCGGACAGTCACTCCCGAGAATGGAACTAGAAAACAGCTGACAAGAAGCATACTGTCCGATTACGGGATCTTGATTTCAATAAGCAAAATATTCTGTACTTTCAAAACAGGTCACTGCTCACACTAAAGTTGTCATTGCTTCAATGAAAACATCACTCTCACTGATGTAGGACCTCAGCCCATTGTACAGAGATGATGATCTGAGAACTGGCCAGGCTTCTGACGTCATTGCTCTTCCCCGACCATCGTTGACCATGCTAATGATGTTGTTGTCTCTGGAGTCATAAAGCTGACCACAGTGATTATGTCACAACGTATCCTGGTCACCGACTGAAATGCCTTCCAAAGACACCAATATTTTAAATTCCGCCTCTGCGCATAGAATTTAGTTGGAGAATTATCCTCTCCTTTTATGATCCCTTCAGTCAGCTGATGTTCGGTTATCCAGATGAAAGTGATAAGCTAAGTGTAATACTGTTTTCTGTACATTACTTCTTTCGTTGTTAACTGCGTGGACTGCAATGGCAAAACTAATGACAGTGTAACTAGCAAAACCGTGAGAAAATTATTCCAGATGCTCCTGTCCTGCAGCTTCGCCGCTAATCTCTGAAGTAGTATAACCACCTATATGCTATTGTGGCTTTTACCTTGAAGGTGCAACTCATATGGGGTTATTATAATGCCAATAGATTGTAATTTGCCAAAATGTATCTGCTCGTGTTTCTATATAGATAAACCACGACGGACTAGTTCTGAAATAATATCAAATGAATAACAATAGATTGATCATGCTTTTACAGATCGACGACGGAACAAAAAGACTGAAGATCGCAGTAATGCATTTTGGTGTAGACACGTTACTCCTTTCAAATTTAGCCTCCGCGCCAATAATATTTCAAACTCTACGTGTGTTCCATAAACTTACATACTGGATAAATCATAATCAGCATTTTCTTCATCATATCGGGCGGTGGAACTAATCAACACGGGACAGCATTCTCACCCTGCGAGACGTGTTTAGACAATAAAATTGTACAAAGGAATTGATACTGCAGAGGGATCTGAGGAAAAACTGTTCTAAACATGGGCCAGAAGTATATTGGAACGCAAAGAATAAAGTGAATGTTGTAGCCGGTGAACACAAACCATTGAGAAATATTCAATTGGGAAGGTTACCAAGTAGGAGAAAGGGAACTTGCTTTCCCTTATGGAACCTGACAGCGTTCACAGGCGTAGATTATTACGTAAAGGGATCCTGCATACCAATAATTATATCAGCCCCGGATCTCAGATGCAAATCGCTAAATATGCAAAATTAGAACTAAAATGAAGTTTAATCTCAGTGCCATTTGTTGTGAAATGTGTTGTTAGGCGGCAGCAGTACTTTGCAATGCATAACTATAAATCATGAAAATCTTGGTAAAAATAGTTAAAATATTTAGTACAAAAATGCGAGGATGGTTTCGCTTACCTTCTTGATAGTCCATTGCAGCGGCAAACCAACCTCTTGTGATTCATGCACAACCACTCGCAAGTCCCCAGCATATCGGCATGGTTCATTTTCTTTTACCATTTAAAAAATAATGTGCTCTTTCATGTTTCCTATCAAAGTGGATGACTTCGCAGTTACCAATACTGTACTTCATCTAGCAGACCCTTGCCCACTAACAACCTATCTATATCTCTCTGCAGAAAATCCCTATCGTCTGTACAATTTGAATTTGCACTCAATTTTGTATCATCATCAAACGTAGATATACTACAGTCGGACTCCTCTTCCAGATGGTTAATTTAAATCGTGAATTATCAATAAAGCCTCCACTATAACTTCTGCCACTTCTTTCAGTATTCTCCCATGCACTCGAAAAGGATCAGGGGATTTATGTATTAACTGACCTACAAGTTTGCTGAGGAACTACCACATCATAACATCCATAACATCGTTCTTTGCATGGTGGACGTTTCCTCTCCCGTGAAAACCGACATTAAATAGTAATTCAAAGCCTCTGTCATTTTTCATTACCCAATATCAGTTCCCGCTACTCGTCTTCCAAGGAACCCATGTTCACATTTAAAACCCGTTCCGTCTTTATATATTCATAAGAATATTTCTGCGAGTTATTTTCATAATCTAGCTTTTTTTATTGCTTACTTTGTCTTCTCTGTTGATTTTTTAGGTTTTCCCAATTCTCCAATTTCTCAATACTCTTTGCGACTTTGGATACAAGAGCTTTTAATTCGATGCTGTCTTTTATTTCCTTACTTATCCAAGTCTGTCCCTGCCCAGCCTTGATATCCTTGCTTTTAACTGGAATATACTATTCTTGAGCAGCGTTAAAACTCTCTGCGAATGACTTCCTCTGTTCCTCAGAATTCCCAGCATATAGACTGTGTTCCCAGTCCACTCTAACCAAAGCCCTCCTCATCCCATTGGAGCCTCCAGTGTTTAGTCTTAATACATTGGCTTTAGATCGGGCTATTACACATTCCATTTGCCTGCGAATATCAATCATACTGTGATCACACTTTCCAAGAGGATCCCTAACTAGATCATCTCTAATAATATTTGTCTCATTTCACGGGCCAGATCTATGATCTTGTAGCTTCAGTCACATGCTGTTCAAGAAAGCTATCACAGACGCATTCTATGAAGTCCTCTTCAAGACGTTCCTCCCCTATCTATGTGCCAGTTGAAGCCCCAATGATACCTACTATTCAATTTTTAAATGTTTCATATATTTCTCCGTCTATTCCCTGTGCCATTGTAATGTAATTATTAGGTGGCCGATGGACAACACCCACCGGTGTTTGTTTGTTTTTTTTTTTTGCTTTACTATTCCTAATATCCACCCAAATTGAATCAACATTCTGCTCCTTAGTTCTTATATGGTCTCTCAACACCGCCCTAAACTCATCATTAATTAACCGCACTTACCCACTTCACTTAATTCCTGTCTGTCTCTCCGTATTGACCAATATCCCAGACTATTTAATTCCCAATCCTGCACACACTGCAGCCCGGTCTCTGTATTGAAAGTAAAGTGTCCTTACACTCATCGTGCTTTTAAGATCCTGCAATTATTTACAGTACTTTATTGCACTTGTTTTTCTTGAGACTACTAACGTTATTTTCTTCATCACCGAGAGAGTTTGATCAGTGAATCCTCCGAAATCTTCAGGCGTTTGTGAGTTATAACAATTGCGGGTACTTTTTTTGTGGAGGTATGGTTGATGTATGCACACGATATTCATCTCAGGCTTCCAGGATATGAACATGAAGCTAAAGATTAAATTAAGTGAGGGGAAGTGTTTCACGCGTGACTGTGGAGGATTTCATGGTAGTTTACAGAAGATATATCTATGGAGAAAAAGACCCTCTCTTCTCTGTCCAATTTAAAAATGAATCACCCAAATAGCAATTTTACGATATTTGGAATTACAATGTAAATTTATTAACAATGACCATGTATGTCACCATAAATGTAGAAGAGTGAGATACATTTGCTGGCCAGCATATTCAATCAAACCATTAACCATTGTAGAAACAATGAAAGGCGGCACCAACACGGGTAGTATATCCAGTATGTAAAAAACAACGATTTGTGGCTTCTAGCTCCTAGCTATTTTCTCCTGAAACATATAACATCACATCCACGCGCGCCAGTCTGTGACTGTGTTATAATATCTTCTGCCATGTTTTGTATAAATCGCGCTTTCAAATTTCACGCCTTAAGTCTGCCATTTCAATTTTGTCCAACTATTAAGTTCCAACTCATCCCCTTGTTTGCAATTTTGCCGAAACAACAGCACTTCCTTGTTCGGGGTCTCACTACACATTCCATCTGATTTGTCAAATTACTCCTGCTTCTTCAGCATTATCACGGCTGTTCACAGTCCAGTGACAAATTAACTTAAACCCGCACAAAACAGGCCGGCCCACCTGCCCGCAAGGTTATCAGACCAATAAAACATAGGAGCAGAATTAGGTAATCTGGCCCACCGAGTGTGCTTCGCTATTCAATCATTGCTGATCCTATTTACCATCTTTCTGATTTCCAGCGAGTACGGACCCAGACGTTCCTCGTATGATAACCCGTTCAATCCTGGAATCATTCATGTGAATATTCGCTGGACGCTCTCCAACGCCAGCGCATCTTATCTAAGATTTGGGTAACAAAACTGTTCACGATATTCCAGTTGAGGCCTCAGCAATGTCTTATAAAGCCTCAGCATCACGCTGTTGCTCTTTTATTCGAGACCTCTTGAAATCACTGCTAACGTGGCATACGCCTTCTTCACCACCGACACAACTTGGAAGTTCCCGTGCAGGGAGTTCTGCTCAAGGACTCCCAAGTCCCTCTGCACCTCAGGTTCCCCGTTAAGAACATGGTCCGCACGGCTATTTCTACTATTAAAGTGCATGACCATGCATGACCTTAATGTGTTCCTTTTGTCACATTCTTGCCCATTCCCCTAATCTGGGTAAATCTTTTATAGACAATAGACAATAGGTGTAGAAGTAGACCATTCGGCCCCTCGAGTCTGCACCGCCATTCTGAGATCATGGATGATCATTCACTACCAGTCCCTGCCTTGTCCCCATACCCCTTGATTCCCCTATCCTGTTTCCTGTTTCCTCAAAACTGCATGACCCTCCACCAATCCTCGTTTCCTCCACAAACGCAGCAACAATTCCATCATCTAAATCATTTATATACATATAAAAAAGCGGTCCCAACAACGCCACCTGCGGAACACGACTAGTTAATGGCAGCCAAATAGAAAAGGATCCTTTTATTCCCACTCGCTGCCTCCGACCAATCAGACAATGTTCTAACAAAGGACGTTTCACCTCGCGGGTTCAAGAGTAACCCGTCCCTTTTGTCCCCTACCAAGAATCGCCTCCACAATCTCATTCAAAATCGATAATGCCGATGATCAACACGGCAACAAATCACCCCTGTGTTCGATGACCCGAGCGAGGTTTAGCACCCTACAGAGACTGTCTGTCTGGCGTCAGTGGTCGTTAACCCAGTACGTGTGATATATAGAACAACTGCTCATACGGCCATCCTTCATCAGCTCCCACGGCTGCACGTGAACGTGACTGGTGGTCTGGGGTTTTTCCATGATCAGGGGCTACAGCTTGCTCAAGTGTCACCTGAAGGCTAGCGGAGTGAAGCAGCGACTTACAACATTTTTATTTCGTCTATCTGCACAAAATAATTTCGAACATTTTCTGAGAGTGGATGAAGAAGAGAAAGTATGAAAAGAGGTGCAGCTTGTATTCAGTGATGCGGATAATGGAACACACTGGGGATCCGAAGAATATCGAGTCTCCAGCACCTGCAGCTTTATACAGCTGCTGCTTATTCTGATCTCACAAAATGGCAGTACCATAGTAAACAGAATTGTCTACATATACTCTATGCCCTGAAACATACATAAACACTTAAAAAATTGAAACGATTGCCGCAAATAATTGTTCAGGGCTGTGTTGTTTCAACCAGGCTGTGTACAACAACAAAGAGAATTACTGCACATCGCAAATCCGATTAATTGCAGTCAGAAATAGATACAGTTAACTAATTGTAGTCCTGCACAGGCAGAAATACGCCACGTGCTGCTATAAGATGACAATAAGAGATGTGATTATTAAAGATTTTGCAATAATTTGAAATACTTGGACCAATAGGAGTAAACATTTCAAGGCAGAGTTCTCTGCAGATGGGGACGGATGTGAGACACAGCCTTGATGAATCTGCCCGAAATCTCCATTAATCACACTCAGAGTCATTTCTCTGGCCTCCAGGAGAGTCAATCCCTGGACTGGAACTGCCGAACAGCGGACACGAACAGGCACATTGAATGCAATGCTGGAAAGTCAGAACAATGACGGGTTGTTGTATGCGATATATAGAATGGTCTGCACTTTGAAAACACGTCACCGACCGTACCGATGTTGTCATTGTAATTTTGGATGTCAGCCAGCTCAGTGAGCTGAGATGATGAAATCTTGACCGGCCAAGATTCCGACGTCCATCGTGACGATGATAACGTTGTTGTCTCTGGAGCCTTAATACTGACCACAATGATTTGTCTCTGGAGCCTTAATACTGACCACAATGATTTGTCTCTGGAGCCTTAATACTGACCACAATGATGATGGAACAGCGTGTCCCTATCATTCACTGAAATGCATTCCTTAGACACCCACATTTTAAAGCCCTCCCCTGTGCATGAAATTCAATTGGAGATTCAGCAACTCCTTCATTCAGCTGATAATGATGAGCTGGATCAAAGTCGCCAGTAAATGCCGTCCTGTATTCTGTGTATTACTGCCCCATATAACTGAATAGTTCACAAACCAGTGGGAGAATTAGTCTAAATGCTACTCTCCTATAGCTTCAGCGCTAATCTCAAAGGCAGGATCTCCGCTTACGCCGTACACCAGTTTGTTTTCTTTATGTTAAAGGTGTAACTGATGTGTTTTTGCTGCAATGCCAATCGATTGCAATTTGTCAAAATGCACCTGCACAAGAGAAAGTCTGCAGATGCTGAAATCCCAGCAGCACAAACAAAATTATGGAAATATCAGCAGGCCAGGCAATATCTATGGTATAGAGTACAGTCGACATTTCGGGCCGAAACCATTCGACAAGACTGGAGGTAAAAAATGCTGAGTGGATTCGAAAGGTGGGGTGAGGGGAAACAGAAACGACAGACAATAGGTGAAACTTGTAGGTGGGGGGATGAAGTAAAGAGATAGGAAGTTGATTGGTGGAAAGGCAGAAGGCCATGGTAGAAAGACAAAAACGGGTGTGGGGAAGAGGACCAGAGGGAGGTGATGGCGTGTAAGGAGCTAATATGTGAGAGGGGGAAAGGACTGGAAATGTTGAAGGGGGAGGCATTACTGGAACTTTGAGAAATCAATATCCATGCCATCAGGTTGAAACCTACCCAAACGGAATATAAGCTATTCTTCCTCCAACGTAAGTGTGGCCTTAACGCGACAGTTACGAAGTCATGGATGAACATATCAGAATGGGAAGGAGAATTAAAATGGTTTGCCACTTGGTGATCCCGCCTGTTCGGGCAGACGGAACATAGGTGCTAGGCGAAGTGGTCTTCTAGGCTACGTCGTGGTCTCAGTGATATGCATCTGGTCTGGTTTCCATATGGGTAAGACACTACACAGCAGAGCGGGAACTGCATGATATGAACACCAAGAGAAATAACTTGTTTTTATCGCTCGGACGGCGGAGTGGAGCGGCTGAAGAACGCAGTAATGTAATTTGGAGGCACAGAGGTTGAACATTTCTAATTTAGCTTCTGTGCAGTCAATATTGCAATATCCACGCGTGTAGCATAAACGTATACACGGGATAAGCATTATTAGTGGTAGAAATAATCAAAACGTGACAGCTTTCTAGTAATGTCGCTGCTACTCGATCACCATCAGTTACAAAGTGAAAGTCTGTCTGTAAACACGTCACTCAGCACAACTATAAAACCAAAGTCGATTTTCAATTATCATTGACAGCGCTTCTCCCTATAGATGCTGCCTGGCCTGCTGTGTTCCACCAGCATGATGTGTGTGTTGCTTGAATTTCCAGCATCTGCAGATTTTCTCTTGATTGCTTTCAATTATCATTGATCGCATTTTCGCCCGTTATGCACGGTTAGTGTGACAACATTCGTATTATATTGAATTGTTAATGCCCGCTCACACCAGCAAATATAACGATTATTCGTTTAGCAATAATACAAAACTGCACAGTCGATACCTCAAATCTGGCATCACTGACGAGATTTCTAGCGCATTAACATTAAGATCATATGATTTTATTTCGTTTTCACAAGAATATCAGTAAACACCCAAGATGTTGCGGAAGAATCCGACAGGAGAATCTAATAATACCTTTACTTCGACTCTGACTGTGGAATGATCTATAGAACATTACACAACGCTGCTTGCCTGACATTTTGTGTGAACAAGAAATATATTTTAATGTAACCTATATACTTTCAAACAAACATTTAGCCCCTTTAAAAACCTTTCTTTTTAATATATTGCGAAAAACAAATCCAATCAAAATGCCCCATCCGCACTTTCTACATTCCTATGATTTAACAGCAGCTCATTGCAAACCACAGAAGAGATTAATAATTGTCCAGAGGAGATGTGCTTCACCAGTTTCTTTTCGATCTCTGCACGCTCGCAGATATGCTATGGTATTAGTCTGGAGAAAATGAAAACAAGACCAGTTTGCAAGTATTTACAAATAAGATGTGAATAGGTTACTGCTCAATTAACAGAATAACACACTTATCCTAATAACTGCTTTAGAACTCTGGTGTTTTTTTTTGGGTTTGTTTTTCTGTGATCTTCAACGGAGGCTAAATTGTTCAAAGTTAGAGCGTCACCTTTGCTTGCCAATGATGCCCCTAGATTAAAGCCGGTTCTGCCATCGATCAGAATCCGGGAAGGACAATTTTAAATATGAATCTAGAAGATTATAAGGTTTGCAGGAAGGAGCTTAAGAATGATATTAGGAGAGCCAGAAAGGGCCACGAAAAGGCCTTGTCAGACTGCGCTTGATGGCTCTGGGCCTGTGTTCACGGGCATTCAGAAGGATGAGGAGAAACAGAGCGCGAACCATCAAAGTTCCTCATATGATAACCTGTTTATTCCTGCAATCATCTTTGTGAACCTCCTCTTGACCCTCTCAAATGGCAGCACACCTTTTCTAAGACGAGGGGCCCGAATGTGATCACAACACTCAAGGTGAGGCCTCACCAGTGCTTTATAACTTCCCTAGCACTGACGACAACTCAACCTTTTTGTATTTTGCAGGTTTTTCCCTCATTCCCGTTTGGAATGATGGATGGGTTCTCACCAGTCCTTAAGTAACTCGCCGGTGGCTAGAGAGGTCATATAGAAATTGAGCAAGTCCCCAGCAATCCCTTCACTTGTCTTACCCTGGGTCATCCAACATGGATGAAAGAGAAATGGAGGTTTATGGGGTAGTGTGGATTCAGTACAATTTTTAATTATTATCTTGGTCGGAATTCAGCGAGTGTGCAAAGCATAACCTGCTTTCGCAAAGCAGCACTGACTATCCATAATCAGGTTATGGTTCTCCAAATTGTCGGAAATCCTATTTCTAGGAATACTGTTCAATATTTTGTCAACACTGAAGTAAGACTCACTGGGCATTAATTTACAAGGTTATTCCTACAGCCTTTTGTGAACCAAGGTCTAATATGTTCCACGCTCGAAATCTCTGAAGCTACTTCTGTGGCCAGTGATATCAGAGCCTCAACCAAACATGTAAGGTGTGTTGGCCATTTGGATTCATAACTGGCTTGGCCGTAACAGACAGAGGAATGTAAACGAATTGACTTATTCGACCTGCAGGTCTGTGGTTAGTAGTGTTCCGAAGGGATCTGATTTGGAACCTCTGCAGTTGCAGATATTGTTGGGGAAGTGGCAGTTGGTGTAGTATCTAGCCAAATATTAAACGTTGCAATTCGACACGGATTCTCAGAGCCGGGAGTCATAGTGGGGATAAGCTCCCATTACCTATAAAGTGTTCCAACTGGGGTCCCTAAGGCAGATTTATGTAATTTACAACATTACTGTGGTAGCCTCTGCGATGACACTGGTGCCAAGATGTACCGACGCCTGCCTTTCCCTTGGACTACATCAGCGATGTGCAAAGGGGGAGGACCCTGCGTGTCCAAACTTCCAGCCCAGGCTTGCGCCCTGGAGAGCACACAATACACCAGAGACGCAACCCGACTGTCCCCTGGGACCGACGCCTGTCTACTACTAATTATAGCAAGTGTGAAGAGACATTACCCTGTTAAATGAAAGAATCTTAAAAGTGGTGATGAGCAGAAAGATCAAGTTCAATGACCAAGTTCATAATTCCCTTTAAGTGGCTACATTATTTTATCAAGTGGTGAAGAAGACATATAGCATCTTCGCATTTGCTAGTCAAGAAATTGAGTTTAATTGTCAGGAGTTTTTGTTGCAGATTTATAAAACTGAAGTTACGTCACATCTGCAGTATTTCATACAGTTCTCATCACCCCATTATATATAAATGTCAAGGGTTTGGAGAGGGTTCTCGATTAGATTTACCAGTATGTTGCCTGGATTGGAGGGCGCATGCTATAATGATTATTTGGCCAAACTTACGTACTTTTCTCGAAGTGGCGTAGTGGGGAATGCGGGTAGTTTTGGAACAGGTTTTAGCGATGTTTGAGAGACATAGACAAAGTAGACAAACGCTAATTTGTTCCCAGTGTTGAAATATCTACTACCAGAAGCCAGGAATTTTATATGAGAGGAGATACGCTCAAAGGATGGATGAGGCAAGTTCTTTGATACATAATGTTGGGTGGCTGGAATACGCACCAGGTCTGGTGTTGAGGCAGATACATGTTCTATGACTATGTTCTGTAACATTGTTCACTTTACAATGTTTCAATGCGATATTCAGTTCGGCATGTGTTATTTTTATTGTTTGCCATACGGAACTCCAAAACTTCGTTCAGCATTTTGTTCAACTTTGCCGACCCATTCCTCACTTCCAGAAACGATTTCCACACCCAAGTCAATCCCAGCGACTGAGAACCTTTTCCCATCACCAGGCCGAGGAAGAGCCGGGAATCCTCTGTCGGGGTTCCCTTCTCTGTGAGTTCTGTGATTTCCTGTGAACAATGAACTTGTTGAGTGAAAGACAGAGTGAAGGAAAATGGAAATTAAAAAAACAAATATCAGCTCAGTGATGGGACGTCCCAGTGACTTTGAGCACAGGAACAGTCACTGGGCAGCCTTCTCACCTATTCTGTAAATTTCTGGGTTCAGTCATTAGCAACAAAAAACTGTGGAAATTACAAATCAGAATATTATTTGAGTCACAGATCACAAACGCACAGAAACACACCCTTCGATCCTTCTGATTAATGCCGAATTGATTTTCTGCCTCGTCCCATCTGCCTGCACAAAGGTCCTCTGGCCACCTTCCATCAATGTGCTTACCTGACGTTCTCTGAAGTGTCGAAATCGAACCCGCATCCACCATTTCCACAGGGAGCTCATTCCGCACTCTCACCAGCTTTGAGTGAAGAAGCTCCCTCCTCAATTCCCCCTAAAATAAATCACATCCACACTAATCTGGAGGAAGAAGGTAGAAGATGGTTTGAAAAAGAAAGCGGGTGTTGAGGGGCAGGTGCCGGAAGGACGAGATAATGGTAGGGAAAGGAAGAGGCCAAGTGTGGAGAGGGAAACCGAACGGTTTGTTTATACTTACCATATTTCAAAAAAAAATACTTGAGCTTACTTACTGCAAACCTACTACCCATACCCGGAACATTCACAATCAAATTAGTGATATAGATGATAAGTAGCAATGGGCGTAACTCTGGGAAGCATCAATAGGCACAGGTTTCAAGTCCAATAGACAATCTCCCACCATCGCTCTCTGCTTCCTACCATCAAGCCAACTGTGCATCCAGTTATCCAGCTCTCCCTGGACCCCATGCTATCAGACTTTCAACAGCAACTTTTCATGCTACACGTTACCAAATGCCTCACCGCTGCCATATAAGCCATATTCCTGCAGGGTCTCAACGTTAAAGAGAATAGATTTAAGCAGAGGAGCTGAGGACAAAAACTTTTAGTCAAAGGGTAGTTAAAATTTAGAATAATCTACCCGAGGTGGTGGGGGAAGCCGTGAAAGGGCATTTAACCTGCAGAGGAGCAGTGGGCTATGAACCCAGTGCTGATAAACAGGACCGGTGGAGACAGTGAGAGGATGGTCAGAACAGGTATGGACGGCCAAAGGCCTATTTCCATGCTGTGCGATCCACCACTCGGACATGACAAATTAACGATGGTGGTACTGCAAGGCATTGAGTTCCAATTCCACACCCCTCCCCAACTTGGAATAAACCAGACTGCATCATTTGTCGCCACTGCTAAATTCTGTTTCTGTCCAGGTAATATATAAACTTGAACCATCTCACTGAGGGTCTGGTGGAGACCCAACCCCTGCCCTCTGCACATGTGATCACATCTCTCCTGCTTCTGAAATTTCAAACACCCTCAGAATGATTTTTTAATTAATTCCGAAGGTTATGGTACATTTGGCTCGTGGTCAAAGCTGACAAGCTTTCTCACAGCTGGTTCCATCTGTTGGTGTGTTCTCTTTCCTCCACTTCCAGGGAAGCTGCATTTCCACACGAACTCCTCACTTGGGACGACTGTCTGTACCAGTGACACCGCAAACCACGTCACTGTCACTCTCCTGATACCATGTCTGGTTTGTTCACTTCTGGGTATCCTCCTGGATCACTCTTCTTCTCAACAAAACTCTCCCTCAGTTTCCTCCTGTGAAATTATAAACATCAATTAAAACGATTTATCAGACAGCTCCTGTAGACTCATCAGACTCATTTCTGATCATGAGTCCCCAGTAAATACCCACTCTTCAACCTTACCCTTTTCCTTTTGCAACCTCTGGATATGCCAGCTGATCTGAGCTCATTGTTTGACCATAAGGTATAGGAGCAGAATCAGGCCATTTGGCCCAATAAGTCTGCATTCGCCTTTTTCATTCTGGCTGATTTAAGCTTTCTCTCGGCTCTAATCTATCCGCCTTCTTCCCGTATCCATCCATGCCCTGAACAATCAAAAATCTCTCAAAATCTACCGTAAATATATACAACAAGTTGAATTCCACAGCTGACCGTGGCAAAGAGTTCCACAGATTCTCCACTCTCTGGCTAATTAAATTCTTCATCCTCTCCGTTCTAAAGGGACGTCCCTATGTTCTGCGGCTGTGTAAGGACATTTGTCTCTCCCCAGACCATCACATGTCATGCATAGGTTGCTCACAGCATCTTCCCTGTCTGCAAATATTGTCGCTCTCCAGGGTAATGCCGTCTGAAAATTGTTGTGTTCCCGATGACCGTCAGTAAAGATCAGCGTTGTCTGGGTAATCCCCTGAAAATGTTGATACACACTCTGTGAACAGTTGTACATTTTAACGCTCATTCCGGACTGCCCCTAAACTTTGACCCTTTCACGGTGAGCCCTCAGAAATATTTACGCTATCTCGTTGACTTGGGATCTCCTTCTGACGTACTTTAAATATTCACTCCCATCTCTCTCTCTCGCTCTCCCTCTCTCTCTCTCTCTCTCTCTCTCTCTCTCTCTCTCTCTCTCTCTCTCTCTCTCTCTCTCTCTCTCTCTCTCTCGCTCTCCCCCTTTTACATTTTGATGCTGTCATACTGAATCTCAATAAATATTAAATATTAAATGAACTCCATCATATATTCGTGCTTTCTCTGTAACCTCTTGTTAGTATTGAAGCTGCCCCTCTGACCCATTGTAATTATTGATGCTTTCTGCTGATTCGATCAAAGCATTCATCTTCTCCCTTTGGCTATAAGTCCAACATACCAATGACACCTTGGTATTTCTGAACTAAAATACTTCCTGCACTGATGCATATTATTTCACAAAGAGATTTGAATGTGCCCTCAGATCCAATGAATGACAGTTCAACAGATGTCTGTTTTTTTTTTCTTTTTTGACACCCCAATAAATTTAATGGCGTTTATCATCCTGTCCCGGGGTAAATGCGGTATCTGCATTTGCACCAGACGCTACCTGGTGGACATGGAGGTGGCGGATCTGTTGGTCATTGTTACTGAAGTTATCTTGTTTCAAATTAATTATCATTACTTCTCACTGAGTTTCCTGGACATCACTCCAGTGTGCGCTGTAACAGACATATTGAGCCCAATAACCACAAATTGCTCAGTCTGGTTCACCGTCACTTTCACATTTGATCGATTTGTGCCATACGTAGCTAGAAGCTGAAAACTAAAAGTTGCACCGAGAAAACTGCGGCTGTTTTGCAAACAACAACTGGAATAATTCTTTGAAAAATATTCCGTTTTACTTCACAATGGAACATGGGAAATTATTGAAAATATCCCGTGGTACTGCGATCCCAAGCCAAGTTATTTCACTGACAAATGTAGGGTTGGACCTGACTGGTTCGATACTGCTTTAACACCACTGCTGCCATTCGCTATAATTCTGATGGTCGGGCACTTATTAGTCGCCAGTCGTGTCCCGAGGGGACTCAGAGGTCAGAGTAAATGAGCGAACAGTAGAGACCCAGAGATGGAGAACAGGAAGAGGTCTGTGGGTTTGCTCTTCACCCCCTCTGGCAGCTTTAACCTCCTGTGGCTGACGGTTGTCGTATAATTCGTCTATAACCGCGCAAATGGGCAGAAGAGGCGAGCATTGGTTCCGGAAATATTTTGACACAAGTTGGCTCCGCGTTAGCGAACTTAAGTTGCTGCACCGATACCTTTAACTACGCAGTGACTCAGTCCGTGTTCAGGGAGCAGTGAAAGAGCTCGTTGAAAGATCCAGTCACCTCAGTAGTCCGGTTCTTAAAAAAAAGCTGCGAACTGAGCTCAGCCCACCCGCCCAGGACCAGGCCCCTGCTTTGCGCCGTCTCAACTCCAGTTGCTGAGAAAGTACTGAACACCCAGTATTCAGCAAGAGTCGAGATCTCCCAACATTCACTGACCCAGCTTCCAGTGCAGCATTTATTCCCGTTTTCTCTAGTTTCAGCACCAGCCAGAACACAGGTAAAATTCTCATGTTTTGTGTGTCTGTATTCACAAGAATAAAAGGAACATTTTCAAACAGTCAGCCGGCTGGACAGAGTATATGCAAATAGATAGATCAAAAGACAGATCAGAAAATGAAGATTGCATCACAGTCTGAATAATTTCGGCTCTCTATTTTATCCAATAAGATGGCAAAACCAAAGATATTTTCTTAGTCTACATCGACCTTCCTTTCCTGATTCCAGTTTTATGTCTTCTTCCATATTTTCATTTCTTCATGGCCAACACTTCTTGTTCTGCGAGAACTATTTCCAACTCTAAATTTGCCTTCGGCTTCATTAACCTTCTTCACACCATGGTCACCGCATGGGCTCCAGTAATACCCTGGTTTCATTGGTTAGGTGGGGCAGTCCATGTTCCAGGCCTACACTTGTGACATTACAAAATTCTTCAGCGGTATATCGACGGCTCTATTGATGCTACTTCCAGCACCCATGTGGAGCACGGACAAGTCAACAGCTTCCACCCTGCTGTCCAATTTACCCGCTCTATTTCCGAACCCTTGCTTACTAGTCTTAGTCGCTGAGTCATTTCCCTTGGCATGTCTGCGGAAAACATTTCTAAATATCCTAAATCCAGAGGGCTAAACACCGAGCACCAGCTAATGTCCTACTATGATAAAGAGACTACTAAACGATTGCTGCCATGAAGGATCAGGTAGCATTGAAGTACTTCTAATGTGACAGGAATATTACTCGTACGTATGCAGAACATAATGAAACTTAACAACTCTGACTGTGGAATTATTCATGAATCCTGACATCTGGAACTTCCACCACACTGTTACTGTCTTCCACGGCGAAAACTCATGCAATATGTTACAGCGCGACCGCCATTTCATTGTTCCCATTTACTGTCTGTGCAGCATCGCTTTACAGCTGTCCGATATCCACTCTCGACTCTTTCCCTTTCACTTTGTATATCGAAATAAATGCTGGTATCTCCTTTAATATGATTGGCTGCGTTATTTCTTATTTGTTCAATGCCTTCTTATTGACTTTTTTGGGTTGCCTTCAGTTTAAGAACGTCCCAGTTCTCTAACCCCACTAATTCTTTCTCTTTTACGTGACTAGTGTTTGACTATTAAGTTGGCTTTGTCCTCTCTTTTTCGACACAGTTCTGTCATTTTCCCTTTATGATATTTCTTCTCTTTGTAACACATGTATTGCGTGCCTTCTAAAACCTTTCCGTAATCGCAGTCATTGCTACGACTGTTAGAATCCCCCCCCCCCCAATCAATTCTGCTAACTCCTCTCTCGTGGGTCTGTAATTTCCTTTGCTCCACTGACATTCTGATACATCCGTCATCAGCTTTTCCTTCTTGTTTCAGGATGAATTCGATCACAGGTCTATCTAAAATAAATTAACACCTTCCGATCCTATAGGTCCTCTTTCTAATGATTTGATTTAATCTTTAGACAACAGAACAAAGCCGTCCCTCTATCTTTCTGCCTATCCTTCGATAAAATGTGTATCCTTGACGTGTGGGCCACAAAGCGTTCTAAAATTTGACAGGGGGGCCGGACCAGGAGCAGATGAACGGAGTGTTTTGGTAATACACCTCATAAGAGAAACTAAAATGCCATGGGATATGTAGAAAACATGTGCTTTAATTTCAATTGAAAATGAATAAATGCATTACAACAAAATATCTGTCTTTGAAGTCCCATGGTATTTAGCTATTTATTGAAATGACTTTTAAAACACTGAAAATTAAATGAATAAAATACAACTTTTTAAAATAGTAACAGTTATTATTTTAAAGCAATGGAAGTTCTGTTATCCTTCAAGATTTTATCATCATCACTCTCCTCCTGACTGTCTTTATTTCAAATACGGTAGGAGATGCAGGTCTACTTGGCCTGCTCCTTCTTATTCAATTGTCCCCTGCGCCAAATCTCAACAACGACCAGCAAAAAGACAGAACAATGATAGTGTGCCAGTATGCCTTGCGCGTTATTTGATCTGGAGCGCATTTTTTTTTTTTATTTGAGAACGTACGTGCACCTGCGCACTACTCATGTCCATCACTTAACAGAAATGACATATAACATGCAAGACTTATTGAAAAAGATATTTTCAAATGCATTTTTACATAACACAACGAAGAAACTTATTTTTAATTTCAGTGGGAATAGTATTTTTGGTCTCCCTTTTTAGCCAGCGTATCAAAGTCTGGATTTAGATTTGTTGTGGCGATTCTCAGTATGGATCTGAGGTTTTGGTCTGTTAACTTGGATCTGTGGCTGGCTTTGTTGATGTTCATGACGCTGAACGCCTGTTCACACAAATAGGTCGAGCCGAACAAGAGTAAAGCGTAAATGTGGAGTCATACGCTGCACCTCAACAAAGGTCAATGTGTATAGAGTGCGTCATCCGTTGGGAAAACGCCAGAATTGCGGGGAAAAAACGTTAACAAGGTTTATTAATATAATTTCATCAGGTTCTGCGGGCTGGATTAAAAAGCCGTAGTTTGCCCATGCCTGGGCTAGGCAGTATCTATAGGGAGAAGCACTATCGACGTTTCGGGCCGAGACTCTTCGTCAGGACTAGCTGAAAAGAAAAAAAAATAGAAAGAGGCGACGACTGCATTAGCACTGCCTCATGCACGCATGCTGAGCTCGTTGACTTCATTAACTATGCCTCTAACTTTCACCCTGCCCTCGTGTTAGAACTTTTCCTCAAATCACTTTCATCTCGAGCAGGTCGTTCTGTATATAAATCGTTACTTTTTGTGACTTTTTTCTAATTATCCTCCAACGAACATGATTTCAGAATTAACAGAAACGCTGTTTCATTAATTATTTTGTTTCTGGTGCAACACACAAAATGCTGGAGGTACTCAGCGGATTTTCCGTGCATTTGATAAATTTACCTAGATGCTGCCTGGCCTGCTGAGCTCCTTCAGCATTTTGTGTTAGTCGCTCGAATTTATGCCGTCTACAGATTTTCTCTTGCTTGTCATCACGTTTCTGCTTCTGTTTTATTTTTGCTATATTCTTACAGTATTTGTAGCCACTATTCAAGAGTTCTTTGCATAGGAACAGTGTTGGCACCGCCAAATATCATATTGATAGATATCAGGATAAGATCAGATTAGATCCTATTTCCCTTAACTGTGTATGTTGTTGTTAGGTTCAAAACATTAAGATCTGTGTGTCCATTTGGCTGCCTGTCCGTCTGCCTGTTTGTCCGCCTCTGACATTTTCTCTGTCTCTCCCCTCTCTCTCCCTCTGTCTCTCTCTCTCTCTCTCTCTCTCTCTCTCTCTCTCTCTCTCTCTCTCTCTCTCTCTCTCTCTCTCTCTCTCGCTCTTTCACTTTAGCTCCCAAACTCGTTTTCTCTACCTTGAGTTCTACCTTACGATCTCTCACTCTCTCGCTCGCTCTCTGGATCGGCTCCAGTTGATAGGAATTGACAGATTAATGGTTCGGGGTTTCTAGGTAGGATAAAGTGCATGGTTATATGCAGTAGTGTTTTATGACCCTACAACTCTTGAGGCATTTGCACAGACATTTCAATGAGCAAGGAATTAATTAGTATAGATAGATCTAATAGTGGGCGCACATTTATGATTGACCGATGGGCCTGTTTCTATGCTGTACAGTGGTTGATCCCATTCGTTGACCAATCTTTCAGAAATCTCTCCAGTATTATCCACTATGCCTCACCCCTTTCCCATGTAAAATGATGTTTCATTATTTTACCCTCGATCAATAGAAATTTATTACAATGTTTTCGAATGTTTCAGGTCAGTTCGGTTGAAGTTCTGTGTTGCAGATTCCCAGCGCAGAGTCAGAGCCCATCGTGTGAAAGCTGATCATCGAAAATCTGTCTCTTCCAATTCAGCATTTGGTCTGTTGCCAGCTATTTTGATGAATCAAGTGTTCAAGAAAATGGTCCTTCAATACCTGCCTGCATAATCCGCAAACGCTATGTGTTCCGGATTTTTACTTTATGAAGCATACATTTATCCGAACGCCACATAACCTCACACTCCTCTTCTTGTGCCCGGCAACAAAAGACAGGAATCCCATTGGATGCCTTCATTCTGACCACTTGTTTGTGCACCTTCAGTGATTCCTGTGCCTGTACGTCACTGTTGGAATTCCTGGGATTATTGCAGAAGACAGAGTTTAGATACGTCAGTTAAAATTGGGGGCATATAAATAGCAAAAACAGTATAAGGTGGGAAGCGATATGATTGGCTTTTAAATAAAAAAAAACAGCATCAGATTTCAAATGTTCAAAGTACATTTATTTTCAAAGAATATTTTCTATATGCATCCTTGAAATCCGTCTCTATGCAGTCCGCCAGGAAACAAAGAACCGATTGAAGACAAATTTCATTCTTTCTCTCTCTCTCTCTCTCTCTCTCTCTCTCTCTCTCTCTCTCTCTCTCTCTCTCTCTCTCTCTCTCTCTCTCTCTCTCTCTCTCTCTCTCTCTCTCTCTCTCTCTCTCTCTCTCTCTCTCTCTCTCTCTCTCTCTCTCTCTCTCTCTCTCTTTATCGACATGTATAAACCAGTTGAAACTCTGAATTCTATTTCTGGCTGACACTTCAAGTTGAGAGAGAAGAAAAGCCTGCAGGTACAGGAAGAGGATATAAGGAGTGTCTGCAGGAAGGAACCGCCTAGGCGGGAGTAGGATCGCTCGTTACAGACGGAAATAATCTGCAGATCAGGCAGCTTCAATAGAACTGTGAATCAACGGTAAAGGGTTAGATTCAAACTTCAATTTAATTGGATCGGAAGTTTACGGGGGGGCGTGTTTGGTGGGGGTAGGAAATTACTCTGGGGTTCTAGGGCCAGTGACACCGTCGGGATCGGCTGTTAACAGTCATTGCAAACTCTAAGCCACACACACAAAATGCTGAGGAAATTCATCAGACAACGCAGTAGCTGTTGAGAAGAGAACACAGTCGACGTTTCGGGTCGAGACGCCTCAGCAGGACTCTGACTGTGTGCGTTATTTTGCATTTGGAGCATCTGCAGATTTTGTCGTGTTTGTTGTGTTGCACTGTTCATCAAATTGTTTACATTGTTTATAGGAAAGATATCAATAAATTTTATAGAAAAGATATCAATACATTTTATAGGAAGGTTATCAATAAAATTTTTAGGAAATATATCAATAAATTAGAGCGAGTGCAGAGACGATTTACTAGGATGTTACCTGGGTTTCAGCACATAAGTTACAGAGAAAGGATGGAAAGTTATGTCTCTATTCATTGGGGCGTAGAAGGTTGAGGGGAGATTTGATCGAGGTATTTAAAATTTTGAGAGGGATAGATAGAGATGACGTGAATAGGCTGTTTCCATTGAGAGTAGGGGAGATTCAAACGAGAGGACATCATTTGAGAGTTCGGAGGCAGAAGTTTAAGGGGAACACGAGGGGGTATTTCTTTACTCAGAGAGTGATAGCTTTGTGGAATGATCTTCCTGTAGAAGCAGTAGAGGCCAGTTCAGTTGTGTCATTTAAGGAAAAATTGGATAGGTATATGGACAGGAAAGGAGTGGAGGGTTATGGGCTGAGAGCGGGTAGGTGGGACTAGGTGAGATTAAGAGTTCGGCACGGACTAGGAGGGCCGAGATGGCCTGTGATAGTTATATGGTTATATATTTATTTACACGTTAGTGGGGGGTTGGTCATGCAGAATAGGGGACAGGATAGTAGCTGAAACCTCATAACGTACACCATTTGTTTCTAATGTTTAATGAATTTCAAAATCCGACTTATTGAGTATTTCACCGCATTCTTCAGTTCCCCTCGGAATTTGCTCTGCGTCAGGGCGTAAATACACGTGTTGGTGCAGGAACTGAGAACCTGCAGCATTCCCGATGTGTATTCTGTGACGTAACGGGGATCCGTGACAGAGTAATCAAAACTCCTTGAAATTTGTTGATAGATATAATATATCACTTGTGTTACCCACAACATAATGAAACTACCGGTTATGCTGAAGAGCAAAACGATGGACTTGCGTCGGTTCTCCATCTCCCGGTCCTTGTCATTCTGTCCACTCTTTTGTCCCCGGAGCCCCCTGCGGGCTCGACTGGCCGCTAGAATCCGCCTGACAGTCAGAATATTGAACAGCAAAATCAGAAAGAATGGGACACAAGGGGTTAAAATGCGGTGAAACATCGCAAATACCGCCCCTGAGGGAGAGGATTTGTAGTTCGCGGTATGAACACAGTACCAGGGAACACCATCAACTATCTCTCTAGGCTCGTACACAAAGCCCCAGGGAACACACTCCAAACAGGCCAGCACACTCACTGTCCCGATAACCACGGCCGCCGTTCTCTCGGTGCAATATTTTGTTTTCAGCTTCTCACAGCAAATAGTCACAAATCGATCGACGGTGAAAGCGACAGTCAGCCAGACAGAGGTCGCAGTGCTCGCAAATATCAACCAGGTACGGAGTCTGCACACCGGGGTGATGTGCAGGATTGATCGGGGAAAATAAATCAAAGCTGTCCTCGTCAGCAGCGGATCGGAGATAACGACCAGGAGATCGGCCGCTGACATTCCCATCATGTACCGAGTGACACATTTGGAGAGACCGCACTTTCCCCGGGACAGGATCACAATCGCCACCAAGTTTACTGGAAAAGAAACAGGGAACAGTTTGTAGGGAATATACTGAACAAAGAGAAATGCAGCAGTGTTAGCGGATCCTTTCATGTTTTCACTATATTGTTGCCTTTACCGGTGGGAGGGTGGAGTGAAGTCGCAGAACTGACGGAGACAGAGAGGAGTTTATGCAGTAAAATAAGAAGAATATGATCTGAATACAGATTCCTACTGATGGTATAATCTATGCAGAACGATATTTCCAAATGCAGGTCACCTGCTACAAGACATGACCATCGAACACAGGCAACTGAGAGATCACTGCCTGACCCGTTGCGTTCCACAGGTTTTGGGGGAATCGCGACATTTCTGCAGCGGTCTTCAGATCCAGATGCCACAATCCACAATCCGTGTGTTTACATTCAATTCCTGAAAATTGGAATATTTGCAAACTGTGGAAACAGTAGAAACCAGCGACAGAAGTAATCACAATATTGGAATTGCTACCACTGCGGCTTACCGGGAATTCCAAAGGCTGAAATAAAAGGATGGTAGACGTCCTCTATCCGCCAGATGACTGGATACACCATTTCAGTGAGAATGTGTGAGCGCTATTGCTCCTGACTCTACAGATCCGGCAGACTCTCTGAGCTGAACCTTTCCAAACGGCCACGATTTATACAGAGGATCGGTCTCCAGAGATACGATTATGACCCTGACTAGCTTCTTTCGTTACTGTCACTTGAAAGAACACTTGAATTCCGCACCGTTGACTCTGATGTAAATACCGGTCTGATTGAAGATAAGCGCATCAAAATTCGTGGGCGTTACCTTGGGCATTTTCCACCCATGTGGTGGAGCTCTAATGCCAAAGGCTGAGTTTTGTCACCGAGCAGCCACGTTCACAGAGTACACGCTTTTGATGTTTGATATTCATCTGTAAGGAGTTCACCAATACAGCCGATCCCTAACGTCTTTCTTTGCGATTTCCCAGTTTAAACCCTCCTTCTGTACTTCACATCCCTCCTGGCCACACACATTGTCCAACACACATACACGTGCACGAAGACAGACAGACACACATCACACACACACACACACACACACACACACACACACACACACACACACACACACACACACACACACACACACACACACACGAACACAGACACAGAATGCTGCATAAACTCTGCTGTTCCTCTCGCCCTTTTTGACGTTGCTGATGTCACAGACTTTCATGAGCGTCTCAAATCAGCCAGAGGTCAAACGAAAATTGAAAATACTTCTTTCAACCGGCAGAGAAATTGTAGTCCGATTAATTAACACAAATGGTACTGTGTATTTGGAGATGAAAGTTTCAGGGACAAAAGACAGCGTCAAAGAGACAGACAGGTTGACTCTTGCACTGACTGCACTGGCCACTTCACAGAACCGTCTGACTCTTACTTGCCCCTCGCTGGCCCAGTTTCCTTCTCCTACCCACCTCCGACTTTCCTCCGATCGAGGCACAAAGCACAGAACAGCCACCCCTCTCTCACTGTCAAGGTGTGTTAGAGAACAGAGAAGTGCTGACAGCTCATGGGTTGCACATTCACAGACAGAAGAGATATTTAGTCCCACACTGAGCACAAACACAAGATACATGTTTTTAATACAGCTGTTACACGCAAACAGAGGTGGCAATTATTTCCATTGTATACCATACCAGTGTCCTACAGGAGGAGACACAGACCTGGACTCCATTTACCCACGCGAAGTTTTTTTTTTTGGGTGGTGGGGACAGTAACACAGCTTTCGTAGTGTCAGTGCGGTGCAGGAAAGGACAATCAGATGGGAAATTGGGAAACAATGTATCAGGTGTGAGTGGAAAGATACTGACAAGCACATGGTGTTCTGGATAATGCGTTTGTGTGGACTGACAACTAGCAGCAGTTCAAAGGCAGAAAGGGTCTCATGACAGGGGCTCAAATTGAAATGGGGCACTTTCAATTTGGGATTATGTGGTTAGAACGGAAACTGGTGGATTGGGTCTTGGTCCCCAACTGTTCGCTGTCGACATCGAAGTTTGGATATGGGGCCAAGTTTATTATATTTGTGTCTCCTGCAGTTACAGAGCTTGGTGTCAGAATCAGTATTGCGATAGGTAGAGAGAGTGTGTGGATGCAGACAGAAGTGATTGAGTGAGCATCTGCAATTTGACAGCATGTGGGAAAACGTGATTCCATCCACTCCGAGAGGAACAAACGAGATTTTTTTTGTTTGTTTTTAACTTTGGGAAAGAGATAACGGTTCAAAGATACATGGGGTGTTTGGAAACAAGTCATTGAGAGTCAGCTTTCAAGTTAGTGAATAATTAGAGAAAGAAACAGTTCTTTTATCCAATGATGTCAGAGAATTGGAGAAGAGTAAAATAATGGATTTGCGAGCGGTCTCAATCTCCCGGTCCCTGTTATTCTCTCCCGCTCTTTTGTCCCCGGAGCCCTCTGCGAGCACGACTTGCCGCTACAATCAGCCTGACTCTCTGAACATTGAACAGCAAAATCAGAAAGCATGGGACACTAGGGGTTAAAATGCAGTGAAACAGTGTAAATGCCAATCATGATGGAGATTTTCTGTAGCTCGCTATAGCAACACAGTACCAAGGAACACCGTCAATTATTTCTTCAGGCTTGTATGCAAAGCCCCAGGGGACAGTCTCCAAACAATCCAGCATACTCACAGTCCCTACAACCACAACCGCCGTTCTCTCGGTGCAATATTTTGTTTTTAGATTCACATAGCATATAGCCACAAATCAATCGACGGGAAAGCGACAGTCAGCCAGACGGTGGCCACAGTGCTGACAAAACTTAACCATAAGCGGTCTACACACAGCTGTGATCCGCAGTGATCCGCAGGAATCATCTGGGAAAGTAAATTCCAGCAGTCCACTTCAACAGCGGATTCGAAATAACGGCCAATAGATCGTCCGCGGCCATTCCCACCAGGTAGCGAGTGACACATTTGGAGAGACCGCACTTTCCCCGGGACAGGATCAGAATCGCCATCAGGTTCGTTGGAAAAGTTTAGAAAATATTGAGCAGCAGCGAATGCAACGGTTTGAGTGGATTGTGTAATATTTCCGCTTTATTGTTGCATTTAGCGGTGGTGGATCGATACAGAATGCAGAGCGGGCGGTGACACGGAAGTTTATCAGTAAAGTAAAATCAGAACAGTCTGATTGCAGATTTCTCACTGATGACGGAAATGCGAAGAGGCAAGGAAAGCGAAAACTGGGAAACTACTTTCTCTGAGTCAATGCTAAATGAACCACTTCATGTCGGCACATTCCGAATCTCGTGTGCATGAAATCAATAAATCCGAAGATGATGGTGAGAGTTTTCTATTTCACATCCTTCATTTTACTTGACGCTCCCTGTCAGCAACAGAACAGCCGAAGGAATGAACAGAAAAACAGGAAATGCTGGGAACATTCATCCAGAAAAAACAGAATATGTGGAAAACCAGGTAAAGAGTCCTTTCTCAGAATTGTTCTCGGACAGAAAGCTGACCCGAGTGTTAACTGGTTTCTCTTTCCATACGGACGGGCTGTCTGGAGCGTAGTGCTTTTCGAATTCCCCGTGTGTGTTTCCTATTCCCCAATTTGCCGTCTCACACATTTTGCAAACAAACATTGACTGATTCCAACAGAGACAGCGCAGTCTGACCCAGCCGCACAGACAGACATGACTCATCCCATAGAATCCATCACCAGGGGAATTCTGCGTCCTGCAGCGATCTCGGTGCCACAGTCCCGTGTATGTCACAGTGTCAGATATAGACATATTAGAATAAATTTCACAGTGTTCATAACCATGAAGCGACAAACATAGAAACATAGAAAACCTACAGCACAACCGACAGGCAAATCAGCCCTCAAAGCTGTGCCGAACATATCCTTAACTTAGTAATTGCCTAGGCTTACCCATAGCTCTCTATTTTTCTAAGTTCCATGTACCTATCCAGGAAACTCTTAAAAGACCCTATCGTTTCCGCCTCCACCACCGCCGCTGGCAGCCCATTCCCCGCAATCGCCGCTTTTTGCATAAAAAACAACTAACATCTCATCTGTACCTCCTTCCAAGCACCATCAAGCTATGCCTTCTGGTTCAGGCATTTCCGCCCTGGGAAAGAAAAAAAAGTTTCGCAACAGTTCTACACTATTCAATTATGTAACTGTGGTCGTAGTAGTTGAAACAATAACGGAATGCAAAGTGAAGTATAACCGCTGTAGAGAAAGGTAGATGAGAAGGTGCAACTTCATAGTTAGGTAGATTGTGAAGCCAACAGCACATCATAAAATACTAATCCTATAATAGTGCAAGAAATATTGTAATTAAGCTCCGTAATACGTGTTTTCAAGGTGATGTTATATTCACTTCTATATCTTTGATTTTCCCCCACAAAATAGAGAAAAGAGCGTTGATTTGAGTATTTTCAGACAGCTGTCAGCAGATATTTCACAAATAAAGTGTTAAACGTTTTCAGAATGTATATCGGGATATCGAGTTTGGATTCTTGTGAATTCATGCTTGACATTGAAAGTAGAAGTGTGCTTGCACATCACATCCTCCTAATTTTAATGTTTCTATGTCTGTATGTACCTTTGGGGTAATGGTCAGGACTGCGCACAACACTTTATGCAGATTATGCAGGCAAGTGTTTCTATACAGCCTGCAGAGCTACCTCTCTGGCATTCAGTACCGTCAGTCAACAGAACCAGATCTCCATTCGTCTGCTGAGTTTCCTACCGAACTAGGCTCCTATCTTCAGAGATCTGTCCACGTGCTTTCCGGGATCCCTCCAGTCCACCTTCTTTCTTCATATTCCACAATTTGATATGGATCTCCTGGCCTAACGTAGACATTTTGCCTGCATTGCCTCACTTTGGCATTGTCATGTATCCTCCCGATTCAAAGGAAACAGTTTCCCGTTTTACTTTTATCTGTGATCTTCATGATCTTTAAAAATTTCAAACATCGACCATACCCTCCTCCTCTCCAAGAAAAACAAGTTATCACTTGGCGAATAATACTCAAATATTAAAATTCATATCATATCAGAATACTAACTCTGAAAGATTACCGTTTGGCGGGAATGTAATTCAGCCCCTCTACATTGCCCTATATAGATGGTGTTTGCAAGATGGCTGAATTCTGTCATAGTGCATGACGAGTAGGCAAAAGCTGCGAGCTCCCGTGACGGTAGGCAAAAGGACCCTGCGATCAGAAAAGCAGCGAGTTGTTGTAAGTTGTACATACTGAGTGGGAGATCTAAACATCTCTTTCCAATGTAACATAATCTCACAGGACTCTCGATAACGAAGTTACTGTTCCTACAGGATTGATTAGATATGAGGAATAGTTTTCGTTCTACGGAGAGCTCCTTTCCACACAGGTGGCGGAATGTCAGAACAACCCACTGTGAATGAATCGCATTCCCAGTACACCAGTCTCATTCAGCCACAGTGGAGCAATTCACCTGGTCCCGGAATTGGAGAAAGTTGTTCCTGGAATCTGGCACCGGCTCTTGCTGCTCCGCATCCAAGAGAAAAGGTTCGATTCTGACCATGAAAAGGGTCTCAGTCTCAGATGGGCATAACTGCCACGGATATGGCTCTGACGCTGAACACGGTAATTTCCCTATCACCCATCGCCACTTTCCTTCTTCTGTCACCTATCAGGGACCATCAGGGCACAAGTGTGAATACGTGTGAGATTATCCACTTTGGGTGTCAGAACAGGAAGGCAGATTATTATCTGAAAGGTGTAAAGTTAGGTAATGGAGAAATACAAAGAGATCCAGGAGTCCTTGTTCATCAGTCACTGAAGGTGAATGAGAAAATGCAGCAGGCTATGCAGAAGGTTGATCGAATGTTGGCCTTTATTAAAAAGGGAATTGAGTACAAGAGCAAGGAAATCCTGTTGCATTTACACAGGGCCCTGGTGAGACCACACCTGGATTATTGTGTATAGTTTTGTTTTTCAGGGTTAAGGAAGGATATCCTGGTGTAGAGGAAGTGCAACGTAGATTCAACAGGCTAATTCCTGGGATATCAGGACAGTCTTACGCAGAAAGGTTAGAGAGACTGGGCTTGTACACGCTGGAATTAAGAAGATTGAGAGGGGATCTAATTGCAACATATAAGATTATTAAGGGATTGGACAAGATAGAGGTAGGAAATATGTTCCAGATACTGGGAGAGTCCAGTACCAGAGGGCATGGTTTGAGAATAAGGGGCAGGTCATTTAGGACAGAGTTAATGAAAAACTTCTTCTCCCAGAGACTTGTGGGGATCCTCGGAAGGCAGTGGAGGCCAATTCTCTGCATGCTTTCAAGAAGGAGCTGGGTAGGTATCTTATGGATAAGGGAATCAAGGGATATGGGGACAAGGCAGGAACCGGGTCTTTATAGTAGATGATCAGCCATGATCTCAAAATTGCGGTGCGGGCTCGAAGGGCCGAATGGTCTACTTCTGCACCTATTGTCTATTGTCTATAAGTGCATTGGAGTAGCTCAAGGGTATTTTCAAGATGAAGGCTGAACAGTTGGCATGAGTGGCATACAGGCAAAATGAGGAAGAGCTTCACGCTGTGAGTATATAGAGTTAGGAAAGTGACTGAAGAGAAGGACCACCAAGGAACTTATCTCCGGATTAGCAAGATCTAGCGCAAGTAGGGATGGTATGACTGAGTGGCTGAGGAGATGATGGTGCCGGCTGCAGGGTTTCAAGACCTTGGGTCATTGGAGCACTTTCTCTTCGGGGAATGAGTGATTCGTGCAAGAGGGACGGGTTGCATCTGAACGGGAGGGAACTAATATCCTGGCCGGAATGTTAGATAATGCTTATTGAGGGAGGGTTTAAACTAATTTTCCCGTGGGCTAGGAACCAGAGCACCAGACCAAAAAAAAAAAAAATGAAGAAAGATAGATGTAAGGGAAATTCTCGGAGGGCAAAGTTCAATTAGGATGCAAATTGGTTTTAAATATGCAATTTAAAGCGATTACATTACAGAGCCCAGGTGGAGAGGAGGGCTAGAATGTATGATGACTGTAACAGGTTTTTCTAAGTTTATAAAACACAGAGGTCAAGGTAAAAGAACGAGGAGCGGGACTTTTAATCAGGGACAATATTACAGCTGCCTTCAGGGGATACATCTGTGAGGTTCGGGATTTAGTGGCACTGGAGACGGGGAATCGGAGGTCGGTGTCCAGGCTGGAAACTGTTTTGCAGTGGGAGATAGAAGTTATATGTCTGTGTCCCCAGAGAGACCCGAGTTCTTTGGGCGCAGAGCTCGTGGAAAAGAAAAACAAACCAGCAAACGACGCAACCGACTTTTATCTCGTAAACCATCGAGCTGTTTGTTCTATCCCTCCTCTCACTGCGGAACGGAGACACCCTTCTCCTTTCTTGGGGGGGGAGAGAGAAACTGATACGTTGAATACCGGGTGAACGAGCATCTTTGGTGTACTGCAAGTCTGTGTCTTTACTGTTGCTTTGCTCACGCTTGAGTGCTCGGTCGCCGGTGCGATGTACTTTTTGCTGGTGTGGAAGAGGTTGGTCGTTGTTTGCTGCCGATTACGCGTGGAGACTTCGGGATTCTAACATTTGAATTTCTTTTATTCTTTGGGGGCTTCCATTTTTCGTGAATGTTTGCGAAGCGAAAGGATTTCAGTATGCATAGTATATGAAATTCTCTATCATTACATTTTCCTTTGAAATCTTGAAGCTTTTGAAACATAGGAACAGACCATATCGATTTAGCCCATCGAGTCCGCTCATCCATTCCATCATGGTTGATTCCAAACCTCGCTCCTCCAAACTCCTACCTTCTCTCCATGAAATGTGATGCCCTGACGAGTCAGAAATCTGCCGGCTTTTTGCTTTAAATGTACCTACGGACTTGGGCTACGCACCTAACTGTGACAGAGTATTCCACACATTTACTACTGTCTCAATAAAAAATGTCCTCCTTACGTCCTTTGTAAAAGTTAGCCCCTCAATTCTGAGGTTGTCCCGTTTAGTTCTGGACACACCCACCACTAGAAATATCCTCTGCACATCCACCTTATCCGCGGCTGTGCAGGTCATTTTCTGTCTAGATGTTGTAAAGGTCCGTCTCCTCAGAACATGCTGCCAACCGGTGCAAAGATCTCTCAACTTACCGTCCAGTGCCAGCTCTTGCCGTGGTCTCTTGCCCTAGGGGCATGGTGCTGGTTGTAGTAAGCTCTCTACTCTTATATTTCGATGCCGCTGTCGTAAAGATCTCTATCCTTACAGAACGTTGTCATTTGCTGTAAACGTGTGTACTTCACAGTGCGGGGCAAACTGTTGTGAAGACCAATGGCCTTACAGAATTTTGCCGACTATTGCAGAGATGTCTGTCTTTAGTCTGGTGCCAACTCTTTTAGATGTCTGGGTTCTTACCACATCGTGCATGATGATGCAAAGGCTTGTGCCATTAGAACACAATACTGATGGCGTTTATTTTTATTAATCCCAGTTGCAGGGCAAAACAGGGATTGTCCAGATATTGGTATTCAGTGTTATGTTTTGAAAAAATTCTCCTCTTGTATTGGAGTCTTGTACTTGTCTGTGCCCTTACTGACCAGTGCATCCTCTGGCCGCTGGGTATGCTTCGAATACAGTGTAAGAAAATTTACAGAGGTGTGCCCTTATTTAATAAACTGATCTTGCAGGCACAGATAGTTTACAATTCTCCAGGAGATCGGACTAAGTGTTGATATCATTGGTAGCCACGAGATCAATGCGGGCGGGGTAGATCATCCAGCCTATCAAACCCATTCTAGCTCCTGCTACAACATTCCTACCGTCCAGTTCCCACTTTCTTCGGACAGCATGACAGGTTTATTTTCCTGAAGAGCGTGCACAGTTCCTCTTTGAGCACTCTGATTGTTTGTTCACCCAACACTACGGCCACTGTGTCCCAGTCGAAAACCATTGTCACAGGCCCCATTGTTCCTTTGCCCACTGGGCTGCAATTCATTGAGCAATAAACTGTGAACAGTACAGCTCAGGAGAAAATCCCTTCTGCGCACTGTCTGTGTGCAGACCATGCTGAACATTTATACAGCATGTTTTCCTGTATGTGACCTGTGTCCCTAGTGGACTGAATCCCCCACAGGATTTGCACAGCTTAATGCACAGCACCATCTCCTCCACACTATCTGTCCGTCTGAAAATATCACCACATCGCATCCCTGATCTCGCTTTCCTCCATGTCATTCTCCTTAGTGAACATCAACGAGTGCAAATGAATAAATTTTTTACATCACATGTTAACCCTGTCAGCAGGCATAGACTCCATTTTTGTTCTTGCTTTGTCCTGTGCTCTCCCAGTCAACTGCTGTTTTCACAGTATACATACGTTGCTTTGGGACTCAAGTTAATCCTCTTCACGGTGATCATAGAACATAGATACTTTCCGCCTACAATGTAGTACCAACCATGTAACCTGATCTACAGCCTGCGTAGAATTTCCCTAGCGCACAACCATCTAGTTTCCTAAACTCGATGAACTACTGAATAGGTTCTTAAAAAGCCGGATTGTATCCGCTTTCACCACCGCTGCCGGCAGTGCATTCCACGTACCCACGACTCTCTGTGACATCTCCTGCTGACTGCTCAGTCTCCTGATTCACTGTGTGACTTGTTTCTGGGTTCCTAAATGTTGCTACAAAAACCTACACAGTTTCAGCTTCCAAAGCTTGCATATGGCTCTGCTTAATTGTTGACCTGAATACCATATCATCCTAAGTTCCTGAATAACCCATCATTCTCCAAATTCTTCAAAGCAACGAGCAAGTACTGAAGTCTGAGCGGCTTGACGGTAAGTGACTCTCACATGTCTGACATAACACCTGCACCCAGAGTCCTCTCTGCGATTCCAAACTATTTCTTCTGTAATTAGTCTACTCCAAATTTGCATTTATTCGGCTACATGTCTAGTCTATTCCTTATCCATAAACATTTGAATACCTCCAGAATTCCCAACGAAAGTCCAATCAAGTCGCTAATCTTTTTTTTTCCCAATACCAGATCGTATCTCTCCCTCCGTTGTGGTTCATTTACATGCTGTTTCAGGAAAACTTCCTGAAAACATCGAACTCATAAAGCCCCATCCAGGCCTCAGTAGACGGGGATTCCTATTCATTCACCGAAGGTTATTCACGTACTAAATTATTCTTAAATCAGCCCATAAACTGCTGACATATCGGTTCCTCTCTCTTACAGGATATTGGAGGGCTACTAGTATAATCCCATAATAGCGACTTTATCTTTCTTATTATTGAGCTCTACCCACCTAGGCATACTGGTTGAGCCGGTGGGATGACCTGCCCCTGTGTCGTACTGCCTGATCAGCAGGGCAGCTGCCCAAACTGCTATACCTCACTGTGAACTGTCCGAATCATCGCAATCCTGCAATGTTTAGCTACCAGTTCTGCCCTGCTTTGTACCGGATATCTGTAATGGCTCTAAATGTATCTGCCTTAACTGTTATCCACCCTGCTGTGAAATAAACACACTTCTGGCCCGCGGGATCGCCGTGGTCTTAAACGCACGGCCCCACTTCGACTTCATTTTGGCAAGTCTAGTCCACGTCTCTATTTTCCGCTCAATGATATTTCCTGAAATGTAGCATTGGTCTCCCTGCACACCACACACTCCCTTCTCCCGGCATGCCACGGATTATACTTATCCCAACGCAACTCCCGCAAACTTCCCTGAGTGAGAGAATTATCTCCACTTCAGTACAGTTTTCACTCATCCTCCATCTATCCTGGTAGAGAGCACCGTGATCTGTGTCCCTGATACCCTCCCCATTGCACCAGATAGTTAGCCACATATTTAACTGTGGTAACTCACTATCTCTTACTTTGGCAATATTGTGACGTCGGAGGTAATCCAAGGTCAAAACCCCGGTGTTCGTACTTCTCAGTCTATAAACGGTCTTAAACATTCAGTTGATTGCTTGGTAATTTTGAGGGATCTCGGGTTGGCACAGCACGAGACCCTTGTTCCTCCACATTGCGATGAAATGGCCCATTTATACTCTGTAATGTAGTTAGATTTTTTATTGTGGATCACCTCACTCTTTTCCGGGTGGAAAATCCATATGCCACTATTCATACCTCCTCTGCACCGTGTCGATATCCGATTGTAATCTATGAACAGACTCTACACTATCCACACAAAACACCCCTTTCGTGTAATTTACTTTATTTAGAGATGCAGCAGTGACAAGGAGCGGCGGCGCACTTCGTCAATTTAACCTCAGCCCAATGGCAGTACAATTTATAATAAACGATTAATCCCCCGTTGTCGGACTTGGGAGAAACCCGCAGTTGTCAGGAGGAGGATGAACGAACTCTCTACAGATGAAACCGTAACTGAACTCCAGCGTCCCGAGCTGGAATAGTGCCGCTGTCACTGCTACGTCACGTGGCGTCCAAACCTGCAATTTACCGACACACATATTCAGTTCCTCTTTCCAGTCGTTTACAAAAATCAGAAAGAGCATGGTTACAGAAAAGATCGCATTTAGCGTTAGTCCCTTATTCTCTGGGTAAGATAATTCCAGATTCAGTATGTCAAGTTTCCATCAATCCCAGGCCTCCAGTCTTGCTGCCTGAGTCTATTATTGGGACTCTTGCCGCACTCAATTCCAATTGTGTGTCTGTGGCATGCGGGGGTGGGAAGTGTGTGGTGTGCAGGGAAACCAATGCTACAATTCAGCAAGGAGCATTGAGAGGAAAGTAGAGACGCGGACGAGGAATGACAAAATGAATTCAATGTGGGGCCAAGCGCTTATGAGCACGGTGGTCCCGCGGGCCAGAAGCGTGTTTATTTCACAGCAGGGTGGATACAGTTAAGGCAGACACATTTAGAGCCATTACAGATATCCGGTTAAAAGAAGAGCAGGACTGTTAGCTAAACATTGCGGGATTGAGATGATTCAGGCAGATAGCGAACGTTTCGTCGTTACAACGGGAGTTTAGGGAACTACTGTTAGATGAGCTTTATAGCGGGGAGGGAACCGATGGGATTCGCATGAGCAGAATTTACTTGCAGAAACAAGCGGCGTCGGTGGCAGGCGGTTAGTTTGACAGTGATCGCGTAAGTGGCATGTGGATATCGCGTACAGAGGTGTGGGAAGGGCTTTGGAAGGAAGGATTACTGCGCAGAAATGTTTCTAAAATAAGAAATAAGAGATTCAAATGAACATGAGTCCGTGCAATAGATATACTGAATGCCAGCATGCAGATCCATTCGGGAGTAAAAGAGATAAATTCAATAGTGGCATTCATTTCCCGATTACTCGAATTCGATGACTGAGATTGGCTGGAGGACAAGTCATTGGGTGTAGGTAAGAAGATAGTTAACAGGTTCTTTATTGGTGAGGGGGTTAACAGTTCCTTGGGTAAGGAAGGAAATAAGGGTTGAGAATCAAAATAACAGCAGAAGAGCTCGATGGAACGATTAGCCCAATTTTATATCCTGTGTTTTAGTGGCATGTCATTCGACAGTCTGAATGAAGTATCGGGCCTTCTTCCAGAGCCTTCATAAAATGTCTTTCGGCAGCTTCTGCACTAAGTTTCTTTGCTACTTCATGAAAAAAAAACGTCATGACAAACAGGAAGAAACTCTTCCTTCACTAAGTCATGCAAAACACCTTTAAAATAGACTTCATGCAGACGTTGATTGAACGTTGTCGACGCACTCTCTGAGCATCTGAACTTCCGACTAACTTGATACCAACATAACACAACACACAAATAGCGCTGGAGGGACCTAGCGGGCCAAACAACTTCCATTGAAAAGAATAAACAGATGGCGTTTCGTGCTGAGACTCATTTTCCAGAAATGCTGTCTGGCCTGCTGAGTTTCTCCAGCAGTTTGTGTGTGTTGCTTCGCATTTCCTGAATCTGCAGATTTTTCGTGTTAGTGTTGATAGTGACACAGGTACACGTACAATTAAAGTCAACATCTCCGTACACAGGGAAATGAGGAAGATAGACTCCTTCCTCGCAATGGCATAAAAGCCACCTTTAGAAATTGACTTTCCACAGAAGATAATTGAAAATCATTGAGACATTCCCTGTGCTGGTACACATCTCACAAAACTGATACCAACTCATTTGAAACAAGGACACTCACCGTTAAAGTTAAGGTCTCTGAACACGTGGTTGTTCGCTGCACATAGCGTGTTGAGAGACGTGTAGATGTTTGATGCTATCAGCTGAATCTTTTTGCGGTCCTGCCAACTGTCTCGGAGATGGACCAGGTCAGATCTGATCTCCGGCGAGCTCACTGTTAATTCCGACCGCTCTGTCAGTCCGCGCAGGATTTCCACGAGGTCTTCCATTTCTTCTCCGTTCACCAGAAGCGACGGCGTTGTCTGTCACTTGGCTGGTGAGCATTTACTCTGAGGTTGAGAATTCATTGTTGAACGCTCTGACGAGAGAGAGCAGCTGATGAAAACATAGAAATAAAAGGCAGGATGAGTTTGATAACTGGCAGGAGGTAGATTTCCTGGCAGGCTGCGGGTGATGAACGGTCTGTTTCCCAGTTGTAACTGTCTCGTCTATAAACCTGTTTTATTACCGCTGCTGCCACGTTCTCTGAAGGCAGCCAGTTCCGTAGTGCCAGGATGAAAAACACTGCGACAGCGTCTAACAAGCACTAGATATTGTGCTTATTAATTATTTGAATAATTGATATGAGCGGATACTTCGCTGCGCAGATGAACTGCTCTCTGAACTTGGGCTGAGTTACCCCATAAATAAAAGTGTTTGTGCAACAACTTAATATCAGCAGCATGTCGCCGTAGTGTTCAAATGTGTATTCAGAATCGTTGTAAGTAATTTTGTCCAGTCCGGCTTTTCTGTAATAAACAATGTCAGCAAATACTAGCGACCACAGGATGATGAAGCTCCCAGAGATGGTGACAAGCAGGATCACAGACCTCCTCCTGCTCTCTGTCTATGGGTCACAGCAGTTTTTCGCCTTCCTCTGTCCCTTCAGCCCCTTACGGACGCAACTAGTTACTAAAATGTGTCTGACTGTCAAAGCATTGAGCAGTAATATTAACACGAACGGAAACTATGGCGTTAGAGCGCTAGTAAGCCACTCATATCCCTCCCACCCGGGATCCGTATAGTAAACGGCTTTTGTGAGTCAATCCCAGGGTATGTTCTCAATCACTCTCAAAGGATGATATATAAAAAAGATGGGGACATTTTTAAAACAGAGCAGAACACCGGTTATTGACAGAACAACAGCAGCAGTTTTCCCGGTGCGATACTTTGCTTTCCACTTCTGAGAACAGATGGTGACAAACCGGTCAAACGTAAAAGTGACGGTGAACCACACAGAACAATCCGTGGCTGCCAGTCCCAGCGCAGAGATCACACTGCACACTGGGGTGATGTCCAGGAACGTCCCGAGAAATAATAATAACTAATCCGCCACAATACGACTCCACAAATAATGTTCAGTAGATTCGTAGTTGCCATGGCCACCAGGTAGAGAGTGGTGCAGGTGGAGAGGCCGCACTTTCCTCGGGATAGGATCACAATCGCCGACAAATTCACTAGGGGAACAGTAAAAATAATGAATTAATTAGTATCTCTGCGCTCCGTGGTTCTTGGTGCAGAGATAATCTGAGAATTGAGAGCAATAAAACTCTGCAGACAATTCACTTCTGGAGCTTTAAAATATGTAAAGCGGGTGTCGCTGTTGTATTACTTGTACATGCTGGGTGAAGGAGCAAGGTACTCGGCACTGGACGAGGAGCAGCGTTCGCGAAGAGGCAGTGTCTGCTGATCACCGAGGTCGCTTTGGAGAAATCAAAATAAATCTCCTTCCATTAGGCTTTCGTCTGATTTCAAAGCATGGATATCTTTATCAGCGGCGGTGATTGCCAACGAAGTTCTGACACGCTTGACATAGAAGGAAGCCCCGCTCCTACGCCATCTGTCCATTTACAAAGTTCATAATCCAACTGAAAAATATCTCCCCTTGTCGCATGTCCTCGTCTCCTCCTCCGCTCCCCGGTAGTCACCTGCCTATATCTGCGCTGCTTGATAAACTTCTTTTAATTTCTGCAACTGTACCTACTCGGGATTCCGTCAAGCTGTGGTAAGGATTTCGATCTGACTTTCTCATTTTCGCGTATAAAAATTCTGCGCAGCCCTCTGAACGTTTCAGTTATTTTGCACACTCGTGCTTAACCCATCCAATTTCCAAAGGAAAAATACTAAAGAAAGTTTGAAACATCTTTTGAAGTTGCTTCAAATTAATGTAGCATCATTCCGAATATTTCGACCTTATTGTTCCAGAGTGAAGTTTTGCATGTACCTTACCCCGTCTGACCTCTAATAGACACCGCTGGTTGATTCTTGACTCCCTTATCACTTCAGAGAAAATGATGCTTGGAAACGAATCCCGGTACACTAAAAAGCACACAACGCTTACGTGAATTTTCGTAACTCTCGATGTTTCGGGATCTAACTCATAAGTTATTAGTAACACTTTTCCCTGATTCATAACGGGTGATTTGCTTTCTGCGTTCCCTTCAAACTTGCAAAAATTTCGTAAAACAATGCAACATCGTTAAATTGGAATGGCGCTATTAGCACCAATAGCCAGTGAAGGGATCGAGCGAACGGGAATATCGGAGTTTAATTTGACAGCGGCTTTGCGTTGATAAATCAAAACTGCCTGTCATTAGTCCACAAAATTAATCCATTTCCGGGATGTTCAACTCCACGTCTGTCTCAACTGACAATTTATTAACAACTGAAACCACGGATGAAACTACAGCACAATTTCTTAAGCACAGAGTTTTGTCACAATGCCTGCACGGCACTTACTGATACATCGGCATCTAAATGTTATCCGTAAATGATCAAGCCTAAAGACCGCGGATACAACGCGCAAATCGCCTCTGTTCTTACCAGGAATACCAATTACGGCAGTTATCATGTAATATATCTTTCGCACACTGTAAAATATTTCAAGCATGGTGTCTGAAGTTGACTCCGTCTTTTTAACTACCCACGATGTTGCTGAAGAAACTCTGAGCTGATGGATCTCTTTGGTTATTAATTTATACTCGCTCCGATAAACTGAGTATTCAATACTATAGAAGGCTGACGTGTCTTCCAGCAGTTGGGGTAAAAATAAATATGATGTTATTCAGATAAAATCCCAATTGTGATGTGGTATGCACAGCATGACACAAAATTGCAAAGTCTTGAAGACGAAAAACAACGATTTGAGATGTGTGTGAGAATTGTTGACAAACACTCTCAGATCCATCTCTATTTCATGATTTAACTTGTTGAGCTTCTTCATACCTCGAACCTACAGACATTGTCAACAGAGACCAATGCTCTTCTGTCAATGGGCTGCTGTGTTTCACTCTGAGACTAGTCTCGATTACACATTTTGCCATAGTAATATATTAAAAGAGCATGTTAATTTTACGTTCTTTAAATATAATGAAGAATCTTAAAGAAATAGAGCATGCTGGCTTACGAAGATACTGAACACATACAACACTTGAATCAAATTAACGGCAACATACACAAATATTTGGAAGAGCTCGACAGGCCAGCATTGGTGTAAATAAATAAACTTCGATGTTTCCGGGCGAGAAACTTCAAATTAATTAATGTTTCGCCAAGCATTGCAATTTTGTTGTCCAGGAAGAACTACAGTGCACAAATTGGTGGATTCGAAAACATCGGAATTGTTTCATTTACCTAGTGTTCGCTGGTCTTAAACGGTCACATTTGAATTTAACAAAGGCACAAGGCCGGGAGAAGAAACCAGAGACTCCGTTGGTTGTCCCCCTGGACTAGAGGCAGTAAGAGGAGACACAGGTAGATCTGGTGACATTGAACCAATGGGATGGAGATACATCAGTTCATCTACTGGGGAATACCATAAGGATCAGAATTTCCAAACACTTAACAGCGGTGAATCTTCAATAACCAGAGAACGACTTTTGCATAAGAGGAGGATCGTACAGACACGTGGAGATCAGGACCACTGGGAACGCGTAGAGTCATTGCCCAGGTAATAGCTTTTAATTTCATCTACTTTCCATGCAGTAAGAAGGACATTCTAGTGATGGTGCAAACGGGATTTTTTTTAGCTTAGGTAATGAAGGTTATATTATGCCAAACACAAATACGTTCTGTGCCTCTCTGAGCATTTCTTTTAATAACGGGTAGATCCAGGAATTGGCGCCCCTCACGGACTCGATGATAAATCTATTCTTTCAGCCGGATAACCGATTCGGAAAACGTTGGGGAGGGGCAAAAAGATCTGCAACTGGGTAGTTAACGGCTACTGACCAAGAACGAAAAATTCAGGAAATTCTGCAAGTCCGAAGGGCCTGCATTTTCTTGATTAGAGGGGATACCTCCAGAAATACGTTTTCGGGAAGTGTCCACAATAAGAGGTGGCCCCTAAACATACTTCTGCAAGCAGTTGTCTGTCTTTTACTATGCACGACTTCACCAATAGAGAGTTTATTTGGTATCTGTGTCTCCTTTTCCCATGATCTGCACATTTTCCTCAGCAGCCATATTTCTGTATGTGTAGGTTCACATTTTCACTGCAGTTTTGGATGCTTTCAACCGTTTATTTGAGCCCTGGGATCATTGTTTTTTTTCAATATAATGCTGTTCCATACATCCTTGGATAATTTGTACACCTCTCCACCGTCCTGATGATTTTGGCTACAGGGTCCCCCGTCCCGAGTTGATACCAATGACGTTAATATTGTATTATGTAATTCCTGAATTGTCCCGCCACTATATCGTTCTGTATCTGGGTAAATCTGAGTGCATATGCGGATGCCAACACGTTGTAATAATTTCCGTTTCTGCGGAGTCATCTGGGCTCAGGTTTGGGCTGCAGACTCGGGGTGAAGGAGCAACGCCTCATATACCGTCTGGGTAGTCTCCAGCCCCTTCGAATTCTCCAACTTCCGGTAATTCACTCCTTCTCACATCCCCCATCCCATTTTCTCTCTGCCTCCTCTTCCAGCTGCCTGTCACCTCTCTCAGAATTCTGCCTTCTTCTACTACCCCTTGCGCCTTACATTCCTTTTTCACCTTTCCTGCCTAATCCGTCCCTGCTTCCCCTCCCCCACTCCTTGATCTTTCATCTGATTGGTTTTTCACCTGGCACCTACTAGCCTCTCCTTCCCACCCTCCCCCACCTTCTTTATAGGGCCCTTGCTCCCTGCTACTTCAGTCCCGACTAAGGGACTCAGCCCGAAGCGTTGTGTGTTCGTTTCCAGGGATGCTGCTGGACCTGCTGAGTTCCTCCAGCCTGTTGAACGTATTGCTTTTACCACAGCATCTGCAGTGTCCTTTGTGTTAAGGTGGAAACGCCACCAGCAGGGCGTTTCACGCTGAGCCTCGATGACCATCTCAGGCTCATCAACATGGGTGTGTGACAATAGGTGGGACGAAACCGGAGAACCTCTAGTGAGTGGTCCATTTGGTGGCCACCCTGTTCCCTTTTTATGGGACAATGAAGGATCCTGAGTCGCCATCATAAATAAAACAAACTGGGATATTCGAGGTAAAATGATCCTTGGTGAATTCACAGGACATTCACAAGTGGGACATCTGAGTGCACCTTTTGAAGTTTAAATCGGAAACATAACATGAGAAGATTCAATAGTACTAGTTGAATTACCCAGGGAGCAGTAACATATACTGGAGAGTAATTACATGACTGAAACTGGGCTTTATTTTGAGTTAATTAATTGTACGATTTGGCACATGCCAACTTGCACAATGGAAAGAAAAAATATGCACAATGTGTGAAAAGTGAATAAAACCGCATGAAATGAGTAATTTTCTGAAGTTCCATCAAATAATTACACAGTACTCAAATACATTTGCAAGGCACAAGCATGTCTGCGGAAAGATGGCTGGTAGTGTGTCCATACAAGGTCCAGACCAGATAGCAGAAAAACAATATGGTTCTCACAAAAAAAAACAAAGGAAGTTGTAGGTAAGGCGATAGAGTCTTGTACTACAGGGGGTATTGTGATCGTTACCCTTTACTAACTACTCAATCATTTAGCCAGAATGGAATACAGATGGTATCCGGACATGGAGAACAGACTATCGAAAACTGGAGCTACTACTTTATGTATGGTGCCGTCATTATCTTGCTTCCGATCGATTGTACTGTTTGGTCATTTACTGAATACAGAAGCTAACTTCGACTGAAATGTGTTTCCAGAATTGAGGATTCAAGCTTCTGATAGTTTTGTTATTCAGCCTCCATGTTGTTTCTATGTGATATTTTAAATTATTTGTTTTGTCAATTACGTTGGTGGCGATATTGGTAAAGTTACCTAGTTTCACCTTTCTCGGATTTCTGAAACGACAGTGGTCGTTTTTCTAGATCAGTAGCTTTTTCAACTGTCCAGCCAGTCGAATATCTACACTCAGGTCTGTTCTTCCATAAAAAAGTTAGATTGTAACTTATGCATTAAATCTCATGATCACATCACAAATAACCCGTACAGCTATTTCACCTCAAACAATGGAAATGGTGTTGTTTATGCAGCGATCGACCTTCACCGGCACGTGAGACGAGGAAATCAGATGTCCGTATCTAATCTGTTGGAAAGTCGCCAAGCCACTGGTAATTCTGTCCGTTATATTCCGGCTAGTGTGCACGGACAGAGTTCGCACAAATTGATCTTTTTGCTTCTTACTTTCTAAAATAATCATATCCTGCATAGCATTGAAATAAAAAAGTAGTATTCGGACATTTGCAGCTATTAATTCTGTGTTCTTTTTATTTCTTTCTTTCCAAATTTCTTGTAGTTAATTTAACGGCGATTGTGATCCTGTCTCGCGGGAAATGCGGACTCTCCAAATGCATCACCCGTTACATGGTTGGAATGGCAGCAGTGGATATGTTCGTGGTTATATTTTTCTCTTTAGTGGAACAGACCAACCACATCTACATTTATTCCAGATCCCTGCTCATCACTCCTGTATGCGCAGTGACAGGCGTATCACTTATTATATCGAGGGACTGTTCTGTTTGGTTTACTGTCAGTTTTACCTTTGATCGTTTCATCACAATATGTTGTCGAAATCTGCGGGATCGATACTGCACTGAGAGAACAGCAACGGTGGTTATGGTGACCGTGGTTATAGTGAGTTGCGGGAAAAGTGCCCCATTTTACTTTGTTGTTGAACCGTACGTCATTATTGACAACCTACCGTGGCGTTGTGCCCTCACGGATGAATACGCTACTTTACCCGTGTGGAAAAGAATGGAAATACTAGATAGCATTTTAACACCATTGCTGCCAATCGGCTTAATTTTTATCTTCAATGGGTTAACAGTCAGACATATAATTGCGGCAAATAGAGTTCGCAGAGGGCTTCGGAAGAGCACCGACAAACAGAAAGATACTGAGGTGGAAACACGCAATAAATCGATGATTTTGTTGTTTGCAATTTCAGCTAATTTCATATTGCTTTGGATGCCCTATACAGTTCATGCCCTGAAATGGCAAGTGGAAAATTACTATTACCTGGACAGATATTTGAGTTCCCCAGTATATAGACTACAGCAATGTGGTTACATGTTGCAGACTCTCAGTGTGTGCACTAATACGTGTGTCTATGCACTGATACAGAGGAAATTCAGACAAGAGATGAAGAATGGAATGAAGTACGTTTTTACGTTAAATGGCCATCTGTGTAGATAACACCCACTCCGATTGCAATTCAGCGGAGTTTTAGATTAAAACTGTTTAAGATTCGGTAAACTTAGCAAACATGTGTTAAAGTCAAGCAATCATGCACCTGGTCACCCTGAAATGATTAAATTCCAAACTGTCGCAGAGATTCAACAACTACCTGGGAAAATTTACCACAGCATGTAAGACAGGACCCACAGGATCCGGGACGGCTTCTTCCACCGGGACATCAAACTGATTACCTCGCGCTGCTTTGAGTGTTTTCTATGTTACATTGACAATTCTGTTTCTTATAACTTATTATAAATTAGTAGGATTGCACTTTACACATTTAGACGGAGACATAACTTCAAGATTTTTATTCGTCATGTATGTGAAAGATGTATGAAATGAAGTTAATTCAATCAGAAGGGGAGGGACAATTTCCGGACATCTCGGGGTTCAAATGTTTCAAAATGCTCATAGTCAGGTAAAAGAAAATAAATGGAAAGCATTTTAAACACAAGAAGAGTGTGATAGTATTCGAGCTGCGGAAAGGTGGGATTAAAGTAGGAAGGAAAAGAACACTCGTTTGAGAGTATTCTGTACAGAGCTCCCATCACCAAAATGGAAAAGCAACATAGAGAGAGAGTGACAAATCGGGAGACAGATTTTGCACGGGTTCTTGCATTAACACGGTTGTTGTCTCTGGCAACTTAAACATCAATAATAATTCCTCTATTTAAAAGGTTTATATGTGACACAATTTCTCAGTTGTATACAGGAAGGAGACCTGGCACAAATAGCGGGCAGGCAGACTCGTGAACGTTCCATGTTTTGCTAATACCAGAAAGTGAAATGTGCCGGGTAACTGATCTCTCCGCGTGTCAGCATTTCAGAACGATGGAGCACAGCTATTCGACATACCTTACACTGGGATAGCAGCAGACAATATGGAATGCACTTTGTTTATACTATTGTGTAGGAAGGTGGGAGCCGAATTAGGGAAGCGATGCAAATCTTCAAATGCAGAAGAGAAATATGGAGATTGTTCATGGAGCGCTTTATTGGGGTTCAGCATTGGCTTGATTAATTGAGGCAAGAACCGGATGGCCCCGTAAAGTAACCCTAATTGGTAAGAGATGTGAACATCTCTTCAAGAAGAAGAAATAAATAAACTCAAGGTTTTGGAAGAAAGGATTAGGCAGGGCAATGGAACGTCACAATGTAACTAGGCGGGAATGAGCAATGGATTTAGAAGAATTAAAGTGGGACATGGGAAGGCATAGGAAGACCGTGTTAAGGTAGGTGAGGGACAGGAGGATGACGACAGAGAGAGAGTCGAAGAGATAAGACACAAAAGAGGAAACATGTGTCTGGAGTGCAAGGAGGTAGTGAAAGTCCTTTATAATACTTTTCTTCGGTATTCACCAGTGAGTGAAAGAAGGCAGGTGAGCTGGGACATGCAGACGCTTAGAATTACGAACTGGAAAGTGTGAATACATGAATATAAATCATTTCCTGGCGCTAGAAGGTATGCAATCCAGGTAATTAGAGAAATCTGGTGTCCTGACAACGCGTCTCGGCCCGAAACGTCGACAGCGCTTCTCCCTATAGATGCTACCTGGTCTGCTGTGTTCCCCCAGCATTTTCTGCGTGTTGTTTGAATTTCCAGCATCTGCAGATTTCCTCGTGAAAGCTGGTAAAGATGGTTTACATGTGACTGGAAGGGATGAAATGATGGAAGGTGGGAACGTTCCATTATTAATCAAAGAGACAAACACCGACGTAGGATGTCTCACAAGTTTCCTCACATGAAGCCAGGCAAGTAGAGATTAGAAATAAAAAAATAGCAATCATGTTGCTGGAATTATACACTAAATATCACATCAGTTGGTGGGAGATGGAGAAATATATCTCCTTGTAAATCAAACAGACATGTCATGGGAACTGGGTTGCAGCAAATGTGCATTTCAACAAAATTAATTGAATCAACATTGTTTAAAAGTGTGAGGAGTGGAATTTTTCAAAAGCGCTCTGGAGAGCTTCTGTGCCTGTGCCTTGGTAGTAATATTCATGCAGGGCAGGGAGTGGATGAAGAGTCA
Source organism: Hypanus sabinus (assembly GCF_030144855.1). NCBI lineage: Eukaryota > Metazoa > Chordata > Chondrichthyes > Myliobatiformes > Dasyatidae > Hypanus > Hypanus sabinus. Next base: position 459,997 of record NW_026780152.1, read on the forward strand.
GTGAACGAGGGATTTGAGACTTGCCAGTACAGAATTTGAGATGTTTTAAATCAGTCCGGGATGTGGACATCATGTTGAAAATATTTAAGTCATTGTTGAGATCACAAAGAATTTTGCACAGTTCTATCACCTATTTATATAAGTATGTCATTAATCTGCAAAGGGGCAGAAAGTTAAGAATAGCCTGGAAATTAAGGCACATTATATTATCATACGGAATATCTGGTAGATGTGTATGTGGAGATGTTACCTGCAGGTACCGCAACATTTGGGAAATAGGAGTCATTTCAGAGCGATGTAGTGAGAGTTCAGGTTCACCATATTCCTCTAAGGGTGAAGGACAAGTATGGCAAACTCAGATATTCCTGGGTGTTCAGGGGGACTGGAGGTTTCTCTGAAACAATACGAAGCATGTGGTGGGGAAAGAACACTGAAGACTGTGGAGGACTTTTAGTAGAACAGAGAGTGTAGGACGGAGAATGAAGGTGAATGGAGACCAATGTTAAGGAGACACGGGGAACAACATTGTCAACACAGGAAGTTATTTTATGTGGCAAAAGCTACCAAAGAAACTGGTGGGGTAGTTTCAATTCCTGGTTCAAAGGGCATTTCAACAGGATCACGGGAATGACTAGTTCAGTGGAATATGGAGAAAATGCGGGAAACGGAACGAGCTCAGGTCGATTGGATCAGACGGGTGAAGGACTTCTTCTATGAATCCATGCAGAGGTTTGTGCAACATGACATTTAAGCAAAGGAGTGTGCAGTTTAAAGAGCATCGGAGGAAGTACTTCTTCTTTCATACAGAGCGTGTTTACAATCTGGAACACAATGCTTGAGGAGATGATGCAAGCAGCTTTTTATAGCATTTGAATCCCAATCGCATCAACGCTGCCTAAGTGTTCGATCAAATAGAAGCATGGAAAACCTACAAGCACAATACAGCCCGTTCGTCCCAAAAAGCTGTGTCGAACATGTCTTTACTTGAGAAATACTGAGTCATACCTCTAGCCCTCAATTGTTCTAAACTCCATGGAGCCTCTTAAATACCGGATTGTTTCTGCCCCCACCACTGCTGCTGGCAGCCTATTCCACGTATTCACCACTCTCTGCGTAAAGAAAAACTTATGCCTGACATCTGTTCTGTACCTGCTTCCAAACACCTTTAAACTATGCCCTCTTGAACACCGTGAAGCGATATGATGTACCGAATAAACAGAGTGAGTCCCAGCAGTTTTGTTGATTTGGTTTGGTTCGTTAAAGATTGGTCCAACTCACTGGAACCCCGGTATTCCGTGACTAACAAGCATAGTCATTGTTCCAGAAAAGCTCCCTCAGTGACATTTCAGTCACGTGATCAGCTGTATTTCCAGAGAGGAGGTCGTGTGTTGCTCCCTGTCTAGTTTGGTCAACTAGTTGGAGTAGACTTTCTTGGAGATATTTAATAAATTGTGCCCCATCCAATCCGTTTGTCAATGACAGCTGCAATGAAAGTAAACTTAATATCAAAGTATGTTTCTGTCATGCCATGCTAACCTGTGATTACTCCATTTAACCTAGCGAGCTGATCCACGATTTCATCAAGACTGTTCCATTACCCACTCAGTCCCAATGCCCTGCCTTCTCCTGTAACTATTCATGCCCCAACTAATCAAGAACCCATCAAACTCTGCGTTAAATATATCCAATCATCTGGCCTCCACAAAAGTCTCTAGTAATGAATTCGAAAGATACACCACACTCTGTCAACATAAATTAAACGTATCTGAGTTCTAAATGGACGTCCCTATTTTCTGAGGCTGTGCCATCTGTATCTCGACTCACCCACCACAGGAAACATCCTCTCGACATTCGCTCTATTGAAACCTTTCAGCATTTGATAAGTTTCAATGAGATCCCCTCCCCCTCTACCCTTTCCCTTTCTCCGATTGTTCACTCTTCTGTCCTATCAGATTCTTGCATCTCCAAACCTTTACCTAACCTCCATTTCCCACCTCTCGGCTTCAATTATTATTTTCTGGCATGCATCTTTGCCCTCTGCCTGTTCAGGTATTTTCCCACCTTCTTCCCTGATCTGCAGAAGAGTCTCGGCCTGAAACGTCGATTGTTTACACTTTTCCATAGATGCTGCTTCACCTGCTGAGTTCCTCCAATATTTTCTGCGTTTTGCTTTGGATTCCCAGCATCCGCATATTTTCTCTTGTTTGCAATGCTTTCTCAAATTCCAAGTACACAACATACACCGATTCTTCTTTGTCTAACCTATATCTTCAAAGATGTCCAACAAAGTTGTCCAGCAAAATTTTCCGTTAAGGAAACCATGCTCACTTCGTTATATTTATTAAATGCTTCCAGGTTTGCTTAACAAACGACTCCAACTTCTTCCCGACCACTGTAGTCAGATGAAATGGCCTATAAACTCCTTTCTTTCTGCTCTCCTTTTTCCTGAAGAATGGATTGGTAATTGCAAATTTACCATCCTCCAGCTCCATGCCAGAGTCTCATAATTCTCGTATAGTCATCACTAATGCCTCCACAATCTGTTCAGCTACCTTTATCAGAAGGCTGGGATGTAGACCATCCGTCCCAGGTGATGTATCTACATTCAGAACTTTATGATTCCCATGCACTTTCCCCATGGTCATGGCAACTTCACTCACTTGTGCTCCATAACAAATGTCGAAAAGACTGCAAACTGTGCAAACGAAAAAAAAAATATTATTATTATGGGTAATCCATTTTAACAGTCTCGACATTATAAAACGTACAGTGGCCATTCCTAACACTCATAACATAGTGAATTTAATAAATGAAAAGCAGCAGAAATATGCCGAATTAAAACAAGAAATTGAAAGACTGAAAATCCTGAACAAGGTATAATTTGCCCCAACAGTAATGTATATCTAGTATCATCTAAGCATCTCTTCACAATAGCATACCTACCCAGATAGACACAGCAAAACTGATGTAACTTCCTGAAATTACCAATGCTATCAGAACACAATTAAAAGTCCGCAAGTTCCTAGCAATTGAGAAATGAGTGGGCTTGTCTATGTCCGTACTTCATGTTTTACCAGCTTAAGCTGAGAAAACGAATAGACGATAGATATCATGAATATGAGTTATAGAGTCATTAAGATTGTCCGTATTTTGTGAATCAGCTCGGTGTTCGTGAATGTGAAGTTATCCATCCCACCACCCGAATCTTAAAGCTGATGGATAGTACATAATGTGCGCTGTGAAAGTACCAGACACTTAATGTTTACAATGTTTAGAAGATATTTGTACAGGTACATCGTTAGGAGAATTTGAGGGGGACATAGGCCTAATAGAAATTAATGGCACTAATTGAGAAGGAGTTCAATCCAGATATGTGTGAGGTGGTTCATTTTGGTAGGTCAACTATGATGGCAGTGTACAACATTAATAGCAGGACTCCTGGCTGTGTGGCGGATCAGAAAGATTGTTGGGTCCGGATCCATTGGACACTCAAAGCTTCTGCGGTGGTTGACTCTGTGGGTAAAAGGCGTAAAGAACATTGGCCTTCATCAGTCGTGGGATTGAGTTTAAGAGCCGAGACCTACTATTAAATCTGGAATGAAAAACCTGACTAATCAATGCTTTACGAAGTCCATTATGGTCTTCCACTTTTAAATGTGTCTCTTGTAGAAATGCAATATCTGCTTTTGATTGTTTCGGATGAGAGAAAACGTTATCTCTTTTTAGCAGGACCACTGAGCCCCTTTACTTTCTAGAAAAGAAACCTCACAGGGTGGCCTCCATCTGCAGCCCTCATGTTAACTTTATCAAAAGACACACAGGGCCCACAATCCAAATCTATGCGAGGGCACAACTACTCGCAATACGCACAATGAAAAGACAGTCTGGCCAATCCGTAACACACAAAAGAACTAGCTACAATGTTAATTCCCCCCAAAATCTCTCCCAACCCTTTACACAAACAAGAAAAAAACGATTAATCCCCGAAATCTAGATCTACCTCCCCAACTGAGGATGATCGCAGGCATTACAAACAAAAGCCCCCAGTGTTTTCCCCACAAACCAAACCTTCTAACTAATCTAGGACGGCTTACCTCCTTAGAATTTATACCAAAACTTATTCTACTTTTTTTATATAGGCTAAAGATAACTAAGCGAAGCCTCTCCAAGTCATCGGGTAGCGCAGGTCCAACAGCGTGCATCGGCGACATTACTGTGACATCAGCTTTTTTGCTCGAGGCTTCGTTATCGTTTTCCCCTGTTTTACATCGAAGCTGCATTTTGTTTGCCACGTCCACGTCCAGCAACTTCCCGGGTTGTTCACAATGCTCAGTTATATCGAGCATACGACAACGAAGAACAGGTAGTTTTTGAATAAAAATCGGGAGCCACACTTACACCCACCTACTCCCTCCAAGCTCAACCCGGAAGTCACCCAACCCTGAGCATTCTGACTGTAATAACTCATTCAGGTTGGAATGATGATGCAGACCTTTCTGCAACTTCTCTTATGTTCTTGTGAGAATTGTAAATCTTCGGTTTCATCCACAATCATATTATTGGGCCTTATAATCTACTTACCAACATCTAACTGTAAAGCAGAGATGCCCGGTATAATTGAAGCTTCAACCCAATGTTTTCAGATTCAGTCCAGTCTATAAACGTTTATTTCTCCGCTTCCCTAAATGTGAAAACAATTAGTCTTCCTTGCATTATTATCCAACCAAACAAACGTCCTTCCCAAATTCTTGTCGAGACGCGTCTCACGCGTCTTCGAATTGTAATTTTTAACAGCTTCATTTTCCACAGAAGGTCCCTAACCTGAGAAAACTGTAACACTCTTGCTTTCATTTCCGATTCGCAGGACGATATACGTGTTTGTGTGTATATAACTTCGCTTACAAATCAGGCATTCATTCCCTTCTCCAACACAACTCAAAAATTGTCAGGGGTGGCCGAGTGGTCTAAGGCACCAGACTCAAGGAATGAAAGCTCTTCCGACAAACGGGAGTGTTCTGGTCTCCATCTGGGGTCGTGCGTTCGAATCCAACTCCTCACATAATTTGTCTTTAAGTATTTAAGTATTAAGTATTAAGTAATGTTATTTCTGCAAACACAACCTGGTTTGTTGAAGTGGATTAGCAAAACGGTTGGAGGATATTTTTTTTTTTGTTTTTGAGACTGCTCTTCGCATTAGAACAGATCACCGTACACCGAATTCTGGTAAGTGATTTATTCAGAAACAATTTCACGGTGAAGGATCTTGGCCCGAAACGTCGACACTTCACGCTTTTCCACAGATGCGGCCTGGTCTGCTGCGTTTCTCCTGGCATACTCAGCTATTCAATATAGAATAGTTTTTAAAGTGAAATGTTTGTTTGTCGGAATATTCAATAGATGGGCACGTGAATGTACATTATCAGCTGTTGATCAAAGGTCTGATTGCTGATTGGTAGTAACTGGTGTTGAACGTGGTGATGCGAGTACTGAGGCTCTTGTACCATCTACCTGATGGAAGCAGAGCAAAAAGAGCATGGCAGGGTGACGACCACAGACCTCAGAACTCAGACGGTGGATGCTGTTTTCCTATGACAAGGATTTAAGTGGATGTGTTTAATGTTTGGGAGTGCATTTCCCGTGATGTACTGGGCCAAGTTCACAAACTTTGTTTTAAGAATTTCCTTCAAAGGTATGGTATTTCCGTACCACGTCTTGATGCAGACAGATAATATACTCTCTAAGATACATCCATATAAGTTCATCAAGGGTTTTGATGTCATGCTGAATCACCGCAGTCTGCTAAGAAAGTAAAGAGTTATACCAGCAATTTAAAGTTACTGTCGCGCCCCGCCTTTGAACCCCCAAGGAGAATTGTCTCAAGGACCTCTGGGTTTCCCTCTTCTGAAGACAATAATCGGTCCTTGGTTTTGCAAACACTGAGTGATAGGGTGTTGGCACATCTTCTTTAAAATGATTCCCTCTTAGTTGAATTGTATGCCTTAAGAGTGGATCGTTTTAGAACATGTAAACCCTGGAATGGAGATAACTTCTGCATTCTATACCATTATCTATGCCTCAGAATCTAAGAACCCTCTATCACATTCCCCCTCACCTCCGATGCTCCAGAGAAAAAGAACAAGCTTGTCCAAATTTTCGTTAAAATTTAGACAAGCCGTCTAATTCAGGTCGCATCTTGGAGATGCTGTTATGCACACTCTCCGAATCCTCGTCATCTTCTCTATTGAGGATGGCCTGAACGGAGTGCAGCACAATTCCCGTGCTGTGAATGCTGTATGCTCTAATTTCGCACATGCTCGGCAACCGGAGAAAATACATCACGTCCGTATTCATTTAAAATCCCAGGATATAGAGTGCCGAGTGTGTTTGCATGTGGACCCTCTCATCAAAGCAGTCATTCCCACTATTCCGAAATACAGCTATTTATCTCTCATGCAGAGAGAGTACTGCAGAGCGATCAGGTTGGCCGAATGGTCTGAGGCGCCAGACTTAAGGCAGGACAAACGCTTCCTATTTTACGCGAGTGTTCTGGTCTGCAACTGGAGGCGTGGGTTCGAACACCACTCCTGACAAATACTCTGTTTTTCACGTGATGTTTTTATAATGCAATCACTGTAATTTTACTGCAGCGATCAAGGCATGGTCTGTTTGGAAGTATGAGAAAAAAGCAACTAAGATTAAGATTTTGTTTTACTCACAACCGAGCGCAGAAGTACGGGTCACATTACATGGGATTCAGGCTGCGGAGTTTTATGAGAAAGAGGTCTCGGTGAAGAGTGTCTGAGTCACAATCTCAGCCGTGGCTGTTGTTTGGACAGAATGACAACGGGGCCATTCAGACATATTGTTGGACTCTATATTGAAACGGCATTTTGCATCGTCGTTCTTAAGCGTACATCTACCGTGGAGCTCAGTAACGTGCGTTTAACACCTTTCTGGATTTGGGAAAACCAGATTAATCATTCCGGACCGGATTATATTCACTTTTTGTGGTTTAACAGGCCACCCTTCTTTGTTTTGCAATGGAGATGTTTTAAATCGCACAGCACGGAAAATAGCCTTCGGCCCAATTGGATCAAAGTTCAGAGCAGAAAGTAAATTTCGCATCATAGCTTATCTATATACAGATATCACCATGCACAATGGGATTCACTTTCCCGCGGGCAACAAAGAAACAGAATAAAATCCATGAAGGACCGCACTGACGGCCAAAACACTCAATATGTGTAACATAACAAACTGTGTGAAGTCAAGCGAAAGAATAATGATAATAGCAATATTAATTGTTATTTTACGTAATAATCCAGGGCGACTACAAAGCCCACTGGAGTTTGTTTAGATATAACCTCTCTCAGAGACAACCAGATAGAACCATAGAACATTACAACACAGAAAAAGGCCTTTTGGCCCTTCTTGGCTGTGCCGAACCATTTTTCTGCCTAGTCCCACTGACCTGCACATGGGTCATATCCCTCTAATCCCCTCTCATCCATATACCTGTCCACGTTTTTCTTAAATGTCAAAAGTGAGCCCGCATTCACCACTTCATCTGGCAGCTCATTCCACACTCCCGCCACTTTACAGATGAAGAAGCCCCCCTTTAAACTTTTCCCCCTTCACCCTTAAACCATGACCTCTGTTTTATTTTTCTCTCCCCTAGCATCAGTGGAAAAAAAGCCTGCTTGCATTCACTCTATCTATACCCATCATAATTGTATACACCTCTATCAAATCACGCCTCATACTCCTATGCTCCAGGGAATAAAGCCTAACCTATTCAACCTTTCTCTGTAACTCAGTTTTTCAAGATCCGGCAACATCCTTGTAAAACCTCCCAGCACTCTTTCAACCTTATTAATATTCTTCCTGTAATTAAGTGACCAAAACTGCACACAATACTCCAAATTCTGTCTCACCAATGTCTTATACAACCTCACCATTACATTCCAACTCTTATACTCAATACTTTGATTTATAAAGGCCAATGTACCAAAAGCACTCTTTACAGCTTGTGACGCCACTTTTAGGGAATTATGTATCAAATAACAATTAACAATGGACCCAGCACTGATCCCTGTGGCACACCACTAGTCACAGGCCTCCACTCAGAGTAGCAATCCTCCACTACCACTCTCTGGCTTCTTCCATTCAGCCAATGTCTAATCCAATTTAATACCTCTCCATGTATACTTAGTGACTGAATCTTCCTAACTAACCTCCTGTGTGTGACCTTGTCAATGCCTTACTGAAGTCCATGTATACAACATCCACTGCCTTCCCCTCATCCACTTTCCTTGTAACCTCGTCGGAAAACCCTAATGGATTGGTTAAACATGACGAACCACGCACAAAGCCTTGCTGACTTTTTCTAATAAGTCCCTGTCTATCCAAATATTTGTAGATCCTATCTCTTAAAATTCCTTCCAATAATTTACCTACTACCGGCCTATAATTTCCCGGCTTACTTTTTGAGCCTTTTTAAACAACGAAACGAGATGAGCTATCCTCCAATCCTCCGGCAGCTGACCGGTGGATATCGACATTTTAAATATTTCTGCCAAGGCCCCTGCCAGGAAACTAGTCTCCTTCAAGGTCCGAGGGAATGCCCTGTCAAGTCCTGGGGATTTATCTACTCTGATTTACCTCAAGACAGCAAGCACCTCCTCCTCTTTAATCTGTATGAATTCCATGAACTCCCTACTTGTTTGCCTTGGTTCCATAAACTCCATTCCAGCTTCTTTAGTAAATACAGATGAAAAAAAAAACATTTAATATCTCTCCCATTTATTTTATAGCCAACCACTCTGATCTTCAAACGGACCAATTCTAACTCTAAATATCCTTTTGCTCTTAACATACCTTAGGATTATCCTTCACCCTGACTGGAAAAGCAACCTCATGTCTTCTTTTATCCCTCCTGATTTATTTCTTAAGTAATTTCTTACTCTTTTCTCAGATGAATTACACATTGACAGAGGATCGAACATGCACGATTTTAAATTATTCAAGTAAAGCTCAAACATTTAATGCAGATAGTAAACATGATTCCGAAAGTTATAAGAACAAACTTTAGACAATATAGGCGTACTAGATGATAAGTAAAGAAATTTGCAATTGAGGTAGCACAATATCAGACAGAAATGCAGGATACAGTAGACCTGATGGATGGATGAATATTTTTATTTTATATGTTAATGAATTGGATGTTGGAATTGATGATCATACGGACAGGTTTGCGGACAGGATGAACATAGGTGGAGGTGCCGGATATCTGGAGGAAGCAGAAAGGCTACAAAAGGACGGGGACAGATTAAGAGAATGGGCAAAGAAGTTGCAGATAGTCCATACTGTCAGGAAACATATGGTCCTGCACTTAAGCAGGAGAAATAAAATAGAAGGCTCTTTTCTCAACGCAGAGGAAATTGGAATTGACTCTAGTTCCTCGTACAGCATTCCCAAAATGTTAATATGCAGTTTGCCAAAGTGGTGAGGAAGGCCAATGCGATGTTCGCGATCATTTCGAGAGGAATGGAATATGGATGCAGCGATGTAGATTTCGGATGAAATGCCCCTTGAGTACTGTGAGCAGTTTGGAGCACCTAGTCTTAGACAGGGTGTGCTGTTACTGGAGACGGTTCAAAGGTGGTTTGTAAAAATTACTCCAGGGTTAAAAGCTTTGTCATGCGAGTAGCATGTGACGGTTCTGGGTCTCTACTCTCGGGAATTCAGGATAATGAATGGTTTGCGCATTAAATCAGCGCTTGTTACCCTTACAGACTACTGGACCGTGTCTTCCATGTCTATCACCCATATCTCCTGGCTGACTACTGGATGATGTCTCCCCGTGTCTATCACATATGAGTCCCGGTAAAATACTGGACCGTGTCTCCCCGTGCCTATCACTCGTGTCTCCCAGTTGACTACTGGACCGACTCTCCCCGTGTCCATCAGTCGTGTCTCCCGGCGGCTTAGGCGCTCCTGCTCCATGACTAAAATTAGCTTCCTTCAGTGACTTCAGTCTTGATCCCCTGCTGGAACCAGTCGGCGAAACCACTCTCGGAAAAGGGTGCCCTCGATTGCTCTAACAGTGTGACGAATTCAAATTCCGTTTTTCCATTGGAAAATGCGTCTTCGCGTTCCAATATGTTATCAGTCAATCCTTGTTTCCACTTTACGAAAATTTCAGCAAATGTAGGGTTTCCTGTTGCTCTAGCTGTTCCCAGAACGTATACATGACAGAACTCACAGTTCCTCTTTTCCGCTCATCATCATATTTAACAGGAACTTGCACCTTCTCAAAAGCGGCTCTGAACACGGGGTGAATGGACAAGGTGTTCAAAAAGTTCTCTGTATTTCTCGCTTCGCATTCTCCTTGGCGCCTTCTCACAAGAATAAAAATTCCATCCTTTTCAATCCAATCCGGGCTCAACAACGGTGTTGTGTCAATAGTCTCATTTACTTCAACATATGTTTCCATAAACTCCAGCTTCGACAAAAAGTAACCATCGGAGGGGTAACCATCAGTACTAAGCAGCGGAATATCAAGGGCACTCAAGGCGTCAATGGCAAGTGCGTCAAACACCGGATGTAAATGGATCTACAAAGCAAAGCAACTTCAGAACCAGTGGTCAGTTATGGCTCTAACATAAACTCCTTCACTTCGCCTAGATACATCAGAGCTTGGTCTCACTAACCCTTCGGGAATATTTTTATTTTAACTTTAGTCTGATATACTGATACACTGATATTTTTTAACTTTAGCCTTGATACACTGATAGTAACGTATCCACTAGAAAACGTCATCCCGTTCCTTCACTGTGTCCCTCTGTAGTTTTATCTATTTGCTTTGTTATTTGATTAACCGCTGATTCAATTTCCGAAGACTTTCCTGTCTTTCGCTCTGCCAGTTAAAATGTCCTCCCCTCAGTTGCAACAGAAAACACCGGTCACTGCACTGTTCTAAGGACGCTGCTCAGTAGCAGCCCTCGCCTCGGTACATCGCACCAGAGGGTCGGGCATCCTATTGGCCTTTGGTGTTTGGTGGCGGCTGCAAACGATATCTTCATAATTACGTCGGACCTCAGATATTTCACGACGACCTGTATAACCCGCATTTGTGTGACGTTAAGGGCGCTTCAACAACAGAGCACGCAACAAGGAACTTTGCCCAGATGATGGAGGCCTCCTACTCCTCCATCTTGTTTTCCTGCTCTCTAACTTCTCTTAGTAATTCATTATAATGATGGAGGAGGCCTCATCTTTCGGGACATTCGAATAAGTAGAGCAATCCCGTCATGTGACAACCCGCTCTTCACAATTTGCTCTTCCTCAATATCTCTCAAATAGTTGAATACACCCTTTTGTAGATCAAACAGAGCAGCAGCTTCACCAATCTGAAAATGTAGGCAAGCAATTTAGTGGCTAAACTTCATCCTCCTATCGGCTGCGCTTTCAGCAGTGTCAATAGCATCTTGCAGAGCTTGCAGGTAACTCGCTGAAGAGGCAATAAATTTTATGCCTTTGGTAAACTCGCTATATCAGCAGACGGACCGTTTAATCTCTCTACCGGTCTCAGTTTCCTGGTATTATTCATCCAGTAACTGAGAGGTCTGCTCTGCCGAAGCCTCATATTCTTCACCCTCATCGTATGTGGGCTTGATGCCGCCGAACTTTCCAAGCCTACAAAACTGGCTCTGCGAAGAAATACCTCTGCATTTATCAACCAGAGATGTAAAGCCAAACCGAGTTCACAATTTAAATCAACTGCTGAATGAATCATTAGACCATTCACATCAGACAGCTTCTTCGCCTCACTCCGCAGAAACGAGATCAGCTTGTCTTTAATGTCTTTGGCGTCAGTTACGGGAAACTCGACTTTCAATTCAGCACTCTCTACTTGACTCCACTCGGCTCTGAAAGTATGGACGACCCATGGCCCCGTCTCTCCAGATACTCCAATGGGAACAGGCAGAACCACTCCCTCAGGTCATTGCCAGTTTGGACAAAAACATATTTACCCCCCGTTTAGTCAAACTATCGTCCCATGATCGTAACTTTCACTCATATTTATTATAATTAAAACCCTTAAGCAATTAATTATCTGGTATTTTCCTCATTGACCCCTTCGTTCTCGCTCGTCCATTTGTGACTAGTCCTGTTTACCCGGAATGTGAATTTCATGCTCTGCTTCCTGTCGGACAGGTTCATTGTGCTTGAGGGAGGAGGTGCTGTGGCTGATCACGATCCACCTGTCCGCATGCAGAGCAAACATCCTACAGCACTCTCCCACCTGCTGCTTGTCGGGAAATTGCAGAACCAGCACATTCCCGACGCTTCGTCCTTGTCCAGAGAACTCCCGTTTTCTATAGAACTCTGGTCAGGTGACACGTGGAATATTGTATTCAGCTTCAGTCGCTCCATTATAGGGTGGATGGCGAGGATTTGGAAAGGGAATACAGGGGGCTATAAAGAGGACTTTGGGAGGCCTCAAGATGCAGAATGCACGAAATTGAATTGCTCTTTCCGGAGTGGCAGAAGCCAAGGCAATAACTGACAGGATCCTTATTGTCATGAAAGGAAGTGATGTTGACGCTTTATCAATCTCTGGTTAGGTTCCGTCTGGAGTTTAAAATTTGCTTCGGTTGCCCCGTTATAAAATAGTGACCAAGGCTTCGGAAAGAGTTTCGAAGAGGTTTATAGGGAAGAGATCTAAAAGGAGGATTTTCACGAACTTGTGTTATTCTTTCCAGAATGCGGGACACCAAGGTGCGATAGAGAGGCTTATAAGAGTCATAAATACAGTAAGCAAATGTAACCTTTCTCACGGTATCAAGAGAGGACATGCAGTTGAGATGAGAGAGGAAAATGTTCGAAGGAGATGTATGGGGGAAATGTTTAAAATAAAACAAAACAGAGGTTTACGGATGTCTGGGTATTTGTATAGACAAACCGCGGGCAGGGAGATTTACTTAATTATGCATCACCGACTTAATCATATCAGCCCACCACCACAGACTAAGTGTCTCTTCCTGTACCGCAATGTCTAACTGGAGAAATAATCATTGATGAGGGAAATTTATTTTCCACTCCATTGTGAATTGTATACCCTTCATTCTGCGTCTGAAACCCACTGTAAAAGAATTTTCATTCAAGCGAACCATCCTCCCAGCAATCGGTCGGAATTAACTGAAGGAATCCATCAATGATCCTCACAATTCCAGACAACACAGGCCCTGCTCAATCACTCTCCCCTCACAAAGACAGCCTGTCATTTCCTGAAGCTGTCAACTCAGTGTAAGGAATAGTCCCGTCGCTCTCTGTGTTTCAGGGATAACTTTCTTAGCGAACGCAATACTCAATGTGCATTCAGGCAGAGGGATTAATTTAAAGAGCATCACTGGCTTACTTACGTCAGCCCAACACCACAGACCAAATGGCTTCCTCCTGTCCTGCACTGTTGTATATTTTAACTGAAATGAGAATCACTGATTAAGGACATTGGTTTTCTACTCCTTCCTGAATATCCGTTCCTTCATTCTGGGATTGTTACACATGGCAATATAATCTTCATTCAGGAGAAACGTCCTCCCTGCAGTTGGTCTGACTGATCTGAAAAATCTCAGCAATTCTCCTCAGAATTCCAAGGAATGCAGACTCACTCTCCCCGCACTCAACAAGTGTGCCATACTCGGAACTATACAGTCAGTGTGAGGGATAGTTTCGCCCCCCCTCCTTCAACAGGGATAACTTTCACAAGGAAGGGTGACAAGACCTGGATTTGATATTCAGGGTGCATTCTCACCACACCACGCAGGGCAACTCCCAGTAAGACATCTCTATAACTGTTCTCCAATTCTCCTGTATCACAACATAAATAAACTGTAAGGCCCCCTTATTACTTACTGTACCTGAATGTTAACTCTTAGTGATTTGTTGACAAGGGCCGTCAGATCCCTCCGAACCGGTCAATCTGGCCCCCTGTTAGTATTGATTTTCTACTCCGTCCCTCTGGGCGTGAATGACCTCAAATAACCCCATATTTTGTCCGTCTGCTGCACCTTCACTCCTTCTGTCTACATCCCCACGCCCTCGCTGCGCCCTTTCCACTACTAACCCTGCTATTCAGCTCTGTACAACAGCCGACGTGGATATAATAACATCGGTCCTCATATCCAAATCTCCACTGTAGACTGTGAGCAGCTGGGGTCTCTACAACAATCCCTGAGTTACCTAATGGTTTGAATGTGGTCCATTTATTTCCTCTATCTGACATTGTCCTGCTGACTATTTAACACACACGTATATTACCCAGAACCCCATGTGCTTATCCAAACCTTCCTTAAGTTCTTCCAATGCCACATTCATCAGTTCCCAATTTTCCATCTGTGTGTCCAATCCTGAAGTCACAGTGACATGTCAGCCCAGTGGGTAGGGATTTGGGACTGGGTCTGCGTCTCTACCTGTAGGACAGTGGTGCAGAATACAAAGGAAATATTGACCATCTGTGGTTCGGTGTAACCATTGCATTGGTAATCTGCGTCTGTGCCTTAGGTTTATTGTGGGACTGATTCTGCATTTCTCTGCTCTCTGAAACTGTGGAACTAGTGATCTGTCGGTGTCTCTGTGCTCTGCAACGCATCTTGTATGTCGGAGAGGAGCGGCTGCTCTGCACCAGCACTTTGTGTGTGGTGCCTTGAATTTCCAGCATCTGCAAATTAACTCATGATTTGTACATCAGCATCGTGGTCATCTGAGCACTGTCACCCCGTGAGTGTGTGGCAAGCATAGTGCTGAATATGGAAAACTACATTGAGAAATGCTATGCGTCGGACGAGTCGTTTAACTCTTTTTGCAAATTGATATTTGGCGGACAAAAAAAAAGATGTCTGTAAATGCGGCTGCTGCGGGTGTTTATCAATGGAGACCCGACATTCTTTCCACCAGGTGAGCAACCGCTGAGGTAATCCCTGGGAATTTAGTGGTAGTCTTCTATCGGCCCAATATTTACATCAGAGACAATGAATGGTGCTGAATTACCATGATTCTTCAAGTGTCTGTAGTCAGTCAGCGGCATAACTATATCTCTGGAGACTGATCATTTCTATAAATCAAGGCCGTTTTGAATACATTAGCTCAGAGTTTCTGAAGGAGCTCTGAATTCAGAAGCAACAGAATCGGCAGTTTATCACGGAAATGGGTTATTCAGATAGGAGAAGTTTACTATCCTTTTATTTCAGCTTTTGGAATTCTCGGTAAGCTGCGGTATCGGCTGCCGTTGGTGGGAATTGAAGTTAATGCCAATGTAATGATTGTTTCTGTCGCTGATTTCACCTGCCGCATGTCCAGTCCTAGTATTCGGCATTCTAGGAATGGAATCAAAGACAGCAACTGTGGATTCTGCTATCTGGATCTAAAACTAAACCACTGTAAGAATTCAGCGAATCCGCCAACATCGGAGGACCTCAGTGAGACAGGCAAATATCTTCCAGCGGTTTGTGTACAATAATGTGATGCTCGGGTCTCTGTGATATTGGTCTCGAAGCAGCTACGCTGCATTTGCAGATATTATGTTCATAGGGTCGGGGACATGATGCTAATTGATAGTCTGCATCGGTATATGAGCGGTTGTGTGAGGTACGAGTAATGATCAAACAATCGATTACTGGTACCGATTCAGCAAATGTGATGAGCTCCCTGTTGCATCATGAAACGTGAGGATTTTTAATAAATGTGTTCGGTGTGACAGAAAGTAAAGCTGTTGCTGGAAACAGAATGACGTCGTTGTTGATCAATTAACAGCACCGACGTGGTGATTCATAACTACCAATACTGTGATTTTTTTTTATATTACCCACATAACTATAAATACAGTAAAATGTATTACAATATTTTCACATCTGACACCGCTACAGACATCTCACTGTGTCACCGTGCCTACTACTGGACGTTGAATTATTCTTCCCGGCTGGATTCAGTCGGAGGCTGCATATATATCTGAGAGGCTGTATTAGGCTAAGCTGTGACCGCTGCCTCAGTCAAAGCTATGTTGTAAAGCCAGCGAGGTGGCAAATGCTGGCATTGGAAACAAACACGGGAAATGCTGGAAGAACAAAGCCTCAGGCAGCTTGTATAGCAAGAGTAAGGGAAAGTCGTGTCATGGGGCCTCTCTGAAAACAGTTCAAAGAAAATACACTTTAAATATTTTCCCACATATTCTATTTTTGTCTGGATGAGTGGTTCAGGGTTTTCCTGTTTCTGTTGTGTCCTTCGGCTATTCTGTCGCACAGAGGGAGCCATAAGGAAGTTGATGATCCCGCCATCAGCGTCCGAATGGATTCATTTCATTCATATCAGACGCGGATGAAGCGGATAGAAAATGTTCCAAACAGTACTGTCTCTGAGGATACCTAGATTTATCTGTCCGCTGCCTCTTCATATTTTTGTCATCAGAAAGGAATCGGAATTCAAATAATTTGACTTTATTTTAATATGTAAACTCAGCCATCTCTTGACCCTGTCTTCACCCTTCTACCGATGAATGTAGCAATGAAATGGGAATATTACATAATGCCCGAAAACTGCTGCATTGGGTTCTGCTCTGTAATTTCCTCTTACTATTTCCCTGTCTCTCTTCCAGCGAACCTGGTGGCGATCGTAATCTTGTCCCGTGGTAAGTGCGGTCTCTCCAAATGTGTAACTCGGTACATGGTGGGAATGCCAGCGGCCGATCTCCTGGTCGTTATATCGCAACCGCTCCTGACGTGGACTACTTGGATATATTTTCCCCGATCGTTCCTGTTCATCACTCCTGTCTGCAGTATCGCTCGATGGCTGATTTTTGGGAGCACTGCGGCCGCTGTCTGGCTGACTGCCTCTTTCACCATCGATCGATTTGTGGCTATTTGCTGTGAGAAGCTGAAAACAAAATATTGCACCGAGAGAACGGCGGCTGTGGTTATCGGGACAGTGAGTGTCTGGCCTGTTTGCAGACTGTTCCCTGGGGATTTACTTCCGAACCTCTTGTAATAATTGATGTTGTCCCCTGGTATTGTGTTCTTACACCGAGCTACAAAAACTCTCCCTCATGGGTGGTATTTGAGATGTTTCACCACATTTTTACCCCTTGTGTCCCATTCTTTCTGATTTTGCTGCTCAATATTCTGACAGCCAGGCGCATTCTGGCAACAAGTCGAGCCCGCAGGGGGCTCCGGGGACAAAAGAGTGGAGAGAATGACAAGGACCGGGAGATGGAGAACCGACGGAAATCCATCGTTTTGCTCTTCAACATAACCGGTAGTTTCATATTGTTGTGGGGAACACGTTTGGTATTTTACATCTATCAACGGATTTCAAAGAGTTTTGTTTATTATTCTGTCATGAATCCCGTTTACATTATAGAAGAGACATCGGGAATGCTGCAGATCCTCAGTTCCTGCACCAACACGCCCTGACTCAGAGCAAATTCCGAGAGGATCTCAAGAATGTGGTGAAATACCCACTGAGTCGGATTTTGAAACTCATTAAAACATAGAAATAAATGCTATGCAGTAGTACAATTCAGCTGCCTTCACGCTCCTGTTCTGTACTCCCACTTGTAATAAACGGAAACAATGTGATGAACAGAGTTTCAAACAAAGCAGGAGAAAATCTGTCGATGCTCGAAATATAGAACAACACGCACAAAATCATGAATGTTGGCGGCCCGAATAGTTGAATGTTTACTCTTTTCCAAAGATGCCAGCCATCTGCTGAATTGCTCCAGCATTTTGTGTGTGTTGCCTTACAGTTATACAACAAATATGTACAATCGATCGCAACGGCACCACCAGACTCAGCATCCCAGAAAAATCCGCTTTGCATCTCACCCTCGTACCGCTTAAGTTGTGCCTTGAGGCGAACCTGTCAACTTCTTCCCGATTCTGACAAAACAGCTTGATATGGAGTATACTTCCGTCGGTATTACCCACTCCTGCTCCCATCATTACCCGTCCTTTACTTCACGGTAAAGTACTCCTCTGTCCCTACCTGCAGCTTTTCCTTCTGTTTTCCGATTTGAACTAACTTCCAGTAACAGAATGTTAGCTTTCATCGGGAAGGTGGAGGAGCGGTGTTAGGTGGACTCAAGAACAAAACACAGCGAAGCGAAATGGGAACTGATATGATCTAATCCTACACAAAGTGCTGGCGAAAGTCTTCAACTCGGGCAGCAGATCTGGAGAGAGAGGAAAAGAAATCAATTCTGATGAAAGGTCTCTGCCCAAAACGTCCACAGTTTACACTTGTCCACAGATGCTGCCTGGCCTGCAGAGATCCTCCAGCACTTTGGAATTCTAAAGTCTGCAGATTGTGTCTTCCTTCTGACTGGTCTAATCTTAGTCAGTGTCAACGAGATATTCGACTATGCCAACACTGAACTGACCCTTGGCAAAGAACAAGCAAAGAATGGTTGAAAAGGACAGTGTCATAGAAACAGAATCTCGATAATTAATGGAACAAAGGTTCAGCTAATTTTGAATTGACGCAACTTGGAAACTGGAGGGTCTCTCTAAACAAACACGATCGGTGATAAATTACTGATACAATTAGAAAGATGATGGGAGCAGCGGCAGTATGTATTCAGATATTACATTCTACAGAGAAAGCTGAATTAAGGTATCAGTCTGAGTCCTTCAGTGGTTGGTCCATGATGTTTATTAATTTTAATCGTGAGCCGGTAATATTGAAGTATAAACTCTAAATATAAGCTTGGTTAAGACGGGTAATAAGTGGTAAGGATAATCCTAGGAATTGTAAAACAGTGACTACTGCCATCAATGGAGTCTAAACGTTTGAAGGGGATTCTTCACGATACGTTTGTCAAATAATTGTAGAAGCAGAATCACAGGCAATCAAATGGCTTTATGGGGGAAGGTCATACGTTACGCACCTCAATGACGTTCTGAGAGAGTGACAAAACAAATTAAGAAGATGGATATTCTGTGCATGGAATTGAGTGAGGCGTTTGACAAGAGCCCCCAACAATAGCTCGATCCAGAACGTCGGGAACATTGGTGAGTTTGGGGCTGGCAGTAGATGGGGCGTTTGCAAAAGATCTGTTCTGTAACCCTGCTTTCTCTGATATTTGTAAATGTCTTGAGAGAAGAAATGGATATCTGGGTTGGTAACTCGCAGTTTGGGGCTCCACGTAGCATCGCGGTTAGAATCAGACGATTCCAGCTCGGAGCGATGGAAATCGGAGTTCATTCCGGTGTTTTTTTCTGGAAGAAATTTGTACATCCTCTCCGTGATATTTATGGGTATTCTCACAAGTTAAATGAAAAAAGAAGATCACAACTTAGCGATTAGGCTGGGGTAAAGTTGAGGTTACTGGGCTCCGTGGCTCATTATTCTTCGCTTCATCTCTAAATGAATCAATAACACCTATGTGATATTGTGGAGAGCGTAGAATTTCATCACAATAAAAAGTTCATACAGAGTAAAATTTCAAACTGAATTACAGAGTACATATGTTAGATTTGATCACAGTGTGGAGGAACAGGAGAGTCGTGCTAGATCCCCCAACATTTCCAAATAAGTGAACTTGGTGGTTCCGAAGGCTCATGGCCTAAGAACTTGCAACTCCAGATTAGTGATCTGACGAGGGAAGAGATGCTAAGGAGGTACAGGTAAATGTGTGGCTGACGATTTGTGCAGGAGGTCATCGTATACACACATTATTGGACCCTCTTCCAGGTTTGGTGCGACTGTTATAAGGAGCATGTGTTTTACACCTGGACCGAAAGGGATTTAATATTCTAACTGGGGAGTTTGATGCAGCTGCCCTGGCATTAACATGTAGTATGCGCTGGCCTGCGGTTGGGGAGTAGGAACTAAAACTACAGGCGAGCAAGTAGCATTGAATAAAAGGCAGATACGAGGTCAATGAATGCCAAAATGAAGGCCAAACTGTACCCAGTTGATAATCCCGGTGTCTCCGAGGCCGAGGTCAGTTTATGTCAGAGAAGGTGTGTAACACTTAAGACAGACGTACTTCGAACCTGAATTAATACGTAACGTAGTGAGCCAGCTATTACAGAGATCTGGTTCAGAGCAGAAAATGGCTGTCCGGACAATAAAAAATCCGTTTGCAGATCGGCCTACACACCCAGATCTGGTTGCCACCCAAATTCGTGTGCACCCTCATATTTAAAATGCCCTCTAAAATGCGCACATCACTAAAATCCACGTGCAACCCCCATATCTGCGCATATTCCCATACGCACATTAAATTATCCAGACGAAGATTCACTCCAAACACAAAATGGCGACTTGGACATTAAATTATCCGCACGCATCCCAAGGTCTGACACAGCCAGATCCGTCTGAACCATCATATATACGCACACAAACTTTGCAACTCCCATATTCGTCGACACGCCCGTAAATCTGCTCAATCCCAAATAGATCCGCAGCCCCATATTGGAGCACACACCCCGAAATCAGCGCACGTGTACAAACCTATTTTCGAGAACTCACCTAAATCCGTGCGTATCCCCGGATTCATGCTCTCCCCAAGAACGTGTGCTCTCCCGTTTTCGCCGACATAAACTAAATATGCGCAATCCGCATTCAGTGCGCACCCCTAAGCTGCTGAAACTCCCACATGCACATCAGATTTTCCCAGAGAAAAAATCACTTCAAACAGTTGAAAACACACCCCGGAATCTGTGCATATCAGCAAGTTAGTGAGCTCTCCAAACACGCTGACACACCACATATATTATTTTTTTCCAGAGCAAGAAGCATTTCAAACCGTTCAGCAAATGACTGTTTCGACATTAAAATTCCCATGTTCCCCAAAATACGATTTGAACTGTAGATCGGCCGAGAGTCGCAACTATCAGTTTAATAATAAATACGTGTGCACCCCCTATTTCGACAAGGCACGCCTAAATTTACGCACATCGTGACATACGTGTGGACCCTAAATTCGAGAACAGATCCTTAAATCTGCCACATTCCCAGATTCATATGCATTGGAGCATTGTAAAAATGGTGGATGAGCTTAAAGCGTGGATTGATACCTGGAATTATGATGTTGTAGCTATTAGTGAAACATGGTTGCAGGAAGGGTGTGATTGGCAACTAAATATTCCTGGATTTAGTTGCTTCAGGTGTGATAGAGTAGGAGGGTCCAGAGGAGGAGGTGTTGCATTGCTTGTCCGAGAAAATCTTATGGCGGTGCTTTGGAAGGATAGATTAGAGAGCTCCTCTAGGGAGGCCATTTGGGTGGAATTGAAGAATGGGAAAGGTGCAGTTACACTGATAGGAGTGTATTACAGGCCACCTAATGGGGCGCGTGAGTTGGAAGAGCAAATGTGTAAGGAGATAGCAGATATTTGTAGTAAACCAAGGTGGTGATTGTGGGAGATTTTAATTTTCCACACGTAGACTGGGAAGCTCATTCTGTAAAAGGGCTGAATGGTTTAGAGTTTGTGAAATGTGTGCAGGATAGTTTTTTGCAACATTACATAGAGGTACCGACTAGAGATGGGGCAGTGTTGGATCTCCTGTTAGGGAATACGATAGGTCAGCTGACAGATGTATGTGTTGGGGAGCACTTCGGGTCCAGTGATCACAATAGCATTAGCTTCAATATAATTATGGAGAAGGACAGAACTGGACCTAGAGTTGAGATTTTTGATTCGAGAAAGGCTAACTTTGAGGGGATGCGAAGGGATTTAGAGATAGTGGATTGGGTCAAGTTGTTTTATGGGAAGGATGTAATAGAGAAATGGAGGTCATTTAAGGGTGAAATTATGTCGGTTCAGAATCTTTATGTTCCTGTTAGGGTGAAAGGAAAGGTTAAAGGTTTGAGAGCACCATGGTTTTCAAGGGATATTAGAAATTTGGTTCAGAAAAAGAGGGATGTCTACAATAGATATAGGCAGCATAGAGTAAAGGAATTGCTCAAGGAATATAAAGAATGCAAAAGGAATCTTAAGAAAGAGATTAGAAAAGCTAAAAGAAGATACGAGGTTGGTTTGGCAAATAAGGTGAAAGTAAATCCGAAAGGTTTCTGCAGTTATATTAAAAGCAAGAGGATAGTGAGGGATAAAATTGGCCCCTTAGAGAATCAGAGTGGTCAGCTATGTGTGCAACCGAAGGAGATGGGAGAGATTTTGAATGATTTCTTCTCTTCGGTATTCACTAAGGAGAAGGATATTGAATTGTCTAAGGTGTGGGAAACAAATAAGGAAGTTATGGAACCTATGACAATTAAAGAGGTGGAGGTACTGGCGCTTTTAAGAAATTTAAAAGTGGATAAATCTCCGGATCCTGACAGGATATTCCCCAGGACCTTGAGGGAAATTTGTGTAGAAATAGCAGGAGCTCTGACGGAGATCTTTAATATGTCATTAGAAACGGGGATTGTGCCGGAGGATTGGCGTATTGCTCATGTGGTTCCATTGTTTAAAAAGGGTTCTAGAAGGAAGCCTAGCAATTATAGACCTGTCAGTTTGACATCAGTGGTGGGTAAGTTAATGGAAAGTATTCTTAGAGATAGTATTTATAATTATCTGGGTAGACGGGATCTGATTAGAAGTAGCCAGCATGGATTTCTGCGTGGAAGGTCATGTTCAAACCCTATTGATTTTTTTGAAGAAGTTACGAGGAATGTTGACGAGGGTAAGGCAGTGGATGTAGTCTATATGGACTTCAGCAAAGCCTTTGACAAAGTTCCACATGGAAGGTTAATTAAGAAGGTTCAGTCTTTAGGTATTAATGCTGGAGTAATAAAATGGATTCAACAGTGGCTAGATGGGAGATGCCAGAGAGTAGTGGTGGATAATTGTTTATCGGGATGGAGGCCGGTGACTAGCGGGGTGCCTCAGGGATCTGTTTTGGGCCCAATGTTGTTTGTAATATACATAAATGATCTGGACGTTGGGGTGGTAAATTGGATTAGTAAGTATGCCGATGATACTAAGGTAGGAGGTGTTGTGGATAATGAGGTAGATTTTCAAAGCTTGCAGGGAGATTTATGCCGGTTATAAGAATGGGCTGAACGTTGGCAGATGGAGTTTAATGCTGAGAAGTGTGAGGTTCTACATTTTGGCAGGAATAATCCAAATAGAACATACAGAGTAAATGGTAGGGCATTGAGGAATGCAGAGGAACAGAGAGATCTAGGAATAACTGTGCATAGTTCCCTGAAAGTGGAGTCTCATGTAGATAGGGTGGTGAAGAGGGCTTTTGGAACGCTGGCCTTTATAAATCAAAGCATTGAGTACAGAAGTTGGGATGTAATGCTAAAGTTCTACAAAGCATTGGTAAGGCCAAATTTGGAATATTGTGTGCAGTTCTGGTCACCGAATTATAGGAAAGATATCAATAAATTAGAGAGAGTGCAGAGACGATTTACTAGGATGTTACCTGGGTTTCAGCAATTAAGTTACAGAGAAAGGTTGAACAAGTTAGGTCTCTATTCATTGGAGCGTAGAAGGTTGAGGGGGGATTTGATCGAGGTATTTAAAATTTTGAGAGGGATAGATAGAGTTGACGTGAACAGGCTGTCTCCATTGAGAGTAGGGGAGATTCAAACTAGAGGACATGATTTGAGATTTAGGGGGCAGATGTTTAAGGGAAACACGAGAGTGTATTTCTTTACTCAAAGAGTGATAGCTGTGTGGAATGAGCTTCCTGTAGAAGTAGTAGAGGCCAGTTCAGTTGTGTCATTTAAGGTAAAATTGGATAGGTATATGGACAGGAAAGGAGTGGAGGGTTATGGGCGAGTGCAGGTATGTGGGACTAGGTGAGATTAAGGGTTCGGCACGGACTAGGAGGGCCAAGATGGCCTGTTTCAGGGCTGTGATTGTTATATGGTTATTCCCCAAACCGTGTGAACCCCATATTCGTAAAGACAGCTCTGTCTGCACAGTCCCTAAAACAGTGTGAACCACAAGCCCACTGGCATACCTGCATGCACACTAGATTATCCCAATGCAAAGACCATTTCAACAAGTTCACAAAATGGCAGCCTAGTAATTAAAAATCCACATGAAAACCAAAACCTATTCGTCTACAAATCATAATCCGCTAACACAGCCAAAACGCATCCCCAAGGCTGTGCACATCACCTAATCAGTGCGTTCCCAAAGACGCTGACACCCCACATACAAAATAAATTATTCCAGACAGGAATAATTTCAAACGGTTCAGAAAATGTCTGTTTCCGCATTTAAAATTCAAACGCACACCAAAATGCGATTTCAACTGCAGATAGGGCGACAGACACAACTCTAATGCGTGCCCGAAATCTGTGTGCACCCGCAAATTGGACAACATACTTTCTGCGCACATCAACAAATCCATGTTCACTCCATAATCCTGTTTGCAGACCCGTATTTTCCTCCACACCCCTGAATCTGCGCATTTTCCAAATCAGTGCGCACCCCATATTTGATATTTGACGCGCCGACTTGAAAACTAGATTATCCCAAAACCATTTCACGAAATTAGAAAATATGCGTACACCCGCAAATCTGCGCACTGCCCGCATATCAAATTAGAATTCACCTCAAGTCCAGCGATTCTCCCAAATCTGTGTGCGTCCAAAACTTATTGAAAAACATTCTAAGGAACAGGATATATAAGTCAATTGTAATATCAGAAACTGGATTTGCAGATGACACCTGGGTTCAGAGCGTGAGTGGACAGCGAAGTAGTTTATGAAAACTTTCAGCGTCAGTGAAACAGCCGGAAAAACGGACCGAACATTTTGCAGTTGGAATATAATGTGACATTCCATCCAGATGGGATCAAGACTGGACCTACCTGGGTTGACTTATACAATAATTGGTAGGGAATTGAGGAATGAGGGATAGCAGAGGGATCTGAGAATAACAGTTCCATAATTCCTATTTAATCTCATTGGATAGACCGACAGCACGAAATCCGTGTGCATACCTAAACCAGCCGCGACGCACAAATCTGTGCGCATCCCTGATACAAGTGCACAAAAGTATTATAAAAAAAAAACATGAAATAGGTGCAAATTTATTTGGCTTACCTGTCCCTAAAGCTTTGTGCTTCTCCAAATTACGGTGCTTCCCATGATGGCGAACAAATTCCTAACTCTTTGTGCATCCCCTAACCAACGTGCACGAAACCCAAATTCCTTCCACAAGTCTGTGCGCAGCAACAAATCCGTAAACAACCCGCACATGAGTTGCAAACAGAAATCCACAGTCAGTTCAATTCGTGTGCTCCCCAAATCCACATGCAATCACAAATTCGTTCTCCCCGAACTCTCTGACACATTCCAATGCAGAATGTATTATCGTTGAGCAAGGATCATTTCAGAGAGCGCACAATATTGCTGCCACAAGGCAACAGCCTCGAAATTCGTTATACCTCCAAATCTGTAGATCCACCAGTGTACCAGTGACAGAACCGGGAAATTCGTTACATCCCCAACCCGCACGTACACCAAAATCCATGTGCTATCCTAAATCCGCCGAGACACCCGAATTTGTGCTCATCTACTAATCCGTGTACACCCCATATTCCAGAGCTCACCCCTGAATCTGACGCATCCCCAAATCCAGGCGCAGCGCCAAAACTGTGTACACTACATATTTGACTATTTTGCCTTGACTCTGTGTAACCTTCAAATTCAATGGACATCGCAAACCCCCGACACCCGTACATGTACATGTACCCGTACGGTATCTCAGGGCAAGAATCATTTCGAACAGTTCACAAAATTCTTGGCTCCATCATAAAATTACCAGAATATTGCTGAAAGTTCAAGGTGCATTGATACTGAAATTATCTATGAATGAAACAATCTTCAGATATCTAATAATTCCGAATCGCTAAATCTGTTCGCATCCTCAGATTAGTGTGTGAGGACATATTTGCCGAAATATGTAAACATCCGCATACTAGCCTGCACGCTCCTAGATCAATGAGCGTTACAAATAAGTGTGCACCTCTATATTGCCGGATACATCACTAAATCTGTTCGCATCCCCATACTTGTGTGTGAGGGCATATTTGCCGACACCGCCCTAAATCTGCGTAATCCCAAAAATCAGTGCACACTCCTTACAGGCTGACTTCCCAGCATGCATAATAGATTATCTCAGAGCAGGAATCATTTCTACTCGTTCAGAAAATGACTGTTTCGACATTTAAATCAGCACGCATCTCAAAATGAATAGTCCATATTCAACCATAAATCAGTGCACATGACCAAATAAGAACTCATTCTAAATCTATATGCCCCTCAATCTGACGACAAATCCACATTCACGCTGGATTATCTGAATTCACGAGTCAGGTCAAACAGTTCACAACATAGCTTCACGTTCAAAAATCTAAAGCAAAATTCCAAGTTCTATTATTAAAGTATCTATAAGTGAGACAACTTTGTGATTCTTCACTCCCCCCAATCCACCGACACACCCAAATCTGTGTATAGCCAAACTCGCCGCGCACATGTCAAAATCTCTGAAAATCCGAAATGCGATTCCGCCCCCCCCCATGTACAATTGTTTATCTTAGAGCAAGAAACATTTCAAACATTTCACAAGATAGCTTAATTGACATTAAAAGTAGCAAGAACAAAACTCAACGTTAAAGTGCATTTATATCCGATTATCTGTAAACGAAACTATTTGAATTTTGGCATTAACCCAATTCCTCCGA
This sequence comes from Hypanus sabinus, assembly GCF_030144855.1. Lineage (NCBI taxonomy): Eukaryota > Metazoa > Chordata > Chondrichthyes > Myliobatiformes > Dasyatidae > Hypanus > Hypanus sabinus. Next base: position 486,709 of record NW_026780152.1, read on the forward strand.
CATCCAAAAATCCACGTGCACTCCCAAATCCGTATGCACACTCAAATGAGCGTACTCCGAACCTTTCAACACCTCCCACTTACACATTAGGTTATCCGAGAGGAGAGGTAATTTCAAATAGTTTACAAAGTAGCAACCTTCAACTTGAAGATCACAGCAAGAGCAGAGTAGAAAACTGTAAGTGTATTTATTTTGCAGCTATTGTTAAAGACGCTATAAATGAAAATGAGTTCGACATTCACCACAACCCCAAATCGACCGACACCAACAAATTCATGTGCACCCCTATGCGTCGACACGCACCTAAACCTGTCCTCATCCCCAATCCTCAGGCACCCGTGTCCTCCCCAAATCCATACTGACATCTAAATCCCTTGGTTGATATATATGTTTGTGAAACCTCCAAATCAGAAAGCAAGTATGTGGTTCCGAATCCACCCATCACTGTGCACACGTACTCGCCGAAACTCTCCTAATGAGACCAAATCTGTATGTACCACCAAATCCGCTGTTTTCACTAAATCTGTTCGCATCGCAAATCAGTTGCCACCCATAAATGCCGAAGCAGCCCTAAATCTGCGCAAACCCAATATCGGTGCGCACCCCAAACCAGCTGACACGCCAGATGCATAATGGATTATCCTAGACAAGCAAACATTTCAATCAATTCAGGAAATGACCGTCTCGAGGTGAGACAGCCATATGTGCGGCAAAATCCTTTTGTAGATCGGCGACACATCTGCGTGTCAACCCAAATCCGTGTGCAGCCCCATATTCAAGACAACATCCATAACTGTGCACAGATCTCTAAAATCCGTCCGCACCCCCAAATCTGCGCACATCCACAAATACCAGAGCACCACACAGGCATAGATGACCCAGACCGATAATCATTGCAAACACAAAATGGCTGTCTTAACAGTAAAAACCACCAGGTATCTCAAAGTCTTCGCACCAAATCGATATGCACTGACCAAAACCTGGAGACTCACATATTCGTCAACTACCATAAATTTGCTATCCTCATAAAGGTGCGCACCCTTATATCGGAGCACTCCGCGAAATCAGTTTGCAACTGAAAGCAAAAGGAGATACTGCATGATGAGTCATGCTGACTGGAAAGCATATTTGGAGAAAGGCCGGCACTGCTTTCAAAGTAAGATTCCTTTGCTTCAGTACATAAAGAATTTTAGTTTGTATAAAGTAAGAACCTTCTCTGCAGCAGTTCTGCGGAGACCTGTACATACATTGCATAACTTCTGAAGACCATATTCTATTTTTCTGCTGCCCTGCAACCAAAGCCGTAGCGCCTGAGTACTTCCTGAGATGACTGAGCCAATGTACCTGCCGAAACTAAGCTGATCCACAGCCACCCCATTCAGCCAACCACTGGCGGCGGGACCGAGCTCGGCAAGTAAAACGGAGTACTTACTGAACGGGGAGACTGGATCATATTTTTTTCTTTCGCTTGTTCTAGTCATTTCGAGTCATCACAACAACTGATGACATGCCTCACAATGAAGCACGTTGTACGCATGCACTTCTAAGAATATAAAAGAGATCGACAACAATATCCAGGGACCTTTGATAAAAAGAAAGTTTTCGCACCCGCACGACATTACCTACGGTTTGTGTACAGATTGATGAACGTTCGTTTCTGGTTTAGCAGAGAGTGGTTGGTTATTTTTTTTTTTCACTGTGACAAGTGTACTGCAGGATTCATGTTGGTCCCACTGTTGCTTGTCATGTATTTTAATTATTTAGATGTCGATGTGGAAAACTGAATCCGTAGAACTGGGGACAAATCCTAAATTGTGAGCGTTGTTACAGCCAAGCACTTGCAGCTTGCAGCTTGATGTTCACGGGCTGGGAAATGGGTGGAAAGATTGCAGATGGAATTTAATAGAGGAAAGTGTGATGTTGTCTGCGATGTGAGTAAAAATACAGCAGGTTAAGAAGCGGATACTAAACAGATCAATAATTCCAGGAAAGCATTGTCAATGGCAGACCCGGTCGTATTGAGCCCTAATTACATTGGCCTTAACAATCAGTTTACTGATTGCAGGAGTTGGAACGTTATGGCAAAGCTGCACAACACCATGGTAAGGCTGTATATAGAATTTCACGGTCTTTTCTGTTCCCTTACCTACAGTTTTGAAACGTCAATAAGCTTCAAAGTGTGCAGCAATAATTTGAAAGGAAGAGTTCTGGGACTGAGTACAATGAGTACCAGAGTTGTTAGGGGGAGAGAGAGAGAGAGAGAGAGAGAGAGAGAGAGAGAGAGAGAGAGAGAGAGAGAGAGATGAGAGAGAGAGAGAGAGAGAGAGAGAGAGAGAGAGAGAGAGAGAGAGAGAGAGAGAGAGAGAGAGAGAGAGAGAGAGAGAGAGAGAGAGAGTGGAGAGAGAGAGAGAGAGAGAGAGAGAGAGAGAGAGAGAGAGAGAGAGAGAGAGAGAGAGAGAGAGACCCGTAGATTGATACTGGCTACGCCGGCCGCTTCAGACAAGCCATCCGACTTTTACCTCTCCCTCACTGACTCAGTTGGCTTCATACTCACAGGGAAAAACTTCATTCAAATCCGAATATCCGCCCCTGTCCAGGGACAAGGTATGGAGCAGTCGCTCCACTCTCTCACGGAAGGTGTGTTACAGAGTACCGATAGACCGGCAGCTCATCAGTTCCACAGACTCAGACAGTATCAGTCCCACAATAAGCCTAAAGGTCAGAGACACGTTTCTAATGAAATTGTTACCTTGAACCACAGACAGTCAATTTTAACATTGTATTCCGTACACAGTGTCCTACAAGCAGAGACGTACAGGCCCAGTCCCCACAACGTACACAGTGTCCAACAAGCAGAGACATACAGGCCCAGTCCCCACAACGTACACAGTGTCCGACAAGCAGAGACATACAGGCCCAGTCCCCACAACGTACACAGTGTGCTACAAGCAGAGACGTAGAGGCCCAGTCCCCACAACGTACACAGTGTCCGACAAGCAGAGACATTCAGGCCCAGTCCCCACAACCCCACACCCGGGGCTGGGTGGATAACAATAAATACCACAGGAAGAGTCGCGGTGGGTTTAGAAAATGATAAACTGATGCAAAATTGAGAACTGAAGAATGTGGTGTTCGTGAAATGTAAGACATTTTTTGATTAGCAGATGGGATCGCGGTTAATGTACTTTTCTGGACTCAAAACTAATCAGTACGTTAAAGGCAGAGATGTGGAATAAATGGGCAGTTTTCGATGTCGGAAGTCGCGACCATTAGGATTACACAAGGATTGAAGCTGGTCCCAGGGTATTTGGAAATCCTGACTCGCATAGTGTTCCTCATCATTTGAACTGTTAGATCTCCATCCCACTGGCTCCACGTCACCTGAGCTATCTGGGTTACCTTCTCACTGAACATAGTACTAAACTATTGCCAACACTGTGTCATGGCTCTGCTCACTCCTACATTAATTACTTGTCTTTCTTTTAACTCTGACTGGTCCAGACCAGTTGAAAGATAAAATCAGACAGAGTCTAATGAGATTACGATTGCATTTTTCGTAGGTCTGGCAGTTTACAGCGTAATTAGCTACTCACCCGAGAATGGTTTCAAATTTAGCAAGGCATTACATTAAATTGCTTCTGGAACACATTCAGTTGCTTTAATTAGATAACTACTTGTCTGAGGATGGTGTTGGGTTTAGCAGCTTCTTGACTCTCCGTTGACTCTCTTCTTTACATTATCCCGGAGCAAGAATCAGTTAAGAGACCAACAAATCGTTGGAGAACAAAGACAACCTGTTTGCTTCTCCTGCCCTTAATTAGACTGTTGTTTCTTCTGGCCAGCACCTGCCTCCTCTCCATCCAAAGATATTTATCTTGGATCATTAATTATGAACAAAGTCTCGATGCCCGTTCCTATATCAGAGTCTTTATTTATTTCCCCCCCTGGACTACTGGGGCGAAGATAGTGCAGTGAAAATGGCTCCGGGGCAGTATTCTTTTCTATGTTTTCTCTGTCGGAAATCTAGGAGTGCGGCTGCCTCACAGAAACTCCATTTTCCACCAAAGTGCAGTTCCTTAGAGAACGTGTTAAGGAGCTGAATCTACCCTTGGATGACCTCCAGCTCATGCAGAAGACTGTGAGGGTGAAATAGAGGTGCAAACTCATCCTTCTGTTGTCGGGGGCAGGTATCTGTCAGTATAAGTTTAAGGAAGGGAAATAGGCCGCTCCCCTCAATAATAAGACTGCCACTGATTACTATTGAGGGGGATGAACTGCCGGGGGTGGGGAAGGCGCAGTCACCGTGTCTCTGGCGCTGAGTCTGGGACTGTGGCTAAGAAAAAAATAACGAAGTTGACGAGGACTGCAGTGGTGTTAAGAGATTCCACGTGTTCCACCAGCATTTTGTGTGTGCTGTTTGTATTTCCAGCATCTGCAGATTTCCTCGTGTTAGTAGAAGAGGGACGTAAATTCTGCGCGCTCGATGGAGACACCCGGACGGTATGTTGCCTCCCAGGTGCGACTGTCATGTATACATCCGATTGGGAATACAACATTCCAATGGGGGTGTTTGAGCAGCCAGATTTCAAATAGCAAATATTGGAACCAATCACATATCTATGGAAGTGATGAGGTCATTATGAGCTATTTTAGCTGGCGAGGTGAAATGTTGCGAAGCAGGATCTCTGGGCTAATAAATCTCTGAGTTGGTACTCATGCAATTGTCAGTGAGGAAACGACCAGGATGGTTTCGCGGAAAACTGCGTGAGCGAGAAACTGGCGCAAAGGGGAGGAGATCAGATTTCTAGATCACTTGGGATCTCTTCTGGGGAAAGTACTACCTTTACAAAAGGGATGAGTTCGACCTGAGCCCAAGGCCCAACAATATCCTTGCATGCAGGGTTGTGATAGATGTTCGGGAGAGTTTACGAGCAGGAACCGTGTATCGTGAGACTGCAAGCAAAAACAGCTGATGATGGGGCAAACTGTTAGTCAATGGGATGAGATGCGATCTAAAAGAATGTGAACATTGCAAAGTGTGATGACGATGGGATTAAGGAAGTGGTCTATAAATTAGAACAGGGGATAGAAAATGCATTCCAAAGGGTCGATGTTACATTTGAATGCAAGCTGCAGAACGGAACAGAAAGAGTTGTAGCACAGTTTCCAATTACAAATTCGACGTTGTGGGCATAGCTGAATCATGCCTGAAAGAAGGTAATAGATGTAGGATTAATATGCAAGGATACTCAGTATATAAAAAAGACAGGCAAATAGTCTGCAGATGTTGTGGTGGTAAAACGTCAAATAAAATAGCTAGTAGCTGTATGGAATGAGCTTCCAGTAGAAGTGGTAGAGGCAGGTTCGGTATTGTCATTTAAAATTAAATTGGATAGGTATATGGACAGGAAAGGAATGGAGGGATATGGGCTGAGTGTGGGACAGTGGGACAGTAAGTGTACGCGTTGGCACGGACTAGAAAGGCCAAGATGGCCTGTTTCAGTGCTGTAATTGTTATATGATTATATGGCTAAAGAGGTGACATAGCATCGTTATTGGTCCAACTAAGGAACTGGAAGGCTAGAAAGCCTGCGATAGGGGTTTTCTAAAGGTCTGCACACGGCAGCAAAGATGTGGTTTACAAATTACAACAATTCACGTCAATAGGTCAATATTACGATAGTTTCTGTGGTTTTCAATATGTAGGGGACCAGTTATTCTCGACTGGGTGCTCTGAGGGAGACGGATGGGGGTGGTGATATGGCATCACATCTGAGATACTGCATGTCTAATATATAGGTCTGATGTAATATCATAATACACCACGTTAACTACTCGCAGAGACAGATACTCAGGAGTTCTGCACGGTGTTGACCAATAGCTGATGTGGATCATCTCAGCGCCACTGGCCGAGCATTACTAGGATTATCTGTCATTCTACAATTGTCATCTTCATCCGAAACAAACTGTACAGGCTGAATGGAAACGCTTGTCATTTGTAGTGGATAGTGTCTACGTAGATTTGTAATGGGTACATTGTATTAGTCAAAGAGAGGATGCGCTCCTCCTACAGATACCAAACAAAGTATGAAATCCCACGCAAGTCCTAATCACCGCTCTTTAGAGCTTTCGGACACCCGGGTGCCGCAGAAATGGGGAGATACACCAGAAACGTGGATCCAGTAGAGATTCACTTCATGATTGAAGCATTCTAAGGAAAAGATCTGTTGTTCGTTTGATCTTTAGCATTTCTCAAAACTTCCCGCATCTCTTTTAAGCACAGTTAAGCTCGTTTTATGGACGGTCGATGCATGTTTGCGATATTAACTCCTCCAGAGAAGCGAATATGTTTCAATCTCTCACAATAATTGCTGATGAAAGCAAGATGTGATACTAACTCTGAGATTTCCTGCCCAGATACTCAGAAGTTTCTATCCCACTCAATCTCCCTGACTCCTAATGGCCGGGACCTTATTGGTACGCTACGGGTTTAAGTCTGATGCAAACAATTTTCACATTTGTGCTGCACAGCGCCCTGAGAGTCAGACACATTTTAGGAGTCATTGACTTTGTCACTTCAGCATTTCCTGTCAGATTCTTCTCATGTTCAGATACTCTTGCAAACAGCGCCCTTTCAAATACATGCAGTCAGTCTATGTGTGTCAGCCAATCTCATGCATTTACCACCGCATTAATTAGTGATGTGTACGTTGTATTATATAGTATTTTCTTGATATTTATATTTATTGTGTTTTCAAAGCTGCCGCCTCGGATTCGAGTAATAATCGTTTTGCTCTGCATTTCGCTGTTTGTCTGATGAGTGACAATACTTACGCTTGAGATTTGTCGGGCTGGAGTCACAGCGAGTTACAGAGTGAAAACAATGCCGAAAACACACAAATGGAACAAAAGTTGTCAGTTTTCCAGTACATTTACATATCGGAGCCTCTGGGACTAGACTATTCAATGAAAATTATTCAACGAAATTAAATTGAACGCTCCTGCGTGATCTTCTAATTTACGTCTCATGGTTATTATTCCTCGGAGAGGTAATATTCAACAACTTCACAGTTTGCACACAATATGGGTGGCGGAACAATTTTTCTAGTTGCTGGTCCAGTGATGTCATTGACTGGATACGAGTGGCTGGATCAGGCGATGATGAGGGAAGGGTGATATCAGACATCAAAGCTTAGAACATCATAGTTAATACTTTTACATGAGTATGCAGGGACGTGACACAAGATCGTGACAAGGAAGAACTCCTGACTAGCGTAGACTCCTTTCCTACGTTTTCTTTTCTTTGGCTGTTCGTTGTATGTTGGGAATGGATGTTTCGGGGACAATTAGTAGGTGTACAAACAGGTTTTCGGCTGTGTAAATTCACGTGTTTTAATTGATACAATACGTACAGAATCTGTCTGTGCCTAGCTCATCATTGTTACAAAGGGTTAATTCATCACACAGCATAAATTGGTGTCAACGTCGACAACACTTCGTGCACCAAATGGCCTTTCCAATAATTTACATAATGTTAGCCTTTTCAATAACGCTTCAGAATATCCGCAACTTTAAAAACTCCATGTACTAGCTAATGCGCCACTAGATTAAAGTGACGACTGATCGACTGTTTTTTTCACGGTTCTGGTTGCATTGAAGTATTTGTAATCAGGCAGGAAATGTATTCGTATGTATGTAGACCATTATCCACTTCGTTACTCTGATTTTGGCATTATTTTGTATAAAGTTGGTTTCACTTTATGGCATCACTTACCTGGAACTTCCACCAATACTTATTCAGTCCGTCAGCCATTTCATTACCCCCATATTACTACCTCTCGAAAATCGCTCTCCATCAGTCCATTATACAGTCTCATCTATCTCCTGAGGATGTGACTAAGCACATTGAAAAACGTTGAGCTGTAGATGTTGTGTATATGGATTTAGTAAGGCAATTGATAAAGTACTCCATGCAAGGCTTATTGAGAACGTAACGAGGCATGGGATCCACGCTGCTTTGTGGATTCAGAACTAGTTTGCCCACGGAGGATGCCGATGATCAGTGGTGTGCCTCAGGGGTCTGTTCTGCGACTCATACTCGTTTTGATTAAAAGAAAAATACCTGGATGAGCCAGTAGAGGGATGGCTTAGTAAATTTGCTGATGGCACAAAGGTTGGTGGTGTTGTTGGTAGTGTGCAGGCCTGTCAGAAGTTATAGCGGGATATTTGTAAGATTAGAAATGGACTGAGTAATGGCAGATGAAGTTCGCGGTGGCTCAGTTTGGTAGGTCAAATATGATGGCTGAATATAGCATTAAAGACAAGACTCACGGCATTGTGGAAAACAGGTGTATCTAGGGGTCAGTGTCCGTAAGACACCCAAAGCTGTTACGCAGGTCGACTCTGTGGTTAAGAAGGCATACGTTGCATTTGACTTCATCAATCGTGGGATTGAGTTTTATAGCCTAGAGGTAATGTTGCAGCTATAAAAGACCCTGCTTAGACAACACTTGGAGTACTGTCCACATCTCTGTTCGCGTCACTACGGGAAGGATTGGAAACCATAGAAATGATGAAGATCCGTTTTACGGGGTTGTTGCCTGGACTGGAGCATGCCTTATGGGAATAGGTTGAGTGATTTCGGCCTTTTCTCCTTGGAACGACGGATGATGACCTAATAAAGGTGTGTGGCGACCCACTTTCTGCGCAGGCGAATCGGCTCACAAATAGCCAGCGCGCGGGGACAGACTTTGGTAATGCACCTCTGACGTCATTTCCACGCGGAGAGGGCGGGCGTTACTGATTAAATGCCAGAGCCGCGAAGGTTGAATAAACTAGTTTCGAAACGACTTACCGACTGCGTGTCTTGTCTCTAGCTCTGTATGTCGATACATTGGTGAAACCGACGTGAGGCTGTGGCCAGCCTGTTGGTAACGCAGCTACACCACACAACTGCCTACCACCCACAGTCAAACGGACTAGTGGAACGCTTGCACCGTCACTTGAAGTCGGCTCTCATGGCCCGCCTGCGAGGACCTAACTGGGGGGACGAGCTTCCCTGGGTCCTGTTTGGAATTCGCACAGCGCCCAAAGAGGATCTGCACGCCTTGTCGGCCGAGTTGGTTTCCTAAGCACCCCTGAAGAGTTCATAGCAGCCCCAAGGAGGAAAGAGGAAGAACCTGCAGCAGTCCTGGACAGACTACGCAAAAGGCTCGGCAATCTGGCCCCCGTACCGACTTCACAGCACGGATGGACCCCGACCCAAAGACCTGCAGAACTGTAAGTTTGTGTTTGTATGAAGGGGCGGACACATGGCACCGCTACAGCGGCCGTACGAGGGGCCGTTCAAGGTGATCAACAACAAAGGGTCCACGTGCGTTCTGGACATTTGGTGGAAGCAGGGGATTTTCACGTTCGAGTGACTCTAACCAGCCCATGTGGCCTTGGCGCAGCCGGTCGAGGTTCAGGCACCTCCCAAACGGAATATAGAGGAAAATACAGAGGTAGACCTCCCAAACGGAGGCTGATCCAGACTATGGACATTGGGGGCTGTATCGCCGGTCTGGTCACAGAAATGTGGCGACCCACTTTCTGCGCTGGCGAACCGGCTCACAAACAGCCAGCGCGCGGGTAGAGACTTTGGTTATGTACATTTGACGTCATATCCGCCCGGAGAGGGGGGGCGCCGCGAAGTTTGAATAAACTGGTCTCGAAACGACTTACCGACTTCGTGTCTTGTCTCTAGCTCTGTATGTATTACATCGCTACAGGTGTACATATAATGTCCTTCCCTTGGACAACATCGTTGGTGTGCAGAGGGGAGACTTACTACTTGGGCAACTGCCGGTCTTCCATAATAAAAAACCCTGCTCAGGCTTGTGCCCTGGAAACTTTCCAAATCCATGGTCTATCAAGAGTAACGGAGGGCTACACACATATACACAAATAATGAGAGGCATTAATCGTGTGGATAACCAGAGATAGTTAAATGGCCCTCACTGGAGGACTTATTTTAACGTGCTTGGAAATAGGTAGAGGGGCAATGTCAGATTTAAGTTTATTTTAATGCAGTGAATGACGCCGGCAGTGGTGTTGGAGGGAGAAATGATAGGGTCTTTTAAGAGACTCCTGGTTGGATAAACGGAGCTTAGAAATATAGAAGGCTAAGGGGAAGCTTAGTTAAATCTATGGTAAGGGCATTTTCGGCACAGATATCAGGGCAGAAGAAGCCTAAATTGACCTCTGGGTTTTCCATGTTTAGATGAAAGATAGATGATTTTGGCTGCGACCCGCATACGCTAACACCTCGTGTAATTTCGGAAAGAAAACAACTCTCAGAAATTCAGCTCAGTTCCTGGAAATTTATTTTACTCAAGGAACCAGGCGTTTTCAGACAGTCATATCCTGTTGTGAAATAGATAACTATTTCAAACATCCTGTCCACACAAGTCTAACAAGCACACGACTGCCTTCCGTTCATTTACGAACACACAAATGCAGTCTCCGTGCAGTATTTCACATTATCCGTACACTCACACTTTAAACTATCGCAGAACATGGCATGCATTTTATCACACTCAAGTTAAAATTTAGCAATTCAAAACATGACGTCACCACGACCCAAAATCTGCAGCGGCTTCCACGTTTTCTCTCCTCCAATCTCTGACAAAAGACAGAGTTCATATTAAGGGAATGTTTTCTGTACAGTATCAGGTTTAGAAATCCCAATCACTGCCGCTGAATGAATATATTTGAACACTTGTATTCGAACATTTTCCCATCAAATCGCCTCGAGAAATATCGCCTTTATCAGCTTACTAAAGGTATATTAACTTAGTGCGTTACCTCCGTTATACTCTCACACCTGCACTTCCTTTTTCACACGTGGTAACTTTTTACTCGGTCTTCATGCTTCTCTGTGTGTGAGGACAGAGGGATCAAACATGATCATAGATTTCGTAGATCCGTCGGTGCTGCAACACCCTGAAATTCTGAACTAAATATATGAGACTTCTGGCTCCAAATTGTCTCGATATAATTGTGAATACTGTAATTATATCACTTACAACGCCGTTCATACATCTGACATGAATGTCGTTCGGTGCTTGCCACTCGACTGGTTACATTTGGTTACTACATCTCCACTTTCCACAGGGATCGTTCTCTCCGCGACTCCCTGGACCACACATCCCTCCCCACGGATCTCCCACCTGGCACTGATCCGTGCAAGCGTAAGTCTTACACCCGTCCCTACAAATCTTCTCTTACTACCATTCAGGGCCCCAAGCAGTCCTTCCAAGTGAGACAACACTTCACTTCTGAGTCTGTAGGGGTAAGCTATTGCATCCGGTGCTCCCGGTGCGGCCTCCTCTACATCGGCGAGACACAACGCAGATTGGGAAACAGCTTCGACGCAGAAAGACAGGATCTCCCGGTGACCACCCACTTCAACCCTGCTTCACATTCCCATTCGGATATGCCCATATAGGCTTCCTCTACTGCCCTGATGAGGCCAAACTCAGGTTGGAGGAGCAAAACCTCATATACCGTCTGGGTCGTCTTCAACACCTTGGAATGAACATTGAATTCTCCAGCTTCCGATAATTCCCTCCCTCTCCCTTCACTTATCCCAGATTCACTCTGCATCCTTCTCCTGCTGCCTATCACCTCACTCCTGACTCCGCCCCCTTCTACTACCTATAGTGCTTTCCCCTTATATTCCTTCTTCACCTTTCCTGCATATCCCCTGCCTGCTTCCCCTCCCCCATCCCTTGATCTTTGCATGATTGGTTTTTAGCCTGACACTCACTAGCCTTCTCCGTCCCACTCGCCCCCATCTCATTTATAGGGCTCCTGCCCCCTCCTTCTTCAGTTCTGACGAAGCGTCTCGGCCCGAAACGTTGACATTTTGTTTCCACGGATGCTGCCCGACCTGCTGAGTTCCTTTAGCGCGTTGCACATCTTGATTTGACCACAGCATTTGCAGTGTACTTTGTCGTTACTACATCTACTGGTATCCTCTGTTACCACCTAGAAGTAACTTAAGCGATTCTTGAATTCTTCTCTTGCTCCGCTAATCTTGTATTTTCGGCAAAGTCTAATGTTAAGAATATAATTCTGAGGCTTTAAAAGACTACTAGATTTTCGTGCACAAAGTCTGCACGGTGACGATTCAGTGCATTCTATATTCTTCTTTCGGATTCATGCCCCTGTTTCCTTCCATTGCGAATGTCTCGCTGGCCACACGGGGGAAAGGGGATGGAAGTAGGTCCTGGGTTAACTGGTTGAGTACTGGCAGGAGATGTTCGGAAGTGGGCTGCCTATCATCGACATATTCATGCGGAATTGCGCCACTACTGATTTAAATCATTATACATTTCTCTCAATCTTTCCACTTCATTACAAGCTGATGTGCAGATTGTCACTCACTCTTCTTTCACAAACCATCTTATCCGATTCAAATGCATTCCATGTTCCTCGTACCACCTTCCTCGCAAATATGTCATGGATAAAAAATTGCTCCTCCAAACAGTCCCGGTGTATTTTAGCTTGCTGACGTGACTTAATCAATTTTCAATTAACCATTCTTTCGCTCTGGATTCATTTTGCTTCCTTGCCTCACATCCCGGCATGGCTAATCATCCAGATTTTTATCACAGCTTTTTGTTTATATAAAATTTTACTTCACCCATCCATTACCAGAGAAGTCTCCACATTGAGAACAATTTCGCGTTACAATCTTCTGAATTAGAATACAAAATATATAAGTTCTGACAGTGATGTTATAGTTACAGAGGATTTACTTTTGCCCCAAATATTCAGTGGGAGGACCGAGTGACTAATGGATTACAGGGAAGATAATTAATAGAGTTATTGGATTAAAGTTTTTTTTTTTGACCACGTACATTAATGCACCAACAAGAGGGTAGGACTGTCTAGATTGGAAATACTGTAAAAAATTCAGGGTAGAGTTTTTAGTACAGAGGTTGTTGAGCCTTTTGAAGCAAGTGATCATAACATAGTTATTCTCCCATTTTTTTTTGTCGGAGAGTATATCAGAGAAATGCCGTGTTGATAGGCATTTGACTGGTTCGGCCCAATCGGAGTTGAAAGCAAGAAATTCTCAAGGCCAAGGTGGGACAATGTTGATTGTAACCCTGCAACAATGACCAGTGACAGGTTGGCTCATTTACGTCTGATGACCTTGAGCTAACGGGATGGAGATCCAACAGTTCAACTGATGAGGAACTCTATAAGCGTACGGAGACACGATGCGCATCACGATAACTCTTCAGAAAACAGAGAACAATGGTGGATACGGACGACCCCACGGACAGGTGGAGATCGGGACCAGCGTTAAATTTCTATTCATTGAATGTTTATGGAGAACCAGGATTCATGCAGGATGCATACACGTACATTATTTGTCAACCCACGTACCTGTTCTTTGAGACAAAGAAAATTAACTGTCGGTAAATACAGATTCTGTGTACCTCACTGATCATTATTACAAATACTTGTATCAGAAAATGCTTCCCCGTGTGGGAGTGAGAAGAAACCTCTCTGTTCAGTGGGAGTCTCGAGTGGGACCACGGGGGTGAGGTACAGAGACAACTGGGGCTGGGTAGCTAACGGTTACTAAACCAGGAAGAAGATTTCCGGAATCTCTGTAAGTTCAAAGGGCTTGGATTGTTGCAATTGGAATGGATTCCTACAGGGATATGTATTTCGGAGGTTGCCGCAATGTGAGAAGTTTGTTGGTCACTCTGGCTGTGAAGGAAAAACTGTACGGAACGCCCTGTGGAAAATCACCCGAATGAACTGCCGAGCAGCAAGTTTCAACAGTTAGAAAAAAAGAAACAGTTGTTTGTTTAATTGAGGATTTGATAGAGTTACAACACAAAGCTAAGGCATAAGGGCACAGATTAGAATCAGAAGACGGATGTCCACATGACGTTGAAGCCGTGCGAGATAGGTTACAACCGGAAATCCTAGATTATCAACATAAACCAGATACTGAGTGAGATAGATTTGAAGGAGAACACAAAATGTTACAAAAAGTTGAGCTGACTTTTAGAGAAATGGTTAGATGGTCGGAGCGGTATGGACTGGATGTCCAGTTTCAGATGAAGTGTGAGAAACGAGAGGGAGCAGCCCAACTAGCGCAGGATAATATGGACCGATTAAGGAATCAGTGCAGTGATCTAAAGACGTCTATGAAGGTGTTTCAGAATTCAGCACAGGAATGGAAGAGCAACATTAGCGATCATACGAAGAATTTTGAAGCAGATTAAAAAGCTGCAGGAGTAATTGCTACACACAAACATATGTGGTTTTGGATCTAAAGAAGGGATATCTTCCCTAATATCGCTCGAAATGCATCTCGAACAAACAGACTCCCCCATAGAAAAACTGGCCCTTCCTTCTTGAAGATATTCGTCTTGTACAACAAGGATGGCATCATCCGCCATATTCCTTCTGTCTTCTTCAACCTTCCACCAAAAAGACATCGACCCATAGCAATATCCGTCGCGAAACTTTCTTCCTCACTCTATGTATCCGTGACGTTGCTTTTAGTGAAATATGCACTTGTACTCCTGGGCTCTGCTGTTCCACAACACTCCACAGAGCTCTAGTGTTCACTGTCTAAATCCTGCGCAGGTTTTATTTCGGAAAATGCATTGCTTCACATTTATTTGGGTGGAAGGCCATCTACCAAATATCAGACTACATTGCTAGATGACCCCCTGATAATTTTGCATAACCATTATATTTTTCATATTTCTTGTACATTCACACCCGAATCATACAAAGTATAAACAAAAGCAAAGGCCCAGAACCTGAAGAAACCATCAGGTACCATCCTCTGATTCCCAATGTTGATGTAATTGTGAATCTATTCAGCTCACTCGCCCTATGCCCTATGCAATCTAACTTCCTGGACGAATTTTCCATGAAGGATCTTTTTCAAAGGCCTTACCGAAATCCATAGAGATGACATCCGCCATTCTAACTTTATTTACAATCCCAGTTGCCTCCTTGAATATTCAAAGCATTTGTGAGAGATTACCTTCTACATTCATACTGACTGTTCTGAATCAGGCCGTGTCTCTCCAAATTTTGGTGGATATTTCCCTCAGAATCCCGGACAGCAATTTTCGCACTATTGATATTAGACTCAGTGGCTGATAGTTTTCTGACTTGTCTCTCTCCCCGCGTCCGCCCCCACACCCCCCCCCACCTTTTAGAAAGTGTTTCCAGGTTAGTCACTCTCCAGCTGTCCAATGTCCCACGTGTGGACAGATATGAAGCAAAAATATCTACGGTCCTCTGGAAGACATCGTCTAATTTCCCAAACAGTGCCATTTGTTCAGACCCTAGGGATTTATCATTCTTAATGCACACTGGGGCTTTGAAACTTCTCCCTGCTAATTCCTAAGCCGTATAATAAATTTCTCATCTTCTGAATTTATCTCATTTCCATGAGCTTATATGCAGGTGAAACACAGAGATATATTCAATAACATCTTTCCATCTCCTTTTGCTTCAGACTCACATGGTCGCGCTTATCTTTAACAGCAACCAGTTTCTCCTTAAGTTAAACATCCTTTAACTTGTCGTATGCCTAAAGAATCTTTCGGGCATTTGTCTGCTATTGCCTTCAAAATCCTTCTCGTATGCACATTTTACCCTCATAACTTTTACAACAATTGTACTTTCGTAGATTGCAAGAGACTGACGTTGGTAATTCGTTATGTGCAGTGTTTGTCTCCATCAATCTCAACCATAGCCTCAGTTTCTCTCATCAACTACGGTCCCTGAAACCCACCCGACATGTCCTTCACCGTGAGAGGGACATGCATGTCCTGGACCCCTGACATTTCTCTTTTGTAGGCTTCTCACTTGGCAAATGCATCTTTCCTGTGAACAATCTTGCCCAGTGAACCACTGGTAGACCCAGCATCATGGATCAAAATTGTGCTCCAGTCCTGTTCCGGAACCTATTCGTAGACTGCCTTATTATCCATAATTATTGAAATATAAGAATTCTGTTATTTGGAGCCAAAATGTTCACCGACGGACACTTCTGAAAATTACTATACCTCTTTACTTAGGAGAAGGTCCAGTGCTGTGCACTCCCAAACAGTAGCTTCTATATCTTGATAAGAAGAGATTCTTGCATGCAATTCACTAACTCAACTCCATGCATTTGACACAATGGCAGCCCTAGTCAATATTAGAAATGTTAAAATATCTTACTAATTCTACTTATCATGTTATCAAAATATAGTGGTCCTTCTGCATATCTGCGATTCAAATTCCTGCTTACTGGTGGAGTTTCTACGATGCCACCTTGCTATGTCTAGGTGGTATCGATATAGTATCAGTAGGTCATTCAGATAAGAATTAAACCCTTTCCACTTATCATAATTATGTCCATTTTATCAAGAGGGACCTTTCCCTCCCGTATTACGTGTGCTTTTGTATCCTGGAAAATTGTGCTGCCCATTCTGCCCTTTCCTCTGGCATGGTTCTCTTATGGCTGTGATGCTGAATTAGTCCATCCGGCTCACCGACTCCTTACCTCAATTCTACGGTGACCGATTTTGTATACTTCTCTATAACACTCGATTGCCTTACCCGAATAGTCCTTTGACGCACTGATAAAATAAAACGGATCCATCTTTGTGTTATTCGCAGGGACATGGCCTCCACAGCTGTCTGTGTTAATAAATTCCCGTTTCGCTACAGACTGGCTGAAGAAATTCTTCTTCATTTCTGTTGAAAAACCATCTCCCTCTATTCTGAGTCTGTGTATTCCGTTTGAGACTCCTCCACTATAGGAAACATCATCTGCATATCTGCTCCATCTCAGCTTTTCAAAATTCAATAGGTTACAGTCAGATTCTTCTTATTCTTCTGAATACCAACGAGTATAGGCCCAGAGCAATCAATTCGCTCTTCGAGCATTAACCGTTTTATTTCTGGAATCAACCTCGTGAACCTCCTTTGCACCTTCTCAAATGACAGCACATGATGGCTGAGAAAGGGGGTCCACAACTCCTCACAATACTCCGAGTGCTGTCTGTCTAATGCCCTTTTAAACCCGATCATACTGCTTTTTTATACTTGTCCCCTTGCAATGAATGCTAACGTTGGGTTCCTTTACTTACCACAGATTCAACTGCAAGTTTACCTTTAGAAATCCTGCAGAAGGACTCCCAAGCTTTGTACATTCGGCTTCTAAATTTTCATTATACTTAGAAAATATATCGTCGATCATTATTGCTTATAACACAGTTCATGTCCATATATTCTCTGTACTGTATTCCATGTCGCTTTCCCCTTTCACCGAATCAGTATAAGCCCTCTTGCAGACTTCTTGTTACATAAACGCGAAATGCCCCACCGCCTACATTTGCATCGCCTGCAAACTTGCCCGCTATCCTCCAACTCATTGACCTACAACATGAAAAGTGATCCAGCCGTCCCCAGTATCTGTCACACCTCTGTTCATTCACCTCACCTGTCAAGCCTCATGGTTTGAAGAAAGTGCATTTTATACCGATTGTCTCTCCTCTCCTTTGTATGTGCTCCTGTCTATGTTGCTCACTATTTTTTTGACATTGGCGAGAGTTATCCTCTGGTGAGGGTCACATTGCATGCCACACCCATTGACAGTCTTCCAAACATCACCATTTAATCTCAAAGATGTTTGCACATCTCCATTTCAGGATCAACCTATCTCTCGTGTACAGGTCTCCCGACCGAGAAGAAATTTCAGTGATCCAAGAATGACAATATTGCACACTACACTAGTTTCTCATCAATTATTAATTTGCATCTTCATTATATTTTTGTCCTCACCATGACGTGACGCTGGGAATAATCTGGAGTAACCGCTCTCGAGATCGTGCTTTTGAAGTTCTCTCCTAACTCTCTGCATTTTCTATGTCGAAGCCCAACCCTGTTTTCACAAATCTAGAAACTGCGTTGTTGCCTCTTAAGGTAATGGTAGGGAAATGAAGGGGAAATATTTTTAGTGATAGACTCAACTCACGTTTGTAAAATATAAACTTATTATGGTAGTCTGTATGGTTTTCTATGGGTGAAATTATAATTTGCGGACAAGATAGAGGTTATATGCCGCGCATTTGATTATTTGTGGGTATATTAAAAGCGGAAGATGATCGCTTCCTGAAAGGTCAGGGCATCAGAGGATATGGCAAGGTGTGTGGGTTTGAGCGGGATCGGGGTTCAGCTATGACGTAATGGCGGAGAAGTTTCGATGGGACTACTCCTAATTCTGCTCCCATGTCTTATGTTCTTATGAAGAATAACATCGTGCACATGGACGTTGGAAGGCTTTCAACATGGACCCTCATGGAGGACTTTGAGATGCATACGGGAACCACAGCGATTCGGAAGTATCCATTAAAATGTGGCTTGGCTGTTACAAACATAGGTTAATCGTAGAGGTGACATTGGATGTGACTGTTGCTGGCGTCTCTTGGGAACCATGCAATCCGGATCTGAGGGATGCGATCGATAGACAACAGAAGGACATTTCGTGTTATAAACAGAGAGGATGACAGTGCAAAGGCATAGTTTCGAAACTTTTCAAACACTCCATGCAGCCATTATTTCTGAAGTGTTTAATGAACAGATTCTTTTTCGAGATAAATTAATCACAACAACTGAAAGTGGACAGTTCCTTATATCTTGTTGGAAAAAATAATTCCCGGCCGTGTAGGTTTCGTCATTAGGGAACAGTGGAACACATATATTACAATGGAATAATATAAGTTTGAAAAGAAAATCAAATGCACGATCTATTACAAATTTGGTGGGGGGTAGCTTTCATGTAAAACGGTATTAAGTTTTAGGAGTGAATTTAATTTATTCACATTATTATGCTTCATGCCTTACAATCTATCGGGCTTCTTTGGGATAACTTAGGTTTCATTTGAAGGAAAAGAAGTAGAAAGGTTTTTATTTCTCAATTGTCGACACCACAATCCAATTCTCGCCCTATTTTTTCACATTCACAAATCACTCAGGGGGGGGGGGGGTGGAGGGTGAAATAATTGCCATTAGATTAGCCAACCATTATCAGACTGGCCCGCCCTGCTCCTGTGGGAACGTCGGGGTGTGAGATTGCTGGGTTTTAATGACAATAGATAGAAATATCCGCCGACCACCGGGTGGACGAAATCGGGTGTATATTCTTGACTGACTGCTGGCGAGGCCAACGAGGTATTGAGTGTGTTGCTCCGCATCTCAAACACATTCTGCGGAACTTGCGGAGCGGCCGATCGATGGGTCAAACCCTGGGAGATCCGGCGGTCAGTGCGAAGAGTTTGAACTCGGGTTTGGGTCAGTGCGGCTTGTGTTCAGGACGGGCTTTGTAAATAAACTGAAACACCGAGGTGACGGGAGATTTGACAGCAATGATCACCTGCTTCCTGAATTTCGACTGAGTCACCACGTAAATAAATGTGTTCGTGCAGCAGTTGAAATCCCTTAGCATACCCGCGACGGAGTGAAAGATCCATTCAGAATCATTGAAATCGTAACCTTTTCCTGAGGCCTGATAATGTATGACATTTACAACCAGGGTCATCCACAGGAGGATGAAGCTGCCGGAGAGGGTGAAGAGTAAAATCACAGACCTCCTCCTGCTCTCCATCTCAGAATCACTGCGGTTCTCCCTCTTGTTCTCTCCCTTCAGCACCTTACGGACCCGACTGGCCAATAAAATGTACCTGACGGTCAGGGCGTTGAGCAGCAGGATCCCAGCGAAAGGAAGGAATGGTGTTGAAACCGTATCGAGCCAGTCATAACCTACCCACACGGGGTCAGTGAAATAATTGTCCTTGAGTTTACAGAACCACGGTACATTGCCAATTATCTCTCCTGGTTTCCGTGTGAAGTATCGGGGAACGTTTTTCAGACAGAACAGTACGCCGGTTGTTGTTAGAATCATAGCCGCAGTTTTCCCGGTGCAATATTTTATTTTTAGCTTCTGGCAGCAAATGGCGACAAAACGATCAAAGGTGAAGGTGACGGTGAACCAGACAGAACAGTCTATGGCTATGAACCTCAGTACATCGATAACTCTGCACACAGGGGTGATCTCCAGAAAACTCACAGGGAAGTAATACAGTTTAATTCGATACAAAATTACCTTGGTAACAACGGTAAGTAGATCCGCCGCAGCCATGGCCACCAGATAGCAAGTCGTGCAGGTAGAGAGGCCGCACTTTCCTCGGGACAGGATAACAATCGCCAGCAAATTCACTAGACAGAGAGAGGGAGAGAGAGAGAGAGAGAGAGAGAGAGAGAGAGAGAGAGAGAGAGAGAGAGAGAGAGAGAGAGAGAGATTGAATAGGCACTGGGTATTATTGAATACATCTCCGGCAATTAGCACAGGATCGGCTTTCAGCTGAAGATCAGAAATACTACAGTCAGTGAGTGGATGCTAATCTAAAATCACATTCGGGTCCCACTGTTTCTGACCTGCCTTGATCAGTGCAGAGATTGGACGAACTGTGGGGAATAAACGGGGATAAAAGGACGAAATGCACGAACAAACAGCAACTGGTGCTCGCACTGATTTCAACCGGATTCTCCGGTGTAGCCGTGACAAACCGAGCCTCTGGAAACTCAGCATATCGGACAGCCGAGAAGTGATAGAGCAACAGTGGAGGAACTCAGCAGGACAGTCAGCATTCATGGAATTGAACAATCTCTCGATTCTGAGCGAGACCCTTCTTCAGGACAAAGCGATGCCTCAGTTTACGATGGATATCAAGGCGACAGCAGCGACAAATTAGTAACCGGAGAATGAGTGTCTGTGTTCATGGTTTAATTCCGCAGCGAATTTCAATTACATTGCACAAGTCAGCAAATCCACAGACACTGGTACAGGTGATCAGGACAGTTATTGACCAACAGGCTGTGGGTTCCGACTGTGACAAACTCCACGGGAAGAGGTGAAACACAGGACGGAGTTTACTCAGAAACAGTGAACTTCACGCAGTAAACCACAACCAGTCTCTTCTCAACTAAGAGCTGCCTGCTCCCAACACTGGGACAAATCTGGGCAAAGTTCCATTAAAACCCTGACAGTTACACCTTTCCTGTGAGCTGTCTGTCCCCAGCAGTGGTACACATCTGGACGATGTCCCACTAATCCCCTCCCTGTCATACATACCGTGACAGCTGTCGGTCCTCTGCAGTCGGACAACTCTGGGCAAGGTATCAATAAAGACAAGAACAACGTTCGGGTGTATCCCGTGAGTGAGAGGAGAGAGATAAGCTCAGTTTCGTTCGTTATTACATATGCTTGATCAGTTCTTTCAGAAGATCAACATGGCTAATGAATATTTGCGTTTTGGTCGTCAAGCTCAAAGTTTGCAACGTAATCACAAGCTGGTACACACCGGTTAGCACACGGAAATAACAAACATGATTTGCTCTGCTCACTTACCGGGAACGCCAATGACGGCAATGAACACGTACAGTATTTTATGCGCACTCTTGTAGCTATCCAACATTGCAGACATTTTCTCTGCCCAGTGATTTAACCCCCTGTGCTGCAGGCGATGACTGAATGAAATGTTGAGGCAGCACATGCCTGAAGTTTTTAATACCATTCAGTAACTCCACCGGGACTGATTTCATCAGATTTTAAAATAACTTCTTTTACTTTGTTTAAAAGCCAATTACGTCAGACAAGAGGAATCCCCGAGGTGATTCTAAGGAATTATATTTTAGGCCAATTGCGTGAGTTAGTTTGTCCCAACAAAGGTGACTGAACATTCCGAGTTGACTTACAAATTAAATGTATTTTCACTTTACATCTGCACTTCATTTGTGAGACATAGAACATGACAGAAACTATATCATTGCTGCTTGAGAAAATGCATCAAATCTCCCACTGTTGCCTTTCTCGTGAAAGATAATAACTCTTGATGTTGCTTTCCCAGAGAGTCTTCAAGGAAATGTATGTTTCTGACCCTGAATAAACCCTTTCATATCGACTTAACCCTCTCATTTCATCAGTAACGTAAGCACAGTCAGATCATGTTGGGGTCAAACCCATAACTCTCGTGAATGGTCAGGAAACTCTGCAGTCTAGTGGATGGCGTGTATGTTTCAATCATACCACAGTGACTGTGTGATAGAACACGGCGGGGAGATGGAGAGATGGATAAAAATGTTTTGCTCTGTGTGTGCGTGTGTGTGTGTGTGTGTGTGTGAGTGCGCATGTGTTTATCAGTCTGTGTGTGTTTCTCTGTGCGTGAAAGTTTCTGTGTGTCTGCGTGTGCTTGTATGTGAATCTGTGTGTGTGTGTTTGGGTATCTGTGAATCTGTACGCATGTGTGTATTTCTTTCTGTTGTGTATATCTGTGTGTGTGTGTGTGTGTGTGTGTGTGTGTGTGTGTGTGTGTGTGAGTGAGTGTGTGTGTGTGTGTGTGTATGTGTGTGTGTGTGTGTGTGTGTGTGTGTGTGTGTGTGTGTGTGTGTGTGTGTGTGTGTGTGTGTGTGTGTGTGTGTGTTTTCGTCAAAAACCAGCTGGCATCCAGCGCTCTGCTTTTGTCCCTGTTTCTGCGTGCGCATGTGTGTGTTCGTGCGTGTCAGTGAGAAAGAGTATGAGTGTGTGCGTGTGAGAAAGAATGTATGTGTGTGTGTGTGTGTGTGTGTGTGTGTGTGTGTGTGTGTGTGTGCGTGCGTGTGTGTGTGTGTGTGTGTGTGTGTGTGTGTGTGTGTGTGTGTGTGTGTGTGTGTATGTATGCGTGCGTATTTCCGTCAAGGAGCAGTTTGCAGCCAGCGCTCTGTCTTTGTCGAGGTGGCGCAGCCATTGAGAACACTTGTCAATTGTGTAAGAAACCATCAGGGCTCCAGAAATATGTATGTATATTCGTCCGGGAAACCACGCAGCATTGCATTAGTTGCTTGGGACACAGCAACAGCATGGGCTTTATTCTGAAGAGAGGAGAGCTCGAAAAATCTGAAATCAATGCAGTTACTAAGGTTGGGCAGGGAATGAAAGAGTGAACTTGTGAGGAGCGTGTAATCGGTTAGGACTGGAACAGTTATTTTCAAAGTTATGCCCTGGAGAACTAAATTCTGAAATAATGTCTAGGTATTAGGGAACTCCTGCTTAATAAAAATACATCTACTGCTCATATAAGTTAGCGTGCTCAAGTAAATAAACGTTCTATTTATAACAGTCCAAAAATTATTGTCAATGCTAGTTTAAGTAGTGATTGATACTTTAGCTACCCTTTCCTGGGGGAAAAAAATCAGGTCTTTACGCTGCGAATGCACAACCTTTCTTGTAATTAATCTCTTTCTTTCGCTTAGGTGAACTTTAAGGTCTCAAGATGGGAGCATTAGAAATCGATTTTAAATATCTGGCTTAAGCCAAACTGATATTTACTTTATTTTCTGTATGCAGGCTCGGAATATAAAATTTAAGTAAGAGTTGTAAATGAATTGTAATTAATTCTATACTCAACATGAAAATTTATTGACAATTGAGTAGTTACAAAAGTCATCAGCCAAAGCAATACAAATACAATTATAGACGAAGTAAAAAAAAAAATAACACGATTTTGTAAGAACATGATCAGGCTGAAATACAGGCCCAGCATGTGAATGCTATTCTGGTTTTCTACTGCGTAACCACTCAGTTCTGAGCCGAAGTTAAGATAAGCACACAATGATTTCGCCTTCTATTAAAATGAGACGGTTTTTGTCCTTGCTTTCGATGCTTGTTAAACAAAGGAAAAGCTTGCTCACACATGGAAGAAGTTGAAAACGGCAACAAAATGTTGATTTCCTCTGAGTGAGAAGATTGACAAGATACTCTTTTGTCAGAGATATCCAGTACTTGTCCACGGCCAGTTCAATATATCTCATCGCGAATGCACAAAGAAACTGCACGTCTTCTCTTGTGTGTTTGCGTTTCTATATGAGTGTTCTGCGTGTACATTATTGTTTGTGTCTATTTATAATTGTTTCTCTCTATTTGTTTGTTTTTGTGTCTGTCTACGTGAGGGTGAGTGTGCTTCTGTATCTGTGTTTGGGTAGGCCCATTGTCTCTGCCTGACGCTGCCCGCTTAAACTTCTGTCCGTCAACTCAAATTCATTTCATCTCCACTGGTTCTCTTCCTACTCATCTATCTCCGCGAACTTGACATCCTCAGGAACTCTTCAACAAATTTAAGCTCCTTGGCCATTATTCCCAGATTATTTATTTTATATTGTTTTATTTTACCACGGATACCCATCCCATTAATGTAAGTACCCAAACTCATCTTCAGGAGAATCGAACTCTCATTGACCACTTTATCCCATACGTGCTCCACCCGCTGAGTGAACAAATTCGCATTCATGAAGGATGTCTCCTTTCACACGTAGTTTGCGGCCGCTGTTTCCAGTCTCACCCTATCTCAGTGGGAAAACAAACTCTCCTGTAGTTGACATGATTTTAACATAAATGTTTTGAATACCTCAATGAATTCTCCCACTATTTTCTTAATTTCCAGGGAATAATGTTTTAACCTTCTCAACTTTCACAGCAGCTCAAGTCCTCAAGTCCCAACAAGTGTAATGCAAATTTTATAGGAACTCTTTCAATTTCATTGATTTAAAAAAAATATTGTAGGCAGGTTACAAAAACTGCACACAATACTGCAAATCAGATATCAGCGATGTCGTGCACAACTTCATTGCTGTTCTCAATACTTTGATTTATGCCTAGTGTGGCAAATGTTATCTGTAAGATCCTGCCTACCTGTTATGCCACTTCGAAGTAAATATGACTCCGGGTTCCCTCTGCCCTATTGCACTCCGTGAGGCCCTACCGCTCAGTGTGGTCACGTACCCAAATTCTGCGTGCATGCTCAAATCTGTGCGCACCCACAAACTCACTGACAACCCCATGTGCACATAAGTTTGTCCCAGAGTAAGTATCATTTCAAACTGTATGGCAGAACCATATCGAAATAAAACAAGAACAGAGGTCGACAATCAAACCGCATTCATTTTTATGTTATCTATAAATGACACAACTTTTAGATTCGTAACAGCTCCAAATTCACAGACTGCTCAAATCTCTGAGAAACCCAAAATTCGTGCGCACCCTCAATTCCATGTGCAGCCCAAATCATTTAACAAACCCAAACCAGCGGAAATCCCCCCATGCAGATTAGACTATTCTAGTCCAAGGTTCATTTCAGAGTTCACATAACGATCCCCCGATTCTTAAAAAAAAGAAGAAATTTCAGATCTCAAGCTACATGTGTTAATAAAATGTCTGTAAATGAAACAACTGAAGCACCCCGGTTCCGTCGGCTGCACAAGTCTGGCCAAGACCATCTCCGGCCCCGCCAAACATGGGACACTGAGCTGCGAGCCCACACCAAAACCCATTGTCTGTCTGGATGCTGCGTGTTTCGTTACCCTGTTACAAATATGTTCTACGAAATAACAGACAGTACACCGCATACAATTAAAATATTTAACTTTATAATTTTTAAAGTTGACTAAAGTACTTGTAAAGAGAAAACAAGAACAAAGAAGAGGGCCCATTTAAAAAGGAGCATTACAACGTGCACAAGTTGGAGCTCTCGGTTTTCCCATCGCCAATCCTCCATCGATCAACCCTAATTTCTATGTATCACGGCAGGTATGAATCCTGCGTCCTGTTCTTTCCGGGGTCTTCTCTGTTCATTTGTCTGTAACAGAAGCCCCAATTCCAACCTCAGTGTCGCTTACCAGTGAACCCTCCCCTTAATCGGACCATCTTAACTGGAATGCGCACTATTCTCCTAACTCTTATCTTCCACACTCACCCAAAAAGCAGATTGCACAGAAGAGCAGACATGAAATACAGAACAGCATAACAGTAATAAAAAAGAACCGGACATTACACTGCCTCTCCACCAAAATTGTCATGACCTTAGGACTTTGAAATAATTTGTCATCCCGTCAATAATAACACTGTTGTCAAAGAAATTTCGTGATGTCAGGAGTTCCAATCCTTTTGTAAAGAGTGGTGTCATATCTCACTAGGGGAATAGCTGTAGTACTCCGTTCGCCGGTACAACATAGGCCAGAGTAACTGGGGATCTCCTGATTTTTTGAGACCTCCTTACCCCGTCAACTAGTTCAGGTTCCGACACTGTTTGGATATTCCTGGTCTATATGATGAGGACTCCCCCGATATGTCACTATATATATATATATATATCACTGTATCCCATATCTATCACTATCTATCTATCTGTCTATCCCATCCTGCCACTAGGAGCTCTCTGCACTTGACTGAGTCCCGCTTCATCCCCGTCAAGTTCTCGCTAAAACTCAGCCGGTCCACGGTTAGTGCCCCCAATTTAACCTGTCTCAGATTGAGATGGCTGGGAATCCATTCCTCTATCACTGATGAGTTAGCAAAACGCAGCATACTGCAAGCCACACCCCCATTTCCTCATCCTCTGAGTCCGTACCCCATTCGGGGGCGGGGGCCGGACTAATCTTTCCTGCTGTTGGACCTTCAGTCTCCCTGCATCTCCGCAGTCTTCTTACAACTTGTAGATTCCAGATCGAGCTCTTTATCGACCCACCCCTCACGTCCTAGTGGTAGAAGGTCGTTCCGATAGAGAACCTTGACAAGTTCATTCCCATCATCAGGTTGCAAACGGACAACAAGTACATTTGGCACCTGATTCTCCAATACATACAGCGTAGCTGCCCTGCAGTCAGCCTTCCTATGCTTCCCAGGTAGCCACAAATTCCTTAAGAGGACTCGGTCCTCCGGCATGAGTTGGGATAATCCAACCTTTTGATCATACCCTTATTTCCTTAGCAGCCGCGACCTCAGCTAATTCATAAGCCGTTTTCAGCTCCCTTCTCATATCAGACACATACTTCACATATGTCTTCGGTGCTAAGTCAATGTGCATGTAACTCATGTATGAGACTACTTTCCAAATCCCGTCCCAGATCACTATGCATCAGCCTGGACAGGTCATAATGAAGGAAATGCTTTTCCCATAACACTTCTGCCACCGTGGACACTCTCTGATCCTTGATACAGAAAGCTTCCGGATCACTGGTGTAGTGTTTTTTTTTAATTTAGCGTGTCGCACCAGGCAGTCAGCCATTCTCGGCTGGCGCATGGTGTCTCCTTTCGGATTCAACGGGTCACGATATGAACGTTCCTGACTCGACCCTTTATTTTACGAGGCCAAGTGGCAAGTTCGACAGCCCGGCACGGATGGAAAGCGTGCTCGGGGGGGATGGACCGACTGGGAATCGAACCGGTGCAATGATCCGTCAAGAGTATGATATTCGCTATTTTACTTGCATCGGGTTCTATTGACAGGAAATTCCTACACACCAGGTCCAGGGGCGC
The DNA here is from genome assembly GCF_030144855.1 of Hypanus sabinus. Lineage (NCBI taxonomy): Eukaryota > Metazoa > Chordata > Chondrichthyes > Myliobatiformes > Dasyatidae > Hypanus > Hypanus sabinus. The sequence goes on from NW_026780152.1 coordinate 514,139, forward strand.
TGCACTGTGCAAGCAGGGCAACAGATCAGCCCTCGTAGGCAGCGTCTTCCTCAGTTTTCATCAAATGCTCGATTTGCAGTACTCTTCGAACTTCCGCTTCATTCGGGGACGGTCGAACCGATGACTGAGCAAACCATGTCCAGAATCATAATGAAGTGAAGTCAATACAATCTTCGATACTTCTCAGACAGAACCAAATGACAATGCGGAGGCCGATCCAAAGGCGACTTGACCCGAGATAGGTTCTCGTTCCGCAACACCAATTGAGACAGCGCAGGGTGTTTGGTCCTCACTGCATGGGTTATGTCTCCCTTTAACCACTGTTAATGGTATTGATGCTCAGGTCACCCCGCTGAGCAACTGCCATTGCCCCAGGGCTCAGTTCGGGTAACTGTCTTGCTTTCAGAGTGGTCAGGTTGTGGAAATGAGCCACCAGAAGCTCCCAATTCTAACGCACACTCCTGACCTTGCCTTCCTTCTGTCTTCACCGTGGTGGAAAACGGGCTCATGGCCTTCACCCTCGGGGCAGGAACGCTCTCCACTCTTCGTCCCTGACCAGGCCCTCATGCGCACGACAGTACTAAGCCTCAGCATCAATGTTTCGACTTCCCGAGAAATTATAGGCAGCCACCGCCGCCAAACGCCGATGTCCTGTTGCATCCAAAATCGCCGAGGCCAGGATACAAGTTAAGGGACTGTTGTCTGTCTGCAGCTCAGCTTGGAGCAAAAGAGGTAAGATCATAAGAGCATCTGAAACAGGAAAATAGGCAATTCGGCCCATCCAGTCCGCTCTACCAATCAATCAAGGACCAATTCTTCCAGTAATCCCACTCCCTGCCTTCTTCCTATACGTTTTGATGCTTTGAGGTAGTCACTCAACTATTCCACCACAGCCCATTTCAATGCCGGAAACTCCAACTTGAGAGTGGGCTAGATTACTTTTTGTTTGTTTCTGTCACAGGGCGACAGATTCCGACTGACCAATGCAAAAGGTCTCAACCCAATTCCCTGAACCTGATACAGGACACTTCCTAAGCACTCTCTGCCGGCATCCGTATGAAATACATACGGCAATCGGGGGTATGCCAAAGTCAGCACAGGAGTCTAGATCAGCATTCCCTTCAGTGACTGAAAGTCGTCTTCATATTTCGCATCCTACCTCGGCCCAAATGCTTCGAAGGGCTAGGATACTCTTTGCTCTCCTCTCCTTTTGTTCTCTTCCTTTTCTTCGCACTTCGCACCACTCAGGCAGGCCAGCGCGCCATCAGTCCTCGGGACCGGATACTGGTCGGGGGCTGTATGCCTGTCATAGTCCTATAGTCCACACAAAACCGTACCTTTCCAATCTTCTTTCTGGTCACTACTACTGGGGACACATTGGCGCTTCAGTGATGATCGCAGATTCCTTCAGCTTCCACAAATGCTGCCGAACGTCTTCCAGCTGTGCTGGAGCTAATCGCCGTGACCCAAATCCGAACGGTTTGGCCTCGGTCAACTGGAGAGCGTGATGAGTCGTCATGGAACGACACACTTCAATCTGGTCCGTGAAAAGATACCTTCCAGCTTCACAATCCTCTGTATGTATCTCCTCTTTGAGCTCTCATGTACCGGGGAGTCCCCGGTTCAATGACTCAGCGGTCAACTTTCCCCCTTTTTCCAATAGCTTCGCTCCGGCTTCTCTCACAGGGACATTAGACATTACCGTCACCGGGGGAAGATGCGTCAGGGTCAACCCGGCTTGAAGGTGAGCTCCCTCTTCGTCGTGTTACTGACAATCACTGCCACCCTTTTCGCCTATACTACCGCTGGCTTCTGCAGTTCGGACTCCACAGGTAACCCAGAAGCCACGTTCGAATCCACTGCATGGTCTTCCGCAGTATCCACCAACAGGGCTTCGCCCTCGAACATTTCGGGAAATTCTGGGTTTCCCATCACTTTCGCTGGTTCCACGAGCCGTAACACAATCGTCTTTGACTGGGTGAAACACTCAGTCGCTCATCTAAACTTGTTATCCGGCCCAATGCAGCCACGCACTTCCTCAAAAGCAGCTCGAAGCACCTGGAGAACGAACAGTATTCTCAAAACGATCTCTCCAGCTTTCTCCTTGCAGACTCCCATGAACCTCCTCACAACAGGAGTGTTGGCGTCCACAAGAATTGCAACTCCGCCCGTCTCACCGGGGTACGGACAATCCAGCGCTAAATCATCAAGGGACTCAGCCACTCACACATCTGTCTCTGAAAACTCCAGCTTCACTGATAAATAACCGTCATACGGATAATCACCTGCACGGAATCCCCAGTTCTCCAGTGCAGTAAGTGGCGTCAGTGGTAAATCCGTCATATACTGGTTGAACAATGAACGTTGCAGCAAAGTAGTCTGCGACCCTGTGTCAAGAATGGGTCAGCATAACTACCCACTATCTGTAACGATACACTGGAGCTTGGCTCCACTAAGCCTTCAGCAATATTGTTGTTTTTAATTATTGTTGTGAATTTGCCTCCACCCCCCACAGCCCCCCCCCCTGTACGCCAGGATAGCCCCCCACTGGATCACTATTATTTCTCCTAATGTCTATCTCTGCTTAGGTACCTGGGGGCTCAATTTTTCGAAGCATTTCCCGTCGGTCACACTGCCACCTGGTGACCCTCTTCACCACAAATGTTACAGACAATGCTTCCTTCGATCTGCCCGGCTTTCGTCGCATCCGTTCCACTGACTACTCCCTGCATCTCCCGCCGAACAAAAGACAGTGATCACCTTCGTGTCAGGCGCATGTCAGGAATACAAAATCCCGTCCTTGGGCGGGTGACATTCCAAAGCACACGTTGTCACCTGTCATCTCCATTTTTTTGATGAAATTACAAGCAGGGTAGACAAAAAGAGACGCAGCAAATGTGGTGAACTTGGATTGCAAAAGGACTTTGACAAGATGCCGCATATGAAGCTCCTTAGCAAGATAGATCTTATGGTATTACAGGAGAGTTACCAGTATGGCTGGAGCTTTTGCTGTTTGGCAACAACAGAGTGTGGGAATAAAGGGATCCTATCCTGGCTGGCTGCCGGTTACCAGTTGAGTTCCACAGGGGTCGCTGTTGGGACCCCTCATTTTTTAACATGGATGTCATTTGCTTGGACTGTGGGATTAATGGTTTTGTGGCGAAAGTTGTTAACAAAGCAAAGATAGGTGGAGGAGCTGATAATGTTGAGGGAACAGAGAGCCTGCAGAGTGTCTTAGATAGTTTAGGGGAATGGGCAAAGAAGTGCCAAATGAAACATAATGTGGAAAAATGCATGGCCATGCACTTTGGTCGACGGAATAAACGAGCAAACTATTATTTAGATGGAGAGAGATTTCAGAATGCTGAAATGCTAAGGGACAAAGGAGTCCTTGAGCAGGATATCTTAAAGGTTAACACAGGTTGAATCGGTTGTGAAGAAGGAGAATGTATTGAATACTAGAGGTATAGAGTATAAGAGCAGGGGTGAGATGTTGAGGTTCCACAAGGCACTTGTGAGACCAGACTTGGAATATTATGTAGAGTTTTGTACTCCTTATTTTAGAAAGGATATAGTGCCATTGGAGAGGTTTCAGAGAAGATACATGAGTATGATTCTACGAATGAAAGGGTTACCGTATGAGGAACGACTGGCAGCTCTTGTGCTGTTTTCCCTGGAGTTCAGTGGAATGAGAGGGAATCTCATTGAAACATTCCGAATGTAAGAAGGTCTGAACAGATTTGATATAGCAAAGTCATTTCCCATTTTAGATGAGTCTAGGACAAGAAGGCAAAACTTCAGGACCGACGAACGTCATTTAGAACAGAGATGCGGAGAAATTACTTTAGTCAGAGAGTGGTAAATCTGTGGAATTGTTGCCATGAGTGACTGTGGAGGCCAAGCCACTGAGTGCATTTAAGGCAGAGATAGATAGCTTCTTGATTACCCTGAACATCAAAGGGTAGGTGGGAAAAGGCTGGGGATTGGGGATGACTGGACGAATTGGATCAGCCCATGATTGAATGGTGGGGAAGACTCGATGGGCTGAATGCCCTACCTATGCTCCTATATCGTATGGGCTTATGGTCTTTCATCTAACCGTAACGCAAACACTGCTTCGACAGAAAGAGCATTACATTGGCAGTGAAACTTTTCCTTCAGGAAAGGCCTATTTGGCGTTGAATATATAAATTAAGTGATGAATAAAGGAACGAAGGAACGAAAGAACGAATGAATGAATGAATGAATGAATGAATGAATGAATAAATTAATACATACATACATAAGTGACGTCATAACGCGCAATCTCTATTTGCCCACAAGCGTTTCCTCCTTACACCAAATGCAACTCCTATTTCAATATAACACATTCAGTTCTGCATTTTTCGATGTTTTTACTTTTGCCTCAGTGGTACAATTTAACTTTTTGCTATGTCTGCATTTGTACCTAATCATTGGCTTCTCCTTTCCTACATTCATGTTACATCCATCGACTGCTTGTAAACCCGCTGGCTCATCCTCGGCTCTATCATAATAAATATCACCCCCTTCCATGTTAGTTTAAACAACTCCTAATAGCTCCCGTAAACATGTCAGCAATAATATTTGTCCTCTTGGATTCCAGTGGAAGCTATGCCTATTGTACAGTTCCCACCTGCCCCAGCAAAGTTCCCAAAAATCCTGGAATCTGAATCCCTGCCTGCTGCTGCAACCTTGCAGCTAGCGTATAGACTTAAAAACTAACTGGAGGGATGTATGAGAGGGAAGTCAGAGGTAGGTTTTTTATTGCCCACACGTTAACCGCTGGGTGCACGTTAAGGGTGGAGGAAAAGGATGATATGTCAGGAACATTTACGAGTACGCTTCCCTCTGATGTGTGCATGTGTGCGGCCGCACAGTATATGAGATGCTCTCACTCACAAAAGTCTACTGGGCTTCATCAGTCAGGGCACAAAGTGCATGAGTTCTACAATGTGTGATTGAGACCGCTTTTGGAATAATGTGTTCAGGGTTAGTCACGCCGTTATGAGAAAGAGTACAGAGGAAAATGAAGAAGCAGTTAACAGGACGATAGGGACCGAAATATGGTGAAATGTTGGGTAGCTTATTTCATATTTCTATTTCGACTTCCGCAATGTTTATTAATTTTGTGATATATATTGTATATAAATAATTGTTATGATACGAGAAAAGTTTGATGGCTCTGGGTCTACTCGCTGGAACAGAAAGTGTGGAAGGATCCCATTGAAACCTTTCCGAATTTGAAACAGAGTAGATATGAAAAGATGTTTCCCATGGACGGAAGGTCTAGGACAAGATGGCACAGTCTTGGGATAGAGAGGCGTTTACTTAACAGAGATGCGGGGAATTTCTTTAGACAGAGGGTGGAGAATTTGTGGACTTTGTTACCGCAGGCAGCTGTGTAGGCCAGGTCGCTGAATGTATTTAAGGCAGATTTTGATTGGACATAGCAATAAAGGTTACGGTGAGAAGGCGGAGAGAAAAAGGTTCAGCCGTGATTGTATGGCGGTACAGACTCGAGTTGCCAAATGGCCTAATTCTGCTACTATGTCTTATGGTCTTCTAATCGGGGTGAAAGCGTTAAGCATTTTTTCGCTGTGTTAGCTTGTCAATAACGAGAGGACAAAAGATTAAGCTGATTGGAGATTTTGAATTAGAATTTGACGAGCTAATGCTTCGCCCTGGCAGTGATGAGTATATAGAATGAGTACAGCTGCCAGAACTGAGTTGGAAGCAGATACGAGAGTAACCGTTCACAAGTTTTTCGCCAGAAAAATGGAATGCAAGGAGATTGCTGACGAGTAGATAGGTGGGATCACTTTAATTTAGCTTCAAGGACAGCTGGGACAGAGTGGGCTGAAGGGTTTTTTAATGCGCTTTCCAACTCTAATCAATGCAGTTTTAAGACCAATATAAGGCGGGGACGTTCCTTTTCTCCGAGTGAACGCTCCTCCTCAATGGCGATCAAGATCAAACTTTCGTATATTTCAATAAAACAAAGTGATGATCGTTAAAGGAATGCGGGATTCGGAGATGAGTTGGCAATCAGATATACACAGATCGTGAGTGAAGAATTGGTGTGGACGGGAAATATAGGTCTCAGTATATCTGCTATAGTAATTTCTCAACGTATGGATCGTTCAGCACATCTTCCCACTCGTTCGGTAGAAGCCGAGAGCGAGCTGCTGTCATTCGGTTTCGCTAGCCGAAGACGATTGTAGATAATCTCACACACAAGATATCACCTTTACTGCAAGAATGCCGCTCCCAATTTACATCCCTCAGTACCGTCACAACCTACATTCTTTGTAATTTCGCAAACAATTCATTGAATTAACTACAGTCCGCCACGCTAGATTTAACTTGACTGACGTAATCCGTTTATAAATAACCAAATCCATTACTTTTTATTCTGTTCAACACTCATTTTCCCGGTGCAGATCATTAAATGATATAAAAAACCCTTGCAATGCGCTACCTCGACTATTTATTCCAAGAGATCTCTTTTAGCTCAGCGGGACACATCGCTGGGACGTGAAAATATATGATATGTTGGATATTTACAACAGTGCAGAGAAAACACTTTACCTCTGCATTGCCATCATTGCAGTTCCTGGTGAGTGAGCAGAGCAATTCATGTTTGGTACCTCTGTGTGTTAACCGCTGCAATCCGGTTTGTGATAATTTTAAAAAGTTTGCAATTTGATAAGGCTGCACAAGCGTTCCTCAGCGATATTGAACCTGCTAATCCATAGTTCTGGTATTTCTCATTCTCCGACAACAGAAACTAAACCTCCTATTCCTCTTACTCACGGGATCCACCTTCAGTGGCACGTTGCCCATAGTAACACCTGCGCTTGGGATCAACAGAATGTATGTCAACGGATCTGTGGCGTGTGTTATCGAATTGAATTACAGTGCAGAAATAACCCTTTGAAGGAGACACTCTCCCGCTTGTTACTGAGTTGTCCCTTTCAACCCTTTGGACCGCTCATGGGTCCGATCAGATACTGAGCTTCAAGAGACCCGGTTAGTCCTAATTAATTCAGTAAATCCGGCCTCATCAGAGACTCTAATCAGGACTCGTACAGAATAGAAACCTCCGCGCAATACCGTTCATGACAGTTCGCTTTATCCCTGCCGTTTACACTACTGGAATTCTTAACTCGCCACCGAAAGAAGCAGATAAGAAACAGTTGGACCCGGCTCCAACTTTGTTGGATTTGCAGTGTTCAGTGATTCCAGCATTCCTGATCTTTAGCCAAAAGGCGATAACTTGTTCTGACACGAACAATGCAGTCAGTAATGTCTAGTGTCTGTTCTCCTCTCTCTTTTCAGTGAATTTAGTGGCGATTGTGATACTGTCGCGGGGAAAGTGCGGCCTCTCCACCTGCACCACCCGCTACCTCGTGGCAATGGCAGCGGCCGATCTACTGAGTATTGTGACCGAGGTAATTTTCTATCAAATTAATTATCATTATTTTCCGCGGTGGAATTTCCTGATCCTCACCCGTGTGTGCAATGTTCTAGATGTACTGACATTCACAGCCACCGACTGTTCTGTCTGGTTCACCGTCACCTTCACCTTTGATCGTTTTGTCGCCATTTGTTTCCAGAAGCTGAAATTGAAATATTGCACCGGGAAAACTGCGGCGTTGGTTCTAACAACAACCGGGGTTCTGTTCTGCTTGAGAAACATTCCTCGCTACTTCATACGGGAACGGGAGGAGATCATCAACAAAGTTCCGTGGTTTTGTAAAGTGATAGAGAGTTATCGGACTGACCCTGGGTGGGTGGGTTTTGACTGGATCGATACGATTCTAACTCCGTTTCTCCCTTTCACTGCAATTCTGCTGCTGAATGCTCTGACGATCAGGCACATTTTACTGGCCAGTCGGATCCGCAGGTGCCTGAAGGGTGAGAGCAATAGGGTAAACTGCAGTGACCCGGAGATGGAGAGCAGGAGGAGGTCTGTCGTTTTACTCTTTACCCTCTCCGGCAGCTTCATCCTCCTGTGGTTGACGCCGGTTGTAAATTTCGTCTATTATCAGATCACAAGCTCTGATTTCAACAACTCTGAATGGATCTTTCACAATGTCGGGATTTTGCTGAAGAATTTCAGCTGCTGCACAAACACATTTATTTACACAGTGACTCAGTCCAAGTTCAGGGAGCAGCTGAAGTGTGCAGTGAAACGTCCGGTTACCTCAGTGTTTCATTTCATTGATAAAGTCGTGCCCTGAGTACAAACAAGAAGCGGCTGCCGTATCGCCAGTCTGGGCTCCGCTCCAGATTCTAGATTCAGAGTTTGCATTGTCTCATATCATTTCCAGTGCACAAATGTAGAGGAGAACGGACAGTTGTGTTCCGATGAAGAACAAACAAAAAAAGAAAAATAAGGTAACTCAACAATAAAAAGCATTGAATATAAAAGCATAAAATGACGTTCGGTCCAGCAGTGTTCGTACAGCAGCTGTCTCCCTGGAAATGATTAAGTAGTTGTGTTGGTGTTATGCTTGAGCAGGTTAGCAGATGGATGTATTTATTAGCCTTAACATTTTAAAGAAATCAGCTGTTTTCGACTCCGGTGTTCCTGGTGTGAACGTATATTGCCTCTTTCTTGATAGCAATCCATGAACAGGGTGATGGGATTGCCTATGATATTGCTGACCTATTTCAATATGTGTCTACATATGTTTCTCTGAAACATATATCCTCCCGAAACCAGAATCCAAAAGCTCAAAAGTCACCTGTCCCTGTCGTCTTAGCACCTGCCATCCTTGGCTGTCATTTCGATATATATTACACCCGCTTGGCTCTTCTATGCCCTCCGTCCTTTCCACTCATTAGAATATCTGCAGCTGAATACAACCGCCTGAACCCGCCTCTTTCTGTGTTACGCCCTGTTGCCATGACAACTACTATTTCTGTAAGTTTGATACGCCTCGACATCGCTCCCAATTTAACGAACTGCTCCGGATATAAGCTCGTTTCCATCTCTGTAAAGCCTTTTCATGCGCAGCAAACTTTACTGGGTGTGTAACACCTTACCGTTCTTACATACCTCCCAATCTCTTTAACCCCACATCCTCAGCCGGCCTTCCTGTCATTGCTACCATATGCGGCACCTCCACCATTCCAGAGCTCTGTAACCCTCTGGTTCCAAGACTGTCCCCCTACATTTAAATCTACCGAGTCCACATTCATCTCAGTTAATTCCCCCCAGCTCTTCAGACCTTCTCAACCCCGTATTTGTTTTCCAATTCCTCACACACTTCGTATCTCTGTAAAATCCTGTAACCCCATACGCCGTTATATCTGCTACTCCCTCTGCGCACAACACTATTCCTTGCCTGTTCAAGCGTTATCTGTTCCCAGAAGGCTCCTAATCCCTGTATTCAGCTTATGGACCCAGTACTTATCTTATCTTTGTGGTGTTCAAACGGCCAAAGGATATTCATATTTCGGTAAGACTTTGCAACTAAAGAGTACACCACCGTCCCTGATATCATTCTAGTCCAGTATTTCCCAACGCCTTTTAGCCCAATGCCTCACAAAGCAACTGCTCACCAGTTACCGCACCCAAACCGCCTAGAAACTTGACTGATGCACGAAAACTCCTGTTTCCATAACGTCCCAGTGGGATATGTATCCGCACCCTTGGTGGCGATACCATCCCGTTGTGAATCACTGCTCTAGTCTCTACACAGACGCCTAACGGTTAGTCTATCTATGACCATTCAGATCCATCCCTTTTCCTTCCTCTCTCTTTTGACTTCTCCCGGATTTTTGTCTGGGTACTTCCAAGCGGCCTTCGCTCATCCTTTATATTCTTGCCTGGGATACCCGCCGTGGACCCAATCGTGTCCTCCTTCAAATGTCAGTGCAGTACTAGTGGCCAGCATCACTTAAATAACCATTTGCACCTGGGAGAAATAATCCATTTACATCGTCTTTACATACACCATATCTCGTGGATTAAAATATTGGGTGGTTCCCTCACCCGGCTGAGCTAAGTCTGCTTATATTTGTTTCTGGGCCTTCCTGCCCGCCACTCCAAGCGTCTTTACATGATCTTCACATGGTCTAGTGCTGTCTTTAAGGTTGTTGTCGAGGCCGCTGATGAACTCCCAGCTATTCATAAAACGAGCTATAAAGTCCTCAAGATATTCCCCTTTTATCTGTTGGCATCAGGTAATCTCACCAAAATCCCCGTGTTGTTGGGCTGTCATGAAAATGGGTTCACTCTCTTTCTCGAACTATGGTTTGTCTATCATCGTCCCCAGTCGCCTGTCCGGCCCAAGTTCCCGAGCAGCGGTTGAAAAAATTGGCAAGTCTGTGGGAACCAAATACGGAACGCCACAGTTTTTCTTAACGAGACGGGAGATTAATCCGGGGACCCGCTCCTTCCCGGCTGCACCGGCTGCGGAAACAATTGCAGACGGAGACAGCGCCTCGGCGAGTACCGGGCCGCTGCTGGGCGGCTACAGCTACTTCAAAGACGTCTGAGAGGTTTTGAGATGGATCGAACAGTGGAGGAGTCTGAGCAGAATCAGCCGACAACTGTTAATGGGTCTCGGAGCCGTCACCATCAACGCCATGTCTTTTTTTGTTAGAACTAGTTTCTTTGTTAAATTCCTCTACAGGTGGTTTGCGTTGCTTGGTCAACTCTTCCCTTTTCTGAAAACACCACACAATATAATCGAGGTCCCATGTGGAATCCCCGCTACCTGAACCGTCGTCTCCTTCCAATGTTTTATTTTTAACAGGTCGAAACCACCCACGTAAGTCCAAAGCCTTGAATCCAATCATGCAAATCACTAGAAAATGTAAAAGAGTACCTGTTATCACCTGTTCTCAAACTAACCTTATCGGCGGGCGATTCTGGGCGAACCAGCAAACACTTTAAATTGCAGGGTTCCATGTTCCTTCTGCCAGTTTCCATCTTGTTCTCATCCGAACTCTGGAACACTGGTCACTGGCCGGTAAGTGACCACTTGATCTGGCACAGTCCCCGTCCTGAATCCTGCCTTTCAGGGCAGTCTCTCAGGCGGCTTAATTCCCTTTCAGGGGGCTAATTTCTTCGTCAAGGGTTCACTATATCCTGTTTAAAAGGATCCCATCCTTGTCGCTAAAATTGTCAGAGCAAATCAAATAACATTCGTAATCAAATGTTTATATTGTTGGGGAATTAAACAACCCTCGTACCCAAATATTCGATGATCTTTTACCTCCATTACCACTTGAGCACCGTCTCTCAGAGAGCGGCGCTTCTGAGTTCCACAATCCATAATTATCCCTTTTAAGACAGCAACGGTCTTCAATTCAATGTTTCTTAATGCAACAGAATAAGCATTTGTGAGTCTGAATACAAGGATCTTTTCAAACCAAAGCCAGCAGCCCGGAGAGGGTGGTTAGCAGTTTGCTCAGCGTCGTGCTGTATGTTTGAATAACACTTGGTTTTCCACGCTCCCATTTATCATATCGGCATTTTATTTTCCTGTGTTCTAGAACATTCAGCAGACACATATCATTAACCCCCTAGATCAGTTTCACCATAAATACATGCCATCTGGAATTAGACATTACATGTTCAGGGGAAAATATAGCAGTCCATTCTGTCTGTGCCTTTCATATATCTATAAACTTCAGTCAGGCCTTGCTGTTCCAAATAAAATATCCCCAGACTGACTAATTTCTCCTTATCCAGGAAGCATCCTGTTAAGCCTCTTCGACTCACCGATCAAAACCTCCACTTGTTTCCAATGATGGAATGCAGTAATCGAGATCCGGTTGAACAAGAGACTTGTAAAGCTGTAACAAAACTACCTGACATTGGAACTCAGTGTCTCGACTGCTAAAGACAAATAGGCTTTAAGCCGCCTTTACCAACCAAACACCCCTTGCAGCCACTTTCAGTGAGTTATGAATTAGGATCCCAACACCCCCTTGTAGATCAGCACGGTACATCAGCACATACCGATCATCTCATGATATATGCCTCAACCGTGGTCAATTCAGTCTTCCAGAAAAAAAAAAAGATATTTATATAGAATGCTAACCAGAACTAAATGAAAAATTTCGAGAAATTTAGCAGGTCGGGAAGCATAGATTGAGATGAATAGAGTCGATTACAGCATTGACACTGGCCTTCGGCCTACCGCTTCCATGGCGGTCAGCTGTCAATCAAAATAGGTCCATCATCCTGATTTGTCCTGAATCCACTGGGACAGAAATTATCCTGATGTACTTTTCAGTCGCATGGGCATAGGGTCTGAAAGGATATTCTCTGTAGTGAGAGTCTTTGATTAACCCTTTCCTATCCTGCAGTTACCAACCGTATCTTTAAAATTTGTTTGAGTACAGGACTACTGAGGAGGTAGCGTTTGGTCTCTTAAGTAGACTTGTTGGAGAATTTTCCAGCGTCAGGTGGGATATACTGCAGATTATTGAGAGAGGCAGGAGAATAGACTATTGAGAACTTGACCAATATATTGTGTCCTCTTTCGTCACAAACAAGGCAGCAAAAAAACAGTGATGAATGGTATTCTACTACTTATGAAAGCGGATGAATAATCCTGGAAAATATAGACTGCCGAGTCTCACTTCGGAGTAAGGAACTGCATGGAGAGGAAACTGAGGGTTGGGATGTACAGTTATTTAACGTCACACACATAAACAGAATCCCTGCTCTTTCAATCTGTTCTGAACTGTACTAGGACCATAGCCTTTCAGGCCCCTCCCATCTATGCCCCCGTCCTTGTGTTTTTTAAACCTTGCTATTGAAACTCCAATCACTACTTCCTCTGGCTACACGCTCACACCGCCCTCTGAGTGAAGACGTTCCCTCTCTTGGTCCCGTTGAATCCTTAAAATCTGACCTGTTGCTCTAGCGTCACCCGAGTTGAGGGGAGAGAGCCTCAGTCACTGGTATCTGATAATACCCGCTCCTCAAGTCAAGCCACACTGAATTAGTTGGCATCACTCAGGCAGGACAGAGAGTGCTGGACCCTGGGCCCCGTATACTAGTCGGGGATTGTGGAATCCGATAGTCCACAAACATCCGTAACATCATATTCTTCTTCCTGGTCACCAGTATTCACCCCCACTGGGTCTTTAGTCAAAGGTGTCTGCGGCTGAATCTCCAAGGGTTTTCCCGTCCTTCAGGCTATTCCGCCTGTCGTGTCCCTCTTCACCACAATTATAACAGACAATACTGGCCGCTCCATTCTCGCGGGACACCATTCACTCGTAGCCCTCTGCTTAGTCAGTCCCCTCAGGAGGTCAGACTCCCTGGCTTTATTGCGGACCGGCCGCTCCCGCCGTTAACAACTGGAGGTTCTGCCACAAGCTCCTTTACCACTCGCCGGGATGGTATACCAGTTGTCACGTCAGCCAAAGTTGGTGTTACCGAGTACTGTACCCGGCTGACAGAGGACTCCCGCTCCTCCAGCACATTCTTCTCCACTCTTACTTCTCTGATCAGCTCGGAAACAGAGGGAGGGCGTGTCTTACGGACCCCAAGTGGTCTTCCGATGACTGCGCGCTTTTTGACACTTGGTCCATTCTAAACTGATTCATCTCAGCCGTTTGGATGCACCTCCTCCCCCCGCTACGCCGCAAATCACTCAGCTGCCTCTCTAACCGAAAGTGGAAAGCTTCCCCTGAAACATGTTCTGAAACACAGCCAGCAGATTCATTCGGCTATCGGTCGGTCCAAAAACACTTTCTTTCGCTTGCCTGTAGCCTGCAGAGGTAGCTAATGGGTTATCTGTCCTTAAGGATCTCACTAGGTCAATAGCCGCCCCGCTGAAACTTTCAGCCATTCGCTGTCTTTTTTACGTCATCAGAGCACTGCCACTTACCAACATCTGATAGGTCTGCTCAAGGCAATTCTTATACTCTCTTCTCCCTCCAGAGGTGGGCTTCACTCCTGAGAACACACTTAGCTTTCAATAACTAGGCCCCCGCTCCTGCCTGTCCACTTGCCATTTATTTGCCAGGGAGGTGAGGGCTGGTACCAATTCAGAATTCACATTCCCAGTTGGAGGACTCAATCGTACTTCAACATCAGAACTCTCCTTCCCTTGTCTCCGCAGAAACGAGAGAAAACTGTCTTTGAAGTCTCTGCCCACTGCTGCGGGGAAACCAGGATTCCAATTCAGTCCGCTTTCCTACAGACTCCTCTTCCCAGAAAGTATGAATAGCCCACGACCCCTCCCAGCTGGGGCCCCAATAGTACCAGGCAGATTGAATGCCGTAATTCAGCGCTGGTCTGAACTAAAACAACGCCTTGTCCCGCCAGTTTCTCTAACCTTAGATCCATGATCGTAACTGCTCCTACTGCCTTAACAGTAAAGTTTGAAATAACAATTCCTCCAAGATATGAATGTCTACCCAACTCAATACAACCACATAAGTCACCGGTAAGCCGGTAGATTCGCACCAACGCTCAAACACTGCAGCATCCATAACCACATATCGTAATCACTTGACCGGACAATAACTCAACACAGGCTTAAACGCGCAGTGTTATCGACATTACTGCCCGCGGATAACCATAGGCAGCTGTTACAGGCAACTGATCAGCAAAGGGCAATGCCATGTCAAGGCACGGTAGAGGAAAGGAAATTGATTGGTTCCTATGCGAACATATCAAAAGACCACAACCCATAGCAGTTTCATGAAGCCTCAGGATTACATTCGTAACATTTGACATTTCCAAAAGTACAAGGATTGAGGACTAAATGAATAACTACAGAATCCGTCAGTTACTTTTGGGTATTAGCAGAGAATGCCGCTAGACGCGCTAATCAAACGTAACAATACGAGCGGCAAGCATATAAACAGAAGTACTTAAGAAATAGGAACAGTGGTAGGCCATTTGGCCCATCAAGCTTGCTCCGCCATTTAATAAGATCATGGCCAATCTGACCATGGATTAATCTCCAACTTTTTTCTCCTTAACCCATAATTCCCCTACTTTGCAAATCTCTATTCGACCAGGTTTTAAATGTATTTCTTGGGGTAGCCTGCAGTGCTTCATTGGGCAGAGAATTCTGCAGATTCACCACTCTCTGGGAAAACATTTTCTCCTTATCTCCGTCCAAAATCTACATTGTCGTATCTTGAGGTTATGTCTCCTAGTTCTGGTTTCATCTACCAGTGGAAAGAACTTTACAGCCGTTATCTTATCCATCCCTTTCAGAGTTTCATAGGATTCTATATTGTGTAACTCCAGGCCACATCCTTCAAAAGAACACAGAAAAGGAAGAAAATGAGATACTAAAGATAGAAGTAGAGCTGAGTCAGAAGCTGCAAGAAAACGAGACCCGTTAGGCGGCGTCAGCCTAAGCTCCTCCCTCCGATTATAAGGGAGGTAACTCACTAAAGAGAAAATAGCTTCACTGCATCGTTAAGGCAGTGAAGACCATAATTCCGGATTTTTTTTTTGGGGGGGGGGGGTGAGGAGTGGTGGCGTGTAGAACAGTTGCCAGTACAGTACAAAATTATGCTACTTTAACGGTGGTGATCGGATTATTAAACCTGATAATATACAACAAATCGTTCTTTTATTCTCAATCTTATATTTGTTCAGTGATTTGAGGCGAGAAAACGTTTACGTCTTTGGAGATTTGGTGACGTCGTGACGTCATCTTTTAGATACGTTGAATAATAACTTGCGGACGATATATACCATCCAGCGACCATTTGCTTTAGACTCGAAAGGATTTTTTAAATATTGTATGATTCTAATTAAATAATATTTGTTAACCGTTCAACACTTAAAAGTTATGCGATAGTTTAAAGTGTGAATGCATTGAGAATGTAAAATGATGCACAAACACTAGACATTTGTGGGTGCAGTTGAAAGAGAAACAGAGGTAATGCGTACGTGAATGAACGGAAGGCAGTCGTGTGGTTGTTAGCATTGTATTGAATGGATGTTTGAATTATTCTTTTCTTTAACAAGAGGATCTCACTGTCTGAAAATGTCTGCTTCATTAGTTGAAATAAATTTGCAGGAACATGTGAATATCAGAGGCTGCTTCTTTTTCCAAAATTATAAAAATTCTTAGTGTATCGTGGCCGCAATCACACAAATCTGGTTTCAGCTTGTTCTTTAGAATATTTGATAAGGATTTTCACTGCAGAAATTATCTGCTTATTCTATATACGTCAGTTAGCAAAGGCAGTTTTGAAGGAAGAAAAGTTGGAACTTAGATTTTGGTTTTGCTTTACCTGCGTATTTCGATTGAGTTCTTGTGTTTGTTTATTGTGGTATTGATTTCAGAGGCAGACACGAATTCCACACTGTCCATGTGAAATCAAGATTAAATGAATTGAGATATGAGTGTATTATCTATTCCGGGCCTAAACCCGGAATATCTAAACCCGCTGTTCAAATGTAAATTGACATAAGACAACTTCGTGTGTACTTGAATAGGAAACTTAAAATTCGCTTTTTGGGAGGCTGGTTCATTCGGAAAGCAACAAATGATGCTGCTGAATGTTTTGAAATGCTGATCTTGAGTTGCAATGTTCCATTGGGAAAAAAAATGTTTTGATGTAATCGTAGCATCACACAAACTTCAATCCATCCTTGAGCTCTTGTCAGAATTTCTACTGTGTCAGTGTATAGATACAAGTATTAGTGCACACACTGAGAGTTTGCAACATTAACCCACATTGCTGTAGTATACATACCGGGGAGCTCGAATATGAGCAGTCAACGGATGCTGCCCGACCGCTGAGTTCATCCAGCTTGTTTTTTTTTCGTACGTCGTGATTTGACCACAGCATCTGCAGTGTACTTTGTGTTAACAAAACTATCAGATGCTTGAATCTTCAATTCTAGAAACACATTTCAGACGAAGGTAGCATCTGTGCTCAGGAAAAGTCCAAACAGTGCAATTGAACGAAAGGAAGATGAAGACGGCACCATACATAGAGTGACCAGCTCCAGTATCTTACCAGGGATACCAATCGCTACGATTGTAGGATAGAAAATCCTCGCGATGTAGTAAATCAACGGATATCCCATATTCCGGCAGAGGCAGCGTTCAGTTGTACGGAACATTCTGCACTGCTCATATGGACTTGTGGCAGGTTTTACAGAGTTATATGCAATTCAGAGTAATTCCACTGAAGCAGTTAGTGTGGTTATGACATCAATTGCATGAGAGACAAGCAGCTACACAAATAGTTATGTTACAGTACTTTTCTCACTCTGTAACCGTGTCATGGATTCGTTTCCCGAAAGGATGTTAGAAATTAATAACTTTTAATCAAAAGATAATACGAGCGTTACCAATGCACCTTCCAAGACATCTGACGTCAGCTGCTGAATTGGGACATTTTCTGATCAGTGTAGTTTCTAACGTAGACAAAGATATTGTCAATCAACTTCAAACAGATATATTTTGTCACATTCAACGGAGCACATTCGTTTCTAATACTCAGGGCGGAAATCAGCACGGCAGGCGAGACAGGGTACATATTATTCAAGGGGAAGATAGAATCCTCTTTTTCTGTCGGTTCTTCCAGTCGTTTGGAGTCATTTGAATAACGAAAGTCACAGAATCACCTGATAACATGTATCACAATAAAACACATTGTACGTATGTTCTTCTGAGCATATAAAATAGATCGAGAGAAGTATTCCAGGGACCTTTGATAATATAATTTACGATCCCACACGAATTTAGTTGTTGCTGCGTGGACGGATTGGTTAACGTTTTTTTTCTGTCGATTAGCATAGAGTGAATGGTTGATTCGTTGACTCTGCAAATGTAGTGGAGGATTGGTATAGGCCCATTGCTTTGTTAATGTTAATGACCAATATCTCGATGTAGAAAACTGAATCAAAAGAACTGCCACCGACTCCTAAGTTGGAGGCGTTCTTCCAGCCAGGAACTCAATCCAAGCTTGGAGCTTAATGTTGACTGACTAGGAAATGGGCTAAAAAATGCCAAATGGCATTTAATACAGAGAAGTGTGAGATGGTCAGCGTTTTGAGGGAAGAAACAATAGGTTCCGAGACAATTACTGAATACTTGGACTTTAGCGTGCAGTATTTAATAAGAGACCTGGTGATATAGACCGGTGATTCCAGGAAATCGGCGTCACGGGCAGACCGGCTCGTATTCAGCGCTGATTACAATGAACTTCAGAATCAGATCTCTGAGTACACGAGTGGGGACGTTATGTTGAATCCGTACAACATGTTCGTGAGGCCTTAGATAGAATACCGTTGCTGTTCTGGCCACCTATGTACAGATTTGAAATATTAATAAGCTTCAAAATTGCCAGTAATAATCTGAAAGGAAGAGTTCGGGAAATAAACAGGGTGAATGCACGCAGATCTTCCCCAACCAGTGTCTATACAATAGCCACTATAGAGAGGGAGTGCAGAGGGGATTACTTGGAATGGATGTCGTACCTTATAGAATAGGCCCGTTTCTCCTTGTAATGACAAAGAATGAGAGGTGACCTGACAGAGGTGTGTAAGATGAAGAGAGTCATTGATCGCGTGGATAGTCAGAGATTTTTTTTCACCCCAAGGCCGAAAATGGCTGACAGAAGAGTGCATAGTTTTGAAAAGAGGGCTTTGTCTCAACGGGCTTGGGCGGAAATGGCGAGGCAAGGTAGGTTTGGGTTTCAGTTTTTCCTGTTATTTGAGGAAAGGGGGAAATATGAGTGCGAGAGTACCCAGACTCACGGACGTCCACATCTGCGCCAGGTGCGCCGAGCTGCAGCTCCTAAGGGAACATGTTCGGGAATTGGAATTGCAGCTCATGTCAGGGAGAATGAGGAGTCGATACAGAAGAGATACAGGCAGATGGTCACACCGGGGCCACGCAAGGGGAGTGGGTCACGGTTAGTAGTGGGAATGGCTGGAGTCAGCTACTAGAGCGTACCCCAGTGGCGGTTCTCTTTGACAATAAGTACTCCTGTTTGAGTACTATGGTGGGGGTTGTCAGCCAACCTGGGGGACGCAACAGTGGCCGTGCGTCCAGCACAGAATCCGGCGCTGTAGCTCAGAAGGGTAGGAAAAGGAAGAGGAAGGCAGTATTAATAGGGAACTCGACGGTTAGGGACTCAGAGAAAGCTACAGAATGGTAGTTTGCCTCCTTGCGGCCAAGGTCCGGGAAGTTTCAGATCGCGTCCTAGATATCTTGAAGTGGGAGGGTGAAGAGTCAAAGGTCGCCGTACATATTGCTACCAATGACATGGGTAGGAAAAAGGAAGAGGTCCTGAAAGTAGAATATATGGAGTTAGGAAGGGAGTTGAGAAGAAGGACCGCAAAGGTAGTAATCTCAGGATTACTGCCTGTGCCACGCGACAGTGAGAGTAGGAGTAGAGTAAGGTGGAAGATAAATGCGTGGCAGAGGAATTGCAGCTAGGGGAAGGGGTTCAAGTTTCTGGATTACTGGCACCTCTTCTGGGGCAGGTGTGACTTTGTCATGGTCCGGCCGTAATCCGCGCTCCTGGTTACGAGCCGGTCCGAGTGCTCTGGACTCCGGGTCTTGCAGCTGTCCCTCCCGGTCCCTTTGAGCCTGTTAAGATCATCCTGGATCAAGGAGGCACACTTGTGGCCAATTCGGCTGCAGGTGTTTATAAGGGGCCGTGAGACGGAGGCCGGGTTGCTGGTTGTTTTGTTCTGCATTCTGTTAGCTCCGAAGCCGGTTTAACCAGCTCTATACCAGGTTCGTCTACTCCTCGTCTGCTCCGAAGTCGGTTTAACCTACTCCACACCTGGTTCGTTTGGTCCGCATTCTGCTCCATATCCTGGCAATTGCCGGTTCTGCAACAGGCTCTCTCATCCGCGCTGCAACCCACTCTGTACCTCTTTTACCCCGTTTGTCATGCTTTTCCTACTCCTCTCGGGTGCGCTGGCCCCGCCGTCCCGTCTTATTCGACTTGACCGCGCTTTCGGTTGCCTTTCCCAATGTACCCGGTGGATCACTGTAGTTATGCTGCTCACCCTGGACCCAGCTTCCTACTCGCTGCGTCCGTCGGGAGGATCCGGCCGGACTGCCGCTGCATTGCGAGGTTTCCGCCCCCTCCTACCCGTTGCTTCCGGCCGGACTGCCGCTGCTTGGCGGGGTTTCCGCCCCCTCCTACCCGTTGCTTCCGGCGGGCGGGTCCGGCCGGAATGCCGATGCCCGGCGAGGGTTCTACCTTTTCCACCTATTGCTCCCTAAGGGTTGTGCCCCGCACCTGCCGATGTGTCCGCGACTGGCCCAGGACTCTGTGTTCCCGCCTGGGAGGCGGCCGGGCCCGGAATCCCTGCGGCCCGCCTTGAGGAATCTGCCTGCCTGCCCCGGACTGTGCAATCTGCCTGCCTGCCTCGTCTGGACTCTGGGATCCTCCTGCATGCCTGCCTCGTCTGAACTTTTGGGTCCAGCCCCGCCTGCATTAACAATTAAATGCCATGGCATCCCCATCCTGTCCTCCCCCTAGTACTTCAGTGTCTGCGTCCTGCGTTTGGGTCCATCCGGCCCCCGTTCCTGACAGACCTGTAGAAAAAGGACAGCTTGCACTGGAATCGCAGGGGGACCAGGACCCTGGCGGGGAGATTTGTTAAGGCTACTGGGGAGACTTTAAACTAGAATGGTAGGGGGTGGGAATCAAAATGAAGAGAATTGGAGAGGATATTAGTTCACAAACAGAGAAAGCTTGTAGACAGTGTGTGAGGAAGGGTAGGCAGGTCATAGTGAAGGGGAGCGCTCAGATCGAAGATGTAGGGGACAAGGAAGAAAAAGAAAATAGAAAAGTTGTTTGCACCTTTAGGGATAAACATAGAGTAAGAGGAGAAAAAAATTCTTAAATGCATTTATTTTAAATCTAGGAGCATTGTAAGAAAGGTGGGTGAGCTTAGAGCATGGATTGATCCCTGGAAATATGATGTTGTAGTTGTTGGTAAAACATGGTTGCGGGGTGGGGGGGAGTGATTGGCAACTAAATATTCTTCTATTTCGTTGCTTCAGGTGTGACAGAATCGGAAGGTCAAGAGGGGGAGGGGTTGCATTGCTTGTCGGGGAAAATATTACTTTAGATTATGAGGACACTAAGTCCTCGTTTATTGTCATTTAGAAATGCATGCATGCAATACGTAATGATACAATGTTCTTCTACACGACAGAGGTGCTTTGGCAGGATATATTCGACGGCTCATCTAGGGGGACAATTTGGCTGGAATTGAGGAATGGGAAAGGTGTAGTAACATTTATAGGGGTGTATTATAGACCACCTAATGGAAAGCGAGAATTGAAGGAGCAAATTTGTAATGAGATATCAGATATTTGTAGTAAGCACAAGTTTGTGATTGTGGGAGATTTTAATTGTCCACACATAGACAGGAAACCCAATTATGTAAAAGGCTGCATGGTTTGGAGTTTGTAATATGTCAGGGTAGTTGTTTTGCAGCAATACATAGATATACAAACTAGAGAAGGGGCTGTGTTGGATCTCCTGGTAGGGAATGAGATAGGTCAGGTGACAGAGATATGTGTTGGGGAGAACTTGGGGTCCAGTGATCACAATATGATTAGTTTCAATATAATTATGGAGAAGGATAGGTTGAGATATTTGATTGGAGAAAGTCTAACTTTGAGGAAATGCGAGAGGATTTAAAAGGAGTGGAGGTCATTTAAAGGTGAAATTTTGAGGGTACAGAATATTTCTGTTCTGTTCGGTAGAAAGGAAATGTTAAAAGTTTCAGAGAGACATGTTTTCAAGTGATATTGGAAACTTGGTTCGGAATAAGAGAGAGATTTACAATAAATATATGTAGCATCGAGTAAATGAGAATGTAAAAAATATAAAGAATGTATAAGGTATGTTAGGAAAGACATTAGAAAAGATAAAAGAAGATGAGTTTGCTTTGGCAAGTAAAGTGAAAATCAATCCAAAGTGTTTCTATAGATATATTAATAGCAAAAGGATAGTGAGGGAAAAAGTTGTTTACTTAGAGAATCCGAGTGGACATCTATGTGTGGAGCCAAATGAGATGGGAAGGTTTTGAACTATTTCTTTTCTTCGGTATTCACAAATGAGAGGCATATTGGATTGTGCAACGTAAGGGTAACAGGTAGGGTAGCTATGGAAACTATGGTGATTAAAGAAGAGGAAGTACTGGCGCTTTTAAAGAATATAAAGGTGGATGCCTCCGAGTCCTGACAGGATATTCCCTAGGACTTGAGAGAAGTTCGTATAGAAATAGCAAGGGTTCTGACTGAAATATTTCCAATTTCATTAGAAACAGGGATGGGATTGGCATATTGCTCATCTGGTTTCATTGTTTTAAAAGGGTTCTATGAGTAAACCTGGCAATTATCGGCCTGTAAGTTTGACGTCAGTGTTAGACAAATTAATGAAAATTATGCTCAGAAATGGCATATATAATTATCTGGATAGACAGAGTCTGATTCGGAACAGTAAACATGGATTTGTGCATGGATTTGTCATATTTGACAAACCTTATTGAACTTTTCGAAGAGGTTACTAGGAAATGTGACAAAGGTAATGCAATGGATGTTCTCTATAAGTACTTCAGTAAGGCTTTGACAAGGTTCCACACGGAAGGTTAGTTTGGTAGGTTCAATCGTCGGGTATTAATATTGACGTAGTAAAATGGATTTAACGGAGGCTGGATGTGATCTGCCAAAGAGTAGTGGTGGATAACTGATTGTCAGGTTGGAGGCCGCTGACTGGTGGTGTGCCTCAGGGATCTGTACTGGGTCCAATGTATTTGTCATATACATTTTAAATTGGATGATGGATGGCAAATTGGAATAGTAAGTATGCCAATGATACTAACATAAGAGGCTTTGTGGATAATGAAGAAGATTTTCAAAGCTTGCAGAGAGGTTTAGGCCAGTTAAAATACTGGGCTGAAAGATGGCAAATGGAGTTTAATGGTAATAAGTGTGAGGTGCTACATTTTGGTAGGAATAATCCAAATAGGGCATACATAGTAAATTGTGGAATGTAGTAGAACACAGTGATCTAGAAATAATGGTGCATAGTTCCCTGAAGGTGAAATCTCTTGTGGATAAGTTGGTGAAGAAAGCTTTTGGTATGCAGGCCTTTATAAATTACAACATCGAGTACAGGAAGTTGGGATGTAGTGATAAAATTGTACAATGCATTCGTGAGGCCAAACTTGGATTAATGTGTACAGGTCTGGTCACCGAATTATAGGAAAGTTGTCAACAAGATAGAGAGAGTACAGAGGAGGGTTACTAGAATTTTACCTGGGTTTCAGCCCCTAAGTTACAGAGAAAGGTTGAACAAGTTATGTGTTTATTCTTTGGAGCGAAGAAGGTGGAGGGGAGAACTTAATAGATTTATTTAAAATCTGTGGAGTATAGATAGAGTTAACGTGGATAGGCTTTTTGTTCCATTGAGAGTAGGGGAGATTCAAACAAAAGGACGTGAGTTGAGAGTTAGGGGGCAAACATTTAGGTGTAACACGAGGGGGAACTTCTTTACTCAGAGAGAGGTAGCTTTGTGGAACGAGCTTCCAGAAGGAGTGGTAGAGGAAGGTTCTATATTGTCATTTTTAAAAAAATGGATAGGTATATGGACAGGAAATGAATGGAGGGTAATGCGCCGATTGAGTTCAGTGGAACTATGTGAGAGTGAGCGTTCGACACGGATAAGGAGGGCCGAGATGGTGTGTTTCCGTGCTGTAATTTTTATATGGTGAGGAAGATCACTGAGTTTTCATTTGCCCTGTGGTGATTTAATATATTCACCACACCAGGAGTGGAAACATTTCCCACCATTTCAGGTCATTTCAGGGGTATCACAGCCAAGTAGACTCTGGTAATTCTGTGTCGTTAAAACCGACGAATTATACAGCTCTGTGCCATAATAATATACACGTTTTATGTCAATAACTGTATGTAAATACGCAACTTCTGTCATTATCAACAGATAGAAATACTGCTTGTGTAATTGTCAAAATAAAAGTACGGGATTTGCATTACTGGCAGACTCCCTCAAGGAGAAGTATTACAAAGGGTTGATACACCAACCATGTCTGACCAGAGAAGGCAGCGCCAGCATTATAACAATAGAGATAGGACACGATTTCCCAAAGATTGCGCGAATGTAGTGTAAAAGGAAGGTTTTCTTAATAAAAAAAAAAACATTTACAGAAGGCTATTAAAACCAGTGAGGAGGGGGAAATGAAATGATGGTAAACTAAACAATAACATAACAATAATACGAATCAGCCCGTAATTAGGGAGGAGTGCGGCAGATCTTTCAAGAATCAGTGGATTCTGGAATGCTTCTTTGTGTTTTGAGAAAATGCCATTCCGGTCCTTGAGTAGCCTGCAGAAGGAAGGCGGTTTAACCTGACAGCAGTGGTTGTGAAGAATTTGGAGTCCATTATTAAGGATAGGGTTCAGGATACTTGGAAGCACATGATAAAATATGGTGTAGTCTTCTCGCACAGGTGTAAAAGAACTCTGAACTAAACACAAAGCATAAACCAATCAATGAGGCGGTCCCAGTAAGATTAACCGTTTTCTGTTCACTCTTCCACATTAACGTATGGTGAAAACTGTTGATAAATCAATACAAAATATATACACTATTTGTTTACTTCTTGACATCACATTTACATCATAAGTAATTGCAATAGTAAAACTGCAACAACTATATTACATTAAAGTGCAACACACAGTCAGAATCTACCTACGCCATCGACTGGCTTTAAATAAACTTGAACACAATCTATCCGCAACTCTTTAAATAACAAAAAACATAAACTTTATCAACCGTCATTACTTTTAACAGAATCAGAATTACTTTTAACAGAATTTTTAATTCAACATATCGATTATCGCATGAAATTACGGCGTTGCTTCACTGTTGATTCTAGTGCGTAGAAAGAAAACTTTTCTTGCGCAGATGCTGCACACATCCTTCCCGTTTCACCAAACCGAATTTTTCCCACAAGACGAGGCGAAAGAGGGTGTGACGTCATCGCATGCCGCGATATATCACAGACAACGAATTTACTTTAAACAACCTTAACTTTAACTAGAAAACGATAACAAACGAATTACTAAAGCGAAAATATAATAAACTAAACAAATGCCTTAAAGGCAACACACCCCCGGCTGACCTTCGTAAGGTCACAGAGAACATAATACAAAACTTCAGTCTCTAAATCGGTCCTAAGGTAGAAGTGGAATGACTTCTGCAACTGGCCTTTGGCAAGTTTTCACATCACCTTGGTCAGAAGTTTTCAACTCAACCTTCCTGATATGTCCATCACTACCAGGGAATGTGGCAGTGATTCTGGCCATTGGCCAGCAATTGCGGGCGATTTGCTTGTCCCTGAGCAGGAGTAAATCTCCAACTTGAAGATTCCTGCACGGTTCTGTCCATCTTTGTCTGTGTTGCAACAAAGGTAGATATTCATGTCTCCAACGAGACCAGAACCGATTTTCCAGAGCCTGGACCTGTCTCCATTGCTTTGTGTACAAATACTTATCTGAGAAGTCCCCAGGTGGAGGGAGAGCTCCTGCCTTCTGCGTAAGGGGCATTGAAGGCGAGAGTAGGAAGGGGTTTTGCCGGTCAGAAGACACAGGTAGCAGTGGTCGTGCATTTATAATGGCTGTGACCTCTGTCATTAGTGTGCACAGTACCGCGTGGGTCAGTCGCGTGCGTTGCTGCAGAAACATTGAATCAAAAATTCTTCTGGCGATACCAATCATTTGCTCTCATGCGCCTCCCATGTGAGAGACGTGTGGTGTGTTATACTCCCAGCTGCGTCCCTGCTGACTGAGGTACCTTTGCACCGTTTTGTCCATCCCCAGCTCCTTGGACGCTCCAACAAAGTTCGCGCCGCAATCAGACCTTAAATGTTTTGCAGGGCCTCTTAGCGCAAAGAAGCTCCTGAGAGCGTTAATGCAGCTGGATGTATCCAAAGATTCGATACCTTAATGTGTACCGCTTTTGAACTCGTGCAGCTAAAGATGATGGCCCACCGCTTGATCTTTGCTTGTCCTTCTCTAGTGCGTCTTGTAGTGATAGTCCAGGGACCAAATAAAGCAGGGCAGGCTTCGAGGCGTTCTGGTGGGAGGTCCGCCATACGTTGAACTTCCAGCTTCCCTTGCAGTTTCCTGCAGGTTACACATTTGTGAAGTACAGAATAGATCAGAGTTTTACCTCCCAAGATCCACAGTCCCGCTGCTGTTATTGCTCCTTCCGTCAGGTGACGTCCCTGATGCGTTACCTGTTCATGGTGATGGCGACTGAGCAGTAAGGACACCTGGCTCTCTTTGGGCAGGATTACTGGACTCTTTTCTGCAGCTGGAAGTTGGGAGTGTATTAACCGTCCTCCAATGCAGATGATATCGTTGTTCAGGATCGGCTTGAATTTCCTTACAGGGCTGTCCTTTGGTATTGGTTTATTAGCTTGGAGAGCCGAAAACTCCCTTGCAAAAGCTGCTCTTCGAGTTATTTTAAAGATATACGTCCTTTGCCTGGGCCAATTCGTCCGCAGTGCGAGGTAAGTTACATTTGTGCCATCCCTTAAATTTACTATTTCCGGATGAGTGTTTGTGTGATCTGGTCATGTGAATGAGGAACGCAAGTCCTCTCACTGAAGAATGCAAAGTGGAGAACCGCTGAAAGCGTTGGTTAGTACGTATCGATTATTCGAGGTAACTAGCTCCTGTTTGTATTTGCGGCCGGATTTCCGAGTCTCTTTCGGGTTCAATCAGCTGAAATGTCTCGCTCATTTGAGTTTTCTCTGTTGCTGACTGATACAGAAAGGGGGGTCCGGTGAACCAGGATGTCTGAGCCAGGCGGGATGCAGGTAAAGATCTCGATTCGTGGTCTGCAGGGTTATCGGGCGGATACGTTGAACTCTATTATGAACGTACACGTAGAAGTGTTTTGATTCGTTATAAATATAACCAAGCACTATTTTGCTATCTGTGTAGAACTTGATATCGTCCAGCTCTAGGTCTAGCTCGTCCTGGATAAGATCTGCCATTTCCACAGCCAGGACAGCTGCGCACTTTTCAAGCCTTGGAATTGTCGGCTCAGTCTGAGGAGTGAGCTTCGCCTTACCAGTTACAAATCCCACTTCGACTTCACCATCCTTCCCGACTACTTTCAAGTAAGCCACAGCACCGATGGCCTTGGCAGACGCATCCGAAAAAACACACAATTCTGTGTGCGCTGCCACGGTGGGTGAGGTCGCAGTATACCTACGTCGGGTACGAAGCCGTTTTAGATCTTGAAGTGAATCTCTCCAAGCCTCCCACTTGCTTAGCTTGTCTTCTGATAGGGGAGTATCCCAGTCAGAGAGCTCAGAGGTAAGATCTCTGAGAAAGACTCTTCCCTGGATCGTAATTGGTGCCAGTAGACCCACGGGATCGAAAACACTGCTGACAGTGGAGAGAACACGGCGAGTGAAAGGCTTGATCACGGTCGGCACGGAGAACGTGAATGTGTCAGTCGTAATCTCCCAAAAGAGGCCCAAACTCCTTTGTGTGGGTATGGTTTCTCCATCTAAATCTAGGTCTTTGACTGCCGGAGCACAGTCATCGTGTGGAAAGTCCTGCATTACTGCCTGACAGTTCGATGCGAACATATGCAAGCGGAGGTTTGACTCAGCGAGTGAGGCTTGTGTACGTCGGAGCAGATCGATTGCTTCGTCTTCTTTCTGTAGCGATATCAACCCGTCATCGACATAGAAGTGTATTTCTACAAACCTACCGGTGTCATCGCCGTGCTCCTGTGCGCCCTCTCTGATGGATTTTCGCAGCCCATAGATGGCCACGGCAGGTGATGGACTATTGCCGAAACCTGTATTTCATCCGGTACTCAATGACTTCCTTGTTAATGTCATTGTCCTTGTACCATAAGAAACGGAGGAAATTGCGATGTTCCTCCTGTACGAAGAAGCAATGGAACATCTGCTGGATGTCCGCTAAGATTGCGACCTTCTCCGTCCGGGAGTGCAGCAGGACCCCGAGAAGGGTATTTTTAAGTTCGGGGCCTGTAAGGAGCAAGTCAGTAAGGGAGATACCAGCGCACTGAGCACTGGAGTCAAAGACCACCCTGATCTGATTGGGCTTTTGCGGGTGGTAAACCCCAAAGCACTCCTCGCCTTCCCTCAGTGGCGGTGTTCCTTCAGCATGCCCATTAGCGAAGATCCTCTCCATAAATGCTAAGTATTGCTGTTGCATCTCAGGTTTCCTTTTCAGGGTTTTTTTTCAAGGAAGTGAACGCTTGACTGCCTGCTCTTTTGTTGTTTGGCAAGCACTGGCGTGGTTCTCTGAAAGGTAGTGGGGCGACCCAATTATTTGCTTCATCTCTGAAGACCTTGGTGTCCATTATTTTTAAGAAAATGGCGTCTATTTATTATCATGCTCAGATTGAGCGAAGACTGACTGATCCAGTGTCTTGTCGGTTACTTTACATTTGTTAAAGCCTTGTCGTGCTTCCTTGATATACATGAAACATTTGCAGGGTTGAAAAATTGAATGGCGGCCACTCTCTAGCACATTGGTCTTGAGTATCTTAACTGTCGGTTTGTGTACATTGCCAAGGCACACCTCTCCTATCACCACCGAGTCCAGATCCAGGCTTTGGGCAAATGGGGCGTCTTGTCCATTGACCTGCTGCCTGACCTTGTGCACCTGGAGAAAATCTCTTCCTAATAGCAGGAGTATTTCTGCTTTTGGATACAGTTCTGGGATGTGTTTGGCAATGTGGTGGCGATGTGCTGGTGTAGCACTGCACTTGGCGTCGGGATCTCAGTGCGGTTAATCAAAATTCCATTGAACTCTGAGAGTGTAGGGAGATGGATAACAACTTTACCATCCAAGGACTTGAGCTGGAAGCCTTCTGCCTTCCTTCCATATGTTTCCACGCTGCCTGAGCAAGTTCTAAGGTAGTATGGGAACTGATTACTCTCAATGTTGAACAAGTCAAAGAACTCTGGTCTGACTAGTGTGCGATTGCTCTGATCGTCCGGAATTACATAGGCTTTGATGGCCTTAACTTTGGCACCCTTAGGGTACACTCCAGGACAACTGTTGTCAGCCTCTCCCACCTCGCCGTACTGTTGTGAAGGCGAAGGAGGTTTGTCGGTTTCCGGTAATGGGCCGGGATGCACGGTTCCATCGTGATTATTGCTATTCCATTCCGGGCACTTCACGGAGATCGTACACTCTCTAGCAAGATGAGAGGCAGAGGAACAGCATTTAAAACATATTTTTTTTTCTCTTTGAGAAGGGCCTCTCTCCCTTCAAGGGGTTTTCTCCTAAACGTTCTGCATTTTTGAGGTGGTATGTTTCGTTATGCAATGGACAATTCTTGCTAGGGTCATTGTTAGTTGTAATGATTTCAGTTTTACGCACTGAGACAGGTTTATTAATGTTGAAATTATTCGAACTGGATTTAACTGGCTTGGTGTAAATTGTACTGCCACCTGGATTCATGAAGCTAGGGTCGTTTCGCTTCTTCGCTTCCTTGCACACAAACCTCGTGAAATAGTCAAAGGGAGGAAATCGACCATCGTTCTCTTCCTTGTATTCTGAGCCAACAGACCCACACCTTTCCTGCAGACCAAATGGAAGTTTGTCCACGATTGGTCTAATCCTGTTTGAAGTATCTAGGTATGATAGACCAGTTAAATAGCCATCTTCTTTGGCGCCTTGAATCTCCATGAGTAGATCTCCGTGCTCTCTTAACTTAATGTGCTCCTTGGCTGACACCTTAGGCGAATTTTCCAGACTTCGAAATAGTGCCGTTTCAATAATCTCAGGGGCCGCATAGCACTCCCGAAGTCTCTCCCATGCTTTGCGTAAGGCTAGCTTTGGTTGTTAATGTACACTGAAAGTATGCGTCTCACCTGTTCGTATGATTCTTTTCCCAGCCATTTTGTCGTAAGATCCAACTCTTGGATTGCTCCGAGCTGGACTCCGTGGATAGCGTTGACGAATGAGGAGTATCATGCTCGGTCATTTTCAGGTTTGTCGTCAAACTGGTATAGTCCTGAAGTGACGAGATCTCGACGTGCTAAATACTGTGCCATGGGTTCAACTGCTAGTGGCATGCTGGCTGGGGGAATATGTCGATGGGTATATAACTGGTGGTGCACATTTATTAGGGAATTTGTTGTTCTGAATTCAGCCTTTGACTCTCCTCTCGCCAAATCTGGTAGGTTTGGTGTCGAGAAGTATTTGTAATCAGCCCTTTCATTCTTGAATTCATCGCGGAGTTGCAAGGGTAAATTGTCTTCCTCAGATGGATGTGATGCAATTGGGCCTCTCTGAGACTCCTCGTGTGGAGTGTGGTGTTAGCATATAAGTATGGAGAGGAAGAACGAATCTTCAAGTCCATTTGAAATCAGACATAGTCGCTTGTGCGTTTCAATCTGGTCCTTACTGAAGTAGATTTTACGTCATCCAGAACGTGCATTTCTTCAGCACTTTCTATTATCTTTTCCCCTAAGTCCTGATGAACGGTCTCGGCACGGAACGTCGGCTGTTCACTTTTCTTCCGCAGCTGTTGCCTGGCCTGCTGACTTCCTACAACATTTTGTGTGTATCACCAGTAACTAATATATTACTCCGCATAAATTGTCTGGACTTTATCTAAACGCTGATTGTTTTCACACTCTGTCTCACTGTGATAGACCGTGCAGGGATTTACAGTTCGCCAACGTTGTTCAGGATTTATTTACGGACCAATGTTCCTCGATTATGGAGCGGATCTTCAGCAGTCGAACAGCCTCAGCTGTCGCTGTAACAAATAATTTGTACAACGCGCCAAACTGCCAATTTGCGTTCACCACCCGTCATCCTGTCGTAGTGTTAATCCGTCGATCTCACACCTTTCTGATGGGAAATGTATCAGCGATATAGATGAAGTAGATTCTCGGATCGAAACGTCGTCTCTTTATCCATTCCAATAGATGCTGACTGGCCTGCTGAGTTCCATTAGCATTTTATGTGTTTTGATTTGGATGGGGAAAGCACTGATTTCTCGCAAAATTGCTCTCAATCTGATGCAAATTTATGGCGTTCATGCGTAGTGTACTGTCAATTCAAAATATCAGCTTTATAAGCTTTAAAATCGAATGGTATTCAGAAACGTAAATGCACCCTCGAATTTCAGCTCATTATCCGGGAACTTGAAATCTAGCAGACTGATCCCGCACTGCAGTTTTCCCGTTATTCCTGACGTTCCGTTCTCGTGGCTGTCGTTGGGAGCTGCGTACCATCGAGATTGGAAAACGCTGCGGTCGCAGAGATCGCGAGGTGGAATACAAGTTGGTGGTTATGTGAAACTGGCAAAAGTGGGGCAAGGGAGGGGGTGAGGACGGTCAGTAGCAGGAATAGTGGTGGAGAATTTTGCCTGACAGTGCGGAGTGTTGTGCGACACCATCAGAATGTAAACAGGGAAATAATTGAGTAAGCGGCGGTGGCCCGATGTAATATTAGTGCATTTCTGCCTGTATATACATATCAATGTGTGCGCTGGTGTCCCTTTGTCGTTTCCCACTTTGTCGGTCATGCTGGCAGTTATTCAAGTATTTTATGTGTTTATGTAGCTGCAAATGTGGATATAATTAAGGTGCAAATTTACCCAGAAGTGGCTCTGCGTGATTCTATATATGCGCGGTCAGAGAGTGACAGTATTTATTGACTATGTAAACGTGAGAGATACGGAATGTGATTGAAGGTACGTGTGTCAGATAAGGTGCAATTGTGAGATGAGGAATATGGATTCTTCAAAGTTCAAATATTCACAGAAAAATCTTTAATCAGAGTACACACATGTCACCACATACAACCGTGATATTATTTTTTTTTGTCCTATGGCCACACTTGGCTGACCTATGGAACAGCAATAGTAAACAGGATCAATGGGCAACAAACATTTGTAAATGCAGATATAAATAAATCTCAATAAAAACCAAGCATGAAATAAAAAGGGTGTATTTAAATGAGTGTCGTTATCCAATTTTGTTCAAGAAACAGATGGTTAACCGGTATCTGGTGCTCTTGAGCCTGGTGGTGCGAGTCCAGAGGCTCTTGTACCATCTACCTGATGGCAGCAGCGAGGGAAGAGCGCGGCCTGGGTGGTGAGAATCACCAATGATAGACGCTGCTATCCTACGGCAACTTTTTATTGAGGTGTGATCAAAGGTTGAGCGGGATCCAGCCGAGATATACTCGACCGAATCATCCCCTCCCCGCGTCAATGGCATTGCTGTTACCACACCAGACCGTAATACAGTCAATCAGCACACTCCAGAGTCCTCTGTCGTTTGCCAATATTTTTGATTACATGCCAAATCTCCGCAGACCTATGAGGAAGCAAAGGCGACGCCGCGCCCCTTTGCTACCATACCTGTATGATAGGTCCCGGACAGGTCTTCTGGCAGGATTTTAAGGTTTATTTGTGAATAAAGTAGAGGATTTGAAATTGGATTTGTGACAGGTTGCGTGTATGGAGGTAACACGGAGAAGGTATGCCTGCATGGGTAATTGAGTGCTCATTAAACACAGCTGAAGGTGCAGGAGAAATGAATTATGTGCGCATTAAAGCTGGAAAGGGGACTGCAAAGCGTGGTAAATATTGTATCTGTTAATAGATGAAAAACTTATGAATTTACGCCCCGCTCCCTAATCAATAAATTCAATACAATGAATTTTGCATTGGTGTGAGGAAAGAGTTAAATTTGATTCCTCTTTGCCATATGCTAAGACATGTAACAAAAAACATCGATCTTTGTTAGACTTTTTTCAGTCTATACAGTGGGAATGTTTTGCGAGAGTTCAGCAAAGACCATTGCACAGTGATGTTTTACAACTCAGCGTGAGTACTTTTATAGACTGTAGGTGTCCATAGACGCACTTACCCGATGCTAGATACGGAAATCATGATTTATTCCATATGGACATTTTGTCCTGTTTCTAAGTCTTGTATCAAGTACAACGTTTCCAAGAGATAAGATGGCACAGACTCTGCTGGGATAATAAATAACTCCCGGGAAACTAGATCATGAAGAGAGAGAGAGAGAGAGAGAGAGAGAGAGAGAGAGAGAGAGAGAGAGAGAGAGAGAGAGAGAGAGAGAGAGAGAGAGAGAGAGAATTTCGTATATTGCTTGATTTCCAATATAACTCCTTCACTCCTGTGGTAATCACCCTTTTCGATCTTGTCCACCAGTTACATCGCAACTTATTTCACTCCTGTGGTTTTGCACTGTCCATCCTGACCGTCTCATTAAACACCCCCTCTGCTTGCTTAACTACTGCCCAATCCTCCGACCGATCAGTCAGTTAACCGTACACCTCTGATATTCACCTGTAATCCTCATACCTCGAAGCGAGCAGACTATCTCAGTGTCTCGAATGCAATCACAGAATCTCATGTCCACTTCTCTTACAATGTAATTCCCGATCGTAACTACAGTCCCCTTCTCTCCCACCCCATCCCCGTCCCATCTGAGCAATCGTGTCAGTTTCAGAGACATAGACCCGATCGCTGTGGCTACACTGCAACTCGTCCCTCCCCACAGTGTCCAAAGTGGTATACTGATTTCTGAGGTGGATCCCGGTTGTAATCGACACTGGCTGTTCATTTCCTACCAGCTCCTGACACTCACTGAGGTTTATGTCTCCTGAAACTTTGTGGTGACTATCTCCTTGTAGCCCTTATCTTTCACGTTCTCAGTGTCCCTTATGACCCGACGATCATCGAGCTGCAATTCCAGTTCCTTATTGATTTCCATAAGGAAATGCCACTCGGTG
Source organism: Hypanus sabinus (assembly GCF_030144855.1). Lineage (NCBI taxonomy): Eukaryota > Metazoa > Chordata > Chondrichthyes > Myliobatiformes > Dasyatidae > Hypanus > Hypanus sabinus. The sequence goes on from NW_026780152.1 coordinate 547,969, forward strand.
CACCTGCTGAAGATGTCATTATCCGGGAGAAAATCACGGAATATCAACATCTCATAAAAAGAAAACACATCTGCACTGGGACCATCCGCACTATCAGAGGACGAATGAAGAATAAACTGATCAGATACTTGCTCGACAAACTTGTTCTCGATGAAGCCTCTCCATTCTCGCTAGAAATCATCTGCAGATGCTGGAAATCCGAGCAACGCACACCCAAAATACTGGAGAGGCTCAGCAAATCAGGCAACATCTATACAAAATAAAATTAGTTGACGTTTCGGGCCAAAACACTTCGGCAGGACTGCAGAAGAAAAGTTGAGGAGTAGATTTGGTTGGTGCGGAGAAGGGAGGGAGAGACGCCAGGCGATAGGTGAAACTCGGATGAAGCAAAGAGCTGGGATTTGATTGGTGAAAGGGACAGAAGACCATGGAAAAAATAAAAGAAAAAGATGGGTGAACGAAGAGCACGAGAGGGAGGGGATGGGCGGTCAAGGAGATAACATAAGTGAGGGGCAAGGGCATGGAAAATGGTGAAGTGGGAGTTTCAAAAACCGACACTCAGCTCGGAGGCTACAAAACCAGAATATAAGATGTTGTTCCTACAGCCTAAGTGTGACCTAATCCCGTCAGTTGAGGAGACTATGGATCGACAGATCGGACTAGGAAAGAGAATTAGTATTCATTTGGGTGATCCCGCTGGATCCGGCGGAAAGATCGTAGGTGTTTGGCGAACTGGTCTCGCCGTTTTACAGGAGGTCACACCGGAAGCAAGGTACAGAGTGTCGCCTGATCTGAAAGGACAGTTTGGGGCCCTAATTGGTAGGGCTAGCTGTAGCACTTGTTTTTCATACAATGATAAGTGCCGGGAGGGAGATCAGTGCTGCAGAGAAATACCTCAAGAACCCTCACGGTCCCGGGAGTAGCCTCCTCTCTAAATCACAATTCAAATGTTCAGTTTAACAAAAGCTGAAAGCCCTCGAAAGTTCCGTTCGTAAACGCACTCACAGGCCTCTGAATTGCCTCCTGTCTCGCTCCCGATTTGATTGGGCCATCGGAAAAGTAAACACGCATATATAACTCCATAGGAATCATGTCGGCCTCATGGAAACATCGTTGTGATAAAACCTCTGAGCTCAGAGCAGTTCATTTATTAAGGGTGGGAAATGGAACTGGAAATGAATCTAGCGGCTGCATCTGGAATTTAATTTCCTGTCCTCGCCATTTCTAAATCCTGGTACAGGAAGACTATTTATGAAAAGGTAACAATGAAGAATCCCCGGCAATTTTTTTAATGCTCACCAGTACCCGTGAAGACTTTGGGGAGGATAAAAATCTGACGGCGAGAGGCTGCGGGAGAGAGAGATGGGAAAGAAAGACGAGAAGAGTAGGAGGGAGTGACACTAGGGGAGCATGAAGGGAAGACGGTGAGAGTTCGTGGCGGAGAGAATAGAAGAAGTGTAGCGCAATCGGCTGAGTGGGACGGGGAGAGAATGATGCTGGAGAGCGCGGCAGGGTGACTGAGAATCGGGGAGAGAGCCGTGAGGAAGACGGGTAATGCAACTGGAAGAAAGAGAAAGGGGAGATGGGTAGAAAAATCGAGGAGAATAGGAGGGAGAGAGACTAGGGGAGCCTGAATGGCAGACATTGAGATATCGAAGGGGAGAGAATGGAATAGAGTGGGATAATGGGCTGAGAGGGACGGTGAGAGAGCGATGCTGTAGAGAGTGGCTGGGAGAATGAGGATCCGGGAGAGAGACATGAGGAAGACGGGGAAGGAAACTGGAAGAGAAGAGACAGGGGAGAGAGAGACGGGGAGAGCGAGATTGCGGTGAGTGGAAATAGGGGAAGAGACACTGAGGACAGCGCGAGACACGGGCGAGAGTGAGAGAGACTGGGGAGAGCGAAACCGATTTGGGAGAGCGAGAGGGAAAGGGAGAGAGATTTTGAGCAGACAGGGACACCAGGGGGAGAGGTAATGGAGTACAACTGAGAGAAAGAGAGAGTAGGAGCGAAGAGAGTCTGTGTGGAGAGCGATCCAGAGGGGAGGGCGAAAGTGGCAGAGACCATTGGGAGCGAGAGACCGTGATTGGGGTCCCGGAAGATTGACTGTAGGAAGAGGGGGAGAGAGAGAGTGATTGTTTTAGAAATTGTCCCTATCCCCTAGCGCACTATGGGTGTGCTGACCATGATGACAATTTGTTACTGCATGTTTGCCTGAATGTGTGTCGGTCGCCTCATTGACTAAATCCCAGAAGGTTTTAACCACCTTACTGCTCTTTGACCTAAAGTCTCCTCCTCCTTGTTATCCATACGTCTGAAAATATTGGCATACCAAATTCCTGATATAATTCGCTCTATCAGTCTCTCTCTTGCTCTCACTCGCCTGCTGTCCATCACTTCGGTTCTCTGCTGCGCTCCCTCCCGGCGCTCCATCACCGCTCATTTGCTGACAGCAGTCATAAATGTAAGTGCCTTTCCGGTATCGTGCTGGATGTTGTGAAGCCGTGCACCCTCCCGCTCTGGCAGCGGCTCTAGCAGTATCTGTATTCTTACCGTACGGTGTTTTGTGTTCTAAAGCTCAGTTTAAGTTCTCTAGCTGGAAGACAGTTGAAGGTGGCAGAGGGAATGAGAACCCATAGGTAGAGAAGGAGGAGAAAAAGAGCGTGTACGTAACGACAGGTCACGACAGGAGCAGGAGTGTTTCATGCAGACGATATTATACTCGGGGATCAGGCAGTGTTGTCAAAACCGAGAAACAGGTGTAACAGGCTCGCCTAAACTTTCAATTTAATAAGAGAGGGAGGGTTTATGCAAAGGAAAATTCCATGGGAAAGAATAAACAGAGGCGGACACCATTCATCAGGAACTTCAGTTTGTGTGTTTTGTTTTTGGACTTCGAGGATCTAAGAGATTTTCTCATGTTTACTTTGTATTTCTGTTCAGCACATTGTTTGTTTTCTAACTCTCTTCATAAAAATCCGATTCAACGGGCATTTCACCGCATTCTTCAGTTCCTCTCTGAATTTGCTCTGAGTCAGTCCGCAAATACAAGTGTTGGTGCAGGAACTGAGAACCTGCAGTATCGCGGAAATCTCTTCTGCGATGTAACAGGGGTCCGGGACAGAATAAACATATCTCATTGAAATTAGTTGATAGATATAAAATACCACCCTTGTTACCCACAACAAGATGAAACTACCGGATATGCTGAAGAGCAAAACGATGGATTTGCGACGGTTCACTATCTCCCGGCCCCTGTCAGCCTCTCCACTGTTTTGTCCCCGGAGCCCCTTGCGGGCTCGACTGGCCGCTAGAATCCGCCTGACTGTCAGTATATTGAACAGCAAAATCAGAAAGAATGGAACACAAGGGGTTAAAATGCGGTAAAACAATTCAAAAGCGGTCCATGCGGGATCGTTTTCGAAACTCGATGTAAGAGCACAATACCAGGGAACGCCATCAATTAATTCTCTACGCTCGTATACAAAGTACCAGGGAACGCTCTCCAAACAGGCCAGCGCACTCACTGTCCCGATAACCACAGCCGCCGTTCTCTCGGTGCAATATTTTGTTTTCAGCTTCTCACAGCTGTTACGTACTCGTGACACATGACAGTGGTGCCCTTGTCATGTGACTGGGGTTGAAGCTGTACTGGACTTGAGGTGATGGTCTTGTGATGGTGGAATGACGTCATTTTCCCGCCAGTAGAGATCATGTGATGGGTTTTTTTACAGGTTATAAAAGGTAGACCCCACCCTGTGAGGAGGGGCAGTTCGTGGCTGGATTTGCCAAGTTGACTTCATGCCACTGCGTGTTTGAAGTGATGACGCAGTTTAGTTGAAGGATGAAGTTTTTATTTAATGCCTAAAGTTTAAAAGGTTAATGCCAACAGGTTCTTTATGATTCTGTTAGTTTGAGAATTAAAGGAGAGTGAAGATTCAAGGTTGGAAGTTAAAGATCGAGGAGAATCGCTTTCTACGGTGAAACGGGGGCGACCTTTGTTTGATCCTTATTTGGAAGGATTTCGTTGACTATCTTCGTGTTAATCCCTAGGTTTACCTAGAAAGGATTGAAGGTAGTGGAGAAGGAAAGGTCAGTGCCTTTAAGCCGTTCTGTTTCGTAAATTCTTCGTGGGAATTTCGACGTCGGGGATCGAAGCAAGCGACGTGAAAGAGAACTTAAATCGTCCTGTAAAGTCTCTCCTTTTAAATGGACTGTGAGCATATCGAACTTTTGGCAATATCACTTTAAGAACTGTTTTGGAATATCACTTTACGAACTGTTTGAACAGCCGCTCAGCAGCTGTTTCCGGTTACGGTAGTGTTTGTTTACTTTTGGGGGGTTTGTTTTCTGTGTTTAATAAACGTGTTGTTTGTTATAAGAAACCCTTGTCGAACTCATATATTTATTGTTGCCTGATTACGTAACATTAAATATGGGGGCTGCGTCGGGATTGAATTTTTTGAGTTTAAATGCTTGCTAACTTTTAAATCGGTGTTTTGGAAACGGGGATTACTCGGTTCTTTTGTTTGGCTTGTTGTGGTATTCGGCAGCAATGAATATTGATGAGTTTCTGGCTTCGCCAGCTGCAGAGGTGTTGGCGAAGGCGAAAAAAACTGAGGTGTTTGAGATAGCTAGTAGATTGCAACTTAAAGGTATTTTGCAGACTACTTCTAAGGCTGTAATACAGAGGAAAATCGCGTCACACTATGTGGATTCGGGTGTTTTTGATGAATCGATTTTAGAGTCGTTTCAAATAAGTAATCTGGAGATGCAGTTGCAAATCGAACAAATGAAATTGGAGAGGTGTAAATTGGAGGCAGAACAAAAGCAGAGAGAATTTGCATATGCAATGGAGGAATTAAGGACTGGAAATCAGTCTTCTGGTTCTAAAAAAACGTTTGTTGCTAGTCAAGAAATTAAATTGGTCCCTCCATTTAGTGAAACAGAAGTGGAAAGGTATTTTCAACATTTTGAAACTATTGCTCTGATGTCAGAGTGGCCGAAAGATAAATGGTCAGTGTTGTTACAAAGTGTAATTAAAGGAAAAGCACAACAAGTTTACACAGCTTTAACAGCTGCACAAGCTCTTGATTATGATATTGTAAAGAGTCATATTTTAAACGCATATGAGTTAGTCCCAGAAGCATATAGGGAAAGATTCAGAAGTTTGAAAAAGTCTGTGGAAAAAACTTATGTGGAATTTGCCTATGATAAAGCTATGTGTTTTGAGAGATGGGTTTCTTCTAAAAATGTAAATGGGGACTATGATACATTGAGAGAGCTGATTTTAATGGAGGAATTTAAAAGAAGCATTCCTGTTGAAGTAAGGACCTACTTAAATGAGAAGGATACTGATAAATTGCAGGACTGTACTAGATTAGCTGATGAGTATGTTTTGATCCACAAGAACAAATTTCCTCAGGGCAGAATTTTTAAGAGGAAAAATAACATGGAGACTCCAGGTAAATCTGAAATTAAATCGGAGGTTAATGAGAAAGTTAATGAGAAAGGAAAGCCTGTGAAGGAAAGACAGTTTGGTCTTACTTGTAACTATTGTAAGAAGCCTGGCCATGTAATAGCTAACTGTTTCAAATTGAAAAAGAAAGAGAAGGAAGCAGTTCCAGATGCTTGTGTGCAACATACTGAAGCACATGTAAAGTTACAGGGTTTGATAAAAACAAATGAGGCTTTGTTAGAGTCTGACCAAGTTAGAAAGGGATATGATCATTTTATAACTGAAGGGTTTGTATCCTTGAAGGAAGGATCTACTTTGGTGCCAATAAAAATCCTTAGGGATACTGGTGCTTCGCAATCACTGATGTTAGACAGTGTGTTGAAGTTTAATGAAGAGTCTGATACTGGTGAGGTAAATTACATAAGAGGTGTTGGAAGTGATTTTATGCCTGTACATTTACATAAAGTAAATTTAAAATCAGGGTTAGTTACTGGATTTGTTAAAATAGGATTACAGCATAGCTTACCTGTGAAGGGTATTTCTTTATTGTTAGGTAATGACTTGGCAGGTGGACAAGTTTTTCCTGAAGTGCATTTGACAATGGAGTCAGAGGAACCAGAGTTGAATTCTAACACAGATTCTTCCTGTGTTGTGATTAGAGCTATGGCTAAAAAGATTGATGCGCAGAATGAGGTTGTTATTCAGGACTGTTCAACTCAGGATTCGAGTTTTGAGGATGTGTCAGAGACTTTCTTATCTTCGTTGTTTGAACAAGATTCTGGGAGTAAGTCTGACTATAAAGATTTATCTTTGTCTAGGAAGGAGATGATAGCAGAGCAGAATAGAGACTCTGAGATTATAAAATTAAAAGAGCAGGTTTTACTAGATAGTGAGATTGATAAGGTGCCAGTAGGATATTACTTGGAAAAAGGAGTGTTGATGAGGAAGTGGAGATCGCCTACAATTCCTGCAAGTGAGGATTGGAATGTTGTTTACCAAGTAGTTGTTCCAAAAGCTTATCGAAATGAGATTTTGACTTTAGCTCATAGTGTGCCTTTAGGTGGACATCAAGGGGTAAGGAAAACTGTGGACAAGATTTTAAAACATTTTTACTGGCCTGGTCTAAGAAAAGATGTGGCGATGTTTTGTAAAACGTGCCATACTTGTCAAATTGTGGGTAAACCAAATCAGGTTACACCAGTAGCTCCATTACAACCTATCCCAGCATTTGGTGAACCATTTTCTAAAGTTATTGTAGATTGTGTTGGTCCATTACCAAAGACAAAAACTGGTTATCAGTATTTGTTGACTATCATGTGTACTACTTCTAGGTTTCCAGAGGCAGTACCACTTAGGAATATAAAAGCTAAGACTGTGACAAAGGCCCTTATAAATTTTTTTTACTTATTTTGGATTACCTAAGGAGATACAAACTGATCAAGGCAGTAATTTTATGTCTGGATTGTTTCAACAGATAGTTTATAAATTGGGAGCTAAGCAAATCACTTCGTCTGCATACCATCCAGAATCGCAGGGTGCCTTGGAGAGGTTTCATTCTACCCTCAAGAATATGATTAGGACATTTTGTGTGGAAAATGAAAGTGACTGGAATGAGGGTATAAACTTACTTTTATTTGCAGTAAGGGAATCGGTACAGGAATCTTTAGGTTTTAGTCCATTTGAACTTGTGTTTGGGCATAGAGTTAGAGGACCTTTAGCTTTGTTGAAAGAACAGTGGATTAATAAGGAAGTACATACTAATTTGTTGGACTATGTGTTGAAATTTAAGGACAGGTTACATAAAGCTTGTAGCTTAGCTAAGGAAAATTTAAAGTTGGCTCAGGAGAAAATGAAGACTTGGTATGATAAAGACGCTAGGATGAGGATGTTTAAGCCTGGAGATAAGGTGTTGGTTCTTTTCCCAGTGCAGACAAATCCTTTACAAGCTAGATTTCATGGTCCTTATGAAATTGTGTCTAAAATTAATGATGTGGATTACGTGGTAAAAACTCCAGATCGTAGAAGGTCAACACAACTTTGCCATATAAATATGTTGAAACCATATTTTGAGAAACAATCTGATACTGTGACTGTTGTGGTTAGTGAGAATGAGTTTGATTTAACTAGGAACGTGATAGATGATTCATCTGACTTTCATTCTAAATCCAACATTGTTTCTGTTAGGTTACCAAATTCAACCATTCTGGAAAATATTGATAAAAAATTAGTACATTAACAGTTAGAGCAGAGACAATAGAGAAAGAATTGTTATCTCTTGTTTTAGCTTTGGAATATTTTGAGGTATATGTTAGTACAACTCAGAAACCACTTATTGTTTACACTGATCATAATCCGTTAGTTTTTCTGAGTAAGATGAAAAACAAAAACAGAAGGTTATTAAATTGGAGTTTGATGTTACAAGAGTACAATATTGTGATAACTCATATTAAAGGTAAAGATAATGTGGTTGCTGATTGTCTATCTCGATGTTGAATGTACATTGTAATTTTTTTTTATGGAGTGGTTTTTTTTTCAATTGTAACACTCCTACTGTATTGTGAGTTATAAGCTGTTATATGATGGTGTTGTGGATTGTATATGTTATAAAATTTATACCTTTGTTTTTCTTGTAAGCAATTGTTAAAAATTTTTGTTCTTGTCAGACCAAAAATGTTTTTTTTTGGAGGGAGGTGTTACGTACTCGTGACACATGACAGTGGTGCCCTTGTCATGTGACTGGGGTTGAAGCTGTACTGGACTTGAGGTGATGGTCTTGTGATGGTGGAATGACGTCATTTTCCCGCCAGTAGAGATCATGTGATGGGTTTTTTTACAGGTTATAAAAGGTAGACCCCACCCTGTGAGGAGGGGCAGTTCGTGGCTGGATTTGCCAAGTTGACTTCATGCCACTGCGTGTTTGAAGTGATGACGCAGTTTAGTTGAAGGATGAAGTTTTTATTTAATGCCTAAAGTTTAAAAGGTTAATGCCAACAGGTTCTTTATGATTCTGTTAGTTTGAGAATTAAAGGAGAGTGAAGATTCAAGGTTGGAAGTTAAAGATCGAGGAGAATCGCTTTCTACGGTGAAACGGGGGCGACCTTTGTTTGATCCTTATTTGGAAGGATTTCGTTGACTATCTTCGTGTTAATCCCTAGGTTTACCTAGAAAGGATTGAAGGTAGTGGAGAAGGAAAGGTCAGTGCCTTTAAGCCGTTCTGTTTCGTAAATTCTTCGTGGGAATTTCGACGTCGGGGATCGAAGCAAGCGACGTGAAAGAGAACTTAAATCGTCCTGTAAAGTCTCTCCTTTTAAATGGACTGTGAGCATATCGAACTTTTGGCAATATCACTTTAAGAACTGTTTTGGAATATCACTTTACGAACTGTTTGAACAGCCGCTCAGCAGCTGTTTCCGGTTACGGTAGTGTTTGTTTACTTTTGGGGGGTTTGTTTTCTGTGTTTAATAAACGTGTTGTTTGTTATAAGAAACCCTTGTCGAACTCATATATTTATTGTTGCCTGAATACGTAACACAGCAAATAGCCACAAATCTATCGACGGTAAAAGCGACAGTCAGCCAGACAGAAGTGGCAGTGCTTGCAAATACCAGCCATCCACCGAGACTGCACACAGGAGTCATGAAAAGGAATGATCGGGGAAAATAAAACGATGCAGTCCACCCCAGCAGCGGATCTGAGATAACGACCAGGAGATCGGCCACTGTCATTCCCACCAGGTAGCGAGTGACACATTTGGAGAGACCGCACCTTCCTCGGGACAGGATCACAATCGCCATCAAGTTCGCTGGATGAGAGAGAGAGAACAGCAAGTTGAGAAAAAGAACTCCTCATATTTGCTAAATTGTTACTACCAAAAGGTAGTTTTATTGTTGCACCTAGCTCAGACAACCGTTCAAGTGCAACTGCAGGCAATCAATTCGTTTAGTGTCAACGGGCTGTGCAAACCCAGTATTCCCAAATACAGGGCAGCTGCTACAAGACCAAAGCACGGAAACCAGAACATCAAATTATTGAATACAAACACCAGGAAGAACGCTATCTAACCCGTTCAGTTCCACAGATGTTGGCCGATTCGCTAAATTCTTGCAGCAGTTTGTTTTCGATCCGGATGCCATAATACACATCCCCGGTGTTTCCATTCCATTCCTGAAATGCAGAACACCAGGACTGGACAGGTGACAGTGAAAACCAGCGACAGAAACGATCACAATATTATAATTAAAATTCAATTCCCATCAACGGCAGGAGACACTGCGGCCTACCGGGAATTCCAAATGCTGAAATAAAAGGACAGTAGATTTCCTCTGTCTGCCAGATGAGAGAACAATCCATTTCAGTGAAAATGTATGAATTCTGTTACTCCCGACTCCACAGCTCGGGCAGACACTTTGAGCTGATTTCGTCAAAACGGCCCTGGTTTATACAAAGTATCGGTCTCCTGAGATATGGTTGCATCCCTGACTAACTTTCTTAGTTACAGCTTCTTGAACAAACATTTTTATTCAAAATTATTGTCTCTGATGTAAGTATTCCGCCGATCGAAGACAACTGCACCAAAAATGCTTGGGCGTTATATAAGCAGTGATTCATCTGGAGGAAATAATGCGGCAGCTCTAATGACAAAGACTGTCTTCATCACAGACCAGTCACATTTACAGATTTTAGGGATTTGCTGACTAATTGTACATCTGTAAACGAGGTGCACCGACACCGCCCAACCGACAACGAACTTCTGCCCCTGCAGTTTCCCATTTTGAACTGCCTTTCAATGCTTCAACACCTTCCTGGCCAAACACAAACATGTACACACACACACACACACACACACAAATGCTCGCGCGCGCGCAAGCGAAACACAGATACGAACAGAGATATAATAGACAGATCAACGTCGTGTTAGCAACGGACAAATGAACACGTTGCTGATGTAGAAAAAATACGAAAACATCTGCAGATGCTGTAAATTTAAAGCAACACACACGATGTTCTGGTAAATCTCTGCTGAGTTCATCCAGCATTTTGTGATTTTGCTGATGTAAAATAATTGTATACACTTCACAAATCTGTCAGAGGTGTAACGAAAACTGAGAAAAAATGTTTCATGCAGCAAATAACTGAGCATACCGGAAACTAATTAAAATTAGTCTCCCTCAGTATAAGAAACATCCTCTCCCAATCTCTCTCTAGCTGTTCAATATTCGATAGTTTTCAATGAGATCCCCCTTCATTCTTCTGAACTAAATTGAGTACAGGCCCAGCACCATCAAATTCTCCTCATTGATAAACATTTATTCCCATGGATCTCTATAGACCCTCTCCAATGCCAGCACATCTTTTCTTAGATAAGGGGCCCAAATCTGCTCACAGTGCTCCAAGTGTGGTCTGACCAATGGTTATAATGCCCCAGGATTACATCCTTGCTCTTATATTATAGTTCTCTTGAAATGAAAGCGACCACTGACTCAGCCCCCAGGTTAACCATTAGATAACCCTGAACAAGGAGTCCCAACTTCCTTTGCACCTCTGATTGTTCAATTTTCTCTCCATTTAGAAAATAGTCTATGCCTTTAATCCTTCTACCAAAGTGCATGACTATTTATACACTTCCGTACACTATATTCCATCTTCTCATGTTCCCAGTCTGTCTAAGCCTTCGACAGATTTTATCTTCCTGAACGCTACCTGCCCCTCCAACTCTTTTTGTGTAATACTGAAACTTGGCATAAAGCCATCAATTCAGTCAGCCATATCATTGACGTATAACGTGAAAAGTATCGACTCCGACAAAGACCTCTGTGGAACACTGCTAATTGACTGCAGCAAACCAGAAAAGTCCCCTTATTCTCACTCCTTCTCTTCTGCCAGTTAGCCAACCTTCTATCTATGCTAGTATCTTTCCTCTAGTGCCGTGGGCTGTTAATTTTCTAAGCAGACTCATGTGCGGCACCTTGTCAAAGCCCTTCTGAAACTCCTAGTAATCAACATCCACAGATTTTCTGTTGTCTATCCTGCTTGTGATTTCCTCAAAGAATTCCAACAGATTGGTTAAGCATGATTTCCTCTGAAGGAAACCACTCTGATTTTGCCTGCTTTATCATGTGCCTCCAACTACACCAAAACCTCATCCTTAATAAGAATTCCAGCACCTCCAACTACTGAAGTCAGGATGATTGGCTAATAATTCTCTTTCTTTTGCTTTAAAGTGTGGAGTGACATTTGCATTTTTGCAATCTTCCAGAGCCATTGTAGAACCTAATGATTATTAAAAGATCATGACTCATACCTCTACAGCCTCCTCTGCTACCTTTTTCAGAACCTGAGAGTGTAGTCCATCCGGTCCTGGTGACTTATCTAACATTCAACATTTCAACTTCCAAAGCACCTTCTCCTTAGTAATAACAACAACACTCAATTATGCTCCCAATATTTTTGGATTTTTGGCATACTGCTAGTGTCTTCTACAGTGCAAACAGACAGAAAATACGTATTAAGTTTGTCTGCCATTTCTTTTCCCGCATTACTACCTCTCCAGCGGAATTTTCCAGTGGTCCGATGTCCACTCTCGTCTCTCCTTTACTTTTTATATTTCTGAAAAAATAGTTTTGGCATCAGCACATTATTGGCTAACTTATGTTCATATTTCATCAATTCATTCATTCTGACTTTTAGTTGCGTATTGTTAGATTTTAATAACTTCGCAATCCTCCAAATTCCCACAATTTTTGCTGTATATTATGTTATCATTTCACTCTATGCCGTCTTTGACTTCGGTTGTCAGCCACAGTTAACTTCAGAATACTTGGGGATGAATCTATCCTTCGCCTTCTGAATTGCTCCCAGATACACCGGCCATTGCTGTTCTGCTCTAATCCCTGGTACTGTCCTCTTCCAATTAAACTTGTCCAGCTCCTCTCTCATGCTTCTGTTACAGTATTCGTTTTTTTCCACTGAAATACTAATATATCCGACTTTATTTTCTCCCTCCCAATCTGCAGTTTTAATTTATCATATTACGATACCTGTCTCCTTTACCTAAAACTTCCTAATGAAATCTGGTTGACAGCACAACACTCAATCCAGAATTGCTTTTCACCTTGTGTCCTCAACCACAACAGGTTCCAGAAACCCAGCTTGAACGCTTTCTACAAATTCCATCTCTTGGAGTTCGGCCCCAACCTGAATTTCTCAATCTACCTGCATATTGAAATAGCCCATGACTATTGTAACATTTCCATTTTTATATGCCTCTTCTGTCTGCTGTTGTAATTTGTACCCCACATCTAGGCCACTGTTCAAAGTGCTGGATATAACTCCCATCAGGGTTCGTTCCCCTTGCAGTTTCTTAACTCTACCCACAAGGAGACTCCATCTTCCAATCCAATGTGTCCTATTTCAAAGGATCTGATTTCATTTTTTTACTAACAAAGCCACTCCAGTCTCTCTGCCTACCTGTATGTCCTTTCCTTACAATGCATTTTTGACGTTAATCTCCCAAACATGAATTTCTTTCATTCACGATTCAGTGATGCCCATAATGTCATAACTGTAATCTCTACCTTATTCCATAAACTCTACAGTGTGCCTTCAGATGTGATACCTTCAGACATATATTCCATACCGTCTACGATTTTGCCACCATGTTAGACTTCAACTCATCCCAGTGGCTGCAATTTTGCCCTATCATCTGCCTGCCCTTCCTCACAGTCTCAATACACTCTGCATCTACTTGCATATCATCTACCCCGTCTTCAGATCTATAATTCCTGCTTCCTTCCTCCCTGCCTAATTAGTTTAAACCATCCCCCACAGACCCAGCAAACATGTCCACAGGATATTGGTGCCCCTTGGCTTCAGGTGTCAACTATCCTTTTGTACAAGTCATAACCTCCCCTCTTAGGCTATTAGTTTCAAGAAAATTAGACCATCATTGTTTAACGTTCTCATGGGTTTCCTAACTAGAGGAAATCAACAGTGTTTAACCACCATTAACACGGATCTCTAGCAGTCTGTTTTGAAACACATGCTGTTGATCTGACGTAACTCAATCCAAGATTCTTCTCTCCTTCAAGGACTTTGCTTCATTTCTACTTCTGACTGCAAGTTTATTCGATTGGGTGTTTGTTCCTCCTGTAGGAGAGGAATGATCCTGTGCATGTTTTTCTTGCGTCATTTCTGGGATTTCTCTTGTTCATATAGTTTTTCGTTTTGAAGCACGTGCACATAAGGGAACAAAAGGGTCAGGGGTTTCCCAACATTTTAAGTGCATAAAGGTGGACCAATCCAATGAAATCATGTTTGCATTGTCGGGTATCAACATCTTCATTCAGTTAGGTAATAGTATTTAGCTATTAACTATTAATTCATAATTACGTACGTAATGTTGTACGTACAAAACGTGATCTCTGTGATTTCTGTTTAAAAATTAATCCCTCAGAAATAATCTTTTTTTTAACAACGGATGGTCTTCTGTGTTCTTCCTGGTGAGGCTTCAATTAGAAATCCTTAATTGCTTGTTTGCTAATATTTTCTCCTTTTTCTACTATTTTCTACGTTCAGGCCACTTCAATGCTAACTCAGAGGGAAAGGATGGCTAACTTAACACAGACAAATTCATCTCTCAGCAACCTAACATACATTGAAAGAGGGAGCGCTTACAAAACTGTTGAAGTAATCTTCATTGTGATTGTAACATTATCTTTGAGTCTGGTGACCATTATCGGAAACATTCTGGTTATGCTTTCTATCAAAGTAAACAGACAGTTACAAACAATTAACAACTATTTCATTTTCAGCTTAGCCTGTGCCGATTTGATTATTGGTGTGTTCTCCATGAACCTTTACACCATTTACATCGTCTATGGCTACTGGCCTATGGGCCCAGTGGTGTGTGATTTATGGCTGGCTCTAGATTATGTTGTTAGTTATGCATCTGTCATGAACCTTCTTATCATCAGCTTTGACCGATATTCCTGTGTGACAAAGCCTCTCAGCTACCCTGTGAAGAGAACCACCAAGATGGCACGGATGATGATTGCAGCTGCTTGGGTGCTGTCATTTATCCTGTGGGCTCCTGCCATTCTCTTCTGGCAGTTCATTGTAGGTGGACGGACAGTTAAAGTAGGTGAGTGTCATATACAGTTCTTCTCAAATCCAGTTGTCACTTTTGGTACTGGAATAGCAGCCTTCTATCTACCAGTTATTACCATGACGATTCTGTATGTGCACATATCCCGTGCTAGCAAGAGTCCGGTCAAGAAGGATAAGAAAGAGCCAGAGTCAAACAAAGGTACCATTTCTCTCAGGCTAGTGCGAGGCAAAAGAATGAAATCGAATAATAACAACATTTCAAGTGTACCTGATGAGATGCGGAATGTCAAAACACAGAACGGCAAGGCAGCTGGTGAAGTAATGACGGATTATTGTGGCCAAGGAGAGGAAAAGGGGGTCTCAAATGACTCGACTTTCCTCAGTGTCGTCCCTTCCATCCAGACGGAGGAAAGAACGATTGATGAGAGCTCAAACATCTCCAGTGAGCAAAGGCATTTGAGCAATGGCAGCTCCAAGCTCTCCAGCATAAAGGTTGTCACGAAATCCCAAAAGAGTGACTACTGTGCTACCACAATTGAAATGGTGTCAGAAAACAGCAGCAAGAATGGTAAAGACAGAGAGCTCGCGCAGCCCACAAGATGGCAAAGACCCCTGCTGAGAAAAAGAAGGGAGCTGCAACCCGGGAGAATAAGGTGACCAGGACCGTCTTGACCGTCTTGCAGGCATTTATCATCACCTGTACCCCATACAATGTCATGGTACTCATTAACACGTTATGTTCAGTCTGTGTCCCTAACACAGTATGGTCTATTGGATACTGGCTCTGTTACATCAACAGTACTCTGAACCCAGCCTCCTATGCACTATGCAATGCTACCTTCAAGAAAACCTTGAAACATCTTCTCTTCTGTCAATATAAAAACATTGGTGCAATAAGATAAATTCAACAAAAAGATCGTCTCCATGAACATTTTATACATGTTACAGATGAATCTCATAATGTTTATCATAAATGTATGAAAGTAAAATGTTCAACTCGCCAGTAATGGCTGAAATAGATATTATCTTTGATATGGTGAAAGCATACTTCAGTTATGGACAATGAATTTCTAATCTTTGTTTATATGAAAAGTGTGCTGATTATTATAATGTTTCTGTTTGAAATCGGAAATGAATCTGCCCAAATTTCAAATATAGTGCATTTCAGTTAATCGGGGGATACTGGGAATTGGACATTCTGGCCTGATTAAGTGATTGCCCCAATGAGCCGATGTTTCCTGGAAATATTTAACAGGGTATAAAAAAATGACAAGCTACCATTTAATTAAGTAACAAACTATGTATTTAAAGGAAGTACAGAATTAATTAGAACACAACCAAAATCACTACAGTACATAAAACTGTATTATTTTCTAATTATTATGCTTTAATTTAATAAGCGTACACTGACATGTTCTTTTGATTGACTGTATATAAACAAAATCATCAGAGACACCAAGTGCGGAGAGTGGACAGCTTTCAAACAGTGCTGGCGATGATTGGAACCTCCAAATCCTCATTTCAATTGGAACATTCAAGATGATTGCTGATACCTTTAAATTAATCATAGTACCTAACTAGATGAAGTATTGAAATTGTTTCATTTCACCCCAACCGTTTCTGGCATCCGCAAGCCTGCATGCTTGAAACCGCAATGAGTAAAACAGTTCCAGTTTGTCTTACTGTTTATCACTTGCCTGCGATCAATGACAAAAATCACTTCTTTTTGAAAACGAGCACACAAGTGATGGCATTTACAACGGTTGTTTTAATTAAAGCGTAGTGTATAATGGTTACATAGCATGCATGTGACTCACACTAGTTAGAACCTGTTTGGCAACAGATTCCTTTCACAATTAAGTGGCGTAGTTTTCCAAATAAATTCCATTTTTTTTTTCATTTTTTTTTTATTAAGTATTGTCCGAAATAAGCGGCTGCCCCAATTAACCAATGGCAATTAACCATTTGCCTGAATTATAAACTTCAGCATAGGCACATTTAAGGGGTAATGTTCATTTTTATAATATTACTCAGTATCAAAAATTGTTTTTTGTCCGTCTAATAATTTTGTGTTTCTAATGGATTCATACTTCATTACCTTTTAGTTTGTAGTTCTAATCGGTTGCTTCGAAACTTAAACACTTGTATAAGGGGGGCGTTGGTGGCGGACCCAAATGCAAGGCACAGCCACTGAGGGACTAGGAACAGGGCTAGGTGTGTCAAGGAAGCAAGGAAAGTCAGGAATAAATGACACTTGATATTGACACAGGGCTTAGACGTGACTAGGATTCGGAGCCTAGGACTTGGACTAGGGACAAGGAACCCGGACGTGGAACTATGAACTTGTAGCCTTGGTTAGGACTCCCAGCCGGAGACTCGACAGGGAAACGAAACCTGGGTCTTGTCTCGGGCTTGGACCCCGGATCTAGGCGAGGACAAGACGCGGCCTCAGGTCGTGGCGTGGTTAACGGACTGGACATGAGACTCCAGGACAGGACGGGGGAACTCCAGCACCGGGCTGGGGGAGGTAGCCCTGGGCTGCGCGAGGTATAAGGACAGGACGAGGCACATGGACAGGACAAGGGACGAGGGACCTCTACCACCGATCTGGGCGAAGTACCCCTCGGCTGGGCGAGGCAAACTACGGGATGAGGCTCATGGACAGGTCGAGAACATGCAGCGGCCACATTGCGAGCACCGGACGCAGTATGTCACACCAGTCGACTCACAGATGAAGTGTCGCCTCACCTGGAAGGACGTCTGGGGCCCTGAATGATGGCGATGGAGGAGGTGTAAGGGCACGTGTAGCACTTGTTCTGCTTAAAAGGATAAGTGCCTGGAGGGAGATCGGTGGGAAGGGACGGGTGGCATGAATGGACAAGGGAGTCGCGTAGGGAGGGATCTCTGCAGAAAACAGAAACTGGGTGGGGGGGGGGGGGGTGGAGATGTGCTTGATGGTGGGATGCTTCCAGTGTGGCCTTTTATACATTAGTGAGAAATGACGCAGACTGGGAGACCGTTTCACTGAACACCAACGCTCTGTCCGCCAAAGGAAGTAAGATCTCGCAGTGGCCATACATTTATTTCCACTTCCCATTCCCATTCTGATATGTCTATCCACGCCATCCTCTACTGTCAAGATGAGGCCACACTCAGGTTGGAGGAACAACACCTTATTTTCCATCAGGGTAGTCTCCAACTTGATGTCATGAAGATTGACTTCTCTTACATCGTTAATGCCCCTCATTCCCTTTTTACCCCATCCCTTATTCATTCATTCATTCGTTAATCTATCTATCTACTTAATTATCTATCTATCCATCTATCTATCTATTCATTTATTTGTTTGTTTATTCATTTGTTCCCCCCTTTTACTTTCTCTCCTTTCTTTCTCGTTGTCCCTCAAACAATATTCCCTGCCTGCTCTCCATCTTCCTCGGGAGCTCCACTCCCCCTTTCTTTCTTCCCAGCCTCCCGTCCCACGAGCCTCTCCCTTCTAGAGCCTGGTATCCCTTTTGCCAATCAACTTTCCAGCTCTGAGCTTTATCACCTCCCCATCCTTTCTTCTCCTATCATGTCGGAACTCTCCTCCCACTCCCTCTTTCAAATCTCTCACTATCCCCTCTTTCAGTTAGCCCTGACGAAGGATCTCGTCCCGAAACGCCGACTATGCCTCTCCGTATTGATGCTGCCTAGTCAGCTGCGTTCCACCGGCATTTTTTATGTGTTACTTCAATTTCCAACATCTGCAGATTTCCACGTGTTTGCGTCAGATATCCTTTGTGCACCACTGTCGCATTAACCATCGTGCCATTGTTCACTGTCTGTCAACCAGGTTCATAACTAGCGTCCATACACTCAGTAGTCCAGTTGAACATATATTAAGTCTTGAATCTATTGTTCAAAGGTTGCACGCAATTCAACAATGATAGACAAAGTATTCAGTTAGTCTTGTCGAAAGCAGAATAATTCATTCCCTCACATTCTATCCGGGATATTAGACAGGGAGCAGTAGTTAGAATGGCTGTGACATTGCATCACATGTCCTCACAGAGTGGTGCTGCTTCATGTTAGTGGGAATAACCTATTGGGTCAATGGTTAATCCTCGGCTGAGTGCCGAACCCTTCTCGAATTCTACTTCTCACTTAATCCACACTGTCTCCTGTTTTACCAAATGCATAACTATTTTACCAATTGTTAAACAGAAAAATGCATCTTTTGCATTCGCCCGTGTCCCTCAAAACTTTGCTACTGTTGTGGGGACCATTTCAGCTGGCCACGAATCGCACTCTAGCAAAGTGGTGATGGAAAGGAATTTAAATGACGGCACCGATTCACTTAGTCTGTAATGAAATCGAGTACATTATTTAGAGATGGGCTCAGCGGTGTACCTTTGCATGTGGAGTGTCTCTGGACATGCAGCCTGTACCTTCTGCTGGGGATGTACGAATAATTCAGTAGATCACAGAAAGGTTCGAGAAAAGAGGAGTTATGTAAGGACTTTCGCGGATAAGAAGGTTAAAAAAGTGAAATTCTTGATTCCTGAAACCATGTGAGCAATGTCAAAGAGCATGGAGGAATCTACATTACTCTTGCAAAGAGATTAGAGCCATCCACCGCTTCACAGAAGTGCTGAATAACTTCATTTTGGGTTGAAGACCCAGTGCCTTGCAGATGATATCTCGAATCCTGATACAGCAGAGGCAAACTCCAACCAAGTGTACGTGTGTTGATGTGGGCGCTCCCATTTGCACTGTCTAAACTCAGGATATGGCCAGTATGGTGGGGAGAATAATGTTCAAAAGTAATGACAGGATGTTGTAACAATACATCAATCTTATCTCGTTCACATGGCTAGGGGTAGCTGGACTGTCATGTGGAGGGAGCAGCAGTGGCATTGTCAGTAAAGACTGCATTCGTTATCCCACCATTGTCATTCTGCCAGTTGTCCTGTATGGGAAAGGATATCCAAGCGTCACATGATAATCAGGAGCCCTTCTCATCAGAAACGATGCCAATCTTGAAAGGAGAGTACAGCTCAGAGACAGCCTTAGAGACTCACAATTGCACACCAAAGCCATTTGCAGTCTCCTTCACTAAAGTTCCTCACATTCAGCACAGCTGAATGGAAGGTTCAGAGGTCGAAATTAATGTCAGAGAAATGTATACAATATACATCCTGAACTGCTTTATGTTAGCAAAAATCCACCAAAACAAAGAAGTGCCCCAAAGAATGAATGAAAGTTAAACATCAAAACCATGAAGTCCCCCTGCCGTGCATAAGCAGTTGCAAGCAATAATCCCCCCTCTCCCACCGACAAAAGAAGCAAGCATCGGCATCGGCACCAAGCAGTCAAGTGTGAGCAAAGCCATAGCAAACTGACTTGCAGTTACCCCAAAGACCTGGACTTTCACCCAGTCTTTGACATACCACAGGTTCTCTCTCTCCCTAATAAGGAAGAGGGAGGTGTCTCCATCAGCAGACAAATGCATTTCCTTCCTCACACTCTATTCAGTCTCCACTTAAGTGCGTCTGTATTATTTATTTAAGACACCTTCTGTCATGGCAATTTTGATTTCTACCTTCTTACCTATCTTTGGATAAGTAAGTTATATAGTTATGGTGACTAACTTGTGTTGTTGGCCTCTGTCTGCTCCTGCTGACCAATGGAGTTATTCTGTCGTTATCCACTTAGGTAAAGACACTAAGGGTGAAAAAGTGTTCTTATTCCACTTGCCAAGATTGGATTGATAAAACCGGTTTGGAATATTTATTTTGTGTTGGCTTGTATTTCATTTTGCAGCTAAATACGTTTTTGCAGAATAGTGAATTAGGATGTGTTTTACTGCTGCAGTTGGATGAATTGGTCCTGAAATGCATGAGCATTCAACCTCGCCAAGCATGCTGTTTCTGTTTCTCTTTCTTCTTCTTCCCTTTCTGATTCTGAACCCCTACCCCATACCCCCAACTTCTGCTTAGCGTCTCGCTGCTTGATATGGAGCTGGTTAACAAAAGCAGAACCCCTGTAGAGGGAAGCTTGTGAGGCACACTGCAGAATTCCAGCCATAGAATCATCAACAAGTACAGCACAGAAACAGACACTTCAGCCCATCTAGGGAGAGGTGCGAACAATTTGAACTGCCTAATCCCATCGTCATGCACCAGGACCATAGCACTGCATACCTCGACCATCCATGTACCCTTCTCAAACTTCTCATTAATGTTCAAACTGTGCTTTCATGTACTTCTTGTGCTGGCCGCTCGTTCCCCTCTCACTGAACCCACTAAGTGAAAACATTTCTCCTCATGTTCCCCTTAAACCTTCCCCCTTTTCTTCTGCCGTGTTTTGCAGAGCTCCTGCTGGGTGGTGTGGGCACTCGAATCTATGTTGTAGATCAGCAGTTGTTTGTTCTTTTAGAATTTTGTCTGGTAGCCACGTGGCATTTCTGTGTGCAGGAATTCCTGTGTTGCAGAACATCTTGTAGTCATTAGCCCTTGAACTCCCATAACTGCTTTTTGGTTAGTTGTGGTGGGTCAGCTGCAGACTGCAGCAGACCATTATAGAATACAGCCATCTCGACAGCTCCAGGCACCATCATTTATTTGTGTCAATTCACTGATTGGCCGTGCACTGTCTGGTCACCAAGAGGGTGTTTATTCCTTTTGGTTAAGTTACAACTAGATCAGGGGTTCCCAGCCTTTCATATGCCATAGACGGATCCTATTAAGCAAGGGGTTTGTGGATGCCAGATTGGCATCTAGAGTTTTAATGTGGCATCTGCAGAGTTGTGGTCTGATCACCCTGCACAGCGAAGAAGCTTGCACAAAGCTATTCACAGATTCCATTCTTGCTTCTCTGGCATTGATGGCTCTCACTTAGGAAGGTGACAGCCAGTGCATGGCCTCTTCTGGTTTGAGCTTCTAATTATGGCTGGAGAAGGTGACAGTTTTGAGCGGCAGGTTGATTGACTGGAAGAATGTTCTCTTACTGAGTTTCAGAGAATTGCTCCTGGATAGTTTGTGTATGAAAGCCCTTCTTCCGAGAAACTTCCCTCACTGTCTCCCGCAGCTTCCTCTCTCATCAAGTAATTCTCTCTATGTTCTCTGCTCATTCTGCATACAAAAAAAAATACCTGCTAATCCACGCTCCACCCCCTACTATATCTGGGACAAACTGGTGTCTAAAGAAACCTTGAATTCAAGCCAAAAGCTTAATGGCTTAACACAACATTCCCTGTACACTTCCCAGGTGTAAACATTAGAAACAACCATACCATTGTGGATTTCCAGTTCACGAATCAGAAGTAAATCAAATCTCTCAGCGTAGTCTCAACTAAGCAAGGTTTTTCAGAAAATGTATGAGAATTTCAAGATAGCCTGCTGTGCTAGAACGTTTAGTGTTATCAATGCAAGTGTCTTGGGATAAATAGGAATGCATCACCGCACTGTATAAACACTTATCACAATGACGAAAAGAATGAACCTTTGTATCGGTACAGCTGTCAAAAGGAATGATAGATTTTAGTGCCATTGCACATCAGGATATTTTGAAATAGCTGTCCAGTTTTGAAAAGGAAAGTCGGTCCTGAGGAGTCTCGAAGCTGTTGCTTAATTTCTGCTTGCTGTGAATAGGATGTCCCAGGGGCTTGTTTGTTTCTTGAATTCCGAGACTTGGGCGAGTGCACCGAGATTGGTGTGCCTGTGTTGTGTCTTTTATTTATGCAAAATCCAGTTCCTCCCTGTTATGACGGGGATTTAGAGCCGTTCCTCTTTCATGATGAAGAATGAGGTGAGGGCCTGGAGAAAGGGGGCAAGCAACTCAAAGAGGGAGAGGAAGGAATGAACACTAAAAGGCTTTGATAACTGGAAGGAATATTCAGAAGCAATTCATCCACCTGAACATTAATAGGAAACAATGTATCAGTTATCTGTGTATCAAGAATGATGTTCTCTCTGAAGCCTGCCACCTGTTCCAAACATAGATAAAATAGTTATTGTTTTCAATTGGCAGTGAAGGGACTGTACCTTTGTCATGCTGCAACTAATATGGAATGTTAATTCCTACATATATTTGAGTTCCATTTACTAAACCTCAGGAAGAGATGCTACATTCAACATAACATATTACAGTTGTATTATTTTAATAAATGGATTCAGAAAAATAATCTACCTTAAAGACTACACAGTTAATTTATCTTCATCAATAAATATTGAGAGGAAAACTGTTTTGTGTCCAGTAACTTGACTGTATCCTTACTCAGTATCCTGCGTTAAGATTTACAGCTCAGACTTATGGTCGAATAAGTAAGAATACCGCAGTAATTTGCTGATCAGGTCTTGTTTTAGAATATCAAAAACAAAATACCTTTTGAACTGTTATGCTTTTTAGAAATTCTCTAGCTTGATTACAGCTGATTTTGAACGCTGGAAGCTATGCTGAATTATAGGTTATAAACTTCCCAATACAAATTATCAGCACACCCATAATATATGTATTTATTTATTCTTCAATGATTACTGCCTTGCTCTTAGACAAGGTCATTTGCAGAGTGCTTATTTCATTCAAATATGTGTCAAAGTGGAAATGCTTTTCCTTTGGGTCAGTGCCAGTGAATAATTAACAATATCGTACTATTAAATTTTTATGGGACAAAAGAACTAAAGTAAGGTGCCTGTTGCATCTTACTTTCCACATCATTGCCTTCCTTTAGTTTCTCTTCATTGTGATTGAATGAAATGAACGTAAAACTTACATGTATCGCCCTCATCTTTTTGGTAACATTATCATGCTCTCTGATGTCTCTCTGATTTCTATTAACGTCATTTGACATATGTGTTCGTTAATACCCTCAATATGCATGCAGAGAAAGTCTATTGACTCCTCATTTCATTGAAGTATCATTGTTTGAAATGACAGCCTTACATTGTGAATCCGTGAATGAGACAAAGTCTTCAGGATGGATTTTGGGCACTGTAGTATGCAAATTACACTATGTTCTGGTTCAGAGATGCAGATTCAATACAGCGATGCAACCGTTGACTAGTGATCGTGTTTGGCTTAGTGATAGATTTATCAGTCAACCTGCTTCGTCAGCATGGTGGTGTATATAATTGAACCCTAATTCAACGAGGAGGAATGGATCTGATGGCAAACGGAAAAGCTAACATCAATCCAGGAACTAGTAACCAACTAAAGGAAATGGGTGAGTTCCAAATCTGCACTGACATGTTGAGGTGGATAGATTATACTGTATTTTCCATTGACGATTTTTCAGTTACATATTCTAATTAATTATTAGGCACTTGGTCTTTTATTACTTTGTAAAAAAAATCTTCTCTTACCGTTTGCAAAGCGAAGGTAGGTCGTTAATAACATTGATTATTTGAATTGCAGCACAATTCTGCTTTTCAGTCAATTATCCAATTAGATGCACAGAGAACATAATTTGGTTATATTTTACTTGATCTCATCCGTCCACTCCAGGAACTGGTTTCGCATGCCGGGGTAGACAACTCCCTATCTTACAGGGGCTGATGTTTCCTGGGTACGCTCAACTGGTTTAGCGCGCCTGTCGACGCGATGTACGAGGGTGTTGCCACTGTCGCATGCGCACTGTCACCTGGAGCCACGGGTGAGTTCTGGATGGCAGGAGGGGACTAAAGAAGTCGGAGCTGCCACTGTGTGGAGCACGAAAAGCCCGCCACCAGAAGTGACTGACCAATTAATGTTTATAATATTTTTAAATAAATGGTCCTGGAGTTTTTTGCACGATTTTCATAATCATTGCTGGTATCTGTTTTCTGGTTGTGATTCTGTATATTCCATAGGAATAGTGCCCGTGCCTCTTTTAAAGAAAGAGATTTTCAGTTTATTGCCAATGTGCGGATATGAATCGATATTAGATGGATAAATAGATATTTAGAAAGATAGATTGAGAAGGATAACATCTAGGAGACTGATAATTGATTCCCTTCCTCACTGTGAGGAGACAACCGGGTTATTTCACTGCTTCGAAGGGATCCACTGCTGCAGTGAACAGAACTGTCAGAGCTCTACAGGCACATCACTGACCAACCCGGTCACTGCTTGTCCAGTTCCCTCAATATTGCAATGTTATTATCACAGGTCATTCGGGCCCACCATCTCTCACAGAACATATCACTGCTTATTCAGAACCATCTCTTAGTATACTGGTAATTTCATTTCTCGCAGTCTCATGATGGACACAGCGAAAAGAAGATGTCTGACCATAAGGACATAACAAATCATAACATCGTTCTTTGCAAAAGTACACCACCGCACAATCACAAAGTTTGGGCCGATGCCCTGTCATCACTGTCCACACGGTCACTGAGTATCAGAGCAGACAGGCTATGTCTTCATTTGCCAAAGCCGGCTCCCTTGCAACAAATAAAATGCTGCTGACGCAGCAAATTACAAACTGGAGAATCAATACCTCAAACGTGCAATCAATAATGTAATTTATAGTACACTGCACAGCAGCAGACGGCAATGTTATGCCTTCCATGCAACTTATCGTTATGGACTTGTTTTACAGGTTGTACAGTTCAGAGGAGAGGGAAGATCTATCCATGTACCGACGAGTATCAGAGCATCAGTGGAACGTAAAGTCATTGAACCTCGGCTTTTGTTAATATTGTTGTACTGATATCAGGAGTGACCCGGTTGCTCAGGAGAGATATTCACTCTTTATTGACTCTATCATCACATTGGGCCGTGTTTATGTATCGAGACTACGGCACATCTTTATGTTCGTTTGTATAAATGAAATTCGGCGTCCTTTATTTGCAAGTCTTGTAACACACTTTTACCTAGTCGGTCCGCATAAAAATAAATCTGGATATTGTTCAGTGGGTTCGAGGATAAAGACCTCATTGACGAAAACAGGCACAGCTTGTGTTCAGTAGGGTCAGATAACCTGAACCCCCAAGAATGCATAGTCTTTATCACTAACACCTTTACACAACCAAAATGTTTTTCACTGATGTCTCATACCAAGAATAGAATAGTAAATATAATTGTTAAAATACCCTCTATACATGTAAATATACGGTAGGTTTTATTAAACCTTTGGGAAAAATGTTTTGTATGCTGCGAATAAGTGTGTATATTTTTGTTGTTTCTAGCAAATGGTGTCGAACAGAAAGAGAAAATTATTGCACATCACTGGTCCGATTAATCACAGTCCAGATGAGATGAGGTTAACCCCTTATAGTTCGGCACTTGCTGAATTACGAAATACGCTCAGTTATAGGTTTGTGTAAAATCACATGAGACAGTTTTTTTTTCCGAACACATTTTGTCATAATTTGTAAATATTGCTTGACTGAGAGAAAACACTCCAAGGAAACTAATAAAGAGGACAGGTCTCCGCAGATGAGCAGTAAAGTGAAGTACAACCAAATGAATAGGCACAAACTGAAGAAGGTGACAGGTGAAACCAGAAGGAGGAGGAAATACCCTTCTTGTTCAGCTCTCTTTAAATTCTCAAATTCCGGACACAGATTGTCATCTATAAGACTGGACGGAATTCGGTATTATTTACACTGAAGTACTCTGACGTTAATTTCTATGACCTATCCATTCAAATTTAAATCTGGACGCTTGTGCGGATCAGTAGAAACTAGTAGTGCGGCTCCCCGTGCTGTTCAGAACTTATCGGTTGATTTTGTGAGTCAATCCATTTCATGTCTTCCAAAACTAATCTCTTCAACCGACACAAGTTCCACGTCACTCCATCGTCCACACTTTCATAGCGCCACTATCACATCTGTATCCAACACCACCCCTGTTCTGACACCAACCACTATCAGTAGGAAAGGAATCTGCACCGCACCTCCCCTTGAAAAATTATGTCAGGTTTAACATTACTGCTTTATATGCGTTGTTTTATATTTATATTATTCATAGTCGCGCACACGCATACAAGTACTCACGCAGAAACACAAGGCAATGCGCACACAGAGATAGACACACAAGCGTACACACAGCACATACACAAATAATCAATCACACACGCAGATACACGCACACTCACAAACATAGAGAGAGAGAGAGAGAGAGAGAGAGAGAGAGAGAGAGATACAAACTCACAAGCACAGAAATGCACCAGCACACACGTACACATACTCAGACATGCGCGCACACATAGATACATCTACACAACCCCAACCCCAAACACACACAGTTAGTCACACACACTCACAAACTAACAGACGCTGATATTTAGAGACTCACACACAAAGACAAACACACGTACACAAACGAAAGACAAGTACACACACAAATAAACACACGGGCGCGCACACAGTCACACACCCCACACACACGCACAAACTCATACACACACTCACACAAAGATAGTCACACACTCACAGAGAGAGATACAGTCACACACACATACACACTGTCTCACACACACCCACACAAAGAGACCCACAAACACACGCACACACATACGCACACAGACTCACAAACAGAGAGATACATAGGCAGACACATACACATACACATAAACTCCACTCACGTGCGCACACAACGAAACACGCACCCTCACCCACTCCTCCACACAGATAGTCAGGCTCACTCACAAACTAACAGACATACACACACATACAAGCACACACATAAACACCAAGCATGCAGACACACATTCGTACACACACACACAGAGATTCTCACTCAGGCACACACTGATGGACACGTACTCACACACAGTCACATACACACACAAGCACACATATACACACAAATAAACAGAAGTCATGCCCACACACACATAGTCACACAAACACACATGCACAGAGATAAACACACACAGAAAACGACATATACACACACACACACACGCATAAACACAAAGACGCAAACAAATATACCCACACCCACACACACAAACACACACGCACACGCACACACTCTCACACACATACGGACACACACACACACACACAGTCAAACACACACCCACACACACATCGGTACTTTGTTATTAAAGTATTTATTCATCAGCACAAAGGATATTTTCTTGCGTCCCGGTAGAATTCCCCAAACATAGCCCCCATTGAAATCGATAACAGTCGGTGATACAATAAGAATTTCCTAAGCTACAATCATACAACTTGCTTCAATATATTTGTGTCCGACAAATTGTTCATTTGAAGCACACATTCACAGTGGAAGCACGTTTAATTGATAAAACTCATCACGTCACATTTGCGAAGTCAAACTAACACCCACAAAGTTCTAAAAAAAGTCACTAAATTAAGCACAATCTGTCACCGCAGGGACTGCACTTGGCTAAAATAATCGGTTTGTAAATAATTTTAAAATCTTGTTTTTAAGTCTTGTAATCAGACCCTGTGGATTCACCAAATGTTATTAAAAACTCCAGGCATGTGCTACCACATTTCCTTCCGAGAGATCACCCGTAGCATAGGAGCACAAATTACTGGACAGAGAATATATCAGCAATGTTCGATAGGTACGAGAGTGTGGGGAACATATTGTACATGTTCATTGCTGTCTTTGGAGTTCCTGCTGAGTGAGCAGAGCAAATCACAATTGCAGCCTGTCATTCTGTGTAAACCAGTTAATTATCATTTTGCAAGTTTCCAGTGTGTGAGATATCTAGATCCTGCCGATCCAACATTCTGACTTTTCATATTTAAAGCAAACTAAGCGGAACATCTGTCTCCCCTGTAACTACACACACAAAATGCTGGTGAAGGGTCTCGGTTCGAAGCGTCGACAGTGCTTCTCCTTATAGATGCTGCCTGGCCTGCTGTGTCCCACCAACATTGTGTGAGTGTTGTTTGAATTTCCAGTATCTGCAAATTTCCTCGTGTTTGTATCCTCGAACTGATGGGTTCGACTCCCATTTTGGCCTTGTTTTTCATGCCACCTTGTCTGGAGTTTTCTTAGTGCTGGGCAACGGAATGACTACGGGAAGGGCTGACTGGAAAAGTGTGAATGTAATTTTTCTTCAGAGTGGTATCAGAGCTGAGGACAGGGAGGTGCGGCTAGAGATTAGATTCTGAAGCACACTATTTCTGAATTATTTAGTGCATTCCTGCTTCTGAGTTTCACGCCTGTTTGCATAGTCTGTGACACTCAGATTCCACTGCCTATTGGTCAGTGATTGGATCTGATCATCTGAACCAGTGTCCATGGATCTATAGTCGTGTGCTATAGAACTGAATCGCTGATCCGTTAACCGACCTATTTAGTTTCTGCTTACTAATTATTTCATGTTTTCACACTGAGTCGGTCTGAAAATTGGGCACCGCATCGTCCTGAAGTAGGGTGTCGACCCAAAACCAGAGTTTCCTCACTTCCATGAATGGTACCTGACCTGCTGATTTCCTGCAGCACTTTGTGTATGTGCTGCTCCGCTCTGTATCCGTTCAGTTTCCAGGCAGCTGATCAGGCTCAGGTAAATCAGGTAAAGCGACCCAAGCACCGACGCGAATCATCGCAAGTTGTTGTTGTTCATGCAGGTCGTTTTTATCGCCGACGGTTGACCACACATCATCTGGCCTCCGCACTGAAGAAGAAAAATTATAGACAGTGTGAACCCTCTGTGATGTTAGATTAGCAGGCGCTTACCGACTCCAGCACGCCTGATCTTTAGCTGAAACCCTATCCGATGTTAATTCCCGGAGAATGTGTTCAATAATGTCCGTGTCTGTTTTATTCTTTCCCAATCTACCAGTTAATGTCATGGCGATAATGATCCTGTCCCGGGGAAAGTGCGGCCTCTCTGTCTGCACCACTCGCTGCCTGATGGCCATGGCTGCAGCAGACCTACTAACAATTGTCACCGAGTTCATTCTCTATCAAATCAATGTGTATTACTTCCCGTGGACATTTTTGGACATCACCCGTGTGCAATGTTATCGGTGTACTGAAGTTCACAGCCATAGAGTGTTCAGTCTGGGTCACCGACACTTTCACCTTTGATCGGTTTGTCGCCATTTGCTGCCCGAAGCTAAAAACGAAATATTGCACCGGGAAAACGGCGGCTGTGATTCTATCAACAACCGGTGCGCTGTTCCGTTTGAAAACAATGTTTCCCGATACTTTACGCGGGAACCCTGGGTGATCATTAACAAGGTACCATGGTTCTGCATCATCATCAGCAATTATTTCACTGACCCCGTGTGGGTTGGATATGACTGGATCGATACGGTTTTAAATCCGTTCCTCCCTTTCGCTGGGATCCTGCTGCTGACTGTTCGGCACATTTTAGTGTCCATTCGGGTAAGTAAAGGGTTGAAGGCTCAGAGCGATGGGAAGAACCGCAGTGACCCGGAGATGGAGAACAGGAGGAGGTCTGTGGTTTTACTCTTTACTCTCTCAGGCAGCTTCATCCTCCTGTGGATGACGCTGGTTGTAAATGTTATTTATCATCAGGTCTCACGTATAGGATCTGATTTCAATGATTCCGAATTGACCTTTCACTACGTTGGGTATTTGCTGAGTGATTTCAGCTGCTGCACGAACACATTTATTTATGCCGTGACTCAGTCGAAATTTAGGGAGCAGGTGGTCAGCGCGGTGAAATGTCCGGTCATATCGGTGCTTCATTTCATTAATAAAGCCCTTTCCTGAGCACAAGCCAGATGCATCCGTGCTCCAGCACCTGACATTCACCGCCTGAACCCATTGGAGTTCCCGGGCCACCAGCAGCTATGATACAGTGGGAAAGTGTGCGCTGGGGAGGGGCGCAAAGCAGCGTCCTGTCGTCCAAATACCTCAAAGACCACTCCAGATGTCAGTCAAAGGACTACCCTAATATCGCCTAATCAGTGGTCTGTAGACATGTCAATGGATTTCCACATATGCCGTCACACTTCCGTCACGGTCTGAAGTTCCCAGAGGAGGGGGAGTTAGTCTGATACTGGCTGCCAAATGCACTGTCCATCTGTCCGGCTTCCAATTGTATTTTGGCGAACACGAAGAAATACGGCGTGGATTGGATAGATGGCGATGGACATTTCAACTCAAAGGTGCATTTCCGTCACCAACAGGATAGAGTGTGGTGCAGAGAACTGGGAAATAACACATTTCTACCCTTTTTTCCTTCAAATTAAAGCTGGATGACACCTTCATGCTCCACAGATTGCAAGTAATGAAACAGAATGCAAAAGTATGAAATTAAAGACACTCCTATAAATTAACAAAGTTTTGAAAATAAAAGTTATCAACCCTCAAAGATTGCAATGACGCCAACATTTGATTACTTTCAACGTAATGTGCTTCACCTGGTAAATTCCACCACACACTCAAAGCCCAGAATGATCGCAGCCAATTCAGCTATATGTATTGATAAATGTTGGATAAGTCATTTCTTTATCTTTGCCAGTATTTCAGGCAGAAAAATGCCACAACAAAAGTCCCAATTAAAATTATTTTCATCCACCTGTAAAAATGGTAAATGTATCCTAATAAATGCTTTTAATACACTGTTGAGACAACAGACTTTCAGGTATAAGGCAATCCTTAAAGCTAAAGGTAAACACGGGGAAATCTGCAGATGCTGGAAATTCAGGCAACATACACAAAAAAGACCCTGACGAATGTTCTGGGCCCGAAACGTCGACAGTGCTTCTTCCTATAGACGATGCCCGGCCTGCTGCTTTCCACCAGCATTTTATGTGTGTTGTTTGTAAGAAGGTTCTACTTTGGCATCAGACACGCGGAAAGGTTGCTGATATTATGTGTATTGTTTATGGGAACTGCTTTCTGCCTTAAAAGAGCTGCTGAGCTTCTACACAAAAGAATAACTGAAGTATGAACATGGAAACGGTGCTTGCAGACACTTTTAATGGCGCCATGATTACCGAGAAGGCTCTGCGTTGCAATTTTCGCTGCCACTGAGATACCGATCAAATGCGCAGGCGTCGGAGTTGCGGATGCTCCCGAAAATCGCGCGTGAGCATTACACAAAGCCTCGGGAAATCGGCCCAGGTAAGAGAGTGTTTGCCGCGGCTTTTTTCAACATCCCAATTCGGGGCAATTCCTGTGATATCCGGACATCGTGCCTCATAATCCAGGAACAGGCCGGTTCACTTCCCTCTGTCTCAGCTCACGATCCGTACACGGGCCCCGGGGAGCTTCTGGCTGATGAGGGAATGGGACCCGATGGCTCTAACAGTCAGAGCTGAGCTCCAGATATCTATCTGCAAGTATTAGAAAACATAAAGTGCACTGCAGATGCAGTGGTAAAATCAAAACGTACTAAGAAGCTGGGTGAACTCAGCAGGTCGGGCAGCATCCGTTGATAGGAGCAGTCCTGACGAAAGGTCTCAGTCCGTCCTGCTGAGTTCAGCCAGCTTTTTTGTACGTATTGTAAGTATTAGGAACTCGGAGAAAGGGAACGAAATATTTTACATCACTAGTTGAAAAAATCAGCTTCGTTCGACATCAATCAGAAACGAGAAAATCTGCAGATGTTGGAAATCCAAGCAACACCACAAAATGCTGGGGGAACTCAGCATTAGTACTCTTTTCCAAAGATGCTGCCTGGCCTGCTGAGTTCCTCCAGCATTTTGTGTGTGTTGTTTGATCTTCCTCCTCTTGTCTGAACTTTTCTACCACTGAGAACATACCCATTCTTTCTGGGTACATAATGATATCAAGCACCTTTCGCATGGGCAGCAAGTAGCTTTCACATCACAAATGTGCCAGACTCCAGTGAGACAGAGTACTGTCCGTCCATTTATATTCATTGGCATTGCCACTAATGCCATCATTGCCATCAATTGCCACCTACACCACCATCAGTCACCTGGGGACGGGTTCAGGGGAAATATTTATGTCCAACACAGAAACGGGTGTTACCTGTGTTTAGTATGGCGATGCAAAAGTTGCTGGAGAATTTGCAAGTGGCAGGAAGTGGAGTGATATTTGGAAAGCTGACTTCTTAAAGCATCATTTAGCAAGCAAATCAGCCTGCTACACAGGCTGAAATTGCAGATGAACTGGATCAAACGCAGAAGATATCAAAGTTCTGATTACCAGTGATTTGCTAGCTGATAAAGATAAATATTATTTAAAATTCACTGTGCACATGTTGTTGTCACTGGGTAAAGATTGAACAGCTCAAGATTTTTTGGTACAAAAAATTACATTACAAATTAGATGGGACATTAGTGGGAAGGTGGGGAGACAGTGTCCCTGATGCCCTCACCTACAAGATGAGCATCCAGCTGTAGCCTGCACGTTAGGGACATTGATTAATTCCAGATCATCTGGGAGTCGAAGGGGGTATTAGACGTCAAAAGAGGTGAGTTGCACCCAAGGAGCAGGACACCGGGAACTGGGTGAGAGTCAGGAAGGTGAATGAGTTTAAATAGCCATCGTAGAGTACTGCTCTGGCCATCCCAAACAACAACAGGTGAATCACGTTAGAAACTGTTAGGGGCATTACCTCGCAGAGGAATGTCAAAGGGCTGATAGGGGATTTGGTTGTTAGGGAATTAAACCTAGCAGAGGTCTAATATAGTGGTAGGGCTTGCTAGTGCTAGTGTGTGTGTGTGGGGGGGGGGGGGGGTGTGGTTAAACTAAAGTTGCAGGGGGATTGGTGTCAGAATGCCAGAACAGATATTGGAGAGGGTGAATTGAAATGACTTATATCCTTCATATATATGAGGAGTAAAAATATTTACATTACTTCTCCATCTAAATGTGCAATGTGTAATATATAGTAATTGTAGTAAGGACATTCATTATCACACAGAAATACAATTGTATCAGTATGAATTAATCAGTCTGATGACCTGGTGGAAGGAGCTGTCCCGGAGCCTGTTGGGCCTGGCTTTATATCCTGTGGTACCATTTCCGGGATGGTAGCAGCTGGAACTGTTTCTGGTTGGGGGTGACTCGTGTTCTCAATGAGCCTTTGGGCCTTTTTAAACACATGTCTTTGTAAATGTCCTGAATATTGGGAAGTTCCCATCTACAGATGTGCTGGGCTATCTGCACCACTCTCTGCAGTGTCCTGCGATTGAGGGAAGTATGGTTTCTATAGCAGACAGTGATGTAGCCATCCATGATGCTCTCAATCGTGCCCCTGTAGAAGGTTCTTAGGATTTGGGACCCTCTACTGAACTTCCTCAACCGTCTGAGGTGAAAGAGGCTAACAGCCACATACCACACAGACGGTATGTACAGACCACATGAGATCCTCGGTTATCTTTATACCAAGGAACCTAAAGCTTTTCACCCGCCTAGCCCAGATCCATTGATGTCAATAGGGGTTAGTCTGTCGCCATTCCTCCTATAGTCCACAACCAGTTCCCTTGCTTTTGTGACATTGAGGGAAGCCAGATGTGCTCAGGACAGGGAATTCTGATATTGCAGCGAATACTGGGACGTGGTTGCACCCAACAATCTGAGGGATATAGAGGAACAAATTTGTAGAGAGATTGCAGACTGTGGCAAAAGACCAATGTTGATTCAGTAAATGATTTCAACTTTCCAAATATTGACTGGGTCTCCCATACTGTAAAAGCAATAGCTGGGGAGAATTTGTCAAATGTGTCCTCAATCAGTATGTAGAATTCCCAACGTAGAAGTGTGCAATAAGCTGTTAGGAAATGATCCAGGGCTACTGAAAGAAATTAGTGTATGGGGACACTTTGTATCTAGTGGTCATAATGCCATGAGATTCCAAGTAAATATGTAAAAAGAGAGATCTGGAACACAGGTTGAAATTCTAAATTGGAGAAAGGACAATTTTGATGTTATCAGAAAGGATCTGACAAGTGTGGTTTGGGACAGGCTGTTTTCTGGCACAGGAGTACTTGTAAGTGGGAGGCCCTCAGAAGTGCAACATTGAAGGTATCTAGTTTGTATTTGCCTGCCAAAATAAAAGATGAAAGGTAACTGGGACAGGGAACCTTGGCTTTCAAGAGATAGTGAGGATTCGGATATTTTATTCCTCTAAATGCCTCAGACTGTTGGGTGCAACGAAGACTCATTAATGACTACAATATCATAATCCAATGCCCTGAGCATACCTGATCTTGTGTAGTAGTCTTCTAAAAACTTCTAAAAACTTTCCAATAGATTTTTTTTCTATTATTTTCCCTCTCTTTTGCTTCTATGTTGACTTTGGCTTCTCATTTCAGCCATGGTTGTGTCCTTCTGCCTTTCCAGTGCTTCCACTTCTTTGGGATGTATCTATCACTCAGCTCCTGAATTGCTCCCAGAAACTCCAGCCAATGCTGTTCCGTCGTTATTCCGACCAGTCTCCCCTTCCGATCAAGTTTGGCCAGCTTTTCTGTCATAGGGACAGGGAGACGTTCCTTGAAACAGCCCATAATGTGCTTGGAAATAGAAACCGTGGGGATATCTGGGTTAAGTTTTTACCCAGAGATTAGTGCGTGCATATAATGCACTGCCAGTGGCGGTGGTGGATAAGAATACAATTAGGTCTTTCAACAGCCTCATAGATAGGTACACGGAGCTTAGAAAGATAGAGGGCTATGTGTTAGAGAATTTCTAGGCAGTTTCTAGAGTAGGTAACCTGGTTGGCACCACATTGTAGTCTTAATGTCCTAGAATATGCTGTAGATTTCTACGTTCTATGTTCTATGTTAAACAGCGAAACATAGAAAGCCTACAGCACAACACAGTCCCTTTGGCCTACAAAGTTGTTCCAAACATCCCTACCTTTGAAATCCTTAGGCTACCTATAGCCCTCTATTTTACTAAGCTCCATGTAACTAAGCATATTAAAAAGCCTCTTAAAATATCCTATCGTATCTGCCTCCACCACCGTTGACGCCAGCCCATTCCACAAACTCACCATTCTCTGAGTAAAAAAAAACTTACCCCTGATAACTCTGTGTACCTATTCCCCAGCAGCCTATACCTGTGTCCTCTTGTGGGAACAATTTCAGCCCTGCGAAAAGCCTCACAATCCACACAATCAATGCCTCTCATCATCTAGTGCACATCTCTCAGGTCATTTTCGCTCCAAGGAGAAAGAGCCGAGTTTACTCAACCTATTCTAATAAGGCATGTTCCCGATTTCAGCAACATCCTTGTAAGTCACTTCTGCACCCTTTGCACCTCTACATTTCAGTCCTCATGAAGGGTTTTGCCCCGAAATGTCGACAATGCTTCTCCTTATAGGTGCTGCCTGGCCTGTAGTGTTCCAGGAGCGATCAACTGCTCACCGGTACGTGAGTCGTGGAACCCGGATGCCTCGCTCGAAAGTGTCAGAATGTCGCCAATCCACTGACACTCATACCTGTCATTGTCTTGCAGCCGGAGTGCAGCACCTGATCTGTAACTTTCTGTGGTTAGGCAAAACAACTTTTTAAATATTGAATGAAAATGTTCAAATTAAATAAATCCATTAATTTAAATAAATAAGTGCGTAGTTCAGTTGATGAATTGATCGAAATTAGACCCACCGAGGCAGCGCTTTTCATGTTCCAGCATCATTTATCTGAATATATTTCGTCTCAGCAATTCTAAAGTGCTACCTGCACCGTGCATGTCTGCAATCTTATGTTCGCCGATCCAGTCACATATTCCTCAATATGCACTGGAATTTATTCCAGTTATGTCCTACTTAGAAACAATATAATATTCATTTGGATTTTCTTATGACAGCATAGACGGCTCTGCAAGATTGCATGCATGTTTTATTGATTAAAAAATTATTCCGTTGTTCTGTGCAACACAGAGTTTGCGAGTAGGAAAGCGAGGGAACCTGAAGTTTCACTCTTAGCATCATCCCAAGTTACACATTGCAGCACGTGGCTGATTGATGAACTGCTGAGACACTGGCGTCATTAATTACGTCACAGCACAACCCCGAATATTTCGCTTGTCAAGGGACATGGTGGACGAAAGAAGTTACTGCTGTGCTGCTAGGTACAATGTCCTATATCATACTCATCGGGGCAGAAAAACGAGATGTATTGAGGTGTAAGGACAACGATTGATGAATAGATCGATATTACAATGTGAACACATCACCGGCACATGCTGGAGTCATGAAAAATCAGAGCACAGGAACAAGTCTTCTGACTCACTTCTTCTGCGCTGAGCAAAATACCGAATGAAACTAAACTCTGATGATTGGACATGACCTATCTCCATTCATTCACTGCATGCGTATGTGCTTTAATTGATTATTTACGTTATGGGAAGCTAGAGGTTATAGCTTAGTAGATGGCAAACCCGTAACATCAGCTCCCTTGGTGAAGTAAATACTTCTGAAGACAAGAGAAAACACTGAAGGATTAAACAATATCTGAAGGCTCAGTTAAAGACATCTACGGAAGTGAGCAAGGCCGGTGAGTTAGACAAACTAGAATCAAGCTGCGTGGTGAAATAGAATCGAGTCGTGGAGGTCGGAATGACAGAGAAACCTGCAAACCGTACACCTATAGACTGGGTCATGACGCAGCAACAGGATCAGGATTTAGCAAAGGTACAAAGATCAGATTATTCTGAACAGTGTGGGAAATATCGAGTGATACAGGTACGGAATAGGTGGATTAGAGATGCCAGATTGAGAAAGAAACCAGATGATGTATTTGCACCATGACATTTGTGGGCATCAAGGAGCAAGGAGGAGAAATAGAAGGAGGGATGGAAGATAAACCGACGGTGGCGCCTGCACCAGCGCCCTATATTAAGATAAAACCATTAACTCTCTCATTAACTTTACGCCTCAACGATATTCATCATGCCTCTAACTTGGAACAACTCATAATGTTTATAAGTCGAAGAACTACCTACCATGGTTCAGAAGCGCAGAAACCTCTCGGATGAGTGGCAAAATGTCTTCTAGAAAAGAAGACAGCAAGTCCAGTTGCTTTGATTTACTAAGGTTTGGAACAGACGACGTACTGGAGCCATAACACTTCTGGGCACCATGAAACATACAGAATCATGGAACAGATAAGAAATCTATGTCAGTGGACAAAATTTCGGGAAGATGTATATTACTGTAATAATCGTTTGACTTGTGCCCAGTGATAACCCAGATAAATCGGCTAGAGAAGTATTTTAAGATATGCCGTGTACAAGGACCATGTGTTAACCTACATGTGTATTCTGTTGGATCTTCGCTTCCATCCCCTGGAACACTGAACCATGTCCTCGATGTGGATAGTGGATGTGTTCACCAAGTGGAGCGAGTCCCTCCCAACTGGACAATGACGAGCGATGACGTCACAGGCAGGATTTTGCCCAAGAGAGTTTTTACCCTTTGGGGATTGCCAAGAACTCTGGAATCAGATCATGGTCCCCGCTACACCACACAGGTGACACAAAACCTAATGACACTGTTTGGGGTAAAATAAGAGGTTCCATATCCCTATCGACCACAATCCAGTGCGAATGTTGAACGGATGAACTGGCCTTTAAAGGCAACGTTGTCTAAAACGGATAATCGGTCATGGATCACTATCTTACCCTATGTTCTTATGATAGTAATCAACACAGAAGCATCCTTTCCTGCATTTAAACATTTGGGTAAAAAAGTAAAAGAGTTAGTATTCCTGCTTGGTTAGATTTATCACGGGCCGAGTATGACAACATTGGAAAGGACAAATGCAAGCAGCAACTAATTAACTCTAATAAGGAGGCCCAATATAATGCGGCCCATAATACGTGACGGAAAAAACGGCAGAGAAGCTTATTTCGAGGTGGGAACTAACCCGCGGGCGTTGGAAATAGGACAAAAGGAGATGATGTCATTGCATCAGCCGAGCCCTTTTACACCTTCGCGATTGGTGGGGACAGAGCCAGTCCATTAGTATATGGGATTCAGATCGTTGCAAACAAGTTGAGCTGGTATCATATGAACCAACTCAGACCTCTTGGAGTCAGTCAATATCCTCTAGTATCTGAGTTCCAGAAAACATATTGTCAATGGGATGCTCTGGTCCGAGATGAGATGATCCTCATAGATTTACGTTTCAGGCAATCGTTGGTAATGGGGATAAAGGAGCAGTTGCTCCCTCAGTAAGTTGGGCAACAATTTCCAGTTTGTAACTGGAGATTAAGAATAGTTCACATCTTTGCACTTGCCTGAGCAAAAGCTGAGACTCTGCAAGGGGGAAACAGATGGGATACTCTGTTTGTTACGTGGTCTTCTAGAAATAAACTGGGTGATAATAGATCTGATATGAATTGATTTTAACGAGGCGTTAAAGTTATCCATGGTAGGAACATTTATAACGCCAGAAGGTTTGAAATCCAAGGAACGCTGGCTGATGGATTCGGACGTGGCATCCAAAGAAGATAAAGGATGACTGTGGTATGAGCTTTTACTCCCTGGATGCCGGTGACCAGTGGAGTCTTGCAGAGATCTGTTCTGAGACCCCCGGCATTTAATGATTTTACGAACGATTTGGACGAGGAGGTGGAAGGGTAGTTTATCGTATTTTCAATGAGGTGGAAGTTGGTGAAACTATGGAGAGTATAGAAGGTTGTCACAGATTACAACAGGACAGTGACAGGACGCAGAGCAGCGCTGAAAAGTTACAGATGGACCTCAACCTGGAACGTCAAGGAGTGATTCACTTTGGAAGGATGAATTTGAAGGCAGACGTGACACTTTCTGGAGTCGACCGAGGACCGCACGTTAGTAGGAGTTCCACAATGGAAACAGAGTGATGAGACTTTTTCAATAAACCGAGACCCGCTTATCGCTACGTGGTTCACCGTAAGCACGAAGCGGTGAACTGCAAGCGCAGGAAGAACTGTGATTAACACGTGAGCATGAACACTTCCGCTGTTCTGCACCTACTCATAGTGACGCTCGAAAGGCAGTATACCTGAACGTAAATCAGGAGAGAAAGAATACAACTTCGTGGCAAATAATAGAACAGCCTGGGAACCTGCGGAAAGTTCACAGACTCCACTT
The DNA here is from genome assembly GCF_030144855.1 of Hypanus sabinus. Lineage (NCBI taxonomy): Eukaryota > Metazoa > Chordata > Chondrichthyes > Myliobatiformes > Dasyatidae > Hypanus > Hypanus sabinus. Next base: position 587,457 of record NW_026780152.1, read on the forward strand.
GCTACGTTTGTTAAAAGACTGAATGAATAGGAAAGAGTGGTAGAATTGTGGCAGGTTTTAGAATATCTTTAAAGTTAAATAGACTGCATCGCACGTCACGGGTGTGGGGTGGTCAGGTCATTTAACGGCAGAGGTCAGGTTTCTGCCAAACGGCCCATGTGTGCGATGGAAAACATTGTTCTTCAAACTGTCCACAGTCTTCACGAATTTCCTGATAACACGTTCAGTTTTTGATCACAGGTCTCTGTAATATCGCCGTGGATCTTTTGCAATGTATGCAGGAATAAGTGCAGTCTATTTTATTTTAACACGTGTCAGTTGTCACTGAGATTTCCATCACTCAGACCGCCCGGAATGACTGGAATGAATGAAAGAAAAGATGAAAGAATGTTCTCCTTTAATAAAGAAGTTTTCTCCATTTTACCTGCCAGAACAAACACCTTCCCTCAATTTCAGAAGTGAATGTGCTCCGTCAAATGTTACAAAATAAATCCACGTCAAGATGAATGCCTACTTTAAATGCAACACAGATATTCAAAACATATCCTATTTAAATAGCTCAAGCCAAGTATCATGGCAAATAACATGGCAAATACGAATCATATATTGTTTAAAGTAAATAGATTATAATTTCCCTTGAGGAGTCAAATTCGTGACATGGGAACAGTGAGTAAAAATAGTTTAATGGAAGTGTTTGTGCAGTTGGTTGTCACTAATGTCCCTACGTGACAGCCATGCTAATTGCCTCAGTGGAATTGATCTCTCCTCAATAAAAGTCTGCTAAACCGATCAGAAGTACATCCCAGCAGCTGAAACGTTCCGTACAACTGAACGCTGCCTCTGACGGAATATGGGATATCCGGCGATTTACTACATCGCGGGCATTTTCTATCCCACACTTGTAGCGGTTGGTGTCGCCGGTAAGATGGCAGAGCTGGTTACTTTATGTATGGTGTCGTTGTTTTGCTGTTACTTTGCTGCGGTATCCGCACTGTTACTAAGCACAGATGCTACCACCGGCTGAAAAGTGTTTCCGAAAATGGAGGATTCAAACATCCCATGGTTTTATTTACATTTTCCATATTTCGATAGCAGTGTTTTTTTATGTCAATTAAGTTAGTGCCGCTATTGTCCTGGCTTCATAATTTCACCTCTTTAGGCTTTCTGAAGTGATGCTGGTCTCTGCTTTTCTAAGCCTGAGTCTCTATGTCTGTCTGAGTGCAGACAGTTCGCCCTTATAACAACGCGGCAGCTTATTGTAATGACGGTCCGGTCTAATTTTTACATGTAGATCTGTTCTCCTGGAAGTCCGTAAATGAGAACTGGTGTTTTATATCTCCTTGACACCACTTTATCACCGCTCCAAACAATCCCTTCAGCCATTTCACCTCTAAAAACGGAAATTGTGTTGTTTACAGGACGATCAACTGCTCACCGGTCCGTGAGTAGTGAAACCCGGATGCCTCGCTCTAAACTGTTAGAATGTCGCCAATCCACTGGCACTCACGCCTGTCATTGTCTTGCAGCCGGAGTGCAGCGGCTGGATTTCCGCTTTCCAATTCCAAACAGACCATACCCTCTAAAGCATCGGTAGAATGGGGCATTCTGGGAGCTGACCATATTTACATTTTGTTTCCAAATTTCTTGTAGTTAATTTAACGGCTATCGTGATCCTATCTCGGGGAAAATGCGGACTCTCCAAATGCATCACCCGTTACCTGGTTGGAATGGCAACAGCAGATCTGATGGTGGTTATCGTTGTTGCTTTAGTGGAAGAGACCAACAATATCTACATTTATTCCAGGTCCCTGCTCATCACTCCTGTATGCGCCCTGACACTTGTGTTTGTGGCTATGACTCAGGACTGTTCTGTTTGGTTTACGGTCAGTTTTACATTTGATCGCTTTATCGCAATATGTTGTCAAAAGCTGCAGGAGCGATACTGCACTGTGAGAACAGCTACGGTGGTGATTGTGACCGTGGTTATAGTGACCTGTGGGAAATGTGTTCCGTTTTACTTTGCCGTTGAACCTTACGTCATAATTGATAACACGCCGTGGCGGTGCACCGCCACATATGAATACGCTACTTTACCCGTGTGGAGAGGATACCAATTACTGCTCAGTATTTTAACACCAATGGTACCAATCGGATTAATCCTGGTGTTTAACGGGTTAACCGTAAGACATATCGTTGTGGCAAATAGAGTCCGCAGAAGGCTTCGGCACAGCAGCGACAATCAGAAAGATGCCGAGGTGGAAAAACGCAGAAAATCGATGATTTTGTTGTTTGCTATATCAGCTAATTTCATATTATTTTGGATGCCCTCTGTCGCACATACCCTAAAATGGCAGAGGGAAAACTATTTTTACGAGGATAGGTATTTGAGTTCCCCGGAATACATCCTACAGCAATTTGGTTACATGCTGCAGCTTCTCAGCGTGTGCACCAATACTTGTATCTATACACTGACACAAAGGAAATTCAGAGAAGAACTGAGGAATGGAATGAGGTATGTGTTTACATTAAATGGCCATCTGTGTAGATAACGCCCACGTTTAATGACAATTCAGAGTTTTCAAATAAAGCCGTTTTACAACGAAAAGGTTTGGCAAATATATCATAAATTCAAACCATCATATGCCTGGTCAACCGGAAATTGCAGAATTGGTGGAAGATTGCTGAATTCATACTGTTCAGGTAGGTAGCATAGCAATTGCTCAATGCTGCTGGCCTGATTGTTACATTGTTTGAATTATGATCCAAACAATCACACACACTCGACTGTCACAAGGGCAGGGGTGGCTTCTGGATGCTCCCTGTTTTGGATGTTGAAAAATGGACAGGGTCGGGTAACGGAGTGTAAAGGGAGTGTGATGGCAAACCGGCGATAGTATCGCGGTTGCAGAAAGGGAGGACAACGTGGGGCGTTTGCTTATTAATAAATGGTGAGGCTAACACTGAAACATGAAGGACGCGATCACCTCATCTGGACTATTCTATACAGCCGCCCACCAGATCAAAGAAATAAATACAACGGGGACGGTAAATAGCAGATCGGGAAGCGGATATTGGACAGCGGCCATGTTATTGACACGTCTAACTGAAACTTCGCAATATTATTTGCCACCTTCCCAGGGTAAAAGTTCTAGGTATGGCATAATTTCTCAGTTGTGTCCAGGAAGGATTCATGTCACTATATGAAGACAGGCGGTCCTGCGAACAGTCCATACCGGATGTAATATTAGAAAAGGAAGCGTATCCGTTAACAAATCTCTCGGTGGGTCAGCATTTCAGAGCAATAGGGTAGATCTGCCCTCTATTTACCTTGAACAAGGTTAGGACTAGGGAGCAGGGAGTATGTTTAATTGGAAGTCTGCTTCCTGTCAGGAAATTGGGAACGTACATTGGGAAATGATGTACTCAGGGAAATGCGCAAGAGATGTGTGGAGATTGTTTAGGGAACACTGACATGGGTTTCAGTGAGGGCTTGTCTGATTGTCGCAGGGAATGGATGATAGCATAAAGTAATCCTGGGTGACAATAAAGTTGGAACAACTCGTAAAGAGGAAGAAGGAAAGGTTCATAAGGTTTAAGGAGAAAGGATCAGGTAGAGTGAAGGAGGGTCACAATGCAAACAAATGAGAATTTACCAATGGACTTAGAAAAGTTAGATGGGGACTTGATATGTCCTTGGCGTGTTGCCGTCTGAACAACAGGAGGATGACTAGAAAGAGTGTGGGCTGATCGGAAGTAAAAGAGATAAACTTGTGCCTGGAGTCCAAGAACGCAGTGAAGCTCCTCACTGAATACATTGATGAAATTGAATACAAAGTAAAAAGGTAGATATGTTAGAACATTCCGACGCTGAGAAAGAGGATGCGCTGGAAACTTGGAAAACTCTATGATAGATGAGTCCGCGGTGATGGAAGGGATATAGTCCAGATGATTTGGGAAGGGAAGCGAAGACTGCTGAGCGTGTGGACAGGACACTTGTCTTTTCCCTGGCCTCGGGAGTAGAACTGGTAGAGGGTGGCAAATGTTATTCATTTGTTGAGGCAAGATAATAGCGATACTCGTTTCATTATAGGCCAGTGAGTCTTTCATCAGTAGTGGGTGAACTATTGTAGAGGATTATTGAAGATGAAATTTATGAGTACTTGGAGAAACGTAGTCTGGCTACGGAGAGAACGTGGCTCTTTGAGAGGTATGTTGTCCTATATGAGCCAGATTGAATTATTTGTAAAAGTGAAAATAAGACAAACAAAAGAATCTGAATAGTCGATGTTGGTGTATTAATTCAGATAGTCAGGGGGCATGGAATCTAGGTAATCCTGCGTTGTTTCATAATTGGCTTCCTAACAGAAGGCAGATAATGTAGTGGATAGAGTGAATACTGGCTGGAAGACAGCGGGCAGCCTCGTCCCGCTAGGAGGGTGGAAATTTTGGGACATTTTACAACTTTTGGACTCTGCAGTTACAGTATTCAGAGTAATCAGGCTGAGGGAAATAATCGATTTAATGTGACAACACAGCAGCAGCTGGATAATTTATGGAATTAGGGCTGATGACGTAAACAATTGCTGAGCTATTGACTTCACCAGCGCGTTATCTAAACTTCCATTTACATATTACAACGGAAATGCTACAATGACCTCAAAACAATCTTTTCCAATAGAGACCTACAACTTAAAACCTGAATTTAAAAGTGTTGAGAGCAGCTTCTGGCACTCAGTGAAATAACCAGCTTTCCAATATCACAATTCCGAATTCCCAATTCAAGTACACACCAATTTATCCCAAAAATTCTATATCGTGGTTTTATCGTATCGGGTGTAGACACGCTCAAACTTTGAAACATTTAACTCTGAATCCACATGGCCTGTATGAGATCCATGTCTATCTCTGAAATTACTAATCAATGAAACATACAAAACTGCACAAACTAAAAACGCAGGGAGAAAAAAGCAAACATCCGGGCTCACTCTTGTCTTCCTTCAATGCCATCGCAGGCAATTGGAGATTAAACAACTTGCAAAGCAAAAGGCATCAGCACGTACTTTGAAGAACTTAGGAGAGTGAGATGTGGAGAGCTGAGGCCAGCATACATCAGCACTTCATAGAACTTCGGAAGGATATGCAGCCTTCGAAATTCCATCACTTCCGGGTAATCACTTTTCGCTAGATGATACAATTTTTAGTCGCGTGCATAGAGAAAAAGAAGATTAATTCAATCATCCCAACACAAGGAAAAGAAACACACAACTTAAATAAAGCCGTAATCTTTCTCTTTCTCTTTCAATTGAACTCACTTATGTCGAAACCTCGTGCTATATTTTAAAACTGCAATGCATTCATATTTTCAAAACATCACAGAAAATGACATGCTCTTATTTGTTCAATGGTTAACAAGCATCTGTTATTGGAATCATATAACACTTAACAACGCCTTTCGACTCCAAGACAAAGAGACGCATAAAAGCAGCGTATCGTCCACGAGTTAATATTCAACACAATTAAAACATGACGTCCCCACACATCCGACGACTTCCAGGATCTTTGACCTCCAATTTCCGACCAAGGATAGGATTCGGATTAAATGAAACCTTTGCTGTGTAGTATCGGGAGGAATGATCCCCATTACCACCGCTGAAGCAACAGATTTGTTCACTGTGCTGGGACCACTGACACAACCACACCCAACCCGCAACTATTGTCTTTACCGCCTTACGTGTGGTGGGATACTCCCTTTATCATCTTACATCTGCGCTTCCATCTTCTCATGCTATAGCCATCCATTTTACTCAGTCTCCATGCTTCAGTGTGCGCAAGGACAGAGGGAGCGAACAGTATCAACGACTTTCCAGATTTGTCGGTCCTGTGAAACACTAAAGTTCTAACCCAGATATACAGTCAGACAGCCAGATGTAACCTCTGCACAGAAACGGGGACTTCAGTCCTCAGTCCGTGAGGAATTATTCAAACTGCCTACTCCCATCGACCCGCACATGGACCATGGCCATCCATATCCCTTTCAACCATGTACTCATCGAATCATCTCTTAAATATTGACATCGGAATCTCAATTACCATTTGAGTTGGCAGCGCTGTTTGCACTCTGGCGACCCTCTGGGTGAAGAAGTTTCCCCACATGTTTCCCTGAAACATTTCACATTTCACCCTTCACCCATGACCTCTAGTTGTATTCTCGCCCAAGTTCAGTGGAGACAACCCGCTTGCATTCACACTCTGTATACACCTCATAACGGTGTATACCTCTATTGAATCTCTTTTTCTTTCTTTTTCAATCTTTTTATTGATTTTCACATGTACACAAAAAAATAACATAATAATGAGTAAATTATGAATACAATAGACTTGAAATCACATTGATAATAAGATAACAATATCCTATTAAACATCAACAGAAGAAAATACCTTAATCAATCAGGTCCATATGATTATATATGAAAAAAATACAAAAATAACCATTAAAAAAGAAAAAAAAATGAAAATATGTGAAAAAAAGAATATATTAAGAAAAATAAAACTCTAAACTAAACTAACATGGGCAATAATAATAGTTTACAAGTATATGATAGTGTCAAAAAACTCCAGAACTCCATACCTGAACATGAATAAGCAGAAAGAAGGTCTGGAAAAGGCCAAATTAATTCATATGAAAATGTCGAATAAACGGTCTCCAAGTTTCTTCAAATTTAATTGATGAGTCAAAAATAGTGCTTCTAATTTTTTCCAGGCTCAGATAAGAAATAGTTTGAGAAAGCCATTGAAACGTGGTAGGAGGATTTACTTCTTTCCAATTTTGTAATATAGACCTTCTGGCCATTAATGTTACAAAAGCAATCATTCGTCTGATTGAAGGGGAAAACTGATTACCATCTTCATTTGGTATGCCAAAAATTGCAGTAATAAAATGAGGTTGTAAATCTATATTCCAAATTGAGGAAATAGTAGTAAATATGGCCTTCCAGTAATTATGTAAAGTGGGACATGACCAGAACATATGGGTCAATGAGGCCACTTCTGAATGGCATCTGTCACATTGAGGGTTAATATGAGAATAGAATCGAGCAAGTTTATCTTTAGACATATGAGCTCTATGTACAATTTTAAATTGTATTAAAGCATGTTTAGCACATATAGAAGAAGAATTAACCATTTGCAAATTTTTTCCCATTTATCTGTTGATATATTATATCGAAGTTCTTTTTCCCATTCTTGTTTAATTCTAACTGATATTTCTAGTTGTATCTTCATAATCATATTATAAATAAAAGCTACTAATCCCTTCTGACAAGGATTTAAGGTAAAAATCAAATCTGTAAAGTCCACCAAAGTTGAATTAGGAAAAGATGGTAAAACTTTATGTAAGAAATTTCTAATTTGTAAATATCTGAAAAAATTAGATTTAGGTAATTCAAATTTGTTGGAAAGTTGATCAAATGACATCAAAGTATCTTCAAAAAAGAGATCACGAAAACATTTTATACCTTTCCTTTTCCATATGTTAAAAGCTTGATCTGTCCAAGAGGGTTTGAAAAAGAAATTAAGTAAGATAGGGCTGTCAAGAACAAAGTTTTTCAAAGTAAAAAACTTACGAAATTGAAACCAAATTCGTAATGTATGTTTAATAACAGGATTAGATATTTGTTTATTAAATTTAACTAAATCCGCAGGAAGACAAGAACCAAGAACAGAGAATAGAGAATATCCCTTTACCTCATTACATTCCAAATTTACCCACTGTGGGCACAGTGGTGAATCCAAATCTAGTTTCCAATATATTAAATTACGAATATTATTTGCCCAATAATAAAATCTAAAATTGGGTAAAGCTAAACCACCATCTTTTTTTGATTTTTGTAATTGCTTTTTACTTAACCTAGGGCTTTTATTTTGCCACACAAATGAGGAAATTTTTGAATCAATGTTATCAAAAAAAGATTTAGAAATAAAAACTGGTAGGGCTTGAAATAAGTATAAAAATTTCGATAAAATCATCATTTTAATAGCATTAATCCTACCAATTAATGATAAAAACAAAGGAGACCATCTTGTAGTAAGTTGATGATTTTGATGAAGCATAGGTAAAAAATTCAGTCTGAATAAATCTTTATATTTCTTGGTAATTTTTGTACCTAAATAGGTAAAGTTATCAGTAACAACTTTAAATGGTATCCTATCACTCAATAAAGTTTGTGCATTTAAAGGAAATAATTCACTCTTATCTAAATTTAGTTTATAACCAGAAAAAAGTACCAAATTGAACCAACAAGGATAAAATAGCGGGAATAGACCTATCAGGGTCAGAAATATATAACAGCAAATCATCAGCATAAAGTGATAATTTGTATAACTTCTCTTTACGGGTAATACCAAAAATATTAGGAGATTCACGAATAGCAATAGCTAAAGGTTCTAATGCAATATTAAATAATAAAGGACTTAAGGGACAGCCTTGTCTCGTACCACGAGATAATTGAAAAAAAGAGGATCTATAGTTATTTGTAAAAACAGAAGCAACAGGTTTATGATATATTAATTTAATCCATGATATAAAGTTAGGACTAAAATTAAAATTTCTCAATGTATTAAATAAATATATCCATTCAACTCTATCAAAAGCTTTTTCAGCATCTAATGAAATAACACATTCTGGGACTGTGGGTGGTGAAGTATGAATTATTAATCAATTTTCTAACATTAAAAAAGGAATACCGATTCCTCATAAAACCAGTTTGATCTTCTGAAATAATCTGAGATAGTACTTTTTCTAATCTAATAGCTAAAATTTTTGTAAGAATCTTAGAATCTACATTTAATAGTGATATAGGGCGATAAGATGTACATAAAGTAGGATCTTTATCTTTTTTAAGAATTAGAGAAATATTAGCTTCATAAAAAGATTGAGGTAATCTCTTCTTAGCAAACATCATTAAAAATTTCACATAACCAAGGAGAGAGCAAAGAAGAAAAAGTTTTAAAAAATTCTACTATATAACCATCAGGACCAGGAGCTTTCACTGAATTCATTAATGAGATAGCCTCTCCTATTTCCACCATAGAAATAGGAGCATCTAACAGGCCATGGTCTTCATCAATCAGTTTAGGAATATTCAAATTGTTAAAAAAATTATCTATCATGGACTGGTCACCATCAAATTCTGAATGATATAATGATTTATAAAAATCTTGAAAGGTATTATTAATTTCTTTATGATCAGTAGTTAAATTACCGTCTTGTTTGCGAATTTTAATAATTTGTCGCTTAGTCGAGATAGCCTTTAATTGATTAGCTAACAGTTTACCAGTACGATCACTATGAATATAAAATTGAGCCCTGGTCCTAATTAATTGATTTTCATTTGAAGAAGATAATAGTAAACTATGTTCCATTTGAAGCTCAACTCTCTTCTTATAAAGTTCTTTGGTAGGAGTCACGGAATAAATCTTATCAATTTCCTTGATTTTATCCACTAGTAAAGCAATATCTAAATATCTTTGTTTTCTTTTACCAGCAGAATATGAGATAATTTGTCCACGAATAAAAGCCTTAAAAGAGTCCCAAAGTATTCCTCTGTCGATTTCTTCAGTACAGTTTGTTGAGAAGAACAAGTCAATTTGCTGTTTTATGTAAGTAATAAATTCGGGTCTTTAAGCAAAGTAGCGTTAAGCCTCCAAGATCTGATATTATTGGAATAGTCCGAAATCTTAATAGATAACTTCAAAGGTGCATGATCCGAAATAGTAATAGAATCATATTTACAATCAATAACATCCGTTAATAACCGATGATCAATAAGAAAATAGTCAATTCTAGAATAGCTATGATATACATGTGAAAAAAATGAAAATTCTTTATCTTTAGGGTTCAAAAACCGCCATATTTCTGTAATTCCCGAGTCAACCATAAATGAATTAATAAGTAGGGCTGATCTGTTCGGAAGAGTACGAATAGGTTTAGATCTATCCATCGAAGGATTCAAACAACAATTAAAATCTCCACCCATTATCAACATATATTCATTTAGATTAGGAAGGGAAGTAAATAAACTTTTAAAAAATTCAGGGCAGTCAAAGTTTGGAGCATAAATATTAACTAGAACAACTTTCCGATGGAAAAGTAAGCCAGTTATCAACAAAAATCTACCCTGTGGGTCAGAGATAATTTCATGATGTGTAAACGATATTGAGGGATCTATAAAAATAGACACACCCCTAATTTTAGCGGTACAATTCGAGTGAAATTGTTGACCCTTCCAGAACCTAAAAAAACGTTGATTATCCTCCCTCCTGATATGGGTCTCCTGTGCAAAGATAATATTAGCATTCAGTCTATGGAATACTTTAAATATTTTTTTACGTTTAATCGGATGATTTAAACCATTAGTATTCCAGGAGATAAGGTTAACAGATTTATCCATCATACCAATATTAATTGTGTGTATCATAAAAGGTTAGAAAGACACATAACCCACAATTCAGGAAGGAGGAAAATTGATTCAGGAGCAACCGGAGAACATGACACCTCAACAATATTAATAGTTTAAAGTCGGCCCATAAACTCAAAGCAAAAAAAATAAAAAGCAAAAGCGTGAAAAAAGATCCCTCCCCCCTCCCCCCACCCTTCGAAAAAAAGCCAAGCGGCAGGCGCATAATCCAATACTAATATTACCCCCATTTCAAGATGGCAGCTCTATAAAAAAGATTAAAAGAAAACTATATAACACCCAAATTAAGATATAGAGTTGCAAAAATATATATATATATCTTTCAGAATAAAAGAAAACTAATATAATACAACAAACAATCATTAATAAAAAAAGTATAAACGTCAAAATTTAAAAGTGTAATATACCTTTAAAAAAAAATCCGGTGTTCAAATACAAGATGACGTTTCAAAAGCAAAGGCTTATGGGAAGAAGAAACGCCATTTTGAAAAAGCCATATTACTAAATACAAATGTGAGTTCAGCAATCTGTTAAAAGACAAAATAAATTTTAAAAAAAGGGATATAATAAACAGTACAATATATATAAAAAAAACCAAAAATCCAGAACATTCGTCCCATATCTGAGTACAGGCAAACAGATAAATGCTTGCAAAAAACAGAACCTTACGGGAAAAAGAAACGACATCTTAAAAAAAGGTAAATCATTATTGCAAAATATAAACGTATATAACCAAAACAGAAAGAAAAGAAAAAGATATTATGAAAATTAAAAAGAACATCTATAAACAATGATGATAGTAAAAAAAAACCCGACCCATAGATCAAAAAATAAAAAGTTATAATCCAGCTTCATAGGTTAAAACTTAAAATAGAAAGATATCCTCTCTCCGAAAAATCTTCCACATAATACATAGTTCTAGTTGCAGTAGAAGATCGAAATTCTTCAACAAATTTCTTCGCTTCTTCCGGAGTGTTGAAAAATCGTTGACTGTTGTCGTCCAGCACAATTCTAAGCTTCGCTGGATACATTAAAGCTTGTTTAAGTCCAATCGAGTGAATCTCTGCCATCACTGCTTTAAAAGCGATTCTGGCTCTCATAACCTCATAAGAATAATCCTCAACAATTCGAAATTGGAAGTTATTGTAAGAAATCATACCTTTTTTACGAGCTAATCGAATTAAAAGCTCTTTATCACGGGGATAATGAAGGCGAACAATCACCGCTCGTGGTTTATCATTCATAGACGAAAACCTCGCAACTCTATGAGCGCGGTCAATAACAGGTTTCGATTGCAAACCTTCAGCACCGAAAATTTCCCACAGTAATTTAGAGAAAAATTCAGTTAAATCACCGGACTCAACTTTTTCGGAAAACCCGATAATACGCAAATTCTGTCTGCGAGATCGATTTTCGAGATCAGTAATTTTAAACTTATGCTGATTTACAACTTTAAGAGTCGATTGTACCTTCTTATCCAACTCCTCAAGTGTACATGCTTTTTCAACAATTAATTTTTCAAGAGTCTCCAACTTATCTTCATGCCGCTGAATATCCGTTGCCTGCGACTGAAACTTAGTATCAAGCGATTTAACAGCTCCTTCAAGTTCAGACATTTTCGTGGTAAACGTGTTTTCCAAACTTGCCATTTTACTTTCCAGCTTGCTATCCAAACTTGCAAGTTTAGTGTCCAGAAGATTAGAAATTGCATCGATAGATAAAGGCTCCTTAGACGATTTCTTACTTGTAGCCATTTTAAGTTCGGCAAAGTTAGATCAAATATAGTTTTAAGAGAAAAAAAAGTCAATCGAAAATATCAACTCATTTGATTAAATTCGAAAAGATTTGATTAAAGAGTGATTATAGTTAGAAAAGTGAAGAGCTCCTAAAAGGCAGATGTTTACGTCGCCATCTTGAAACTCCACCCCCTCTATTGAATCTCCCCTCAGTCTTCTACCCGCTCGGATTAAAGTGCTAACATGTGTAATTTTTCCTTTCAATTCAAAAAAACCAGTCCCGGCAATAGCCGTGTAATATTTTTTCTATATTCTTTCAAATTTATTTACATCATCCCTGCAGGTAGTTGAGGCCCACAGCATACAATATTCCAAATTAAGCCCCAGTAAAATCTTAAACAGTATCAACAGAACGTCCTACCTCGCGTACTCAGTACTTTGGCCTATGAAGTCAAAAGCTTCTTTTTCCACGACCCCGTCTTCCAAGATTCGTTTGTTCCATCGTACTCCTCGGTGCCTTATTTCTCATTGTGTCAGACCAACCCTGGCTGGTCCTGCCAAAGTGCAAAACCTAACACTTGTCTGGGCTAAATCCGATCTACCATTGTTCAGCCCATCTCTCCAACTTGTCCAGATGCCGCCTGATGCCCGGTAGTTTTCCACGCTGTCAACTACACCCATAGTGTTGGTTCTTCGGGAAATTTGCTGATCCAGTTAACGACATTATTATCGAGATCGTTGATATAGATTGCAAATATCAACGTACACAACAAGGATCCCTGCGGCAATCCTCTCGTCACTGGCCTCCAATCACTTCCCCAACACTGCCAAAGGCTAATCCAGTTTACTACCTCATCGTTAAAGCCAAGCGACAGAACCTTCCCGAGCATCCTCCCATACAGACGCTTGCAAACTCATTGATTTAGTCCCAGTAGACGGCATCCACTGCCTTGCCGTCAACACCATTCCTAGTAACTACGTCGTAAAGCTTTGTAAGTTTGGTTAGACATGACATTCTACGCGCTGGCCCATATTGACTATCGCCAATGTTCCTGACTGTCCAGATACTTCCCTTCATACCCCATGACCAGCGTAGTCTGAACACCGAGGACAATTACTCATTACGTAGTATTTGACGAGTCCCTTTCAAACAAAACTATCGATTCATCCTGTGGCTGTCACTAATATTTATGGCCAATTGTTGTGAAATGATGCTGCAATATTATCAGGAGCATTGAGAGTAGTACGGAAAGGAAGGCGTCATAGCTTTAAATAATTAATTAACTGGACTTAAATAATGAGGTACTGTGCACTAAATAGAGCATAGATAATAGAGTATTACTGTACAGCACAGCCCTTCGTCTCACGAGATTCTGAGATACTTTTAACTAATTAAAAAACTGACACATCCCCGCTGCCACTGAATCATAATTGGAAACAGATACAATATCACAGGCATACGTCGTGAAATTTGTTAACTCTACGGTAGCAGTACAATTAATCTCCCTCCCGATGGTAACACTGTGTAAATGACGAGTCCTTTGGGGGGGGGGACTACTTTAATGATGGGCGCCGCTTTTACAACAATCATCCCTTGCATTAATGATCAGTGAGGTACAGAGAATCTGCATTTGCAGAATCTTTTTTTTATTATATCAACTCTAAAACGCGTAGGTTCGGACGCTATCTTCACTCCATGACATTCCATGAGCAGTCAATGAAGAGGAAAGTTATTATCCGGGTAAGGAGTCGACGCTGGCCAGAGAGACGGGAGAGAAGGACTGGGGAGAAAGAGACGGGGACAGAGACTGGTGAGGTAGCGAGAGAAAGAGGAGGGTAGAGAAACGCCGGGGAAGTCGAGGGATCTGGTGTGGAGAGAGATCGGGGGTAGGAGAGTGACATTAGATATGGAGAGAGATCGGAGTCGGGAGTTTGGTGTCGGGAGAAAGCGGGAGAGGGATAGCCGGGAGAGAGAAAACCGGCGGAGAGTGGAGCGGTGCAGAGACCGGGGCCCGAGGAAGTGACTGGCTGAGAAACAGAATGGCGGAAGGAAAGTCCGGAGGAGCGCGAGGGTTTGGAGCTAGTAGAGAGAGGGGTAGGGAAAAAAAGGCCGCGGTTACGGAGGGATCGGATAGATAGAATGTGCGATACGGGTGGGGGGGGGGTGCAAAGTGACTGGTGAATATAGAGAATCGACGGCGAGAGTCTGAGAAGAGTGGAACGGGAAAGAGAGAGTGAGAGACGCTGCCGAGATTCTATGAGAGGAGAAACGGCAGAGGGAGACGGAAACTGAGCGAGAGAGGGGGGCGGGGTATAGGGAGAATTGTATGACAGAGCTAGGTTAGAGAGATAAGGCAGATAATTGTGACGGAGGGACTGGGGGAGAGTCCGGAAGTGAGACCGGTGAAATACAGAGAGATCGATGAGTTGGAGAAAGACGAGGGGGTGGTGATCCGCCGAAGTCGAGAGATCTGAGGTGAGGAGAGATATTTGGGAATCGGACTCAGGAAAGAGATTAGAACAGACCTCGGAAGCGGAGGCCCCCAGATGGTGGCGCGTGATGGGTAGGGTAGGAGTGACGGTGGGAAGGGAGAGAAATTCCTGACAAGGAGAGGTGGAAGGGAGAGACCAGGACTGGGGAGTCAATGGAGGGAGAGAGAGGCAGGATTAGGTCCTGGTGGACGGAGGGGTTGAATGGACTGGTGGATACGGAGAGGCGGGAGAGTTGGAGAGGGAAATAGGCATTGAGGGTTGAGAGAGAGAAAGAGAGAGTGAGAGAGACTGGGATGAGGTAGGGAAGTGTGAGTCAGAAAATGCATAAATGCACTGAGCGATTACAGGACTTTCCCTCCTGCAGGGCATTCTGGGATTATAGTGCTTCCATTCTAAAATCCCTCTGAAACAAGCAACCAGTGTCATCTCGCTGATCTCTCCCACCCCGCCCGCTTGAACCGTGTACTTCCCACACCGTATCCGTGATTTCACTTTCTTCAACCGTTCTTCGCGATATTCATCCTCACTCCCCGTCCCTATGACCACAACGGACTGCTGCTGTAACGAACGCGCAGAGTAGAATGATGAAGCTCATATACTGAGTCAGGTTAGTAACGGAACACTGTGGGCAATTTACAGTGTGGGAGCTACAAACCAAACCCACCCGAGCCGAAAAACATGGACACCGGATAGCCCGCGCGGAGGCAGCGCTTCATACGCGCAAGAGATCAAATCGATACACACCGCGCTATCAAACAGCCGCATGCGCAACAGCCACTTCATCGTAATCGATCTGATGGAGAGTTTCACATCCTGCCCCTGCACTTCTTCCCGCCTCCACGACACCTTTACTACACTCCGATGTGACCCTCGCTCCATCTCTCCAAATGGATCATACTCCCTGCATCGGAACCCTGAGCTTCTCGGACTGCACTGTCTCCCTGTCTATCGGCAGGAGGCGAAGATTCCTCGGGAGAATATGATGAGAGGCTGAGGACGTCAGGAGCGGCTGAGAACTACAGAGTTAAAGTGTTTTCTGGACACGTGCCAGGGCTGGCGAAGGTCGCAGCTCCTGAGTGACTGTCTCTACGGAATCAAGTTTGAAATGAAGACGGAGAAACTGGAGAAAGTGATCTGGAACCATTAGGACGACTTACAAGTTGGAGAGAACGAAGAAAGTTGTCTGACTGAGGGCAACAGCAAACTGAGAACCTGGAGAGGGGAGTTTGCTGAGGTGAAGAAATTACAGACAAATCGCGGAAGAGGGTAGCGGAAGCTTGAAGGGAACCTGAAGATGACCATCGACAGTTCAAATGAAGTGCAAAACCTGAAAGTTGATCTGGAAGAAGACAGGAGGAAGAGAAGTGCTGTGAATACTGAACTGGAGGCTGGCCAATCTTTAACGGTTGCTTTTCGGGTCGGGGTGGAAGAAGCTGTTGGAGTAACTGTGTCCCAGATTGAGATGGCCGGGATGCGTGAGTCAGAACTGCTGAGCCTGTGGCGAGAGTTGCAGGGGCCAGAGAAGACGCTGATATCTCACTTGCAGGAGGCTGAAGAGATTGCAGGAGCAGTGCAGGCCACATGTTTCCATTTGGAGAAGATCAAACAGCAGCTACCGCTCGCAGAAATGAGGAAGAATACAGATTCGATGGATGATGTGCTGGATGTGTCGTACATGCTGCCTTTTGCTGACTTTCCCTCGATTGAGGAAGAGACCTTTGGCCCTTCTCCCACTGAGTCAGGTGCAGCGGGGAGGGTTAGCTGTGTGCAGTGGAGGGCATGAGTGAGAGGTTGAGAGAGGAGTTGGTAGTGGGTCCAAGGTATCCCCAGTTGTGTCCTAGCCTGAAGGGATTAGATGAGGGGGTAGGGAGCTCTCAGAAGGGTTAGGGAACTCCCAGATAGTTGGCTATGTAGCGCCTGAGGAACAGCGCGTGAGGTTTACTGTGTGGGGAGGAGATGTCACTGCTTGTGCTTGGGATACGGTGTGTTGGCAGGAAAGGTGGCGAGTTATTTAATAATCATGAGGACATGACTTTTATTTGGTGAGGGGAGAGTGTAAAGGGGGTTTCTTCTTTTTTCTTTGTTACTGTGTATGTAATCAAAATGGCTTCTTTGTTTTGTTAAAAGGAGGAATGTTTTTTTGTTGCGAGAGAGTGCTGAAACTTGTTTGGGTTAAAATTTACTGATAACGAGAATTGTTTTCCTTTGTAAACCAATTGGGATTAATGTTGTTTTTTTCTTCTGAGTCTGTAAGCTATTGTTGACGGGCTTTTGGGGAGATCGGCGCGAGGGGTGAGAGAGAGAGGACGCGAAGCTGTAAGCTGTGCGAGGAACGGGCCCCAAGCGGGGTCCGAGGCCAGGAATTACTCCGAGGAGAGGAGATGAAGCTAGATGTGCTTGGTTGACCACTTAGGATGGTCCTAAGCTGCGACTCGAGGAGTTCGGAGGGGATCGAATGGTGGCCAGAAGACTTCAGTTATTGAGCTCCAACGGTTGTGCACGAAGTGGTTTGGACTTTGATAAGTTTGGTGCCTTTTCTTTATTTTTTTTTTCCTTCATATATACTGTATTGTTATTAATCACTTAGTTATAGTAACCTTTATAAATTGTACTCATTTAATCGCATATGGTGTACTGTCTGTTTTTGGGCGAGGCGGGGACATCACACAGCATCCACACCAGCTGATTACCCAGTTTGGCGGGGCCGAAGGCTGCTCCCCCTAGACGAGAACGAGCTGAGCGAGCCTGAGGCGACCCAAGGGGTTACACACGGTATTTTCTTCTCAATATGCAAGGCTACACACTTCCCTACACGATATTCCATCTGCTTCATTTACACCCATTCCTCTAATCGCCAAAGTCCTTTCATAGCCTCTCTGCTTCCTCAAAACTACCTGGCCCTCCAGCTAACTTGAGATCATCAGCAAACTTTGCAATAGAGCTATCCATTCTGTCATCCAAGTCCTGTGGAACATCACTAGTCACCGGCAGCCAACCAGAAAACCTCCCCTTTATTACTGTCCTTTGCGTCCTGCCAATCAGCCGCTGTTTTATCCATGCAATAATCTTTCCTGTAATATCATGGGCTCATATATTGTTAACCAGCCTAATGACTGACACGTTGTCAAAGGTCTTCTGAAAGTCCAGGTGCACATTATCAACCGGTTCTCCTTTGTCTATCTTGCTTATTACCACGCCAATGAATTGAAGGAATGTCAACACACTTTTTCAGGCAAGGTTTTCCCTTGAGGCAAACGTTCTTCAGGCCGATTTTATCATGTGCCTCCAAGTGCCCTGAAAAACACCTCCGCAACAACCGACTCCAATATCTCCACAACCTGTGAGGTCAAACTAACTGTCCTAAAATTTCCATTCTTCTCTCTCCCTTCTTGAATAGCAGAGTGGCATTTCCAAATTTGCAGTCTTCTGCAACCATACGAGACTTCACTGATTCTTAAAATATCATTACTAATACTTCCACAATCTGTTCAGCCACCTCTTCCAGAACTCTGGGATGTACACCATTTGGTCCAGATGATCTATTTACCTTCACACCATTCTGTTTCCCAGGATCTTTCTCTCGAGTAACGGCAACTTCACACACAATCTGACCACTCACATCTGCACTTCCACCATCCTGCTGGTTGTTTCCACAATGAAGACATATGAAATACTTATTCAGTTCACCCGCTATCTCCTTGTTCGCTATTACTACCCACCCCACCCTCCCCTGGCATCGTTTTCCTCTGGCCTGATGTCCACTCTTGCCTCTCTTTAACACTTTATGAATCTGAAGAAACATTTGGTGCCATCTTTAATCTAATTAGCTAGCTTCATGTTCCATCTTTTCTTTCTTAATTAGTTTTTTGGTTGCCTCTTCATTGTTTAGAAAAGCTTCTCAATAATCTAACTTCCCACCAATTTTTGCACTGTTTTCTGCTCTCCTTTTGGCTTTTATGTTGGCATGGCCTTCTCATTAGCTGTGGTTGTATGATGTTGTCGTTCGAATAGCTCTTCCTTTTTGGAATGTATATAGTCTGAGTCTTCGAATTGCTTCCCGTAATTACAGCTATAGATGCTTCGCCATCATCCCTGCCAGTGTTTTTTTCCCTATCAAATTTGGCAAGTTCCTCTCTCATGCCTCTGCAATTGTCCTTATTCCACGGTTATACTAATACATCTCACTTTGGCTTCTGCTTCTCAAATTTCAGGGTGAATTCTGTTATATTAAGGTCACTTGTCCCTCAGGGTTCTTTTCCCTTAAGTGCTGTAATTCGGTTCATTGCACCATACCAAATCCAGAAATGCTGATGCCCAGCTGGACACAACCAGGAGGTCGTTGACCAGTGGAGTGACTCAGGTATCTGTTCAGACCCTTACTCTTGGTGATTTTTAGAAATTATCTATATGGTGAAGTGGAGGGATAGGTAGTATGTTTGCTGATGACAAAGGTTGGGGGTGTTGTGCATAGCGCGGAGGGCTCCGGGACATTGATAGGATGCAAAACTGGGCTGAGAAGTGGCAGACGGAGTGGTGAAGTGTGAAGTGTGATGGTTCATTTTGGTAGGTCAAACACGATGACAGAATATAGTACTAATGGTAAGACTCTTGGCAGTGTGGAGGATCAGAAGGATCATGGGGTCCGAGTCCATGGGAAGCTCAAAGCAGCTGTGCAGGTTGACTTTGTGGTTAAGAAGGCATACAGTGTATTGGCCTTCATCAATCATGGGATTGAATTTAGGAGCCGAAAGGTAATGTTGCAGCTATATAGGACCCTGGTCAGACCACACGAGTACTGTGCTCAGTTCTAGTTGCCTCACTACAGGGAGGATGTAGGAACCATAGAAAGTGCCGAGGAGATTTACAAGGATGTTGCCTGGAGTGGGGAGCATGCCTTGTGAAAACAGGTTGAGGGAACTTGGCCTTTTCTCATTGGAGAGACGGCGGATGAGAGGTAACCTATTGGAGGTGTATAAGATGATGAGAGGCATTGATCATGCAGATAATCAGAGGCTTTTTCCCAGGGCATGAAATGGCTGCCACAAGATAGCACAGGTTTAAGATGCTTGGAAGTATGTACAGAGGAGATGTCAGGGGTATTTTTTTTTTAACACAGTGAGTGCATAGTGCATGCTGGCAACGGTGGTGGAGGTGGATACAATAGGGTCTTTTAGGAGACACCTGGATAGGTACATGGAGCTTGGAAAAATAGAGGGCTATGGGTAACCCTAGTAATTTCTTGGGTAGGAACATGTTCGGCACAACTTTGTGGATCAAAGGGCTTGTATTGTGCTGTAAGTTTTCAATGTTTCTACCTTAACCCTTTAGAAGCAGGAAAAATAACCCATAATGTGGAAATGAGGCATGAATAAGGGGGTTAACTACCAATATCATTCCTCCTCAGCCCAGAGATTTGAAGGATGAGGAAATTGTCAGATAGAACTGCAGTCAACTCGACTTCTTCGGTCTACAGAGAATTCAACGGGAACATCTTCACCCACGGAGTGGTGACTGTTTGAAACCCATTACCACAAGGAGAGCGAGAGATGAACAACAGGGGAGGATTGAAACAAACTGTCATGGAATAGAATCACTGGCAGGGCACAGCTGGCCTGAGTTGACTCTCTACTGTACACTGTTATAACTTCTCTACTGTACACTAGGTGTGCTATACATTCACTAAGTACCAGAGACACAGTTTAAAATTGAACTGATTTATTTTTCCCAGATCCAGATTGTAAACTCTAGTCCCATTAAAGGTGAATATCCAGAAGAAATTGCATTCAGCAATGGTGACGGGCAAATCTCCAGCATGAAGCTTACTGAAACTTTCTCCCCAGTGTGAACCCAGTAGTGTGTCACAAGGTTAGGTTACTGAGTGAATCCCTTCCCACATTCACAGCAGGTGAACGGCCTGTACCCAGCCTGAACTCAATCATGCACATTTGATTGAGAAGGCTGAGAGAAACTCCTCCCAGTGTCTGAGCAGGTGAACAGATTCTACCACTGGTGTGAACTTGCTGGTGTCTCTGTAGTCAAGATGACCATATGAATTCTTTCCCACATTCACAGCAGGTGAACAGTCTCTCCCGTGTGAACTCGCTGATGACTTAGTAGGTGGGATGACCGAGTGAATCTCCTCCCACAGACTGAGCAGGTGAACGACTTCTCCCCAGTGTGAACTCGCTGATGTCTCTGTAGGGTGGATGACTGACTGAATCTCATCCCACAGACTGAACAGTTGAACGGCTTCTCCCCAGTGTGAATTCGCTGGTGTACCAGTAGTTTGGATGACCGAGTGAATCCCTTCCCGCAGTCTGAGCAGGTGAACGGCCTCTCTCCAGTGTGAACTGACTGGTGTACCAGTAGGTCAGATGACTGAGTGAATCCCTTCCCGCAGTCTGAGCAGGTGAATGGCCTCTCCCCAGTGTGAATTCGCTGATGTACCTTCAGTTTAGATGACGAAATGAATGCCTTCCCACAGTCTAAGCAAGAGAACGGCCTCTCTCCAGTGTGAATTCGCTGATGCTCCTTCAGGTTAGATGAGCAAGGGAATCCCTTTCCACAGTCTGAGCACGTGAATGGCCGCTCCCCGGTGTGAAATCGCTGGTGTGCCATTAGGGTGGATGACCGAGTGAATCCCTTCCCGCAGTCCGAGCAGGTGAACAGCCTGACCCCAGTGTGAACTGACTTGTGTACCAGTAGTTCAGATGACCGAGTGAATCTCTTCCCACAATCTGAGCAGGTGAACGGCCTCTCCCCAGTGTGAACTCTCTGATGTACCTTCAGTTGGGATGAGCAAGTGAATCCCTTCCCGCAGTCTGAGCAGGTGAACGGCCTCTCTCCAGTGTGAACTCGCTGGTGTACCAGTAGGTCCGATGACCAAGTGAATCCCTTCCCACAGTCCGAGCAGGTGAACGGCCTCTCCCCAGTGTGAACTGACCTGTGTGTCAGTAGGTCGGATGACCGAGTGAATCCCTTCCCACAGTCTGAGCAGCTGAACGGCTTCTCTCCAGTGTGAACTCGCTGATGTTCCTTCAGTTTAGATGAGCAAGTGAATCCCTTCCCACAGTCTGAGCAGGTGAACGGCCGCTCCCCGGTGTGAACTCGCCGGTGTGCCATTAGGGTGGATGAACGAGTGAATCTCTTCCCGCAGTCTGAGCAGGTGAACGGCTTCTCTCCAGTGTGAACTCGCTGGTGTTCCTTCAGTTTAGATGAGTATTTGAATCCCTTCCCACAGTCCGAGCAGGTGAATGGCCTCTCACCAGTGCGAACTCGCTGATGAGCCATTAGATCAGATGACCGAATGAATCCTTCCCCACAAATTCAGCAGATGACCAGACTCTGCCCAGTGTGAACTGACTGGTGTCTCCACAGCTGGGAAGAGTGACTGAATCCCTTCTCACCCACAAAACAGATGAATGGCCTTGCCCAGTGTGAACCCGCTGATGTTCCTTCAGTTGAGATGACCGAGTGAATCCCTTCCCACAGTCTGAGAATATGAACGGACTCTCTCTTGTGTAAAATAACGGGTGTGCCAGTCAGTCAGATGAGCAAATGAATCCCTCCACACAGTCTGAGCAGGAAGGAAGGTTGAATGAATCCCTTGCTCCTCGTCTTAAATATCTGGATAGAGACAGCAAACCTGACGTGATCTGTTTGAGATTCCCGTAGACAAATTCCTTGTCATTTTTAACCTGTAAAAAAAATTACAAAATCCATCAATGGGTGAAGTACAACATTTCAAATGAGATCACCGATTTGTCAAGGTGTGATCTGGCATCACACTGTTACAGTGAAGTTCAACCCAAGTTGGAGAGAGAAGTCATCATCTAACTGGGAACAGTGCTGGTATCTGGAATGAGCAGCAAATTCTCTGATGCTTTTCCTGTCTCTGCAAGAATGGGGCATTTCTGCCATCTCCAATCTGTGACCTGGCTCAGTCTGACTCTCTCCATTGATATTATTCCCTGTTCCCACTGAGCTGCATGGGTGCCCGACCCCACAGTAACTGAAACACTATCACACAAACATCTGGCAGTGCATTCCACGCACCCATCACCCTCTGTGTAAAAAAAATTACCCCTGACAGCCCCGCAGCATCCATTTCCAAGCACCTTAAAACTGCCCCTCATGTTAGCCATTTTAAACCTGGGAAATAGCCTCTGACTATCCATGCAATCAATGCCCCTCATCATCTTTTCATCTGAAATACGCTCTGAACATAAACAAGGGAACCATACATTGCTTTCAGGTTTTGTTCAAAGTATACAAAATTATTTGTGTACAGATAGGGTAAACGTGAGCAGCATTTTCCACTGAGGTTGGGTGCGGTGATGTAAGTGGTGAAGGTAAAAATTTAATGGGAGCGTGTGGAAATAGACTTCACTGAAATGGTTGTGTGAGACTGGAATGAGATGTCAGCACAATCGGTGAATATGAGCTCGTTTTCAGCATTTAAAAGAAGTTTGGATGGGAGCCTGGATGGTAGGGGTATGGAGAGTGATTGTCCCGGTGCAGATAGTTGCATTTGACAGCTTAAATGTTTTTTCAGCATTGACTAGATGGGCCAAGTAGCCTGTTTCCGTACTGAACTTCTCCACATTTCTGTGACAGAGAAGCTGGCCAAACTTGTTTGGAAGGGAAAAGGTAGGAGTGACAACGGAGCAGCAATGGCTGGAGTGTCTGGGAGCAATTTGGGAGCTGAGTGATTGATACATCCCAAAGAAGTGAAAGCATTGGAAAGGCAGGAGGACACAACCATGGCTGAAATGAGAAGCCAAAGCAAACAAAAAAGCAAAACAGAGGGCAAACGAAAGAGCAAAAACTATTGGGAAGCTTTTAGAAACCAACTGAAGACAAGTAAAGAAATTCAGATGAGCTCAGTGCGTGGAATCATGATATTTTAGTCATTAATGAGTCTTGGTAGCACCCAACAGTCTGAGGCATTTAGAGGAACAAAATATCCGGGGCCTCAATACCTCTTGAAAACCAAGGTTTCCTGCCCCAGTCACCTTTCAACTTTTATTTTGTAAGGCACGTACAAACTCTACACCCTCAAAGTTACACTTCTGAAGGCCTCCCACTTACCAAGTACTCCTTGGCCAGAAAACAGCAAAATTTGTTCCTCTAATCTGGAAATTTGTTCCTCTAAATCCCTCAGACTGTTGGGTGCAACCAAGTCCCAATAATGGGTACAATATCATAATTCCCTGTCCTCAGCTCATCTGGCTTTCCTACGATGCTTCTTGAATTGTGATAAATGCAGCTCAGCACATTCATACCATGCTTGACCATTTGATTGCTGACTCTTATCTGAGGTCTGAACAATATCTGACTGGTGTCAAGAAAACAACCTTTCCCTGATTGTCACAAAACCAAAGGAGCTGATTGTGGATTACAGAAGGAATGGAGAAAGGCTAGCCCCTATTGACATCAATGGATCTGGGGTTGAGAGGGTGAACAGCTTTAAGTTCCTGAGTACAAACATCAACAAGGATCTCAGATGGTCTGTTCATACCGGCTGTGTTGTGAAAAGCGCACAGGAGCCCCTTTTACACCTCAGATGGTTGAAGAAGTTTGTTATGGGCCCCAAATCCTAAGTGCTTTCTACAGGGAGACAATTGAGAGCATCCTGACTGACTGCATCACTGCCTGATATGTGAACTGTACTTCCTTCAATCTCAGGAACCTGCAGAGAGTGATGCAGACAGCCCAGTGCATCTGTAGATGTGAACTTCCCATGAGTCAGGGCATTTTCAGTGACAGGTGTTTAAAAGGGGCCCAAACGATATTGGGGACGCAATTCATCACAACCACAAACTGTTCCTGCATAATGTGCATCGTGATTATTATGTACTGAGGTATTCATTTTAACAGCTAGCAAATCACTGTCAATAAGAACTTTGACCTCCTCTGGGTTTGTTATGAATGTACCACAGCTCTGAGGGGCCGAAGGGGCGGGAGCAGCCCCTTCCTTCCGGAGAATCGCAAGATTGCTATTAATTCGGGTCTCGGACCCAGGAAGTGAGAGACAATGCAACGGTTTTGGCCATTGTTCTTAGAGGCACCTGTGTGACGTGCATGTCCCTGCTACGTGACAGTTACCATGGATATGGACACCCTCGGGCAATGTGGGGGTGGGGATTGCATCACCCTACTTTGATGGACATCTACAACTCTGCAAGTCAAGATAAAAGGGGACTGCAGGAGGCAGTACCCCAGCGACGCACCAGAAGGACACCCTCGCTCAAGGCTCCCGTAATAGCTGGAAGTCACTCAATGCCATGTGCGCTCCTAACTCCTTTGCCTGGGGAGCGGGTGGCTGATAATACCGAGAAGGACTTTGAACTAACAACGGGGAAACCACGTTCCCCTGATTTTACGGAGTGACTTCATAAAGACCCGGGCAAGTTTTTTTTTCGTTTTTCACCGATCCCTCTAAAACATGTGAAACCCCGAAAGGCTAAAGTCTGCAGACTTCTGAGTGACTTTTATATTTGCAACAGACAATATATTATCCCCTAGGCAACAGTCTAGATTACTTTTTAATGATGATTATTACTACACCCGCGCTTTAGATTGAGTATTGACGACGTGCATTATCTGAATGTTTGTATTAACCTTACTTTTGTGCCGCTTTATAAATAAAAATGTTTGAAAATAGTGACATCAGACTTCAACGGACCTCTCTATCTTTGCTGGTAAGTTATCCAGTTACGGGATACGTAACAGGTTCGACTGAGTTCATCTGCTCTCTCACACTCTATAGCAGGCCTGTAATGGGTAATGAAGGGTTTTCTCACCAAAGCTCTTGCATATTGTCCATAAGTGGATTGTTTGCTAAATTACGGTTTAAAAAGTCGGAGTTCCAAATATCACTCCACTTCTTCCCTCTTGTAAATTCTCCAGCAACTTTTGCATCACCACAATACACACAGGGAACACCAGTTTCTATAATGGACATAAATATTTCCCGTGAACCCTCCTGAGGAATTAAGGATATATATAAAAAAAATATTTTGAACCTATGTAACCTCTGGCTAAAAGAATATTAGGGACTGAATAGGAATTTTTGAACTGAAGTAAACTCTGTGTTTAGTGGTTTGCTAAGACAGGCTCATTACCAGTTTTCTGTGGCATGCAGAGAGACTCACTGAGAGCTGATAATATTATGCATTGTATACTCGTTAGCTGATAACATTATACATTGTACCCTCGTTTGAGTCAAGGAAGGAGGACTGGCTGAAAAGGACAGGAATGAACATCTGTCTGTAATTAAGTCAGGGCCTTGCAAAGGGAATAACTGATAAGGTCTGGACAGTATATCCATCTGTAATTAAAACCTTCATTTAGTGAACTCTCTTATCTACGTAATTAAGTTTTGCGCCAACAGACCTGGTGGGCATACCAGTTCAAATAACATCTTGCAATAGTAATGTCTGGGGCTTACTATGTATAAATGTCTGGGTTCATGTATAAATACACGGCTGTAACCTGACTAAGTCAGTCCACTTGCCAGATGATGGCAGTGCTTACGTACCTTCCCTTCGACGTGCGTCTCAAACTCCTGCAGGAGAATGCGCAATCAACCGTGGTGACGATAAGAACCTAGTCTCCCAAGTTTTATTCAGATTCAACTTTAACATTTGGCATCATGAACAGGATCCCAATATAGGAAGCGCCAAGCAGAGAGGCTGAGTAAGTGGCTGGACCACTCTGGGGAATGTGGAGATCGACCGGGCACCTAATAGGTATTTTACCTTTCGTCGCTCTCCATTAGTTCCTGGTACGGACCCTCGCCCAAGGTGATCACATACCTTGAAGGGATTGGGAAAGAATCTGTTGGGAGACGCTTCTAAGGGAGGCTAAATTTTACTAAGTGGGCAGGAGGCAGACGTGCCAGGTAAATTAATTAAATGAGCATGAAGTGCCAGCCGGGTAAATTTATTAAATGAGCATGAAGTGCCAGCCGGGTAAATTTATTAAATGAGCATGAAGTGCCAGCCGGGTAAATTTATTAAGTGGACAGGAGGTGCCAGCCGGGTAAATTTATCTGTTTGTTACTTAAGCAGGAGGCTTTGTGCCGGGTAAATTACTTAGAGAACATGGGTCAATTGCAGTCGATTGATACGAGTGGGCCAGGAGCAGCCCGACACAATGTGTGAGAGTTTTCCAGACAAGGAAAAAGATTGCAGCGCTGAATAAGAAATTGGGGAACAAAATCTGGCCACTGGGGGGGAACCTGGGATATTACCTCATGAGAACAAGCAGTAAATTTGATATGGAATAAGAACAGTGGAAAGAAGTGGAAATTGTTGGAAAGGGAATGGAAGGATAAGGCAGATGCAGAGGTGAATGGTACGTTATTAGCAAGTTGGAGGAATAATGCATGTGACAAAGGGTAGAGGTACGTACAGCAGGAGGAACGCCAAAGGTTTGGAGATGCTAAAAGCAGAGCGTGAATGGGTGGATAGACGCAGAAAACAAGAGCAGGGAAAACAACATAAGCAAACCGTGCCCAGCCGAGATAGGACAGAATGGCAGGAATGTCAGTCTGAAGTTCGAACTGATAGGGAAACAAGAGATCCTGAACCCACGTCTGGCATACTTACCCTGTTTGAGGACAGTGACTGAGGTGTGGGCACCCACCGTACACCCCGCCCCAACACCCTACCAGGAGCTGAGTGCACCCGGTGCTCCCGAACCCCAATCCTCCCAGTACTCAGATACGGTGGCTGCTCGGGTAAAACAGTGGCGGCAGGGAAGGGGGAGGTCCCTATACCCTGAGATTCAGAAAGGGAATACCGATGACTATTCCGAGACGGGGAGGGAAGGATCCAATAGAACCCCAGAGTTAATGGCTCCACAAAGACATTGGCTCAATGGAAGAAGCCAGAGAGTGGTAGTGGAGGATTGCTACTCTGAGTGGAGGTCTGTGACTAGTGGTGTGCCACAGGGATCAGTGCTGGGTCCATTGTTATTTGTTATTTGATACATAATTCCCTAAAAGTGGCGTCACAAGCTGTAAAGAGAGCTTTTGGTACATTGGCCTTTATAAATCAAAGTATTGAGTATAAGAGTTGGAATGTAATGGTGAGGTTGTATAAGACATTGGTGAGACAGAATTTGGAGTATTCAGTGCAGTTTTGGTCACCTAATTACAGGAGGTGTATTAATAAGATTGAAATAGTGCACAGAAGGTTTGCAAGGATGTTTCCGGGACTTGAGAAACCAAGTTATTGTGAAAGGTTGAATAGGTTAGGAGTTTATTCCCTGGAGCATACTGGAATTAGGGGTGATTTGATAGAAGTGTATAAAATTATGATGGGTATAGATAGAGTGAATGCTGGCAGGCTTTTTCCACTGAGGCCAGGCGGAAAAAAAAAAACTAGAGGTCATGGATTAAGGGTGAAGGGGGAAAAAGTTTAAAGGGAACATCAATGGGGGTCTTCTACAGGCAGGGAGTGGGGCGAGTGTGGAATGAGCTGCCAGATGAAGTGGTGAATGTGGGCTCACTTTTGACATTTAAGAGAAACTTGGACAGGTACATGGATGAGAGGGGTACGGAGGGATATGGCCCAGGTGCAGGTCAGTGTGACTAAAATGGTTTGGCACAGCCAAGAAGGGCTAAAACGCCTGTTTCTGTGCTGTAATGTTCTATGGTTCTGAAGGCAATTGCCCACCCGAATGCTGCCCAGTCCACCAGCTGGAGGAGGGACAGTCCTCAGTGATTCCTGTGTATGCACCCTGGAAGCCTCAAGAAATGATAATGATCATGAAGCAGGTCCCAGGTAGAAAAGAAAAACCAGCAGAGTTTGCTCAGTCTGTCCGCAGTACTATCCAAATGTTTAATGTGACTCTGCAAGATTTATTCGGACTCTGATGGGTGACTCTCTCAGCTGATGAGGGGCGGAAATGGAAAGCAGAATTGTGATACCAAACCTGTCAGGAGTTACAGGCAGGAAACCATAATGAGAATGAACAGACAGACTGGATTATTCAAGCCTTGGAAAGGGCTCTCCAGCAACCTGTAAACATCACTGAAGTTCTTGAATGCAAACCTAAGCCTGGGGAATCGGGAATAGACTATTGGGAGTGGTTTGTGGCTTGCTACGGCACTTTCGCAGGAGACCGGGTCTTTAATGATGGGAATCTGTTCCCCAGTTTAACACCTTACTGCTCCAATGCTTACAAACTGAGATAGCCAACATGATTAAAACAAATAATATGGATTGGCCTGACAATGATCGAAATCGAATGCGATGAGCTTTGACATATTATTGGGACCTGACATTGTGTGCTGTATCTGGGGATAAGAAATGGGAACAAACACCTACCAAGGGACAGGTGGGGACAACAACCTGTTTAGAAATTGACAATCAAGGATGCTTCCTACCGTGAGCACCACCCCTCAGGAAGAGCCCAATGTAACATTGCAAGTTGCTGGAATTCCTGTTCCGTTTACGATTGATATGGGGGCAACCACAACCTCTCTCAATCAGGAAATAGTATCAGAAAAGGGATTTCAGCTATCAGATGCGACAATCACTCTGTTTGGGTTTGAATGAATGGATTGTACGTATTCACGTACCCAGCCACTGCAGGTGGAATTCCCGGGGAACCAGTGTGAGGTTTCAGTTACAGTCACCACCAGTCGGGGGTGTAGTTTTGCAGGGAGAGACTTGCTCTGTCCATTGGAAGTTGAGATTGTATGCATGGACAAGGGTATCACCCTGGGACTATCGAACAGCTTCCCCAGTTTCTGAACTCCCAGTGGTGGGCACTTAATCTGGACTCCACTGTGTTTGAACCCCTTCTACCCCCGGCTGGCTCTCATGTGACTCTGTGCTGTGACCCTCCGGGGTGCTCAACTGAGCAAAGCCAGTGTTATGCTCCCCTCGAGGGACAGAATTTCCCAGTCACGGTGATTGGGGAGGTTAAAGGAAATGAGGGCAGTGCATTTCTGGCCGAAGTTCCAGATTTCCTTTGGTGACACACAGGACTGGTTGTTCCCCACGCCACCTTTAGGGTTTGCCTTGGGTTCAAACCAAAGACCCTAGGGTTCCTTGCCTACATTTTGATGTAACAAGCCTCCAGCAACAAGGGAGACTGGCAAAACTTGGTCGCGGGACAACTCCAATACTGGAAGGAGTCTGAGGTGAAGACGGGATATCTGGTAAGACACTCTATTAATATTGACCGAACCCTAGACGTTTTACCCCGTCTCTGGGCAACCTCAGGCCATGAAGTTGGCCGCACCAACTGCCCCGTCTGGATCACGGTGATAGATTCTCCCATCCATACCTCAATACGCCCTCTACCCTGAGGCAACGTTTTGTGAGGATGGAAGCTCTTTTGTGGATCCAGCCGGGAAACAATATTCTGGCTATGCGATAGTGACGGACAGTGAAGTAACTGAGCAGGCTTCTTTTGAAGCAGCTGCCCCCACCCAGAAGGCTGAGCTGTTTGCTCGGACTCCTGCCTGTATCCTAGCAACAGACTAAAGTGTGAACGTTCACACAGACTCCCGTTATGCATTTGGAATTGTACATGACTTCGGGAACATGGGGATTCCTGACTTCCTCTGGCCACCCCATTAGTAATGTTACCTTTGTAAACAACTTACTCACCGCTCTACAGCTACCTCGAGATTTGGCTATTATTAAATGTGCGGCCCACACCCGCCAGTCAGACCGGGTCACTAAACCCAATGCTTTAGCAGATTACACAGCGAAAATTGCTGCACAATGCTCAATAGTTGTAGTCCTCTCAGGTTCCCGTCAAGCAATCCTCCGTGACTCAAGCAGAACGGGTTTGCCAGACATGTGGGAGGTACGTATTTTTCAGGGGGACGCCTCTGAGGAGGAGTGCAAGCTGTGGTCCCAGATGGGGTGCCAGAAAGACCCCGAACTAGGATTTTGGATCACGCCAGTGGGACAGGTTTGTGTTCCTGCACAGTTCTTACCAATATTGGTTGATTATATACAGAATTGTACACACCTGGGAAAGGAGGGAATGGTTGGTAACCTGTAACCAGCACACCGGGTATGACTCCCCTGACAGGTGGACCTTTTTCGTGTCTACAAGTTGATTTTATTCAATTGCCTAGAGTACATTGCTATAGATAATGCTTAGTTATTATACATGTGTTTAGTAGATGGACTGAAGCTATTCCAACTCCCAATAATACTGTTATGACTGTTGTGAAGGTATTATTACAGGAAATAATTCCCAGGTATGGCCTGCCAGAGATGCTGAGCTCTGACAAGCGCCCACACTTTGTGGTGAAAGTGAACAAAGAGGTATGTAACAAACCAGCTATCAGGCAATAATTCTACCGTACACCACCCACGGGTTGCTGCCATAGTGGAAAGAGCCAATGGTACTCTGAAGATTAAATTGCCAAAGTAACGGTGGAGACTGACCTCACTTGGTTGAAGGACCTACCGTTAGCCCTATTCCACATGAAGGTTACCCGACGGGGGAAAACAGGGTCATCACCAGCTGAAGTGATGTATGGACGGTCCATAAGGACACCCTGGGGACCACCTTGTGTCCATTGCTCCCAGAAATTCTACCAGCAAAATTCAAAATTGATACCCTTGGGGAAGAGATGGGAAATAACCAAAATTCTCCAAGCCTTACATATACGACAGGCTTAGAAGGAAGAGAATTTTCACTCCTCCTCACAGAGGAGTGATTATCCCACCACAGAACCGGGGAATATTGTCCTGATCAAGAACTGGGATTGAGGGAAACTCAGATCTCGGTGGAGAGGAGCATATCAGGTGTTACTGACCACTCCCACGGCTGCAAAACTGAAGGGGCAATCTCGGTGGATACATCGAATAGACTACAGACATGTTACTGAAGGAACTGAGTAGAAGGACTCTCTCAGACTAAAGGAAAATGTATTTTCTGATAGTGGTGTTCATGCTTGTGTCTTTGACAGGGCTCACCCCAGCATCCGGGGGCCCTCATGTTAACACATTTCTGTGTCTCTGTCACACCGATGCCAAACAGGTAGAACTAGGGGCCTGCTGGGTTTGTGCTGAAATTCCGCAGCATGGTAAAACTATGATTCCAATGTCAGTAATCCTACTCAACCAGAGTGAGGAACTCTCAGCCTGGGCTTTCTCAAACAACACCCGGGAAAGTGAGGTGAGGAAATGTGGTATTATCAGAAATGACTGTGGCTGTCGGTGTTCTGAGGGATGGTATCTCAGGCTACCACCAAACACAACTTCCTAGACTGGGAAACATGCATCCTGGCCATACTCACAGGTGCACGGCAGCGGAGAGGAACAACTGAGCGATTCTGGATGATCACTTTTCTCTCCTATGGAGTAGCCAGGAATCCACCAATCAATTTGGCTATAGCACGAGGAGCTGGACACAATACTGCAGGGTCCCTGACAGAAACACAGGCCCAAGTAACAGAAATATCCACTGAAATGATTGCAATCTGGCAAACAGTCCTACAGAATTATATGGCTTTAGATTTTATCCTCACTGAGAAAGGTGGAACCTGTGCTAATATTGACACAGAATGCTGCACCTATATCCCTGATGAGTCTACTAACGTTACATCCCTCTCTGAGCACACTGCCAAGGAGATTGACAGCATGAAGAAAGTAGGGCAGGATTTAAATGGGTTCACTGAAGGTTCGAAATGGTGGCCTTTGAAGGCCTGTTAGTTAATATGTGGGGCGTGATATTGCATTATGGCCTAATAGTTGTGCATATCATTGTTACAATTACTGTTGAACGCTGTTTTTACTCACTGATAAGTCAATGCTGTACTCAGTTGCTTTCTCTGTAAAAAACTACTGCTTTGTTGATCATTTAATGATCAAAAGGAGGGAGTGATAAAGTATGCAAAAGGGTTAACACTTGGTTAAACAATAGCAGCCTGTTTTTCTGAAAGAGACTGCTGATGAGCACCAGATGCTCTAAGCCATGCTGAGCCCTATTTCTTCTTGAGGTAAGCTAGCTCGGGTTCCAGGATGCTCATCTCCTTGTGCACTCACGTGTAGAGATAGGACAGCTTCAGTCTGTTCTGTGTGTGTAAGCCTTTATGACTATTTTGTAATTTGTCTTTAGGGGCTGTCATGTAGTAAATAACTTTGGCTCCAGCCTGTCTTATGTGGTGGGTATCTGGCAGATATATCTGTGGTGTAAGGGGAATTGTTAGTCAGTTAGTGGATTGGGCGGGAACAGTCATAGACTCTTCCTGTTTGAGTGACTAACTGAATAAGCCCCGGGTGCTTCGAATAAAGAGTTTGTGCTCATACGGTCTCTGAGTGACTTTATCTGGATTTGACTTTGACAGAATGGGATAGCTTTTAAAGGGCTGGGCTGCTGGAAGCACATTACCAGACCTGAAGTGATTCCAACTGGGTCTGACAGAGGCATAACTGGTACTTCTGGGCACATTCAGTCACACTCCAACTATTCCCTACCTTCTTTTGTAGAGGTATGTAATGTCTAAAGGACCAGTGTTTGAGTAAATGAGACTCACCAAACTTTCTCCTGACTGAATCACTGGAATCTCTGAGTTAGATGGGTTTCTCTCCAGTTGATGCTCTCAGTCCTCGGGCAGGTTCACTTGTTGCTGTTCCCTCGTCTACAGTCGTGGTTCCCTTCCAGTTGGGCTTTTTCTTCCAATAAATCTCTCACCGCAGGTCTAACTTTAACATGAAACATAAAGAAACACATTAACAATAAAAAGGAGCACCAGACATTTCTGCTTAATGTTACTAAGAACAAAACTCACTGAAACTTAAACGTTGAAGATATAATGATCTCAGTGAACAATCTTTTATTGTCCCTCACACATCACAAAACGATATGGGATAAGAAGGAGCCATCATTCAGTCATGGTAAGACATACGACACAGGAACAGAATTAGGTGATTCGATCCATCTGGTCTGCCCCACCACTCAACCATGGCTGATTTTTATTCCAACACCATATTCCTGCCTTCCTCCTGTAATCCCGAAGTTACTCAGCAATCATGAGTATATTAATCTCTGCCATAAATATACCCAAATGGCAGCCTCAACCAACCTCTGCGGCAGCAAATTCCACAGATCAGACATCTTTTGGCCACTTTTTTTTCCTCATCTCAGTTTTAAAGAGAAGCATCTTTATTCTGAGACTGTGCTGTCAGATCGCACTGTCCGTCTAATGGAAACATCCTCTCCATGTCCACTGTTTCCAGGCTTTTCAGCATTCGGTAGGTTTACTTAACCATACATCCCTCCACCACCCCCACCGTCCCTCTGAACTCTATTGAGCACAGGTCCGGAACCACCAAATGCTCCTCATACATAAAGCCAATCTTTCCTGTGATTATTCTTGTAAATCTTGTCAGCAACAACTGTACTGAACACAAACAGGTACCAGGATAATTTACAGAGAAAAGTTGTGCTTGCTTTACTGCTCTACTATCACAGAATGACCCATTTCCATTTCCAGGTTAAAACAGGTCCATTTCAGGAAATATAAACCATTCCAGGGTGAATGTAATAAACAGAAACTGGAATTACCAGAAACACTCAGCACGTATGGAACAGCTGTGTTGAGAGGACAAACTTTACAATTCAGGTTAATATATTTCATCAGAATGACTTCAAACATTTTCAGTTTTTAATGCAGATCTCCAGCAACTTGAGATTCTGCTTGATTTCTGCCGAGTGACAGACAGGTGACAGTGGGTGTGTGTGGGGGGGGGGGGTGATTTCCAAACACAGTTCAACACCAAACTCAAGGGTCTATATCTACTGTGTAAACACGGAACTGCCCATTTACTCATAGCCTCTCCCTGTGAGAGATGGAATGGGAATTCATCCTCTCCTCAGATTAGCAGTCTTTGCTTCCAAAGGAACTCCAGAAACAAACTGCTGATCCCAGACCAGAAATACTCACTCAACACCTCATAAGCCCAAGCAGCTCGATCCCCGGGTCCATTTTACCTGGATCAAGAACTGTGAATAGTGAAGTGAGTAGAAGATGAACTGATCTCCAAAAGTCAAAGTTAAAGATGAAACACCCTATTCAACATTTTAAGCAAGATTAGTGTATTATTTTTGTTTTGTGTAATTTTAGAGTGAAAAAAAATAAAAGGAACAGCATGCAAAAGTTTGGGGACCCTAAGAGATTTAAGCTCTCAGATAACTTTTACCAAGGTCTCAGACCTTTATGAGATTGTTAGTGCTATGGCTTGTTCATGATCTTTGTCAGGAAAGTCCAGGTGATGAAAATTTCAAAGCTTTATAAATACCCTGACTCCTCAAACCTTCTCCCAGCAATCAGCAGCCATGGGCTCCTCTAAGGAGCTGCCTAGCACTCTGAAAATTAAAATAATTGATGGCCACAAAGCAGGAGGAGGCTATAAGAAGATAGCAAAGCATTTTCATGTAGCCGCTTCCTCAGTTCGTAACATAATTAAGAAATGGCAGTTAACAGGAATGGCAGAAGTCGTCCAAGAAATCTTTCCCACAGAACTGCTTGTAGGATTGCTAGAAAGGCAAATCAAAACCTCCATTTGACTGCAAAAGACCTTAACGAAGATTAAGGTCTGGAGTGGTAGTGCACTGTTCTACTGTGCAGCAACATCAGCACAAATATGACCTTCATGGAAGAGTCATCAGAAGAAAACCTTTCCTCCATCTTCACCACAAAATTCAGCATCAGAAGTTTGCAAAGGAACATCTAAACAAGCCTGATGCATTTTGGAAACAAGTCCTGTGGACTGTGGAAGTTAATATATAACCTTTTTGGCTGCAATGAGCAAAGGTATGTTTGGAGAAAAAAAGGGTGCAGAATTTCATGAAAAGAACATCTCTTCAACTGTTAAGCATGAGGATGGATCAGTCAAGCTTTGGGCTTGTGTTGCAGCCAGTGGCACAGGAAACATTTCACTGGTAGAGGAAAGAATTAATTCAAATAAATACCACAAATTCTGGAAATAAACATCACATCATCTGTAAAAAAAAAAGCTAAAGGTGAAAACGGAATGACTTCTACAACAGGATAATGATCCTAAACACACCTCAAAATTCACAATGGACCACCTCAATAGGTGCGAGCTGAAGGTTTTCCCATGGCTCTCACATTCCCCCAATCTAAACATCATTGAAAATCTATGGATAGACCTCAGAAGAGCAGTGCATGCAAGACGGCTCAAGAATCTCACAGAACTGGAAGCTTTTTGCAAGGAAGAATGTGCAACAATCCCAAAAAAAGAATTGAAAGATTCTTAGCTGGCTACAGAAAGCATTTACAAGCTGCGATACTTGCCAAAGGGTTGTTACTAAGTACTGATCATGCAGGGTGCCCAAACATTTGCTTCAGACCCTTTACTTTTTTTGTTATTTTGAAACTGTAAAAGTTGGAAAAGAAAAAGTAATCGAGCTTAAAATATTAAAAAATGTGTCATCTTTAACTTTATGCCTTTTGGAACTCAGGTCATCTTTTATTCACTATATTGCTATTCACAGCAAAAGAAATTTTGACCAGGGATGACCAAACTTTTGCTTGTCACTGTATGTGATTTTCCTGCTAAATGATACTTTAAGTCAGATTTCCCCTGAACACCCACCCCCCTCCAGGTGACTGACAGTGGTGAACTCGGTGATGGCAATGCCAAAGAATATGAAGGGAAGGGCAGTAGTCTGTCTCACTGGAGTCTGGCACATTTGTGATGTAAAAGCTACTTGTTGCCCAGGGCAAAGGTGTTTGATATCAGTACGTACCCAGACAGAATGGGTCAAAGCATGTCCTCACCGGTAGAAAACGCCAGAACAAGAGCAGGCAGAACAAGCAACACACACAAAATGCTGGAGGAACTCAGCAGGCCAGGCAGCATCGATAGAAAAGAGTACTAATGCTGAGTTCCTCCGGCATTTTGTGTGTGTTGCCTGGATTGCCGGCAGCTGTGGTTGGAGGCGGAACAAAGGTGATTGTCTCAACAGCTGATAGAAAGATTTTGTTCCCTTTCTACGAGTTCCTGATCCCTGCATTTAGTTTTCTGGAGCTCGGCTCTGTCTGTGAGATCTATTTGCTCCCATTCCCTGATCAGCCGGAAGCTCCCGGGGCCCGAGTACGGTTCGTGGGGCTGAGAGAGAGGAAAAAGTCCTGGCCTATGCCGAGTTTGTGAGTCACGGTGTTCAGTGTTCACAGCAATTGTCACTCAATTAAAGCCCACCCAGCACCCGTTCTTACCTCTGCCGGTCCTCCCGACATTTTGTGTACTGCGCGCATGCGGAGTTATCCAAGACAGCGGCAAGCTTGACGCCTACGCATTTGATCGGTACTTCAAGCGACAGCGACATTTTACACGCAGCGCTTTATGGGTAATCCCGGTGCCATTAAAACTTTCTGCAAGCACTGGTTTCATGCCTGTACCTCAGTTTGTTTTGTGTGTAGAAAAATCAGCAGGTTTTTTTTTTACCAAGAAAGCGGCTCCCATAAACGATACACTCAATATCAACAGGCATTTCGTTTATTTAATGCCAAAGTACAATCCTCTTACAAATGCAGATATGAAACAGAAGAGATTCTGCAGTTGCTGGAAAACAGCGACGCACACACACACAATGCTGAAGGAGCTCTGCAGTTCAAGCAACAACTAAGCAGAGGAGTACACAGTCCAGACATGCTGAAAGGGCTCGGCCTAAATGCTGTCCATTTATTCCTCTCCACATTTGTTGCCTGATCTGCAGATTACCTGCAATGTTTTGTAGACATTAACCATTTTGTTTTTCAATTGACCAGTTTCCAAATGTTACTCATCTTTCATTCATAGCCACACCCTGCTGGTCTGATTCCTCTTCCTCCTCCTCCTTGTAAGCTTCAGACCCCGTCTCTTTCCGGAGACCTAGAGCCCTGATTGGTGCTGGCAACTCTTTGGATTCTGACTTTGCTCCACCGAAGATTCACTCGCTAGTCTGCTGTCAGGCTTTAGAGGCGCATTGCAACAACCCAGCTGTCTGAGGCACAGTCCTTTGAAATTAGTGAGTGTGGTAGAGACAGGGGATTTGATACAGAACTGATTTATCTTTCACGGAACACAGTAATAAACATCAGTCTAGTTTAAGGCTAACATCAGCAGAACAGAGTCCCCCAATGCTCAGTGACCAGGGTTCACAAGAACTGCAGAATCTGACAGTAACAATCCCTCATGAACCTGCAGCGGCTTTCAGTCACCGTGGTGGTTAAACATTTAACACGGAGCTGATTTGATCTTCCTCCCTGACGTGCAGTTGCTGGTGCTGCAGCAGCTGGGATAATTGAGTAAAGCTCATTGCTCACTCCGGACAGAAATGTGGCCTCTATTTATTGTGAACTCACCGGAGCATCACAAGGTGGGTTAACTCTTCATACACACGGAGCAGGTGAACGGCCGCTTCGCAGTGCGAAGCGTTTGGTGTATCTGCAATGGCTGACTGATTCCCTTCCGAAAATGAGAGCCAGAGTATGACGTCAAACTGCTGTAACGTCACGGCATTGTATCCAATCAGATCACAGACATGGACACGTGATCGGGCTCTCCTGGCAGCGAGTGGGGGGTTGTCTTCTCCAGCATCTCGGCCTCGACATTCAAGGATCTGTGGCATTCAAACGCTGGTGAACTGACAGATACAGCGGAGCTATCGTTCTGTTGTGTTTGTGATTCCCACACACAGATCTTTTGACATTTCTACACTGTTAAAAGTTTACAGACCACGTCAGTGGGTGAAGGAGAACATTTCAACTCAGGTAATTTTAATCTCCTTGGTGCCTTCAGAGAAAAACACTGTTACAGCACAAAACAATTTGGAGGAACAAGATTTCATCTTCTAGCTGTCTACAGTTCCGGCATCAGGCACAATATCAAACTCTCTGCTTCCCTCTCTGTATCAAAATGGATCATTCCTCCCCTTCATCAGTCAGTGACTTTGCTCAGGTTGTCTATCTCCTTCGCATTCTGAGCATGCGCCACACACCCACTAAGATTACATTTTATTTACACGGACGCGACGAGAAACTTTCTGATTATTGTGTCCCTCATGGCATCTGACAGTGGTAAACTCAGAGTCAGCAATGCTATTGATCCTCAGGAGTAGGTGATTAGGCTTTTTCGTTGGAGATCGATAAACTGAGGGTAGTGTGCAGCTGGATGAGTGGTTCATTTTCAGACTGGAAGGAGGATGCGTTTGGAGTTCCCCAGAGATCAGTCCCTGACCACAGTTGTTCACAGTTTAATGTCCTGGTGGAGGCAGCGAGATGTGAGATGTCCCAGACTGCCGGTGATGCAGAAAGAGTGGAGTTGGGGAAGGGGAGGCTATTCACATGCAATTTCGTAGCTTTGCAATCAGTACATAGTGCACTGGGGAGCTGCAGTGGCGGGATCCATTGCTGGGATCAGTGCACAGTCACGTGGGCTATGAGGATTTTGTGAATAAAGCGCCATTCTCCAATTAAGAATCTCAAGCCGCGGAGTAAGCCTATGGTTTGTATATTTAAGTTGTATGTATGGCATTGTGATAACCTGATACTTTAGCCCTCCACGAGCTCTCTATCCTGACCTTTCAATATCCGACTTCATCCGTAAATTTGACCACGGCCATCAATACTGTCATCCGATGCATTGACATAGAACAGAAAAAGAAACGTTGCTAACCAGACCCCTGTGGACCTCTGGGGTAATAATCTCAGAATTGGTGCCTGTGCCCCTGCTAACGATGAAAGAATATCATTGTCAGGCGTATTAATGTGTGGCTGAGAGACTTGTCTAGGGGTCAGGGCTTCAGATTCCTGGATCACTGGGGCCTCTTCCGGGGGAGGTACGACCAGTACGAAAAGGACGGGTTACACCTGAACCCAAAGGGTTCGAATATACTCGCGGGCACAGATGAAAAGGAAAAGAGGAATTATGGGAGGAAGCTGGCAACAAATATCAAAGAAGGTATTAAAAGCTTTTTTGTTAAGAATATAAAGAATAAATTAGAGTCAAGTGTAGATATAGAACCAATGCAAATTAATGCTGGAGATATTGTAATGAGAGATGCAGAGAAGGCAGTGGAACTGAATGATTGGAAGACATCTGCAGTATATCGGACATTCAAGAGTGTCACGGAAGTGAAGTTTGTGCAGTGAAAATTATGACTGAGAAGGTGCTCAGGAAGCTCAATGGTCTGAGGTTGGATAAATCTCATGGACCTTATGGAATGCTTCCTTGTATTCTGAAGGGAGCAGCCGGAGAGATTGCAGAGGCATTAACGATGATCTTTCACGAATTGTTAGATTTGTGGCATTGTACCAGGTGACTGGAAAATTGGAAATGTTACCCCGCTATTTAAGAAGGGTGGGCGGCAGCAGAAAGGAAACTATAGACGTGTTAGTGGTTTGGGAAGTTGTTGGAATCGATTGTTAGGGATGAGATTACGGAGTACCTGAGACACATAACAAGAGATGCCAAAGCCAGCATGGATTCCTGAAAGGAAAATCCTGCCTGAGAAACCCACTGCGAATCTTTGAGGAAATTATCAGCAGGGTACACAAAGGAGATGCAGTAGATATAGTGTACTTGGATCTTCAGAAGACTTTGACAAGGTGCTGCATATGATGCTGCTTAGCAGGATAATAGGCCATGGAATTACAGGGAAGTTACTAGCATGGGTGGAGCATTGGCTGATCAGCAGAAAGCAGAGTGGGAATAAAGGGGTTCTATTCTGGCTGGCTGCCGGTTATGAGTTCCACAGGGGTCGGTGTCCGGACCGCTGCTTTTTACGATGTATGTCAATGATACGGACAATGGTATTAATGGATTTGTGGCTAGGTTTGCCGATGATACAAAAATAGGTGGAGGAGCGGGTAGTGTTGAGGAAACAGAGACCCGACAGAGAGACTTAGATAGTTTATGGGAATGGGCAAAGAGTTGGCAAATGAAATACCAAGTTGGAAAGTGTATGATTCTGCACTTCGGTGGACAGACAATTATTTAGTTGGGGAGAGAATTCAAAATGCAGAGATGCAAGTGGTCTTGGGAGTCCTTGTGCAGGATCCCGAAATGTTACCTTCCAGTTTGAGTCGGTGGTGAAGAAGGCAAATGCAATGTTGGCATTCATTTTTAGAGGTACAGAATACAAGAGCAGAGACACGGGGGACCACACTTTGAGTATTGTGTGCAGTTTGGGCTTATTTTAGAAAGGAAATACTGATGTAGGAGAGGTTTCAGAGAAGATTCATGAGAATGATTCCAGGAATGAAAGGTCTACCGTATGAGGAACGTCCAGCAGCTCTTGGGCTGGATTCCCTGGAGTTCATAGAAACATTCAGAATTGAAGGACGTCTGTTTAGAACTGAGGTGAGGAGAAATTACTTCAGTCAGAGGGCATGAAAGGGTATGGTGTGAACCAGGGGAGTGGGCATGACAGGAAGAATCGGATCAGCCCATGATTTACTGGTGGATCAAAATCAATGGGTTGAATGACCTATCTCTGTTCCTGTATCTGATGGTCTTATAGATTTACTCGTCCGTGTGTCTCCAACCATTTCAAATTTTCACAAAGTATGTACATTTCAATATCTTAAACACATGGATTTCTGCAGATGCTGGAAATCCAAAGCACCACACACAAAATGCTGGAGGAACTCAGCAGGTCGGGCAGCATTTCTGACATGAATCAACAGTCTACGATTCAGGCCGAGACCTTCCTTCAGTTCTGGAAAGTTAGGAGGAAGACTCCAGGCTAAAATATCGTGGGGAGGGGAAAGTGACAGGTGAAGCCAGGTGAGTATGGAAGGTAAGGGGCTGGAGAGGATCTGGTAAGAGGGGATAGTGGAGCACAGGGAGAACGGAAGCAGGTCAAGACGCCGTGTGAAGTGATAGGCGGGTGAACATAGGCATGGGACCAGAGAGGTGAATAGAAGGAAAAGGGAGGGGTGAGGGATTATTTTTTACCGACATTCATGACATCAGTTTGGAGACAAACTCGACGGAAAGTAAGTTGTTGCTCTTGCACCGTGACCGGAGAGGAAGCAACGGAGCCAAAATGGGAATGAAAATCAGAGTTAAAATGTTTGGACGCCGGAAAGCTGATCTTGTCACCGATGGCGTGGTGGTGCTCAATGAAATCAACCCCAGTTCATCACGGGTCTCCCCAATGTACAGAAGCCCGCATCGGGAGCAGGAAACACAACAGACTTCCACAGCAGTTTGGCAGCTGAAGTGGTGCCTCACCTGGGAGAAATGACTGGGGCCCTGACGAGAGCTGAGTGGACAGGTGGTGTACTTTGTCCACTTGCAGGGAAAGGTGCCGGGTGGAAGATCAGCAATGAGGGACAGATGAAAAGAGGAATCACGGAGGGAGCGTTCCCTGCGGAGTGATGGGTATGGGAGGCAGTGATATGTTTGTTTGTAGCGTCCATTTAAAATGGATACAGGCCAGCCACGCTCACCTGATCTTCTGGCTGCCCTAATAGTGATAGAGTTCCTCTTGCACTGCCTACCACACACTGCCCCTCTGCAACCAACATATTCTGCTCATGCAAGCGGGCAGTTCGCTCCACCTTGTCCATGGAGTTTCACAGCATCAATGTGTGTAGTGAGGTCTACAAAGTCCATTCTGGTGTTTCTGCCCACGCCAATCTCTTTAATTCTCTCATGTTGCAGTAATGAATTTTCCTGTGATGGGGAAATATCTCTGTCTATCTGTGCTTCTGTCCATCTATCTATTTTTCTGTCTTCCATTTAAGTTTCTGCTCATTTCTCCCTCGCAAAATACTCACACACACACACACACACACACACTCACAGAGACACACACTCACACACACAAACACACACATACACACACACACTCACACACACACACACACACAGACAGACACACAGACAGAAGACACACACAGAGACACACTCACAGACACACTCACAGACACACACACACACACACACAAACACAGACAGACACACACACACACACAGACACACACATTCTCTCACACACAGACACACACACACACACACACAGACATACACACACACACACACACACACACACACACACACACACACACAACTAGAGTTTCAATTTCACGGAATTTCAATTTCTTTGCCCCAATGGAACTTCATTTTTTAGGTCTTTTTCATATATTCTGCGCTTATCTTTTCACTGTTCACTGAATTTAAGGTACTCGGGAGTATTTATTGAAATTGTATTTTATATTAGCTTATAGATAGCGTGGTCAAGGGATATGGGGAGAGGGCAGGAACGGGGTACTTATTGTGTATGATCAACCATGATCACAGTGAATGGCTGTACCGGCTAGAAGGGCCGAATGGCCTACTCTTGCACCTACTGTCTGCTGTCTACTGAAATTCATGCAGAAGCGCCAAATGGATTTTAGTGAGAATTTTGAAAATGTTCCCCAGATTAGGCCGGGTCAGGGTGGCAGGAAGCAGAGATCCAGGGGAACTTGGCTTTGTGGATACTGAGATGACCTGACCACAGAGGCAGAGGGTGCTGGTAGAGTGAGAAGCGTATTCTCTCTGGAAGCCGGTACCCAGGACTGTTCTGAACAGATCTGTTCCGACAACCCTGTTCGTTGTGATTTTTACTTCAGTCAGAAGGTGATGCAAACGTTGATGCGGGTTCAATTGCAGCATTTAAGTGAAGTTTGTCTGGGTACATGGATGGGGAAAGTATTGACATCTAGAGTCTGGGTGCACGTGGATTGGTCCATGCAGAGAATTGCACAGACTAGATGGGCCGAAAGCCCGGTTTCTGTGCTGCAAGAGAAAGAAATACATTGTGCGTCCTGTACAAGCCAGTTTCCCAGGAGACTTAAATCATTCCAACGAAATGTCCTAAAAATCTGCAAAAACAAGAAACACTCAATGGATGAAGAATATCTGTGGAGACGAACAAAGACAGGCAGACAGACAGACATACTTTACTGATCCCGAGGGAAACTGGGTTTCATTACAGCCGCGCCGACCAAGAATAGTGAAGAAATATAGCAATAGAAAACCATGAATAATTAAATAATAATGTTAATCATGCCAAGTGGAAATAAGTCCAGGACCAGCCTATTGACTCAGGGTGTCTGACACTCCGAGGGAGGAGTTGTAAAGTTTGATGGCCACAGGCAGGAATGATTTCCTATGACGCTCAGTGTTACATCTCGGTGGAATGAGTCTCTGGCTGAATGTACTCCTGTGCCTAACCAGTACATTATGGAGTGAATGGGAGACATTGTCCAAGATGGCATGCAACTTGGACAGCACCCTCTTTTCAGACACCACCGTCAGAGAGTCCAGTTCCACCCCCACAACATCACTGGCCTTACGACTGAGTTTGTTGATTCTGTTGGTGTCTGCTACCCTCGGCCCGCTGCCCCAGCACTCAACAACACTGGCCACCACAGACACGTAGAAAAGTTAATGTTTCAGCTCCAACACCCTGTGCTTGAATGGCTTCAAACAATTTCTGATGTGATTTCAGGTCTCCAGCAACTTGAGTGTTTGTTTAGTTTCCAGCTGCTCACAGACAGACGAC
This sequence comes from Hypanus sabinus, assembly GCF_030144855.1. Lineage (NCBI taxonomy): Eukaryota > Metazoa > Chordata > Chondrichthyes > Myliobatiformes > Dasyatidae > Hypanus > Hypanus sabinus. The sequence continues at coordinate 631,714 of NW_026780152.1, forward strand.
TGTGAGTGGGAATTCCCAAACACGGTGAGGACACTGAACCCGAGGTAAATAACCAACGATGCAAACACTGAACAGCTCATTCCAGGTACTCACTGCCTCTGTGTATTGAGATTACCTCGCAGGTCTATTCCCTCTCTCCGATCTTTTCGTTCTGTGGCCATTCAGCCCCTCTAACCATCAACAAGTTGGCAGCTTCCATTTCCTTGCACTCTCTATAACAAATACTCTCTTACCACTTTGTTAAACTTCTACTGAATTAATTTCCATCTTCTGCAGCCCCGTGTTGCCCCAACCCCTCACCTCCCACCCCCGTCACTATCTCCACCTTCCCACCTCCCACTCACCTGGATCCACCTCTCACTCCCCAGCTCTTGCCCCATCCCCACACCTCACCTCATTTCTCTGACTATTTACCGTCCACTCTCAGTCCAGAGGGATGGTCTCGGCCCGAAATGTTGACGGTCCATTCCCCTCCACAGATCCTGCCCGACCCACTGAGTTCCTCCGGGAGAGGCGGTAGAGTAGCATAAAGATCCACACTCAGCAAGTCACGTGACAATTTCACGCAGAGGCGATCTCTGCCGTCTGTTCTAGGGGGAGCACAGGGCAAAGACGTGGGTCCACCAACATCTGACGCCACGATCCAACCGACCTCGCTCTAGAAAGTATTTTTTTTTCCGCCAGTCTGTACCTTCTCTCCTCCGTGGCAAGTCCGAAGAGCACCCTTCTGACCAACGGTATCTACCGCCACCGCTCCCACCCAAACCCACCGCCCCTTCCCTCAAAGAGCGCGCCCGCCCTTCCAACCCAAATATGATGGCGGGAGAAGAGGGTGACCGACGGCGACAACCGTTTGCGTTTCTAACCATTGGTTGGTCCACCTCGACCGCCCGCCTCGGGGCGGGGGAGGACATAAAAAAGCTGCGCGCAGCGTGGGACAAAGGCGGATCCACACGCCGGGAAAACAATCGGGAGACAAAAACACGACGGGAGCAGTTGCTTCGAAATTCGTGAAGTACGCATGCGCACTGTCTGGAGGCACCTGGGGAATGTAGTATAAATGTCTATATCCTCAAATAATTTAAAATCAGTTATGTTTTCATTGAACTTCTTGTCCGCCTTTTTTCACAGAGAGCGTTGGGTGCCTGGAATGCGCTGAAAGAGTGGTGGTGGAGGCAGATACATTGAGGCTTTTGAGAGCCTCTTGGATGGGAACATGAATGTGAGGGAAATTGACATTGTGTCAGCAGACGCCATTAGTTACGCAGGCATGTGATGATCGATTTGATTGTTTCAGTACAAAATTGTGGAGTATTCCTGTGCTGGATACTTCTGCGTTCTTGCAGGACTTTGCAAACGTCCTGGGCCCATTTCGGTAGAGACGGTGGCTTCGACCTTTCCACTGTACTGTATTTATCAGCATAGACCGGAAAGCGTCGCGCGGCAGCAAGGGATGCTGGGAATGGCGAAGGTGAAGCGCCACGGGAGGGATGTGGGACAGGTACCAGAGAAGGAGTGCCAGGGTGGGTGTTGGGAGCGGTTGCTGGCGCTGATGCAAACATGCGCGGACCTGAGACACCAGGGAAGGTCATTTGATTCCAAACAATTAGTTTATTCATTATTGCAGAATGGTGCTTCCCGCTTCCTCCCATCTCCATTCCCCTTTTCCCAATCATGATTCCCTTCTCTCAGCCCCTTTCCCTGTCTCAGTGCACAACAAAGACCCATATCAGAATCAGCTGTATCGTCACTCGTATATATCACTAAAATAATTTATCTTTTGGCGATAGTGCCATACATCAAGTTACTAAAGTACCCAACGATCCGCACTGCCCATCAACGCACCTAGGTAACCCGAGCCAAACAACAGAAAAGTTTACACAGGTCAATTAACATAAGAGGCAGAGCGTTTTTGGAATGTGAGAGGAAAGCGAAGTACCCGCAGGAATCCCGCAAGTTCACGGGAGCTAGAATTAGTGCTCGCACTAGTTTGATCAATCGAGTCCAGTAGAAGGTTCTTCTAAGGGATTGTCATCCGTGGGTCCTCGGCTGGCTGAAGAGGCCGATCCAGGATTCACATAACGGCAGTGTTAGGGTTTATTCCCTTAATGGAGATCGGCCGCGCGTGACTGTCTAATTTGGGGAAGCTAATGCATGGTCATACATCAGATGGTCCTTAACAGATCGGGGACGTGACGGTCAGGGTCCAGTGGCTTGGAATGAGAGACGACTCTGGTCTCTCAGCAGACTTCCGCCGCCTTCACTGCCGTTGCGTTGTGTTAGGTTTCTGTACCGTGTTACGCCCCATCTCTACTCCACTTCCTCTCATACCCTCTTCGCTCTGCTTGCCTCCTGAATTCGCCGCCCCTCCATTCTGTATCATTCTCACTTCCACAATATCTTCCCCACCAGATCACACAAGAGTAATGTCCACATGGAGTGTTTCCTGACTCTGGCTCTGACTGACCTGATCGATTGCCTGACCCTTCCCTTCCGCATGGCCAACGCCTAGTTTTCCTGTAAGTTTATTGGAATCTTGATGTTCCTCGACGCATCCGCCAGCACGTGTCTGTTATGTCTGATCAGCAGCTGCCGCTGCCTGGCTATTACTCGGCCCACGTGGTTCCTGCAACATCTGAGCCTCACGTGGATTCGTGCGTCCTCCTTCGGAGTCTGGATCTTAGCCTTCGTCATGTGCCTGCCTGTCCTCCTGCTTCGGGATTTGAAGAAGGAATCGACAGTCTTGGAACCAGTTTGATTTGTTTTCACCTTCGGCCTCCCCTTTCTAATTATGATCATCTGCTACTTCCTGATAGGTTGGAGACTGCAAGGGAACAGGTTCGCCAAATCGAAGAAACCTGTCCGCCTCATCATCACCGTGGTCGTGGCATTTATGAGCTGTTGGATCCCCAACGCTGTGTGCGACCTCCTATCGACTTTCACCACACCGATTTCCCAGGACTGGTCATTATTCACTGTCGCCCTGGCCTCCTTCAACAGCGCCCTCAACCCCCTTATCTATGTCTTTGCTGTCCGTGAATTCTGCCAGGTCTTCAGGCGCTCCCTCCTCGCCTCGCTCCATCTGGACTTTGTCGAGCAGAGGCCAGAATTGGAGACCCAGTCCCAAACGCCCAACCTCACCTCAAATATAAATGTCTGAGGGTGTTCTTCGCGGCCAGCCGTCCGACCGATATCCCCTGACTACAGACACAGTGGACAGTCGGTTGCAGTGATGATCGGCAGTGGAGGCTTTGCTACACTCATATTTTAATCTCTCAGAACATAGAACATAGACCACTCGGCCTACAATGTACCGTATCAAATCAATCTGTCAATAAATGGCCAATTAAATAAATACCTTCCGCCTGCACAATGGAGATATCCTTCCTTTATGCTGATTATATCTGTCTAATCATATTTCAAAGGTCTCTAACGTATCTACACATACCACAATTCCAGGCAGCGTATACCAGGCACACACCACTGTCTGTGCAGTAACATGCCTTTCTCATCTCCTTTGGAATGATGACCTCTCACTTTAAATGCGCGTCCTCTGGTGTCAGACATTTCAACCCTGGGAACCATACTGAACGTCCATGCCTTTCATAATTTTCTAAACCTCATCCCGTCACCCCAGTGAAAATAAACTAAGTGTGTTCAACCTCTCGTAGAAGACAATGCTCTCTAATACGGGCAGCATTCTAGTATATCTGCACACTCTTCAACCTCTCGACATCTTTCCTGCAATGGAAGACCAGAACTGTGCACACCTTTCACCAAGTAGTCTCCACGTTCCTCTGTCCTCTCTACTTACAAGTCATTTTCACCCACAGAACAGGATGATTTGTATCCCACCCTTCTCTGTAAACTCTACAGACTGTCGTGCGTAAAAAAACATTAAATCATCAGTTTCTGAAATACTCTAAACGATCCGTCTGGCGTGAACTGTCAACTGTCGTCAAAGCCACTTAGCTCACGTTTGTTCCCCATTTCTGATGTTTGCTCTGAACAACAACTGAATTGCTTGACCATGTCTGCCTCTTTCTATACATTGCGTTGCCACCATATGATTGGCTGATTAGATGTTTATATTAAAGAGCAAGTATACAGGCTTACCTTATAAAGTGGCCTCATGAAACGTAAAGGTTCTAACTACCAAAATAATACTATAAATAGCAGTAAATAACACATGCCAGTTAATTTAGTTTTTAAAATTATTTTTTGGGCGGGTTTTGTCTATTTTGCTATTTTTTTGTAACATACTATGACTTTGGATGGTTATTATATTTGAATTATTAACTGTTCGTATCTGTATTCTACCCTAACTATTATGTACTCTCAAGCTCTCTGCAATGAATGTTTTTCTTCTTATGTTTGTCTGAAAACTGATAAAAAGATTTAAAATAAATATTGACAACTTGAGTATCGAGTTCTTGAAAGCGAGTCTCTAGGTTGTGAGATCTTACAGTGTTGGGGTGAGAGAAGTTAGCTTCTCTGTTTCAGCAGCCTGGGATTGTCGACGTGTCATAACTGTTCCTGAACCCGGTGGTACGCTGCTGAAGGCTCTGATGCCTCCTGTCCGATGGCTGCAGAGAGAAGAGAGCATGGCCTGGATGGCAAGGGTCCCTGTTGATGAATGCTGCCGGCTGATCTAATGAGACAACGAATAGATTTTAGGGAGCTCCGTAGATAGCTCAGAATCGCGACCACCCGGGTAGTAATCGCTGCTTTGCTGGCTCTGGCATGTGCCAGTGATGGTGAGAATAGGAAGAATTGCCAGGTAAGTGTAAGGCTGATGAGTTGTTGTAGGGAGCAGGCAAGGATTCAGTTTTAGAGATCATCGAAATCTCCTCTGGAGAACGTGTGGCGGATTACATAAGGGGCGGATTACACCTGAATATCAATGTTCGCGGCTTCGCTGAAGCTGTTCGAGAATATTTTTGGCAGGGCAGTGGGAACAAGAGAGTTAGTGCTCAATATGAGGCAGTTCGTTTACAAATAGAGCTAACGTATATTGAGGCACCTGGCAAGGAAAGGCTAACGACAGGAAATATATCAGACAATACTATGAGTCACGAAGTAAAAGGCGGACAAAATCCAAAATGTTGAACAGAGGACTGAAGTTATAATATTTTAATTCACACAGCATAGGGAATCAGGCAGATAAACCTGCACTGTAGCACAGTTAAAGATTGGCATGTTTAATCGTGTTGACATTACTGAATCGTAGCTGAATGAAGATTGTAGCTCGGAGCTTATGGTCCATGAATACACAATATGTTGAAAGGTCAGGCAGGGAAGCAGACAGGAGGCGTTACTCTGTTGGTAAAAAAATAAATGGAATGAAATAATTGCGGATAGAACTATGGAACTGCAAGTGCAATAAGTACGGGTTGCAGTAATTGGCGAATTGTCTGGAAAGCTTAAGGTAAAAGACTCCATACCGGAAGTAATCATAATATAAAATAATTTACTCGGAGAAGATGCTAAACGCAGTTGTATCAGTATTACAGCAGAGAAAAAGGATTTGGAGTCATGAGAAAGGATTTGGCGAGTACTGATTGGAAAAGAACACTGGAAGGGACGATGGCAGAGCAGCAATGGCTGGAATTTCTGGAAGCATTTCTGAAGGCACAACATTTATAAATCGCAAACAGGAAGAACTATTCTAAAGGGAAATTGGCCAAGAAGAGAAGTTAGAGCCAACATACACCCAAACACTGGCTATATAGTGCATCAAGAATTGCTAGATTTTAGGGGATCAGCAAGGTTTTAAAAACTATTTGGAAAAACAAAAAAGCCATTAAAATCCTCAAAATTGAATAGGAAGGTAAGCTAGCCAATAATATAAAAGAGGATACTAAATGTTTCTTGAGAGACATAAGGTGCTAGGTCGAAGCGAGAGAGGGAGTATTGGACCGCTGTAAAAATGTGCTGGAGAGATCCTAATGGGGGATATGGAAACGACGGAGCACCTGAACAAGTATTTTGCATTAATGTTAATTGTGCAAGACACTAGCATGAAGTGCGTGGAATGTCAAAGGTCTGAACGTAGATAAATCCCATGTACCGGATGGGGTTAACTTCCGAAATTAACCACGTGGCCTCCTTCTCTACTTTACTTCTCAAAAATAAAAGGAAATGGTTGTTTCGTCACATCTCGCTGAGTAAAGTATTATTTCCTGATGCCAACAGCTCAGCTTCTTCTAATTGAGCTTCTGCGAACTTCACATCCAGAAAGTCTCTACCCTATCAAGCTATAGTGTCTTCACCCAAAGCGTTGAGGCCTAACACAAACCAACATAGTTCTTTGGGCCATTGAGGTACACAACCATCGAAACCCCACGTCGAGATTCTGGTCCTTTTTAAGGGTGCACATGTCAGATATTTGACCCAACAGACACAGGACACTGAACTGGATGAACCTCATAACAATTTTCTTGCTAATATTTTCAATTCATTTATATTCTGGTGAATCCCGTGACAATATTGACAATATTCGCAACAATTCAGTGACACCGATTCTTTATTTAATTTGTAAATGTCATCTCAAATTTACCCATGAGCCAAACTCAATTTTTGTCCAAATCTGTTTAAGCTGTCACAAGCAATAGGACTCTGAACGCCAGTGTTTGTGCAGCTTCCCCCAGAAGGGCACCCCGACACACGGACAGTCCGTCGTCTGTGGGAAAATTAGTTCTGTCTAAAACCTACCAAGTTCAAATTTCAAAGTAAATTTATTATCAAAGTACACGTCACCGAAACAGCTCTGAGATATTTTTTTTTCAGACCTATCACAGTAAATACAAAGAAATAACATACAATCAATGGAAAATTGTTTACCAATACAGTCGGACAAACAACCAATGTGGAAAAGACAACAAATTGTGCAAATACAAAAAAGGAGAACAAAGTAACAACAAAGAATTAAAAATAAATATTGACTATTATTCTTTTGATGTTCAAAGCTGCTAATTAAATGTTATTTAAGTTTGAATACGCTTCTCCCTTGTATCTTGTGTGCTGAAGTATTTAGTCTTTTTTAATTTCTTTTTCCAAGATGTCGTTTCTTCTTCCCATAAGACCTCAGTTCTTGAACACTTCACATCCGATCGGTTGTGTCTGAACAAGATTGCTGGTCTTCTTTCGAAATATTAGTAAAAAGCTATCCTGTTTTAGGATTCAACGGTTTAGTTTTTTTTTCCCTTCTATCTTTCTTAATCGTTTATTTTTTTTAGTAATATTAATTTTATCGTCTTATTACTGTTATACTAACCCTTTACCTTTTTTGAATATGGGTGGTTTATGTCTTTTTTATATCTTTTTTTTTCTGTGAGATATGAGTAAAATTAGTGTTAGTTTGCCTGCTCGCCTCTCTCTGGCCTTTATTTGTGTTTTCGTGGGTGGGGGAGTGGGTTCTATTTTGCTTTTGCTTTTCGCTTTATTTTACCTTCATGGGCTAACTTGATACTACCAAAATGGCAGACGCATCGTAACTTCGGTTCCTCTTTGAACCTGCTCCCCTCTTCCACATTAATGAGTTTATTTTCTGCTTAAACTTGTGCATTTACTACGATATATATGAGCAACATGCATAAGATTATTAACTTTGTTTCTTGGAAAACGAATGGTTTAAATCATCCGATTAAACGGATAAAGTATTTGAAGTATTCCACGGAATGAATGCTAATATTATCTTTGCACAAGAAATTCATGTCAGGAAGGAGGATTGTCAGCATTATTTAGGTTTTTGAAGTGACAACAGTATCTTTCGAATTCTCAAGCTAAAGTAAGAGGCGTTTTTATTTTTATAGATTCCTCAACCTCTTTTAAACGATATGAAACAATTTCAGATCCACAAGGTAGATTTTTGCTCCTTCCTGATTTACTTTTCATCCAAAAAATTGTTTTAGTTAATGCTTATGCTTCGAATATTGACTGTCCCAAATTTTTAAAATGTTTAATCCCTCGATGGACAGATCTATGTTCATTCAGGTTCTTCCGAATAAATCGGCCTCTCTCATCCCTCCTTTATGGTTATTTCTGGAATCTCTGAAATTTGGCAATTTCTACATCCCAAGGATAAAAAATTTCAATGTTTTCGCATGTTTATAATAATTACTCCGGTATTGACTATTTCTTTATTGATCATCGTTTCCTTGCGGACGTTATTGATTGTAACTACGACTCTATTACTATCTCTGATCATACACGTTTGAAGCAATCTATTAAGACAACGGATTCATCCTCAATTGTTAAATCATGGAGGTTCAACTCCACATCAGTGATGAGACTTTCTGAACTTTATTAAACAACAAATTGATTTGTTTTTTTTCAACAAACTTTACAGAAGAAACTTCTAGTGGAATGTTATGGAATACTTTTAAAGCTTTTATCCGTTGACAAATTATTTCATACTCTGCTGGAGTCAGAAAACGAATTAACACTGAAATACATATGTTGGTTGATAAAATTAAAGAAATTAATAAGACTAGTAATGTGACCCCTAGTCAAGAACTCTGTAAAAAGAGAGTTGAACTTCAAATGGAGCACAGTTTGCTGACATCCTCTTCGACTGAAAATCAGTTAGTTAAATCTAGGACTCAATTTGTAATCATGGGGAAATATCTGATAAATTATTGGCTAATCAATTGAAAACTCTTTTAGTTAAACGGCAGATCATTAAGATTCGTTAACGAGATTGCACTTTGACGATTGATTATAAACAGATAAATAAAGCATTTCAAGATTTATAACTCTCTATATCAATCAGAATTTTCCGATGATTCTTTCATAATGGATTTTTAAGGATGCGTTAACTGCAGGTAAACCACCGCAATCTTTTTATGACGCCTCCATGTCTTTACTTCTTAAAAAAAAGATAGACCCTACTGAATGTGCATCATATCGGCCAATATCCTTGCTGAATATGGATTCTAAGATTTTTACCAAACTTTTGGCTAGTAGATTGGAAAACCTATTACCTCAAATTATATCTGAGGACCAAATGGGATTTATTAAAAATCGTTATTCATCTTTTAGAAAATTAATTAATATAGCTCACACTCCTACATCTAGAAACCCAGAATGCGTCATTTCCTTAGATGCTTAAAAAGCGTTTGACAGAGTTGAATGGCAATATTTATCCCATACTCCGCAGAATTTTAACTTCAGCCCGACATGTATATCATGGATTAAATTAATATATAATAACCCTTTGTCTTCGGTTCTTACAGACAAACAAATATCTCCCTTTTCTCAGATGGTTCGTGGCACGAGTCAAGACTTTTCTTTTAGTCCTCTACTATTTGATATTGCTTTAGAACCCCTAGCCATTTCTACTCATTCAACATTTTTGGTTCTTTACTTTACTTCACTTTATTGTCACCAAATAATTGATAGTAGAGCATACAATTATTACAGCGATATTTGATTCTGCGATTTGCGCTCCCTGAAGGACAAATCGAATTAAATATAATATAAAATTAAATTATATGTCATAATTACAAAATAGAAAAGGGAAAGTAAGGTAGTGCAAGTCAGGTCCGGATATTTGGAAGGTCGGGCCCAGATCCGTGTCAGGATCTCTTCAGCAGTCTTATCACAGTTAGGAAGAAGCTGTTCCCAAATCTGACCGTACGAATCTTCATGCTGCAGAACCTTCTCCCGGAGGGAAGATGGATAAAAAGTGTGTTAGCTGGGTGGGTCGTGTCCTTGATTATCCTGGTAGCACTGCTCCGACAGAGTGTGGTGTAAAGTAAGTCCAAGGATGGTTTGTGTGATGTCCTGGGCTATGTTCACGATCTTCTGCGGCTTCTTCCGGTCTTGGACTGCACAATCTCCGTACCAGGTTGTGAATCACCCTAGAAGAATATTTTCTACTCTGCACCTATAAAAATGGTGTGGATTTTAGGGGACAGGCCAAATTTCTTCAGCTTTCTCAGGAAGTAAAGGTGCTGACGGGCCTTCTTGGCAGTGGACTTTGCCTGGTTAGACCAAGTCACGTCATTTGTGATATTCACCCCGAGGAACTTAAAGCTTTCGATTTGTTCCACCTGCGCACCACCGATATAGATGGGGTCGTGAGGTCCGCTACACCTTCTGGTCAACAATCAATTCCTTCGTCTTGCTGACGTTGAGGAATAGATTATTGTCTTCGCACCATGCCACCAGGTTCTTAATTTCTTTTCGGTACTCAGAATCATCATTACCCAAGACACGGCCTACAATTGTGGTGTCACCGGAAAACCTATATATTGAGTTTGATGGAAACTTGGCGATACAATCCTGGGTGTACAGTGAGTACAGCAGGGGGCTGAGTACACAGCCTTGTGGGGCACTGGTGCTCACATTTATTGTAGAGGAGACCTTGTCCCCTAATTTTACAGCCTGGGTCCTGTCTGTGAGGAAGTTGTGGATCCAGCTGCAGATCTGATTGCTAAGACACAGGTTCCGGAGCCTAAGAATCAGTTTATTTGGAATGATGCTATTAAAGGCAGAGGTTTAGTCAATGAAAATGAACCTTACATTTGCGTCTTTATTCTCCAGGTGTTCGAAGGAGGAACACCGTGCCAGAGAAATGGCATCTGCCGTTGTCCTGTTGGTCCGGTAGGCGAATTGCAAAGTGTCCATGTTGACAGTTCGGTTATGGTTGATGTGTAACTTAACCAATCGCTCGAAGCACGTCATAGCAGTTGATGCTACAGCCACAGGTCGTTAGTCAATTAGGCATGCTACCTTGCTTTTGTTCGGCAGCGGGATTACCGTTGCATTCTTCAAACACGAGGGAAACTTGGACTGAAGCAGAGGAAGTTGAAGATGTCTGAAAACACTCCAGCGAGCTCGCTTGCACAGGCCCGGAGAACCCGTCCCGGGACGACTTCCGGCCCATCGCCTTCCTTGGATTTATTTTCATGAAGGTTCTTCTAACGTCTTCCCCGGTGACGATGAATCTTGAAGCCACCAGATCTGGTTCATCCAGAGGGGGCGGGACGCTCCTATTCTGTTCGAAACTTGTGTGGAATACGTTAAGTTCGTCAGGAAGAGAAGTGCAACAGTTATTGATATTACCCATGGGGAAGGGACATATAAGCTATCACTATATGTTGATGATTTGTTATTATACATCTCTGATCCTGAGAGATGTATTCCTGTTATTTTAGCTTTTCTGTCTATAAAGTGAATTTTAATAAGTGAATTATTCCTATTAAATATGCAAGTTCTAATATATAACAATCTACCATTTAAAGTAGTTACAGATATCTTTACTTATTTGGTATTAAAATCACCAAGAAACATAAAAGCTTATTTAAACTTAACTTTTCACCTTTAATTGACCAAATCAAGCAACTTGTTAGTAGATGGTCAACATTGTCTTTCTCATTGGTTAATCGAATCAATGCTATTAAGATGACAGTTTTACCTAAATATTGATATTTATTTCAGGCACTACCAATTTTTATTCCTAAATCTTTTTTTGATATTATTTATTTCAAAATATCCTCGGATGTGTGGCAGAACAAAAATCGTAGATTAAGTAAAATATACTTACAGAAGTCTAAGAAAGAAGGTGGTTTGACAAAGCCATTTTACTACTGGGCAGTCAACATGCGATATTTAATATTCTGGAAACAGGAATCGGAGACATTACAAAGTCCAGAAAGTGTAAATTTGGAGTGTAAATTTGTACAAGGCTTTTCACTGTTCTCTATTTTAGGATCTTCTCTTCCCTTTGTTTTTTTTTTCTAAACTGAATAAACAAATAACTAACTATAATTAAATATAAATTACGAATATGGTTTCAATTTCGTAAATTTTTTGGTTTGCAAAAGTTCATCCTATGAAGCCCTATTATAGATAACTTTTTTTCAGCCCTCTTTTATGGACCAAGCCTTTGAACTATAGAAAACCCGAGGTATAACATGTGTTCGTGATTCATTTTTAGGTAATTGGTTTATGTCCTTTGAACAGTTGTCCAATAAATACAATTTGTCTAGAACACATTTTTAAATTCTTACAATTTTTTTTTGTATTATATGTTACAGTCCGTTCCGAATTTATACCCAACTGATATTACGAAAAATTCTAGGTTTGAGTCTCTGTCAGAAGGGTTTAGTAGCCGTCATTTATAATATGATGATGAAAATACAACCATGGATGTCAGATAAAATGAAGAAGGAATGGAAAAGAGAACTTCATTGCTCTTTACCTACAGAGCAGTGGGATAAAATTCTACAGTTATTTAACTCCTCTTCTATTTGTGTCAAACATGCCTTAATACAATTCAAGGTTGTACATAGGGCTCATATGTCCAAGGACAAACTTGCTCGATATTTTTCTCATGTTAATCCAAACTGTGACAGATGTCATTCTGAAGTTGCATCATTGACTCACATGTTTTGGTCTTACCCTTGTTTTCAAAATTACCGGAAAAGATATTTTTGGCATTATTTCAACAGTTTTGAATATTGAATTGCAACCTCATTCTATTACTGCAATTTTCGGCTTAGCAATAGTGGATAACAGTCGGTTACCCCCTCAGCTCGGCGAATGATTGCATTTGTCACATTGATGGCTGGAAGATCTTTTCTGTTGAACTGGAAAGAAAGTTATCCCCCAACTACATTTCAATGGTTTTCCCAAACTATTTCTTGCTTGAGTTTAGAAAAAAATTAAAAATGTCATTTTTTACGTCTTGCTCAAATTTGAAGAAACCTGGAGACCAATTATTCAACATTTTCTTATGAGTTAATCTGACCTTTACCAAACCTTATTCTTATCATCTTTAATTATTTGGATAGAGGTGCAGAGTTATTGACATTACTGTGTATATTTCATATGATACAATAATCCATGTCGCTGAGGTTAGTTTTTTTTTGTTTTTTCTTTCCAGTTTTGTAACATACTATAAGTTTGGGAGGTTAATATATTTGAATTATTAACTGATTGCATTTGTATCCTAGCCTATCAATTATGTACTCTCAACGTCTCTGTATTCGATATTTTTATTTTTATGTTTGTTTGAAAACTAATAAAAAGCTTTAAAAAGAAAAATAAATATTGACAATTTGAGTATCGAGTTTTTGAAAGTGAGTCTGTAGTTGTGAGATCTTTTCAGTGTTGGGTGAGAGAAGTTACCTTCTCTCGTTCAGCAGCCTGGGATGGCCGACGGGTCATAGCTGCTCCTGAACAGGTGGTGCGCTACCGAAGGCTCTCCTGCCTCCTGCCCGATGGTTGCAGAGGAAGAGAGCAGGGCCTGGATGGCAAGGGTCCTTGAACATGAATGCTGCCCCTGGACTAAGGAGAGAACGTGAGGAAGTCCTGGACAGATTTTAGTTAGCGCAGTAGAAAGCTGAGAATCGTGACCACCGGTACTAATCGCTGGATTGCTGGCTCTGGCATGTGCCAGTGATGGTGAGGATAGGAAGAATTGCCAGGTAAATGTGTTGCTGCTGAGTTGTTGTAGGGAGCAGGCAAGGATTCAGATTTAATGATCATCGGGAACCCCTCTGGAGAACGTAAGGGGCGGATTAAACCTGAATATCAATGTGGGCGGGTTTGCTGAAGCTGTTCGGGAATGTTTCTGGTAGGGCAGTGGGAACAAGAGAGATCTTGCTGAATATGAGGCAGTTAGTTTACTAATACTAATGTATATTGAGGCTCCTAACAAGGAGAGGCTAATGACAGCAAATAATTCTGTCAACACGATGAGTCACAAAGAAAAAGGTGGACAAAATCGAGAACATTGAATAGAGGGTGAAGGTATTATATTTTAATTCACACAGCGTGGGGAATCAGGTAGATGAACTTGTGTGTATGATGCTGGTGTGGACATTACTGAATCGTGGAAGAATGAAGATTGCAGCTGGGAGCTTAAAGTCCAAGAATAGGCACTATGTGTCGAAAGGTCAGGAAGGAAAGCAGAGGAGAGGCGTTACTCTGTTGGCAAAAAAAAAAAACAAGTGAATTGAAATCATTGCGGATAGAACTATGGACCTGCAAGTGCAAGAGGCCCTGGTTGAAGTAGTTGTGGAATTGACTGGAAAGCTTAAGGTAAAAGACCCCAAAGTGGAAGTAATCATAATATAAAAGATTTTAGTCGGAGAAGCAGATGCTGAACGCAGATGTATCAATATTACAGCAGAGAAAGGGATTTAGAGTATTGAGAGAGGAGTTGGCGAGAACTGATTGGAAAAGAACACTGGAAGAGATGATGGCAGAGCAGCAAATGCTGAAATTTCTGGAAGCAATTGAAGGCACAGCATATCTAGATCACAAACAGGAAAAGTATTCTAAAGGCGAATCGGCCAAGAAGAGAAGTTAGAGCCAACATTAACCCAATAATGGACTATATATTACAAAAAGAATTGGTAGATTTTACGGGATTAACAAGCTTTTAAAAACTAATTGGAACAACTAAATAGCAGTTAAGAACCTCTAAATGGAATAGGAAGGTAAGCTAACCAATAACATTAAAGAGGATGTTAAATGTTTATTTAGAGCCATAAAGTGTCAAAGAGAAGCGAGAGAGATAATATTGGATCGCTCTAAAAAGGTACTGGAGAGATACCAATGGGGGATATGGAAACGGCGGAACACCTGTACAAGTATTTTGCATCAGCGTTCACCGTGAAAGACACCAGCATGAAGTGAGTTGATTCACTATTCCTCGGGAGAAAACTTCGTTGAACTTCAAAGTTTAGAACATAGGTAAGTCACATGGACCAGATAGGGTTAACTTCAGAATTTAACCACGTGGCCTCCTTATCTACTTTACTTCTCAAAAATAAAAGGAAATGGTTGTTTCTTCACAGCTCTCTGAGCAGAGTATTATCTTCTGGTGCGATCAGCCCAACTTCCTCATATCGAGCCTTTTGGAACTTCTACCGAGGTGGACTAACTCATCTACTCGGCTCATTCGGAATTAAGACCGTCACTATTGCTAAATTAGCATCCAAATTCCCCACAAGACACCACTCCCTGATGTACCTGGAGCACGCAGGAAATCCCACCGTCGAATTTAAGGTCTGAGTGCAAGTATTCTATACCACTAAGGACCGGTGACGGAGCAGGAGATTCCAGGGAAAGGTGAGATGAATTTCCATGGGTTTTATATTAATTTGGAAGAGTGGCATCTGATCACGGTTCTTCAGCGTGGCTGTGTTCCGGAATTAACATGGACTTCCTACTTTCGGGTGTTTTTTTCAGAGATAACTCAGTTATCCAGTGAAGGCAGGACAGTGGGATTGTCAATATGCAGTTCAATGAGGAGAACTTCAGAGATTACAGAGGCTTGCTTGTTTTTTATGTGTTCGAAGGACGCTGACCGATGAGCTGACAAAATAAATTAAGATAACAGATGCAGGGATAGTGTGTACAGAATCGCTTTCCCACGGTAGGAGCAACGTTAACAGAAAGGCATGTATTTATCTTGAGGAAAGGAGAATTAAGTCGAATATAAGGGATAGTTTTTTAACAGTTTGTTCTAATTGCCAATTCGATTCCGAGATACACCACGTGGACAAACCTCTCCGGCTCTTCGAGAACGCCCCGCCCAATTACACCCGTGTGATCAATTGACACTCCAGAGTCGCAGGCCTTCTGGGTTTGAAAGGCTTATCACATAAGGAACGTGTTACGGTGCTGCTCTTCTACTCACCCAAATTCAGAAGAATGAGAGGTGACTGTATTGAAACCTGAGGACTGTTGAAAAGCCTCAATGCAGTCGATGTGGAGTAGGTGTTTCCTATGTTGCGGGAGGCTAGGAGGCTCAGAAGGGAGGGCTGACCTTTTAAATAGGAGATTCGGATTAATTACTGTAGCCAGTGATTGGTGAATCTGTGACATTCATTTATGTACATTTTAAGATGTAGGTGATAGGTTCTTGATTGGTCCGTGCCTGCTCGGAAACAAGTGGAAGGGAAGAGACTGGGGCTGAAAAACAATATGGCGGAGCAAATTCAATGAGCCAAATGGACTAGTTCTACTCCTATATCTTACGGAATTATAATCTTATGTGTGAGGAAACTGGAGCACCCAGAATAAACCCACGCAATAGCGGGGACAAATTCTAAACTCCCTTCAGACAGCGGCGGGAGATGAACTCGGCTTGTTGGCACTGCATCAGAGTCATGTTAGTCACTGCGCTACCATGCTGTCCATTATGAACTGACACTTTGAACGTGGCTGCCAGTGGAGTTGACAAACGTCATATGGATTGTTGTAAACGGGGAAATGGGAGGCATGGCCTTCTAGGCCAAGGACCTGTTGCTGTAGTGATCTTGTAGCAATAGTAATAGTAGTAATATTTGATAGTGATGCGCTAGTGATGGTAGTAACGGTGGTAGTGGTAGAAATCCTTTGGTAGAATTGGCCAGTACCAGAAGGCGTGCATTTAAGGTGAGAGGGGATAAGATGAAAGGAGACGTGCAGGTAAGTTTTTTTTTCATAGAGCGGTGGGTGCCTGGAATGTGCTGAAAGAGTGGTGGTGGAGGCAGATACATTGAGAATGGTAAGAGCCGCTTGGATGGGAACGTGAATGTGAGGGAAATGGGCATTGTGTTAGCAGACGCCATTAGTTACGTAGGCCATGTGCTTACTTACTTAATTGATTTGGTACAATATTGTGGAGTATTCTTGTGCTGGATTCTTCTGTGTTCGTGCAAACGTCCTGGGCACATTTCTGCAGTGAAGGTGACTTCGAACTTTCCAGGGTACTATAGTTGTCAACGTAGACCGGAGAGCGGCGGGCGGACGTAAAGGATGCTGGGAATGGCGAGGGTGATGAGCCGCGGGAGGGATTTGGGACTGGTGCCAGAGAAGGAGGGCCAGGTTCGGTATTGGGAGCGGTTGCTAGCACGGATGTAAACATGCGCTGACCTGAGACAACAGGGAAGGTCATTTGATTTTCAAATAGTTTGTTGTCCTTACAGAATCGCCCTTTGGTGCTTTCCGCTTCCTCGCATTCACTTCCCCTTTCCTCCAAGCATGATTCCCTTCTCCCTGCCCCCTTACCAGTCTCGGTCCACAACCCATATGAGAGTCAGGTGTATCGTCACTCACAAACAGTATATCATGAAATAATTTTGTCTTTTGGCGACAGTGCAATACATCAATTTACTAAAGTACCGTGCAGTAATAGACCCTTCCGGCCCAACGAGTCGCAGTGCCCAGCAACTTACCTGGTTGACCCGAGCCTAACGACAGGAAAGTTCAATAAGGTCAATTCACCTAAGAGCCAGAGCGTTTTTGGAATGTGGGAGGAAAGCGAAGCACCCGCGGGAATCCGGCACGTTCACGGGAGCAAGAACTAGTACTGGTAGTAGCTTGATCGCTCCAGTCCAGTAGAATGTTCTTCTAAGGAATTGTCATCCTTGGGTCCTCGGCTGGCTGTAGAGGCCGATGCAAGATCCACAATACGTCAGTGGTCGGGTGCATTTCCTTAATGGAGATCGGCCGCGCGCGACTTTCTCTAATGTACGGCCATACATCACATGGTCGTTGACAGATCGGGGACATGCCGGTCAGGGTTAAGTGGCCTGGAATGCGAGACGACTGTGGTCTCTGCGCTGCAGCAGACTTCCGCCAGCCTCACTGCCGTTGCGCTGTGTCAGGTTTCTCTTCCGTGTTACATCCCATCTCTGCTCCCCATCCTCTCGTCCCCTCTTCGCTCTCACACCTCCTCCTGAATTCGCCACCTCTCCATTCTGCACCCCTCTCACTTCCACGATATCTCATCTACCAGATCCGACAATGTCGTTCTCCGAAGGAATGACCAGTTCGACGCTCGCTGGGAATCTCTCCTCTCACAATTCCATGGCCGATGGAAACAGAATGGAGTGGGGAGCACCTTCCGTCGTGTCAATGGTCATCTTCACCCTCACCGTCCTACTGGGCGTCCCGGGCAATGGCGCAGTCATCTGGGTGACGGGCTTCAAGATGAAGAGTAAGGTCCACACGGTGTGTTTCCTGAACCTGGCTCTGGCTGACCTGATCTATTGCCTCACCCTTCCCTTCAGAATGGCAAACATCTCCCTGATCTGCTTTGGGGACAACGCCTACTTTTCCATGGAGTTTATTAGGACGTTGACGTTCCTCAACGCAACCGCCAGCATTTATCTGTTATGTCTGATCAGCATCTGCCGCTGCCTGGCTATTACTCGGCCTTCGTGGTTCCAGCAACAACTGAGCCTCACATGGGCTCGTGGGGCTTGCTTCGGAATCTGGATCCTAGCCTTCGCCATGTGCAAGCCCGTCCTCCTGCTTCAGGATTGGAAGAAGGAATTGACTGTCTTGCAGCCATTTTGGTTTGTTTTCATCTTCGGTCTTCCCCTTCTAATTATGATCACCAGCTACTCCCTGGTTGGTTGTAGGCTGCAAGAGAACAGGTTCGTAAAATCTAAGAAGTCTGTCTGCCTCATCATCACCGTTGTCATCACCTTTATGATCTGTTGGATCCCGAACACTGTCTGCAACCTCGTTGCAATCGTGAAACCGATTCCACCGGACCTGTCATTATTCACTGTTGCCCTGGCCTCCTTCAACAGCGCCCTCAACCCGCTTCTCTATGTCTTCGTTGGCCGCGAATTCCACCAGGTCTTCAGGCGCTCCATCCTCACTTCGCTTCATCTGGCCTTGGCCGAGCAGAGGCTGGAATCGGAGACCCAGCCCCAAACCCCCAACCTCGCCTCAAATACGAATGTCTGAGGGAGTTCCTCGCGGCTAGACGTCCGACTGATATCCCCTGACTACCGACACAGTGGACAGTCGAATGCAGTTATGGTCGGCAGTGGAGTCTTTACTACACTCTTATTTTAATCTCTTAGAATATAGAACACAGACCTCTCGCTCAACAATGTACCGTACCAATTCAGTCAGTCAATAAATGGTCAATTAACCAAATACCCTCCGCCTACACAATGGAGATATCCTGCCTTTATGCTGATTCTACCTGTCTAATCATCTCTTAAAGTTTTCTAACCTATCTACAATTACCACCATTCCGGGCAGCCTGTGCCAGGCACACACCACTGTCTGTGCAATTAACCTGGGCTTTCTATATCCTTCGGAATGACGCCCTCCCACTTTAAATGGACGTCCTCTGGTATCAGACATTACAATCCTGGGAAACACACGGATTACCCATGCCTTTCTTTATCTTCTAAACGTCATCCCACCACCCCAGTGAAAATAAACCAAGTGTATTCAACCTCTCGTAGTAGACGATGCTCTCTAATACAGGCAGCTTTCTGGTATATCTCCTCTACACCCTCTGCAAAGCCTCGACATCTTTAATGCAATGGGCGACCAGAACTGCATACACCTCTTTCACCAAGTAGTCCCAATGTTCCTATGACCTCTCACCCTACAAGTCATTTTCACCCACAGAACTGGATGGTTTTTATCTCACCCTTCTCGATAAACTCTAAACAGACCGTCGTGCGTGAGAATCCCATTAAATCAGCAGTTTCTGATTTCCTGGTGGTGGCTGAT
This sequence comes from Hypanus sabinus, assembly GCF_030144855.1. Lineage (NCBI taxonomy): Eukaryota > Metazoa > Chordata > Chondrichthyes > Myliobatiformes > Dasyatidae > Hypanus > Hypanus sabinus. Next base: position 651,205 of record NW_026780152.1, read on the forward strand.
GGAGTAACAGCAATCTGTCGATGCTCTAAATCTAGTTATCATACTATTTCCAACCTGTCCTGAAACTTCTTTTTTATGTGTGATATTTTTTTCATTATGGCTACAACGAGTGACAGAGGTAGTAAAAAGGATGATCCGCAGCTTCGCTGGATTCTATTGTGGATTTGCTGCAAATCATAAACGAGGAGCCTCTGAGAAGTTTCAACAGTTCAGCTGTGAATTTAAAGTAATGGATGGTAAATTGAATTCTATTCAACCATCTGTTAATGAACACGATAAACGCATAAAAGTAAAGAAGCAATGTTTTCGTTTCTGCAAACGGAAGTGGATGAACTGCAAAAGATTTATGAAAAGTAATCGACGTCCAACGAAAGTTAAGACAGAAGATTGTCAACATGGAAAATAGAACTAGAAGGTACAGCCTACCGGTTCTGGGTCTCGAAGAATTAACAGAAGGTAATCGTCCTAAAAAATTCTTTGCAAACTTTCGACGAGTACTCCTTCCGGAAATGTTGGCGTCTTTGCCTATGATTGATCAAGTTCATAGGTATCCCGTGTTTAGAACTCATAACAGAGATATACCAAGATCAGTAATAATCTGTTTTCATGAGTTTACAACAAAGGAACTGTTAACATGTGATTCTCGACGATGAGGCATGATTGTCTACCTTGGTAAGAAGGTAAGATTAGAATTGTGGATAGAATTGTGGAAGGCTTTTAACAAGGATTCCCTTCGCTACCCAACTCGACTCAGAATCACACAAAAATGGATCTTTGGGATCGTTTCGTTCGACTGCTGAAACACAAAGGTGTTTTTTTTCTTCTTTAAATCCGAACGCTAGCTGTTTAGTTTGTCCTTACATGAAGTGTCAAGATTAAATGAGAAAATATTAATTCTCAAATGCCGTCGTAGGGGCATGATTCGTTATATGTTGGAATATTAAGATTCTCGAAGACGATTTGCTTGAGTTTATGCAGGAACGTGCTAAGTGTAAGCAGCTTTGTTGGAATTTTTTAACAAGGGTTTTAACCCGTCCCATGGCTGCCCAGTTTGACTGAGAATCTCACTAAAGATCGATCCTTCGAATGGTTTAGTTCGAGAATCGCAGCAGAAAGATTTTTTTTTAATTTGAAAGCTAACTGCTTAGCCTGTTTTCCCATGGAGATAAAAGTTTAAATGTTCAATGACTTTCTGTCTGAAGAATTCTAGGGTTTACTTTTGGTAAACATTTGTAACTAATTTCCTTTTGTATTTTTAATACTGTATTTTTGTTATACGATAATTGTTTGGATATTCTTTCGTCAAGTTTGAAATATATTTTAAAAAACATTGAAACTAATTGGAGCCATCACAAGGTTTTTTTGGGAGGGTTGTCAGTAGTAGTAGATGCTGGCCATCTGTTGGTCGGTCTTCTTTCTTGGGAGGTGGGCGGGGCATGATTATTTTTCTTATACGTTTTTTTCGATTTTTTGTTAGCTAATTTGTTGCTTGCTTGCCATTTCTCAAGGTTTATGGATTGGTTTAACTTACATTTTAAACTTTCCTTTAAATAATATAAAAATGAACCAAACTTCTAATTTACTTAGATTTAACGTGAGGGGTTAAATCACCCTGTTAAACGTAATAAGATTTTTGCATATATTGGGGCATTTAAAGAACCCATTATATTTTAGTAAGAAACTCACATCTGCAAATGCGATCATCTACGTTTTTTAGCCGTTGGAACGGCCTTTGTTTTCATTCGTCTTTTCAGGACAAATCTAGCGGAATTTGATTCTTATAGGCAATACATTTTCCTTTGTCGAACATGAAGTAGTGTCTGATACGATTGGACGTTTTGTTATAGTTTCAGTAAAACTAAGTAATAAAGTAATCGTATTGCCATTGTGCATACCCCAAAAGTAGATGATCCGGATACATTCAGCGTTTTTTTTTCGTCTTTACCAGATCTGAGTCTTTCTTCTTTGGTGATGGGAGGAGATTTTAACTACTGGATAAACCCAAGTTTAAACCGATCATCTTCTAAACCAGCGTCTCTTAATAAGTCAGCTTTGTTTTTTGTTTATTTTTTTTATTGAAATGTGGTATTGTTGATATTTGGCGTTTCTTACACCCTTTAGATTGGATGTACTCGTTTTTCCCCATGTCCATCATACATATTCCAGGATTGATTACTCTTTATTGATAGTCAAATGATTTCATCAGTTCCTTCCTGTGAATATAAAGAGAATGCTGTTTCAGATCATGCTCCTGTATTTCTGTCTTTAAATCTCCCTGGTCGTCCTCAAGCAAACACATTTTGGCGTATTAATACATCTTTGTTATCTGATAAGGATTTTTTTTAATTTCTAAAGAGGCATATTATTTTGATTTTTGAAGAGAATAAAAAGAATGATACTTCAATTCGTACTGTATGGGATACTTCCAAGGCCTATATTAGAGGACAAATGATTTCATATACTGCGATTGTTAATAATGAAGCTAATAAAGAAAGATTTGAATTAGCCAAACAATTGAAACAATTAGATCAGAAATCCGCTACAGTTCCAGATCCTGTTTTATTTAAATGACGTGCTTAAATTAAAACTAAATATGATCTTTTGTTAACATTTCCAATTGAAACTCAACTTTTGTTATTTGCAACTCAACTCAATTGACCACTGTGCAGTGTGTTGGACCAACGGGATCAGGGAACCTCTGCAAGACTGATGGTGTTGTGGTGTCTGGTCCGCAAGTCAGATGAGATCCTTTCCATGGATGGGAGGAGGGTGAAATAAACATGAGAACTTCGCCGCATCTAATCTAACGTCACTGCGAGGGCGATGAATGAGTGGATATTCTGGATCGGATGAGGGACACTCGGAAATTAAGTGCGGACAAATTGCTTTATAAAAGGGATTTGAACTATATCTGTATTAAAGCCCTACATATTACTTTCATATTTTGTAGCCTGTCCACTCACCTGAAAGTTTGTTAACCCACACAGAATGCTGGAGGGGTTCGGCAGTTCAGACAGCATCTATGGAGGTGAATAAAGAGTCGACGTTTCGGGTCGAGGCCATTTTAAATAGAGCTGCGAATTGGACTGGAGAAGAAGGAGGAAAATGTCAGAATAAGACGGTGGGGGAGGCTATACTGAGTAGAGACTGGTACGTGATATTTGTGGCCAAGTGAGCGTTTAGATGGGTGGGTGAGGAAGAGGGATGAAGTAAATACTTTGTATTTGTTATTTGAAAAAAAGTAACAGATGGAGAAGAAGGAATCTGATAAGAGAGGGGAATAGAACATGGAGAAATGGAAGGACGGGGAAGCGATTTGCTCGAGAGAGAATGTAGTACCAGAATGGATAATTGAAGAAAAGAGAAGGGGAGCAGAGAATTTCGGCAAGGGACCCGCCTGAACCGAGTAATGGCAGGAGTTCTTGGAGCCACTGGACCCTCGATGGAGGAAAGAGATCGCGCGATACTGGGAGATTCCGAGCAGCCATTAGGGCTTTCCCCTTTCACCTCTCGGATTCTTTTGTTTTCGTCTGCTAACTTATCTCTCTCAGCGTCGGCTTTTTTTGCGATTTCCTATTAATTCCTGAGGGAGGCAGGTAACTGCTACTGGCTTCAGTAATCGCTTAAATTCCTTGTCCGACAATTTTCCTCGGGCAATTCTAAACAACACTTCGCCGCCTTTACCGCTGGTGTGTCCAGCACACAGCCCGTATTTTGGCTATTCCCCAATAAGTACTTCTGGAGGAATTCCCTCCGATCAAAGCTAGCCAAGTCCTTCGGACTTGCAGATTTCCCTAAATTCTTCATCCTGGGTCTCTACCAACCAGTTACCCCGCTCCGATTTCTCTATTTCTCACCCACGTGGTCCGGCTCGAGTCCCGTGCTGACTCAACAAGAGATTTAACCTCGAGCCCACCCAGGGACGCCAATTCTGTTTGAAAAAGAGAGAGACAGATACCGCTTCTACCTCTTCCAATTATTCTGAGTGAGGCACAGAGAGTTCTGTATTTACTGACAATTACCTGTATTGTTCAAACTAACTGATACTTGAAGTCATACACTAAATACCTTGTGTGCAAACCTGCTGAGGACCCCTGACTCTGCTGGATAGTCAAAGAATATCAAAGGTATTACCCGGGCGGAGGAATTTACGCTGGCCAGACGCTCCTTGTTCCTCGTGGTCCCGACGCCCTCTCCACGTGCTTCACGCAGGGTTCTTCTCGCTTGTGTCTGCGATGGTTATTCTTCGAAGTTACCACCCCCAGCACCCACAAGGCATCCACTTTTATATCCATTCCTTATCAATTCAAACGTCGCATTCCGCAGGTCATCTGTCTGGCCTTTAACACCTGGTCATTGGCTCTGGTCCAAAGCAACCTCCATCTATTGTCCTCTCCCAATCAAGGGACAGTTGCTGACTCGTGGCTCTTTTGTATTGTGTACAGTTCTGTTCACTGAATTATAGGAAAGATATCAACAAAACAGAGAGAGTACAGAGAAGCTTTACTAGAATGTTATCTGGTTTCAGCACCTAAGTTACAGGGAAAGGCTGAACAAGTTAGGTCTTAATTCTTTGGAGCGTAGAAGGTTGAGGGGGGACTTGATAGAGGTATTTAAAATAATGGGGATATATCGAGTTGATGTGGATAGGCTTTTTCCAATGAGAGTATGGGAGATTCAAACAAGAGGACATGAGTTGAGAGTTAGAGGGCAAAAGTTTAAGGGTAACACGAGGGGGAATTTCTTTACTCAGAGAGTGTGGAACGAGCTTCCAGTAGAAGTGGTAAAGGCAGGTTTGGTATTGTCATTTAAAGTAAAATTGGATAGGTATATGGACAGGAATGGAGGGTTATGGGCTGAGTGCGGGCCAGTGGGACTATGTGAGTGTTAGCATCGGCACGGACTAGAAGGGACGAGATGGCCTGTTTCCGTGCTGGAATTGTTATATGGTTATATATATGGAAGGGAAAAAGTAGGAGTGACAACGCAGCAGCAATGGCTGGAGTTTCTGGGAACAATTCAGGAGCTGAGTGATCGATACATCCCAAAGAAATGGAAGCATTGGAAAGGCAGGAGGACACGACCAGAGCTGAAATGAGCCAAAGCCAACATAAAAGCCAAAGAGAGAGCAAACAAAAGAGCAAAAACAATTGGGAAGCTTTGAGAAACCAACAGAAGACCGAAAAACAAGTCAGATCAGTTGAGGACATAGAATGATCATTAATGAGTCAGTCATTAATAAGTCTTGGCAGCACCCAACAGTCTGAGGCATTTAGAGGAACAAAATATCCGGGGCTTCAATATCTATTGAGAACCAAGGTTCCCTGCACCAGTTACCTTTCACCTTTTATTTTGACAGACACATACAAACTCTACACCCTCAAAATTTCACTTCTGAAGGCCTCCCACTTACCAAGTACTCCTTTGCCAGAAAACAGCCTGTCACAAACCACACTTGTCAGATCCTTTCTGATACCATCAAAATTGACCTTTCTCCAATTGAGAATCTCAACCCGTGATCCAGAACTCTCTTTTTCCTTATTTATTTTCAATTTCATGGCATTATGATCTCTAATTGCTGTCACCAGCCATGGATCATTTCCTAACAGCTTATTGCACACTTATACGTCAGGAATTCTAGGTACTGATTAAGGCCACATTTGACAAACTTTACCCCATCTATTCCTTTTACAGTATGGGAGTCTCAGTCAATATATGGAAAGTTAAAATCACTTACTAAAACCTTTGTTTCTTGGCATGGTCTGCGATCTCTCTACAAATCTGTTCCTCTAAATCGCTCAGACTGTTGGGTGCAACCAAGTCCCAACAATGGCTAGAATATCATAATTCCCTGTCCTCAGCTCATGTGGAATCTGGACAGAAGGAATGGAGACAGGTTAACCCCTACTGACATCAATGGATCTGGGGTTGAGAGGGTGAGCAACTTTAAGTTCCATGGCATAAACGCCACCAAGGATCTCACATGGTCTGCATATACTGGCTGTGTTGTGATAAAAACACAACAGCGCCTCTTTCACCTCAGACGGTTGAAGAAGATTGGGATGGGGACCCAAATCATAAGGACTTTCTAAAGGAACACAATTCAGAGCATCCTGACTGGCTGCATCACGGCCTGGTTTGAGAACTGTACTTCCCTTAATTGCAAGAACCTTTTACTGATAAAGAGAAGAATTAATTAAATTAAATACCAGCAAATTCTGGAAGCCAACATCATACTGTCCGTAAAAAAACCGAAGATGAAAAGAAGATGGTTTTTACAACAAGATAATGATCCTAAACATAACTCAAAATCCACAATGAACTACCTCAAGAGGTGCAAGCTGAAGGTTTTGCCATGACCCTCACAGTCCTCCGATGAAAACATCATCGAGAATCTGTGGATAGACCTCAAAAGATCAGTGCATGCAAGACAGCTCAAGAATCCACAGAACTAGAAGCCTTTTACAAGGAAGAATGGGCGAAAATCCCCCAAACAAGAATTGAAAGCCTCTTAGCTGGCTACAAAAAGCGTTTACAAGCAGTGACACTTGCCAAAGGGGGTGTTACTAAATAAAGACCAGGCAGGGTGCCCAAACTTTTGCTTCGAGCCCTCTTCCTTTTTTGTTATTTTGAAACTATAAAAAATGGAAATAAAAAAGCTTTCTTGTTTAAAATATGAAAGAAATGTGTCATCTTTAACTTACGCCTTTCGGAAATCAGTTCAAAATTTACTCGTTTAACAGTAACAGAAATTTTGACCAGGGGTGCCCAAACTTTTGCATGCCAGTGTAATTGAGCAGGCCTCTTTTGAAGCGGCCATCTCCGCCCAGAAGGCTGAGCTGTTCCTACAACTCATAATACCACGATGACTGTTGTGAAAATATTGCTAAATAACTCCTCACTGTGGACTTCCAGAAATAAGCCAGGACAATGGGCCAAAATAAATGAGGAAATCTATAAAGAACTTGCAATAAAACAGCAGTTCCACTGCACCCATCATCGGAGAGCAGCGGCAAAATTCAGTGATGGTGTTTTCTGATAGCTGTAATGGTAGCATTGTCAATTGCACCATATCCAGGTCTGGAAGATGAGACTGGGTATGGTGTTGCTTTGAGGGTTGGAGACGTAGATCTCCTCCACAAGACCCCTCCAAGCGATGGCCGGGGATAAGAGTTACATCTCCAGTGGCTAGTACTACTTGTTGGTTTGACCATAATGAGAGTGCACCCTATCAAGTGGGAAGTAGTAACTATACAAAGAGTCAAACTTAAGATACCTCTGGACCACTAAATGGAGCTTATAGGGTTTGTGGAAATAGGGCCTATCCCTGGCTGCCGGGAGAAAGAACAGGGCAGCTGCATGGAACCACACCCTACCAGACGGGTTCTCGAGGAGGGACGAGGGTCGGAGTGGTTGTTGCTACTTGGCCGACCTGTTGCTACGACGGCTGCACCGTCTGGGCCGGGAATGTAGGATCAGTTCGTTGTGGTTCCCCAAGCTATGAGAGTGGATGTCGGTGACGAGGATCTGTCCACATGTACGGGTGTGGGGTAAATGGTGGGAAAGTTGTGGGGCTACCGATGGGGTGGAGGGAGGTTGGGGATGTGGGTTGTCGGACACAGTGTGACCCAGGAGGATGGATCCGAGGGGAGATTAAGTTGTAAGCAAGGACGGATCTGGTCCATTGCATCAGACAGCTTTCAAGAAGCAACAGATCTCTCTTTATATTAATCACTGTCGAATCTTGCTGCTAACATTGTGTTTGTCACAGAGCCCAGAGTCTGGGAACAGCTCGATGGTAGGAAGCAGATGGTGATGATGGGAGCAAACACGAGGAAATCTGCAGATGCTGGAAATTCAAACAACACACACAAAATGCTGGTGGAACACAGCAGTCCAGGCAGCATCTATAGGGAGAAGCACCATCCACGTTTTGGGCCAAGACCCTTCGTCAGGACTAACTGAAAGGAAAGATACTAAGAGATTTGAAAGTATTGGGGGGAGGGGGAATGCAAAATGATAGAAGAAGACCAGAGGGGGTGGGATAAAGCTAAGAGCTGGAAAGGTGATTGGTGAAAGTGATACAGAGCTGGAGAAGGGAGAGGATCATGGGACGGGAGGCCGAGGGAGAAAGAAAGGGGGAGAGGGGAAGCACCAGTGGTCGACAGTGTTTCTCCTTATAGATGCTGTCTGGCCTGCTGTGTTCCACCATTTTGTGTGTGTTGGTGACGATGGGAGGCTGTTTATTGGAGTCAAGGCCCGTGCCTCCTGGAGCTCCCCAGGGTGACACCCATTGCTACTTGTCATCTATGTCAATAATATGGTTGAGAATGTACAGGGTATGGGCAGTGAGTCTGCAGCAGGTAATTGTAAACAACTACTTCTTTTTGCAGGATAGTAAATATAAACACCCCTCTTTCCCTCTCCACATTCAGAACCGACCAAAAGCTACTTCAGAAGATGCAAGTTCTTCAAATGAGCAAACACTGAGGGAATGTGAGAGACTTTAAAGAGCTCGGGCACTGACAGTACATTATTGCAACTGGGTCTGACAGACTGAACTAATACTCCTGGGCAGACACTGTAAATTCCAGAGTATAAGCAGAGAATTTGGTCCTAAAATTAGGGGGTCGGCTTATCCAGAGGGTGCCAACTTTGGAAAAATGAATACAGGGAAGACAGGTCGCATTTATTGGTTGTTTTTGAGTCAAATTCGTTCCACTCTCAATGCATGAATTCTTTGGTTTGTTTAAACTCACATCTAGTGGCTGGAGCACGGAGATCAAACCACCGGGGATGACTGCAATGTCCCTGTTTTCAGCTTTTGATGCTGCTTTTGTCTCACCTGACAAGTGCGCTTTGAACACGTCCCAGACAAGCAGCGACTTTTCCTTCCCGAAACCTTCGGAACGTCGACGCCACACCTCTTTAACCCACGTCAAGCAACCGGCAGCGATTTTGAACGCAAACAACAACACCTCACGGGAATTTTCTGAGCAATCTGTGTTTTTTGTCTCAACGCAAGATCGCGTCTATTCATAAATCGGGTGCACCAACTTCGTGTAGCTTTGAAATTTTCGCTGACCAAACAGTGTTTTCGGCCCATTTCAACGCTTGAACTCGAATCATTTCTCCGGTATCAATGTATCCGGATGATCGCTGGTGATTCACCCACTCTAAAACTTTTTCTTCCAGTTCTGGCCACTGGCGTGTTTTCCTGCGGTTTGCACATGTCGTCTTTGGCATTTCCCTCAGCGTGTCCTCTGCCTTTCTCCACTCTCTCACTCTCTCTCGTTTACACTAAACCTCTTAGCAGCTGCAGAATTATTCATTCCTTTAGCAAAATCAACAACCTTCAGCTTGAAGCCAGCATCACATCGCATTCGTTTTAATCTTTTGTACATGGCGGTTGCAAACTCAATACTGATTGCACGTACTGATCCCGCCACCCCGTGTTATGTTTTAACGAGATTACGATGGGTGCTAAATGGTTTCGCGAGGGTTACATTTCAGAGGCTTCTTCACCATTGGAGACCTAATCCAAAACTTTCCTCTCTGATTTATTTATTAAGAATTTGCTTATAATGCTCTTCACTGTGTAAGCCTGTTTTCTTAGCAGGTACCGGTTCACAAAATTTTCAGGTTCCGGATCATGCAAAGCTGAGTACAGGCATGTGAGATCTTGTGATTGTTTCTGGTTAAATCAAAAACCTTTATAAAAGGGGACAGCTTATACAAAGGTAACATGAAAAAGTCCCTTTTTTAACCTTGAAAATGGGGGTCGGCTTATACTCTGGAATATACGGCATGTAATGTCTAAAGGACCAGTGTTTGAGTAAATGAGACTCACCAGACTTGCTCCTGACTGAATCAATGGAAACCCTGAGTCAAAAGGGTTTCTCTCCAGTCGGTGCTCTCAGTCCTCGGGCTGGTTCACTCGCTGCTGTTCCCTCGTCTACAGTCGTGGTTTGCTTCCAGTTTTGTGGGCTTTTCTTCCAATAAATCTCTCACCGCAGGTCTAACTTTAACACGAAAGATAACGAAGCATGTTAACAATACAAAGGAGAACAAAATATTTCTGCTCACTGAAATCTAAATATTCAAGACAAATATAACAATATCACTGAACAAATCTGTAATTGTCCCTGACACGTCACAAAACCTAATATGGGATAGGAAGGAGTAATCGTTCTGTCATGGTAAGATGTAAGATGCAGGAACAGAATTCGGTGATTCGATCCATCTGGTCTGCCCCACCACTCAACCATGGCTGAGATTTATTCCAGCACCATATTCCTGCCTTCCTCCTGTAACCCTGAACCTACTTAGCAATCATCAATATATTAATCTCTGCCATAAATATACCCAAAAGGCAGCCTCAACCAACCTCTGCGGCAATAAATTCCACAGATCAGACATCTTTTGGCTGAATATATTTTTCTCATCACAGTTTTGAAGGGAAGCATCTTTATTCTGAGCCCGTGCTGTCAGATCACAGACTCTCCGTCTAATGGAAAATATCCCCTTCATGTCCACTGTATCCAGGCTTTTCAGCATTCGGTAGGTTTACTTAACCACCCCCTCCCCTTTCGCCCCCGTCTGAACTCCATTGAGCACAGCCCCATCCATAACCATCAAATGCTCCTCATACATAAAGCCGATCATACCGGAGATTATTCACGTGAATCTCATTAGCAACAACTGCACGGAACACATTCCCAAGTATAACAGACAATCAGGAAATTTAAACCACTCCAGAGTGAATGGAATAAAAAGAAACTGGATTCACCAGAATCGCTAAAAAGGTAAGGAACTGCTGTGGGGAGAGTAACAAATTTAACGATTCAGGTTCACAATCATTTGTCAGAATGGATTCAGAATTTATCATTTTTAGTGCAGATTTCCAGCAACTTGAGTTTCTGTTTGATTTCTACTGTCTGACAGACAGGTGACAGCGAGGAGGAATTCCCAAACACAGTTTGAACACTGAACCCCCCCCCAGGTCTATTTCCACTGGTTCAAACACAGAACAGCCCATTTACTCACAGCCTGTCCTTGTGAGGGATGGAATACAAACTCATTCTCTCCTCAGATTAGCAGCATTGCTTCCAAAGGAACTCCAGAAACAAACATTTGATCCCAGACCAGAAATACTCGCTCAACACCTCATAAACCGGGGCAGCTTGATCCCCGGGTCCATTTTACTTGGATCTAAACAGGGGTGCAGAGCACCTCCGGAGCTCACCGGAGCACCACTCCAGCACTTCTGTAAAAAAAAAGTCAAAATAAACAAGCGCGGAATTTAACAGCGGCTGCATATTAAATTGAGGGAATTTGACGGAAATGGGGGTTGGGGGATAGGGGTTGGTGGATGGGGGGGAAATGTCACTAATAACATTAAGATCTCTGATCGTTTTTGGTGAAATCCTGGAGCTGTGACTGTGGTGGTCCGTGGATTACTTGCTAATACAAAAGTATTTTTTTTCTTATTAACAACCCTATGGCTTCTAAGCAAACAACTTTCTTTACTCCACTTGCTTGAGAATGATATTTTATGATTATTAGTGAATGCAACTGTGCAAACTTTATCGTATTATTAAATTAAGTGTTATATGTTTCATTGTACCAGTTATATACTGAAATGCAGTGATTGGCTATAATCTTGTTATGTCTTAACTATCACCGTATTTCTGTGGAGCTCTGGAATTCAAATATATTTCTTTCATATTTGTATAGTGTTTGACATTATAAAAAGCCCTATATATATACACACACATACACCCAATTTGTGTACGTGCTCATCACATGAATGGGGCAAGGAAGCTGAACTGCACGTACATGTACCGAGAGCTGTATAACTTTAGGTCTTCTAACTTGGGCCACGAACTTATCAATCACCGCTCGTACAGCTCCGGCAGCTAAAAGATTGGCATTGCAACCCTGCTCCAGCCGTCCTGCAGATCTCGGTCCCGGCCCTTTCCCAATGCAACCGGCCCCCAATTTACAGAAATCCGCCAAGATCAGACCCGACTCACCTTCCGCTCCAGTCGGAGAACCCCCAACAACAGCGGCAGTCGGCACTGCGCATGCGTTTAACAGGAGGTTTTCCGCAGCACCACCGGTGGCCGGAGGTCTGCACATCGTCGCCTGTGGCCGGAGGTCCGTACAGTGACACCAACGGCCGGAGGTCTGCACATCGCCACTAGTGGCCAGCGGTCCCTGCAGCGCCTCCTGTGATCGGAGGCGTGAGGGACAACAGAGAGGCAAATCACAAACGCGTTTAAGTCTGCAGATAATACACACAAAATGCTGGTGGGACACCGCAGAAAGGTCGACAGTGCTTCACCTTATAGATGCTGCCTGGCCTGCTGTGTCCCACCAGCATTCTGTGTGTGTTGTTTGAATTTCCAGCATCTGCAGATTTTCTCCTGGTTGCTCTTTAAGGTCGGCAGATGCAGGAAATCCAGAGGAACACAAGCAAAATGGTGGCGGAAGTCAGCAGGCCCGGGAGCATCTATCGAAAAGAGTCAACAGTCGTGAGAAGTCAGAGGTAGTGGGAGGGAGGAAGATTTGTTCACCGGGAGGAGAAATCGATATTCATGCCATCAGGTTGGGGGGAGGGCTACCCAGACGGAATACAAGGTGCAGATCCTGGACCTTGAGGGTGGCTTTAACTTGGCACAAGAAGAGGGGATGGATTGACACGTCGGATCGGGAATGGGAATCGGAATAAAAATGTTTGGACACCGGGAGGTCCCGCTGGGAGAGGATAGTTCAAAGGTCAGTTTATTATCAAAGCAGGTATCCATAAACAACTCTTGCGTTTTTTTTTCTCCAGAGAACTACAAAACAAAGAAAGAGCATGAAAGTCGTTCAGAGAGAAAAATCACACTCCCACCCCACCCCCCGCATCAAAAAGAACGACATCCTGATCATCAACCCCAAAACCCACCCCTCCCGCACAAAAGGGAACAATAACATCGATCCGCCCCCCAAAAAACAACCCTGCCCCGCACAACTGCGGAGGAGCTGGTGTCACCAATGTAGAGGCGGCCACATCGGGAGCAGCGGACACAACGGGCGTCCCCCGAAGATGCACAGGTGAAGTGTCGCCTCACCTGGAAGGATGTTTGGACAACGGGGAGAGTTCGGCCGTCCGGCCCTTTCACTGTGACACCCCAAACTCCACTTCGTATCCGTCCAAACGAGACTGGGGAACTTTAATGACCAATAAATATAATTCCTCTCAGCGATCAGCAGTCTGAGTGAATAAATGACTTTAAAGAGGAAGGGGTGTCTATGGTCCACAGTGTCAGGGGGTTGAGTTTACCAGGGGGCAAAGACTGCAGGGACGAGAGGTTTTCTGTTGACTAATACACTGTGTGTGGACCCCGCTGGCAATTCTGGTGTTGTGACCCGAATCGAGACAAACACCACGCTGCCCACTCCACCAACAACACGGCACAGCCGGACACATAACAGGGGACTATACATGTCACAACACTGGATTCAGTGACGAACTGGAATTCAGTGTCCCACTGGAATCATCAGAAACGTCCATTCAGGTGTTTTTAAAAGAGAGCGCTCCGCCACGGGTGACGTCACACAGCTCCGCCCCCCCCCCCACGAGTCCGACGTCACATATGAGCTCCCCACATCGGGACCTGCCCTCGCGTGCGCGGTGTCTACGTCACCCACGCGTTGGAGAGTTCAATGATTTATCATTTAACGGCTGAGCTACCAATCACGTGACCACCCCCTCCATCACAGCTGAAAAACAAAGCTTCAGGAGCTGCGCTGTCCCCATTGGTGCGCAGGAATGTCAATCACTGGTTACACCCAATTGCGGAAGTGGACAAGCCGAGAGGGCGTTACCCCGCTGAGTTCGTCTCTCGCTGCGGAACCGGAATCTCGACAGGGCGGAACAAATCTCAAAGTAAATGTCCGCTTTCTGATTTATTTCCATTTCCCTCCGAGGGAAGTTGAGGCGTTTATGAAGCGTCTCCTGCGGCCAGAGTCTGATTTATCTCTGAGAGGTAGAAGGAGACCGCTCGGCCCGTCGGTTTGATGCCGATTCCCCGGGGAGGGAGGGAGAGGGGGATTTTACTGAAAGGATGAAGATGGTGTGAGAGGGGGCGGACAGGATGTTTGACCCGGTGGGGACAGGAGCAGCTCATCTGTGGAAATGTCTGAGCCCACCGTGGTGGCGAGCAGAGGGATTCACCACATTGAGGGGCAAATACCGGCAGACTGTTGCCCTGCAAGCGGGGCCAATGGTCCGGACAAAGTGACAATTATTTGTGTTTTGTTGAGACTGTACCTGGAATATGGTGTAAAATCCCGCTACCCATACTAACACGGGTTATGCAGACCAAAGAACAAACTGCCGGAGGAACTCAGTGGGTCAGGCAGCGTCTGTGGAGGGGAATGGACCGTCAACATTTCGGGCCGAGACCTTCCCTCTGGACTGAGAGTGGACGGGAAATAGTCAGAGAAAAGAGGTGAGGGGTGGGGATGGGGCAAGAGCTGAGGAGTGAGAGGTGGATCCAGGTGAGTGGGAGGTGGGGAGGTGGAGATACTGACAGAGGTGGGAGGTGAGTGTTTGGGGCAACACCGGGCTGCAGAAGACGGAAATTCATTCCATAGAGGATGAACAAAACGGTTAGAGAGTATTTGTTATAGAGAGTGCAATGACATGAAAGCCGACAACTTGTTGATGGTTAGAGGGGCTGAACGTCCACAGGCAGAAAAGAGCAGACAGAACGAATAGACCTGCGAGGTAATCTCAATACACAGAGGCTGTTAGTACCTGGAATGAGCTGTTCAGTGTTTGCATCGTTGGTTATCTACCTTGGGTTCTGTATCCTCACTATGTTTGGGAATTCCCACTCACTGTCGTCTGTCTGTGAGCAGCTGGAAATTAAAGAAACACTCAGGATGCTGGAGACCTGAAATCACATCAGAAATTGTTTGAAGCCATTCTGACACAAGGTGTTGAAGCTGAAGCACTAACTTCGTTCGTCTCCACCGATGTTCTTCATCCATTGTGTGTTTCTTGTATTTGCAGGGTTTTTTTTAGAACATTTCATTGGAATAATTTAAATCTGCGAAATGCACTTGTGTGGGACGCGCAATGTAATTCATTCACTTACAGCACAGAATCAGGGCTTTCGGCCCATCTAATCTGTGCCATTCTCTGCCTGGACCCGTCCACATGCATACAGACTCTTGATGTCAATACCTCCCTCATCCATGTACCCAGACAAACGTCTCTTCAATGCTGCAAATGAACCCGCATCCACATACGCATCACTTTCCGAGTGAATTAAAAATCACAATGAACAGGGATGTCGGAACAGATCTGTTCAGAACAGTCCTGGGTACCGGCTTCCAGAGAGAATACGCTTCTCACTCTACCAGCACCCTCTGCCTCTGTGGTCAGGTCATCTCAGTATCCACAAAGCCAAGTTCCCCTGGATCTCTGCTTCCTGCAACCCTGACCCGGCCTAATCTGGGGAACATTTTCAAAATTCTCACTAAAATCCATTTGGTGCTTCTGCATGAATTTCAATAAATACTCCTGAGTTCCTGAAGTGCGGTGAGCAGTGAAAAGATAAGCACAGAATATATCAAAAAGACCAAAAAAATGAAGTTCCATTGGGACAAAGAAATTGAAATTCCGTGGTGTGTGTGTGTGTGTGTGTGTGTGTGTGTGTGTGTGTGTGTGTGTGTGTGAGTGATCCTGTGAACGTATGTATTTTTTTGAGGGAGAAATTGACAGAAACTTAGATGGAAGATAGAAAAATAGATAGATGGACAGAAGCACAGATAGACAGAGATATTTCCCCATCACAGGAAAATTCATTGCTGTAACATGAGAGAATTAAAGAGATTGGCGTGGGCAGAAACACCAGAATGGACTTTGTAGACCTCACTACACACATCGATGCTGTGAAACTCCACGGACAAGGTGGAGCGAACTGCCCGCTTGCATGAGCAGAATATGTTGATTGCAGAGTGTCATTGTCTGGTAGGGCAGGACAAGAGGAACTCTATCGCTATTGCTCCACTGCCTCTTCTTACCAGATTGCTTCCTCACCAGCCCGTTACCTTTCATACTCACCGGGCTTCATCTGTCACTTTTCCCCTCCCCATGACCTTTTATTCTGGTGTCTTCCCCGTAATTTTCCAGAACTGAAGAAAGGTTTCGGCCCGATATATCGACTGTTGATTAATTTCATAAATGCTGGTCGACCTGCTGAGTTTCTCCAGCATTTTCTGTGTGTGTTTCCTTGGATTTCCAGCATCTACAGGAATCCATGTGTTTAAGATATTGAAATGTACATACATTTTGAAAATCGGAAAAAGATGGAGACACATGGATAAGTGAATCCATAAGACCATCAGATATAGGAGCAGAAGTAGGCCATTTGAGCCATCCAGTCTGCTCCACCATTCAACAGTGGGCTGATCAAATTCTTCTAGTCATCTCCACTCCCCTGAATGCCCTGACTAATCAAGAACCTTTCTATCTCTTCCTTAAATACAAACACTGACTTGGCCTCCATGGCTGCCCGTAGCAACAAATTCCACAGATTTACCATCCTCTGACTAGAGTGATTTGTCCTCATCTCAGTTCGAAATGGACGTCCTTCAATTCTGAAGTCGTGCCCTCTTGTCCAAGAATCCTCTACCATGGGAAATTAATTAATCCCCTACCATGCAGATGATACTTAGGTAGGTGGCGTTGTGGATAATGAAGTAGGTTTTCAAAGCTTTCAGAGAGATTTAGGCCAGTTATAAGAGTGGACTGAACGATGACAGATGGAGTTTAATGCTGATAATTGCGAAGTGCTATATTTTGGTAGGAATAATCCAAATAGGACATACATGGTAAATGGTAGAGCTTTGAAGAATGCAGTAGAACAGAGTGATCTAGGAATAATGATGCATAGTTCCCTGACGGTGGTATCTCACGTGGATAGGGTGGTGAAGAAAGCTTTTGGTATGCTAGCATTTATAAATCAGAGCATTGAGTATAGGAGTTGTGATGTAATGTTAAAATTGTACAAGGCATTGGTAAGGCCGAATTCGGAGTATTGTGTACCGTTCTGGTCAACGAATTATAGGAAAGATGTCAACAAAATAGACAGAGTACTGAGAAGATTTACTATAATGTTCCCTGGGTTTCAGCACCTAAGATACAGAGAAAGGTTGAACAAGTTAGGTCTTTATTCTTTGGGGCGTAGAAGGTTGAGGGGGACTTGATAGAGGTATTTAAAATTATGAAGGGAATAAATCGAGTTGACCTGGATAGGCGTTTTCCATTGAGAGTAGGGGAGATTCAAATAAGAGGACATGATTTGAAAAGTTTAAGGGTAACAGTAGGGGGATTTCTTTACTCAGAAAGTGGTAGCTGTGTGGAACTCGCTTCCAGTATAAGTGGTAGAGGCTGGTTCGATATTGACATTTAAAGTTAAATTGGATAGGTATATGGACAGGAAAGGAATGGAGGGTTATGGGCTGAGTGCGGGTCGGTGGGACTAGGTGAGAGTAAGCATTCGGCACGGACTAGAAGGACAGAGATGGCCTGCTTTCGTGCCGTAATTGTTATATGGTTATGGTTATTAACTTTACCATATCCAATCTGTTCAGGACTTTTAACATTCTGAATGCCTCTATGAGACTCCCCGTCATTCTCTTGAACTCCAGAGAATACAGTCCAAGAGCGGTCAGATGTTCCTCATACGGTAAACCTTTCATTCCTGGAATCATTCTCGTGAATCTTCTCTGAACCCTTTCCAATATCAGTATATCCTTTCTAAAATAAGGATCCCAAAACTGCACACAATTCTCCAAGTGTGGTCTACCGAGTGTCTTGTAGAGCCTCAACATCACATCCCTTCTCTTATATATTGTACGTCGAGTAATGAATGCCAACATTGCATTTGGCGCCTTCACCACCGACTCAACCTGGAAATTAACTTTATGGGTACCCTGCACAAGGAGCCCCAAGTCCATTTGCCTCTCTGTATTTTGAAGGATCTCCCCATCTAAATAATACTCTGCCCGTTTATTTCTTCCACCAGAGTGCATGACCATCCATTTTCCAACTTTATATTTCATTTGCCATTTCTTTGTCCGTACCCTAAACTATCTGAGTCTCTCTGCAATCTTTCTGTTTCCTCAACACTACCCGCTCCTCCACCTATCTTTGTATCATCGGCAATTTTATCCACAAATCCATTAATACTGTAGTCCAAGTCATAGACATACATCGTAAACAGCAGCGATCCCAAAACTGACCCCTGTGGAACTCCACTGGTAACTGGCAGCCAGTCAGAATACGATATATTTATTCCCACTCTTCTGCTGACCTAGCAATGTTCAACCACGCCAGTAACTTCACTGTAATTCCATGACCTCTTATTGCTAAGCGGCCTCATGTGCAGCACCTTGTCAAAGGATTTCTGAAAATCCAAGTACACTATATCTATTTCATGTCCTTCGTCTACCTGGCTTGTAATTTCATTGAAAAATTGCAGTGGGTTTCTCAGGCAGGGTTTTCCTTTCAGGAATCCATGCTGGCTTTGGCATCTCTTGTCATGTGTCTCAGATACTCCATAATCTCATCCCTAAAAATCGCTTCCAACAACTTCCCAACCACTGATGCCAGGCTAACAGGACAATAGGTTCCTTTCTTCTGCCTCCCTCTCTTCTTAAATTGCGGATAACATTTGCAATTTACCAGTCATCCGGCACAATGCCAGAATCTGTCGTTTCTTGAAAGATCATCGTTAAGGCCTCTGCAGTCTCTCCAGTTACATCCTTCAGAACCCGAGGGTGTATTCCACCAGGTCCAGGGGATTCATCTACACTCAGACCATTATCTTCCTCAGCACCTTCTCAGTCGTAATTGTTACTGCACAGACTTCACTTCCCTAATACTCTTGAATGTCTGATATACTGTAGACATCTTCCACTGTGAAGACTGATGCAGACTACTCATTCAGTTCCACTGCCATCTCTGCATTTCTCATTACAATATATCCAGCATCATTCTGTATTTGTCCTATATCTACCCTTGACTCTCTTTTACCTTTTATATACTTAAAAAAAGCTTTTAGTATCCTCTTTGATATTAGTCCCATACTTCCTCGCATCATTCATCAGTTCCTTCTGAATGACCTTCCTGGATTTCTTCTGCAAGTTTTTAAAAGCCTCCAATCCTCTATCTTTCCACTAGCTCTGGCTTCCTTGTACACCGTCTTTTGTTTTTACTTTGGCTCTGACTTCACTTGTCAGCCTTGCTCTTTTCAATGTTTTGGGTGATTTTCACTAACTTCTGTGACTCAGACAGCTGGGTTGTTGCAATTCACCTCTCAAGTCTGACAGCAGAGTAAGGAGTGAATCTTCGATGGAGCAGAGTCAGAAACCAAAGAGTTGCCAGCCTGAGTCTTGGCTTTCTGGCTCAAGAAAGAGATGGGGCCTGGAGTTTACAAAGAGGAGGAAGACGAGGAATCAGACCAACAGGATGTGGCTACAAATGATAGATCAGAAACATTTAGAAACTGGTTGATTGAAAAAAAAAGGTGGTTTATTTCTGCAAAATATTGGTGGAAATCAACAGATCAGGAAGCAAATGTGGAGAGGAATAAATAGACAACATTTAGGACAAGTCCCTTCAGCATGCCTGTACTATACTTAACTGCTGCACGAATTGCAGATTTCCTTCTGCATTTTATGTGTATGTGTCTACATTTCCAGCAACAGCAGAATGTCTTGTGTTTCATATCTGCATTTTTAAGAAGGTTCTACTTTGGCATTAAACACGCGGAAAGTTTGCTGATATTAATTGTATTCTTTATGGGAGCTGTTTTCTGTGTTAAAAGAGCTGCTGAGTTTTCTACACCAAAAAAAAATGATATGGAGATGTAACTGGTGTCTGCAGAAACGTTTAATGGCACCATGATTACCCAGAAAGCGCTGCGATAATAAATTCGCCGGCGCTGAAGCCCTGATTGAATGCGCAGGCGTCAAAGATGCGAATGTTGCGCATGCGCAGTTCACAGAAGGCCTCGTGAACTCGGCGCAGGTAAGAACGATTCTCCGGGTCAGCCTTTATAACACCGACTGAGGGACAATTGCAGTGAGTCCAGTCACTCTAACCCTCATTCCCGGCACAGTCCTGCTCTCGTCCCTCTTTCTCAGCCCCACGATCCGTACTCGGGTCCCGGGGACCTTCCGGCTGATGAGGGAATGGGAACCGATGGATCTCTCAGACAGAGCTGAGCTCCAGCTATCTGAATGTGAGGATTGGGAACTCGGAGATAGGGTACAACTATCTTTTACATCAGCTGTTGAGAAAATCACATCTGTTTTACCTCCAATCCCAAACAAGAGAAAATCTGCAGATGCTGGAAATCCAAGCAACACGCACAAAATGCCGGAGGAACTCAGCATTAGTACTCTTTTCCATAGATGATGCCTGGCCTGCTGAGTTCCTCCAGCATTTTGTGTGTGTTGCTTTGTTCTACCTCCTCCTGGTCTGAACTTTTCTACCCGTGAGAACATGTTTTGACTCATTCTCTCTGGGAAGGTAATTATATCAAACAGCTATTTGCCCTGGGCAACGATTAGCTTTCACATCACAAATGTGCCAGATGTCTCCAATGAGACAGACTACTCCCCTTCCCTTCTGTTTCATAGGCATTGCCATCAACGAGTTCACCTAGGGAAGGGTTCGGGGAAATATGTATGTACAATACAGAAACTGGTATTATCTGTGTCTATTGTGGAGATGCAAAAGTTGCTGGAGAATTTACAAGTGGGAAAAAGTGGAGTGATACTTGGAACTGTGACTTTTTGAAGTGCAAGCAAGCCACTTTGGACAAAGTGCAAAAGCTCTGGTGAGAAAATCCTTCATTACCTGTTACAGGCCTGTTACATAGGTTGTGTGACAGTGCAGCTGAGCTTGATTAGACCCAGAGGAGATCAAAGTTGTTATCGACAGTGATTTGCTAGCTGTTAAAATGAATACCTCTCTATATGAAATTCACTGTGCACATGTTGACACTGGATTAAAAAAAATGCATGATACATGCTTCATGTGCACACTGGTCATTACAATTTAGAGGGGACATTGGTGGGAAGGTGGGGAGACCTCCAGTGTCCCTGACACCCTCACCTACAAGATGTGCATCCTGCTGCAGCTTGTAACCCAGCACTTAAGGAGTTGGAGCTGGAAATGGATGAATTCCGGATCATCCAGGAATTGGAGGAGGTGATAAATATGACATGAAGAGAGGTGATACATCCAAGGTGCAGGACACGGGAAACTGGGTGAGAGTCAGGAAGGGAAATAAAGTTAAACAGCCCTCACAGAGTACGCTTGTGGTCAACCCCACAACAACAGGTAGAGCACTTTAGAAACTGTTTTGGTGGGGGGGGGGTGGATTACCTGGCAGAGGTAATTCAAAGGGTTGATAGAGGATTCGTTAGTTAGGGGAACAGAACAAGAAGGGGACTAATATCCTTGTGGTAAGGCTTACTACAGCTAGTGTCGGGGGGTGGGGATGATGTGTTTAAAATAAGTTGTAGGGGGAATGGGAGCCAGAATGAGAGAGCAGATAGTGGAAAGGGTAAATTGAATTGATTTTATTACATACATCCTTCATATACATGAGTAGAAATCTTTTGTTTACGTCTCCACCTAAATGTGCAATCTGTAATTCATATAAATAGTTTGCACTTAGGACAGTCTAAATAACATAGAAATCAATTAATTAGTCTGATGGCCTGTTGGAAGGTGATGTCCTGGAGCCTGCTGGTCCTTTTGCTGCGGCACCGTTTCCTGGATGGTAGCAGCAGGAACAGTTTGTGGTTGTGGTGAATTGGGTCCTCAATATCCTTTGGGCCCTTCTTCGTCGTTACAGCTGTTCACCCTCTCAACAGCAAAGGGGATTACCCTGTCTCCATTCCTTCTGTAATCCACAACCAGCTCTTTTGTTTTTGCGACTGAGGGAGAGGTTGTTTTCTTGACACCAGACAGATGTTGTTCAGACCTGTTAGTTTGTAAAAGCTTCCCAATCTTTTTTGCTCTATTATTTACCCTCTCTTTGGCTTTTATGTTGGCTTTGGCTTCTCATTTCAGCCATTGTTCTGTCCTCCTGCCATTCTAATGCTTCATTGGGATGTATCTACCATGCACCTCCCGAATTGTTCCCGGAAACTCCAGCCATTGCTGCTCCATCGACATTCCTACCAGTTTCCCTTTCCAATCAATTTTGTCCAGCTTCTCTGTCATAGAAACCTGGAGAAGTTCAGAGCAGAAACAGACCATATGTCCCATCTAGACAATGCTGAAAACATTTAAGCTGTCTGATGCAATGACCTGCACTGGGACAATAGCCCTCCATACCCCTACCATCCAGGTTCCTATCCAAACTTCTCTTAAATGGTGAAATCGAGCTCACATGTACCAGTGTGCTGGCATCTCATTCCACACTCTCACAATTGATTCAGTGAAGAGGTTTTCCACATGTTCCTGTTAAATTTTCACCTTCCCCACTCACCCATCACCTCTGGTTGTCATCCCACCCAACCTCAGTGGAAAAAACCTCCTTGCATTTACCCTATCTGTACCCTCATAATTTTGCATACTTTCAACAAATCCTCAAAACAATGTATAGTTTGTTTGTTTATGCTTAGAGCCTTGTTTAGATGAATAAGATGGTGAGGGGCTTTGATTGTGTGGATAGTCAGAGGCTTTTCCCAGGGCTGAAATGGCTAACAGGAGGGGGCATAGTTTTAAGGCGCTTGGAAATAGATACCGAGGGAAAGTCAGGGGTAAATCTTTACACAGAGAGTGGTGGGTGTGTGGAATGCACTGGCAGTAGCGGTGGTTGAGGCAGATACGGTAGGGTCTTTTAACATTCTCTTATACAGGTACATGGAGCATAGAAAAATAGAGGGCTATGCGCTAGGGAAACTCTAGGCAGTTTCTAGAGTAAGTTGCATGGTTGGCACAACATTGTGGGCTGAATGGATTGGAATATGCTGTGGATTTCAATGTTTTATGTTGAACAGTGAAATAACTTTGTCTATCCTACAATCCTCTAATAACCACCTCCCATTCACCAAGGATGATTTGGTTATCTCTCCCAGGGGCCCGACAACTTCTGCACTTGCCTCCTGTAGGGTCCGAGGGGGCGCCATGTCATGTCCTTTTCCACGCTCCCATAGACCCTGTGTCCATCTCCTGAGTAAATATGGATGAAAAAGTATTTAACATCTCCCCATCTGCTTTGGTTCCACACGTGGATTGCCATTCCGGTCTTCCAGAGGATCAACTTTGTGCCTTGCAATCCTTTTGCTCTTAATCTATCTCCAGAATCCCTGAAGATTATCCTTCATTTTTTCTGCAATGGCAACCTCATGCCTTCTTTTAGCCATCCTGATTTATTTCTTATTTGTTCTCTTGCTTTGCTTATACTCCATAAGAACCTACCTGCCTATCCCTGTTATATAACTCCGTTTTGTGCTTCACCAGGGTCTCAATATTTCTTGAAATCCAAGGTTCTCTACAGTTTCTATCTGTACCATTTATTCTAAGAAGCACATACCCACTTTGTACTTTCAAAATTTCACTTTGAAGGCCCCCCACTGACCAAGCACACCTTTGCCATAAAGCAGCCTGTCCCAGTCCACAGGTGCCAGATACTGGTGTCAGAATTTGAGGTGTTGATCCATCCCTGAACACATCAGCCTTTCCTACGCTGCTCCTTGTATTGAAATATATAGTGTTCAGCATATTCACTGCACCATGCTCACCGTTTTTCATTCCTGACTTTGTCTGAGGTCTGAACAACATCTGTATCCACAACCCCTCCACTATCTGTTCTGTTATTCAGGCTCCCATTTGCCCTGCAACTTTAGTTTAAACACTCCCCTTACCCCCACCTCCCACGATGCAGCACTATCACCGCTTTGGCTTTCCTCTCCCAGATCAATAAAAAGGAGGTGCATACCAGGTTCAGGCAGATAGGTACAAATGGGGTATGAAGTACAGGAAATTCAACTGAACACTTATGAAAGAAATAAAAGAAGGCATGAGGTTGACCCATCAGAGAACTTGAAGGGGAATCTTCAGGGATTCTGCAGATATGTTAAGAGCAAAAAGATTGCAAGCAAAAACAAAAATAATGCTATAGAAGATCAGAATGGTAATCCATATGAGGAGACAAAATATATGGGGGAGATTTAAAAAAAAAATTTTGCATCCGTATTTACTCAGGAGATGGTCACAGAGTATAGAATTGAGGCAAAGCAGCATGAACTTCATGGACCCTGTACAGATTACAGAGGTGGAGATGTTTGTTGTCCGAAGGCAAATTAGCATGGCTAAATCCCCAGGGTCTGACAAGTTGTTCCCTGGGACTCCGTGGAGGATGTGCAGAAATTGTCGGGCCCCAAGCACAGATATTTAAATCATCATCAGTGACAGGTGAGGTACTGGAGGATTGGAGGACAGTCAATGTTGTTCCGCTGTTCAAGAAAGGCTCTAAAAATAAACAAGAAAATTGTACATTGGTGAGCTTGTCATCAGTGGTGGGAAAGTTATTGGAACGTATGCGCAGGAACCAGATGTATAAGTATTTGGATAGATGTGGACTGATTAAGTATAGGCAGCATGGGGTTGTGCATGGTAGGTCATGTCTAACCAGTCTTATAGAGTCTCTCGAGGAACTTAACAGGAAAGTGGATGAAGACAAGGCAATGGATGTTGTCTACATGGACTTCAGCAAAGTCGTACATGGGGGTGGGTCAGAAAGGTTCAGTTACTCAGCTTTCAGGATGAGATAGTAAACTGGATGAGACACTGTCTTTGGGAGAAGCCAGAGTGTGGTTGCAGATGGTTGCCTGTCTGACCAGAGGCCTGTGTCTAGTGGTGTGTCATAGGGATCACTGCTGGATCTGTTGTTTTTGTCATCTATATCAGTAATCTGGATGATAACATGGTTAACTGAATCAGCAAATTTGTGGATGACACCAAGACTGGAGGTGTAGTGGACAGCGAGGAAGACTGTCATGGCTTGCCGTGTGATCTGGACTAGCTGGAAAAATGGGTTGAGAAACGGAAAATGGAATTTATTGGAGACAAGAGGGAAGTGTTGTATTTGGTAGAACCTATGTCTTACACAGTGACTGGTCGGGCTCTGAGGAGTGCTCGAGACAAAAGTGATTTGGGAATACAGGTCCATAATTCACTGAAAATGGTGTCACAGTTCAATGGGAATAGAAAAAAAGATTTGCCACATTGGCCTTCATAAACCAAAGTACAGAGTACAGTAGATGGATGTTATGTTGACATTGGTGAGGCCTAATTTGGAGTGTTGTGTGCAGTTTTGGTCACCAATCTACAGGAAAGTAAAAGAGGCTGAAAGAGTTCAGAGAAAATTCAGAAGGCTGTTGTCAGGTCTGGAGAACTTGGGCCATAAGGAGCTTTATTCCTTGTAATGGAGAAGATTGAGGGGGGATTTGATAAAGGTATACCAAAATTATGAGGGGTATAGATACGGCAAATACAAGCTGGCTTTTACCACTGAGATGGGTTGGGACTACAACTGGAGGCCATAGGTTTTGGGTGAAAGGTGAAACATTAAGGGGAACATGAGGAGAAACTTCTTCACACAGATCGTCATCTGGGTGTGGAATGAGCCAACAACCCAACTGGTGCATGCAAGCTTGATGTAAACATTTAAGAGGTTTGTATAGGTACCTGGATGGTAGGTGTATGGGAGTAGACAGTTTAAATAGTTCAACACAAACTGGATGGGCCAAGAAGTCTGTTTCTGTGTTGTACTTTTCTATGACTGTGACAAGAACCTGAAATAAGGAATTAGAGCAAATATTAGTATTTTAACAGCTGTGCAGAGCAACTATGCATCTGAGTAGGAGATATTTACATGGCGTTAAACTGTGGTACTTTAAATTAACAGTACATAAAAGAAAATCCCAGCTGCAGGTTAACAATGCTATTTGTGTGAGTGTTTCATTTACTGTGGGGCCAGGCCCCCATGCAGCTCAGTGGGAACAGGGAATAATATCAATGGAGAGAGTCAGACTGAGCCAGGTCACAGATTGGAGATGACAGAAATGCCCCATTCTCATAGAGACATGAAGGGCATCAGAGAGTTTGATGGTCATTCCAGATACCAGCTCTGTGCCCAGTTAGAAGATGATTTCTCTCTCCAGCTTGGGTTGCACCTCACTGTAACAGTGTGATTATCAGATCACACCTTGGCAGCTAAAGTGATCTCATCTGAAATGTTCTTCACCCATTGATGGATTTTGTAAATCTTTTTTACAGGTTAAAAATGACAAGGAATTTGTTAATGGAAATTCAAACACAACACACCAGTTTTGTCTAGATAATTAAGAAGTGCAACAAGGGATTCAATCAACAATCCTTCCTGCTCAGACTGTGGGGAGGAATTCACTCAGTCATCTAACCGACTGGCACGCCTGTTATTTTACACGGGGGAGAGGCCATTCACTTGCTCAGACAGTGGGAATGGATTCAGTTGGTCATCACAACTGAAGGTACATCAGCAAATTCACACTGGGACAAGGCTATTCCCCTATTCTGTGGGTGAGAAGGGATTCAGTCGGTCATCCCACCTGTGGACACACCAGTCAGTTCACACTGGGCAGAGGCTGGTCATCTGCTGAATTTGCGGGGAAGGATTCTCTCGGTCATCTGACCTAATGGCTCATCAGCTAGTTGACACCGGGGAGCGGCCGTTCACCTGCTTGGACTACGGGAAGAGATTCACTGAATCATCTAAGTTGAAGGTACATCAAGGAGTTCATACTGGGGAGAGGCCATTCACCTGCTCAGACTGTGGAAAGGGATTCACTCGGTCATCTCACCTACTGCTACATCGGTTAGTTCACACTGCAGAGAGGGGTTTCACCTGCTCAGATTGTGGGAAGAGATTCACTCACTCTTCCACCCTACAGAGACACCAGTCAGTTCACACCAGGGAGAGGCCATTCACCTGCTCAGTCTGTGGGAAGAGATTCACACAGTCATCACACCTACAGAGACACCAGCAAGTTCACACTGGGGAGAAGCCTTTCACCTGCTCAGACTGTGGGAAGAGATTCACACAGTCATCCACCCTACAGAGACACCAATCAGTTCACACTGGGGAGTGGCGGTTCACCTGCTCAGAATGTGGGAAGGGATTCACACAGTTATCCAAACTACTGGCACACCAGTCAGTTCACAGTGGGGAGTGGCCATTCACCTGCTCAGACTGTGGGAAGGGATTCACTCGGTCATCTGATCTGCTGACACACGGGCGAGTTCACACCGGGGAGAGGCCATTCACCTGCTGTGAATGTGGGAAGGGATTCGCTCGGTCATCTGATCTACAGATACACCAGCGAGTTCACACTGGCGAGAGGCCGTTTACCTGCTCAGTCTGTGGGAAGGGATTCCATAAATCATCCAACTTTCATAGACACCAGCAATTTCACACTGGGGTGAAGCAGTTCACCTGCTCAGACTGTGGGAAGGGATTCAGTCGGTCATCCTCACTATTGGCACACCAGTCAGTTCACACTGGGGAGTGGCCATTCACCTGCGCAGAATGTGGGAAGGGATTCGCTCGGTTTTCTGATCTACAGATACACCAGCGAGTTCACACTGGGGAGAGACCATTCACCTGCTCAGTCTGTGGGAAGGGTTTCCATCAATCATCCAACCTTCATAGACACCAGCGAGTTCACACTGGGGTGAAGCCGTTCATCTGCTGTGAATGTGGGAAGGGATTCACTCGGTCATCCTCACTACTAGCACATCAGCGAGTTCACAGTGGGTAGAGACCGTTCCCCTGCTCAGAACGTGGGAAGGGATTCACTCAGTCATCCAATCTACAGAGACACCAGCAAGTTCACTTCGGGTAAAGGCCGATCACCTGCTGAGACATTGGGAAGTGTTTTCTCAGCCATCTCCATCAAATGTGCATCATTGGGTTCACACTGTGGAGAGGCAGTTTACCTGCTGTGAATGTGAGAAGGGATTCACTCAGTAATCTAACCTTGTGACACACTGGTGGGTTCACACTGGGGAGAGGCAGTTTACCTGCTGTGAATGTGAGAAGGGATTCACTCAGTAATCTAACCTTGTGACACACTAGTGGGTTCACACTGGGGAGAAAGTTTCAATAAGCTGCATGCTGGATATTTGTCCATCACTGTTGCAGAATGCAATTTCGAGAGTGACTGTCGGTGCTGAACTCTGCAATCATTGCTGCTATACACCACACACAGTTCTGCACCCTGGTCACTGGGCATGGGAGGAGTTTCTTCTGCTGCACATTCACCTTTAATGGAACTGGATCTGAGACAAATAAATCAATTCTATTTTAAACTCTGTCTCTGGTACTTAGTGCATTTATAACACGCCTAGTGTACAGTAGAGAATCAACTCAGGCCAGCTGGACCCTTCCAGTTATTCATTTCCATGACAGTCTATTTAAATCCGGCCCCCCCCTGTTGCTCATCTCTCACTCTCCCTCTGGTGATGGGTTCCAAACAGTCATCATCTGTGGGTGAAAACGTTTCCCTTGAATTTTCTGCAGACTGAAGAAGTCGAGCTGATTACAGTTCTGTCTGAGATGTTCTTCACCCCTCAAATCTCTGGGCTGAGGAAGAATGATATTGGTTGTTAATCTCCATAATCACGACTAATTTCCACATTATGGGTCATTTTCCCTGCTGCTAAAGGGTTTTTAGAGAACATCACTGTCCTCTAAAGGCCGAAAACAGAATGGGAAACCATCAGTTGGATGTTTAACTGAGCAGGGTCAGATACCAGAGGTGGGTCTGCACAGGGCAGAATTTGGGGCTCTGGACGATGGTCGGGTTAAGAACTTATGATGAGGAGAAGGGAATCAGCAGCGGGGTGTGGCAACAAATGTCAGAGTAGCAACATTTGGAAGCTGATTGACAGAGACAATCAGTCGATTGACTGATGACACAAACAATGCCTGTGGTAAGGTTCTCCACTGGTTGAGGTACATGTGTGTTGGGAATGGTTTTATCCATTGAGGGACTTGTTCCTGCTTGTTTATCCAGTAATATTATATCCAGATGGTTATCATGGATTATCCTCTCTGAAATAATGTATTGATTATCATATAATTTGTACAAACGTTTGTAAGATCTTGACTCTAAAACTGGGTCAGGCTTGAATTCATGGTGCCTTTAT
This sequence comes from Hypanus sabinus, assembly GCF_030144855.1. Taxonomy (NCBI): domain Eukaryota; kingdom Metazoa; phylum Chordata; class Chondrichthyes; order Myliobatiformes; family Dasyatidae; genus Hypanus; species Hypanus sabinus. The sequence continues at coordinate 680,486 of NW_026780152.1, forward strand.
TAAGTTATGGTGGGCATTGATGAGTTTGTATTTTAAAGCAAGATTTTGATGAATGATATTTGCCACTTGATTGTACCTTTGTAGGTAATCAGATTGAATTAAACTGCTGCGGGATCCTGGAATGTGTTGGATTGTGTCTGGTTTCTCTTGGCATTTTCTGCACTTACTGCCTTGTTTGTTTGTATGTCATGTATTTTTGTTTTTTTTTCCTTTTGTTAACCACCTTGCCCTGTATTTCTGCAGGAAACCCTTGGGTTTCTGTGAAGAGGTCTCCAACTCTCAGTCAGGTGCATGGTGCTTCCTTGTCACCATCTCATCTGCTCAGATCGTTGAGATGTCTCCCATGGAGGGTCATACTCATTCCACTGTTTAATGTTTTCTTCCAGAGTGATGATTTATTTTTCTGATTTGGCCTCTCATTGAAGTTTTCTGGTCTGTATTTCTTATCATGATTGCATATACACACATGGAGTGCAAATCCTGTTCATTTTTGATGAAAGTATATACTTACAAGTTTTATCTGACTGTCGTCTGATTTTTTTCATGTGTGTTTTTCTTCTTCCTCCTTCTGTCCAAGGTGGTGTTAACCTAAATGTGTCACTCCTGATGAAGGGGTTCAGCCCGAATCATTGTCACTACCTCCTCCCATAGATGCTGTCTGGCCTGCTGAGTTCTGCCAGCATTTGGGCTTTTATTTATTTCCAGCATCTGCAGATTCACTGGTGTCTGAGTGTGAATAGACTTTTCTAAAGTTCTTATTTATCTTTGTAAACTCTACTGATTGAAAATGGGCCAAGATGTTTTTATTAACAAATGTCAGTGTGGGTATTGATGAAAGTGTTTATTACCTTTGTTGTATTTGTCAACTATTGAGCTCTGTTTGCCAAGATTTTTAAGTCTTGAACTAAATTCTGTCAAAGGCTTTCTCTATTTCGCACTACTTGCTTGTTGATATTCCAGATACGTGGGTATCAAGAGTCTCGATAAACTGTGTTGGCCCAAAATGTTGATTCCCATCCATAGACGTTGCCTGACATGCTGAGTTCCTCCAACACTTTGTGTGTAGTTCTCTAGATTTCTAGCATCTGCAGGTCGTCTTGTTTCACAGATAATTATGTTTCTTGAAAGAACAAGCTGGTAGTGAGGTTGTGTGGCTGTGTTGGTAAAATTTAATATTGGCATAGGGTTGGAAGGTGTAGAATCTGTGGGTAGAATAAAGGAACTGGAAACGTAAAAAAAAGATCCCTGATGGGAAATGTATAGAGACCTCCAAACAGTAGTAAGTATGTGGTCCACAAGTTACAATGGGAGATAGAAAATGTGTACCAAAAGGGCAACGTTACAACAGGGGCTGTCATGCAAGTGATAAGGAAAATTAGGTTGGTGTTGGTCTCAAGATGAGGAACTCCCAGAATGCCTATAGGATGCTTTTTTAGAACAGCTCATGGTTGAGCCCATTTGGGGATCAGTTATTCAGGATTGCGTGTTGTCATGATCCAGAAATTATTACGTCACTTACGTTCAAAGAACACTAAGGGCAAGTGATCTTAATGTGATCAAATTCAGCCTGACATCAGAGGAGTAGATGTGGAATAAAGAGAGTTAGAGAGACTTGAGAGAATATATGGTCAAAATTGATTTGAGAAGAACACAGGCAAGGATGAAAACAGAGCAGCAATGGCTGGAATTTCCGGAAGTAATTTGGAAGAAACAGGATATATACACTGGCATGCAGAAGTTTGAGCACCCCTGGTCAAAATTTCTTTTACTGTGAATGGCTAAACGAGTAAAAGATGACCTGAATTCCAAAAGGCATAAAGTTAAAGATAAGAAATTTCTTTAATGGTTTAAGCAAGGATGTTTTTTTTTAATCTCCATCTTTTACAATTTCAAACTATCTAAAAAGGAAAAGGGCCAGAAGCAAATGTTTGGGCAGCCTGCATGGTCAGTACTTCGTAACACCCACTTGACCTCTGGTTGTCATCCCACCCAACATCAGTGGAAAAAACCTCCTTGCAGTGACCCTATCTGTACCCTCATTATTTTGCATACTTCCAACAAATCCTGAAAACAATGTATAGTTTCCTTGTTTATGCTTAGTGCCTTGTTTAGGTACATAAGATGATGAGGGGCATTATTTGTGTGGATAGTCAGAGGCTTTTCCCAGGGCTGAAATGGCTAACAGGAGGGGGCATAATTTTAAGGTGCTTGGAAATAGATACAGAGGGAAAGTCAGGGGTAAGTTTTTGCATAGAGAGTGGTGGGTGGGTGGAATGCACTGCCAGCAACGGTGGTTGAGGCAGATACAATAGGGTCTTTTATCAGCCACTTAGACAGGTACATGGGGCTTAGAAAATAGAGGACTAGGTGCTAGGGAAACTCTAGGCAGTTTCTAGAGTAAATTACGTGGTTGGCACAACATTGTGGGCTGAATGGCTTGGAATATGCTGTGGATTTCAATGTTTTATGTTGAACAGTGAAATAACTTTGGCTATCCTACAACCCTCTGATAACCGCCCCCCCCCCCCCCCCCGTTCACTAAGGATGATTTGGTTATCTCTGCTAGGGGCCCGACAACTTCTGCACTTGCCTCCTGTAGGGTCCAAGGGAGCACCACGTCATGTCCTTTTCCACACTCCCATAGACCCTGTGTCCATCTCCTGAGTAAATAGAGATGAAAAAATATTTAACATCTCCCCATCTGCTTTGGTTCCACACGTGGATTGCCATTCCAGTCTTCCAGAGGATCAACTTTGTGCCTTGCAATCCTTTTGCTCTTAATCTGTCTCTGGAATCCCTGAGAATTATCCTTCATCTTTTTTGCAACAGCAAACTCATTCCTTCTTTTAGCCATCCTGATTTATATCTTATTTGTTCTCTTGCATTGTTTATACTCCATAAGAACCTACCTTTCTATCCCTGTTATACAACTCCATTTTGTGCTTCACCAGGGTCTCAATATTTCTTGAAATCCAAGGTTCCCTGCAGTTTCTATCTGTACCTTTTATTCTAAGAAGCACATACCCGCTTTGTACTTACAAAATTTCACTTTGAAGGCCTCTCAATTACCAAGCATACCTTTGCCATAAAGCAGCCTGTCCCAGTCCACAGTTGCCAGATCCTAGTCTCATAATTCTAGGTGTTGATCCATGCCCTGAACACATCCACCTTTCCTACGGTGTTCCTTGTATTGAAATATACAGGGCTGAGCATATTCACTGCATCATGCTCAACGTTTTTCATTCCTGACCTTGTCTGAGGTCTGAACAACACCTGTCTGCACTACCCCACCACTATCTGTTCTGTTATTCCCCCTGCAATTTTAGTTTACCCCCCCCCCATGCCCCACCTCCCACCACGCAGCTCTATCACCCCTTTGGCTTCCATCTCCCAGATCAATAAAAAGGAGGTGCATACCAGGTACAGGTGGATAGGAACAAATGGGGTACTTATGAAGTACAGGAAATTCAAGTGAACACTTGTGAAAGAAATAAAAGAAGGCATGAGGTTGCCCCATCAGACAAGGTGAAGGAGAATCCTCAGGGATTCTGTAGGTATGTTAAGAGCAAAAAGATTGCAAAGAAAAAATATTAATCCTCTGCAGGATCAGAATGGTAATCCATATGAGGAGACAAAATAGATGGGGGAGATTTTTTCTGCATTTGTATTTACTCAGGAGATGGACACAGAGTCTGTAGAAGTGACGCAAATCAACATCAACTTCTTGGACCCTGTACAGATTACAGAGATGGAGGTGTTTGCTGTCTTAAGGCAAATTAACATGGGTAAATCCCCAGGGCCTGATAAGTTGTTCCCCAGGAATCTGCGGAAGATAAGTGCAGAAATTGTTGGGGCCCAAACACAGATATTTAAATCGTCCTTAGTATCCGGTGAGGTAGTGGAGAATTGTAGGACGGCCAATATTGTACCACTGTTCAAGAAAGGCTCTGAAAATCAACTAGGAAATTGTATCTTGGTGAGCTTGACATCAGTAAGGGGAAAGTTATTCTAACGTATGTGCAGGAACCGGATAAATAAGTATTTGGATAGATGTGGACTTATGAAGGATAGAGAGCATGTGTTTGTGCATGGTAGGTCATGTCTATCCAATAATAGAGTTTCTTGAGGAAGTTATCAGGAAAGTGGATGAAGGCAAGGCACTAGATGTTGTCTGCAAGGACTTTAGCAAGGCACTTGACAAAGTCTCACATTGGAGGTTGGTCAAGAAGTTTCAGACATGCAGCATTCAAGATGAGATATTAAATTGGATGAGACCCTGTCCTTGGGAGAAGCCAGAATGTGGTAGCTGATGGTTGCCTCTCTGACTGGAGGCTGTGACTAGTGGTGTGCCAGAGGGATCAGTTATGGATCTGTTGTTGTTTGTCATCTATATCAGTAATCTGGATGATAGTGTGTTTAAATGGATCAGCAAATTGGTGGTTGAAGCCAAGACTGGGGATTCAGCGGACTGCGAGGAAGACTATCATGGCTGGCAGTGCAAATGGACCAGGTGGAAAGATGGTTTGAGAAATGGAAAATGGAATTTAATGCAGACAAGTGTGAGTTGTTGCACTTTGGTAGGACCTACCAGGGTATGTCTTACACAGTGACTGGTCGGGCACTGAGGAGTGTTGTAGAAGAAAGGGATTTGGGAATACAGGTCTATATCTCACTGAAAGTGGTGTCACAGTTCGATAGGGACGGAATGAAAGATTTCGTCACATTGGCCTTCATAAACCGAAGTACTGAGTACAGGAGATGGACGTTATGTTGACTTTGTACAAGATATTGGTGAGGCCTAGTTTGGAGTATTGTGTGCGGTTTTGGTCACCTGCCTACATGAAAGATGTAAAAGAAGTTCAGAGAGTTCAGAGAAAATTCACAAGGATGTTGGCAGGTCTGGAGCACTTGGGTTACAAGGAGAGACTGAACAGGTCAGTACTTTATTCCTTGGAATGTAGAAGATTAAGGGGAGATTTGATGGAGGTATACCACAATTATGAGGGTTAAATACAGGGTAAATTCAAGCTGGCTTTTTCCACTGAGATGGGGTGGGACTAAAGCCAGAGGCCATGGGTTAAGGGTGAAAGGTGAAACATTAATGGGGACATGAGGGGAAACTTCTTCATGCAGACTGTCATCCAGGTGAGGAATGAACAGACTGCCCAACAGTTACATGCGAGCTCATTTTCAATATCTAAGAAGTTTGTGTAGGTACCTGGATGGTAGGTGTACGGGGATAGACAGTTTAAATAGTTCAACACAAACTAGATGGGCCAAAGGGCCTGTTTCTGTGTTGTACTTTTCCATGTCTATGACAAGAACCTTAAATAATAATAACATTCACTCAATTTCCTTTTAACAGATGTGCAGACCAACCATACATCTGAGTAGGAGATATTTACATGGTGTTAAAATTGTGGCACTTTAAATTAACAGTACATAAAAGAAAATCCCAGCTGTACGTCAACAAAGGCTATTTGTGTGAGAGTATTTCAGTTACTGTGGGGCCAGGCACCCATGCAGCTCAGTGGGAACAGGGAATAATACCAGTGGAGAGAGTCAACTGAGCCAGGTCACAGATTGGAGATGGCTGAAATGCCCCATTCTCAGAGAGAGGAAGAGCATCAGGGAATTCGTTGGTAATTCCAGATACCAGCACTGTGTCCAGTCAAAAGGTGATTTCTCTCTCCAACTTGGGTTGAACCTCACAGTAACAGATCACATGTGAGCAACTGAAGTGATCTCATATGTAATGTTGTCTTTCATCCATTGATGGTTTTTGTAAATCTTATTACAGGTTAGAAATTTGAAGGAATTTGTCTACAGGAATCTCAAACACAGCACACCAGATTTGCTGTCTCTGTCCAGATATTTAAGAAGTGGAGCAAGGGATTCATTCAACCAGCCTTGCTGTTCAGATTATGGGCAGGGATTCACTCGGTCATCTGACCGACTGGCATGCATGCCAATTTAAAAAAGGGGAGAAGATGTTCTCCTGCTCAGACAGTGGGAATGGATTCAGTTGGTCATCTCAATTGAAGGTACATCAGCAAGTTCACACTGGGGCAAGGCCATTCACCTGTTCTGTGTGTGAGAAGGGATTCAGTCGATCTTCCCACTTGTGGACTTACAGTCATTTCAGACTGGGCAGAGGCTGGTCATCTGCTGAATTTGTGGGGAAGGATTCACTCGATCATCTGACCTAATGGCTCATCAGCAAATTCACACCGGGGAGCGGCCGTTCACTTGCTCAGACTGTGGGAAGGGATTCACTTTCTCATCTAAACTGAAGATACATCAGCGAGTTCAGACTGTGGAGAGGCCATTCACCTGCTCAGACTGTGGGAAGAGATTCACTCAGTCATTTGATCTCCAGGTACATCACCGTGTTCATACAGGGGAGAAACCGTTCACCTGTTCTGATTGTGGGAAGGGATTCCATGGACCACCTGACCTACGGAGACACCAATCAGTTCACACTGGGGAGAGGCCGTTCACCTGCTCAGTCTGTGGGAAGACATTCAGTCGGTCATCCGACCCACAAATTCACAAACGAGTTCACACTGGGGAGACGCCGTTCACCTGCTCAGACTGTGGGAAGACATTCACTCAGTCATGCCACCTACAGAGACACCAGCGAGTTCACACCGGGGAGAAGCCATTCACCTGCTCAGACTGTGGGAAGAGATTCACTCAATCATCCCACTACAGAGTCACCAGAGTGTTCACACTGGCGAGAGGCCGTTCGCCTGTAGTAAATGTGGGAAATGTGGTAAATGTTTCACTCAGTTATCTAACCTTGTGACACACTGCCGGGTTCACACTGGGAGAAACTTTCAATAAACTGCATGCTGGATATTTGTCCATCACCATTGCTGAATGCAATTTTGAGATTGACTGTCAGTGCTGAACTCTGCAATTATTGCTGCTGCTCACCACACCCAGTACAGCACCCTGGTCACTGGGCATGGGAGGAGTTTCTTCTGCTCCACATTCACCTTTAATGGGACTGGAGTTTAATATTCTGGATCTGAGACAAATAAACCACTTCTGTTTTGAAGTTTGTCATCAGTACTTAGTGAATTTATAACACACCTAGTGTACAGTAGAGAGTTAACTCAGGCCAACTGATCCTGCCAATGATTCAGTTCCATGACGGTCCTTTTAAATCTTCCCCTGTTCCCCTCTCGATCTCTCTGTGGTGATGAGTTCCAAACAGTCACCTCTCTGTGGGTGAAGACGTTTCCCTTGAATTTCCTGCAGACTGAAGAAGTCGAGCTGACTGCAGTTCTGTCTGAGATCTTCTTCACCCTTCAAATCTCTGGGCTGATGGAGAATGGCATTGGTAGTTAATTTCCTTATTCATGGCTGATTTTCACATTATGGGTCATTTTCCTGCTCCTAAAAGGTTCTTAGTCTAAAGACTGAAAGCAGAATGGGAAACCATCAATTGGATGTGCAACGTAGCAGAGTTAGAAACCAGAGGCAGGTCTGCACAGGGCAAAGTTTGGGGCTCTGGACAATGGTCGGGGTAAGAACATATGACGAGGAGAAGGGAATCAGCAGTGGGACGTGGCTGCAACAGAGTGGAAACATTTGGAAGCTGATTGACAGAGAAAATCTTTTGTTTGTCTGACTGATGACACAAGCAATACATGTGGTGAGGTGCTCCACTGGTTCAGGAACGTGTATGTTGGGAATAGTTTTATCGACTGAAGGAGCTGTTCCTGCTTGTTTATCCTGTAATATTTTATTCAGGTGGTTATTATGGATTGCCCTATCTGAAATAATGTTTTGATTATCGTATAATTTGTAAAATTTTGACGCTAAAACTGGATCAGGCTTGAATTTATGGTGTCTTTATGAAGTGATGGAGACTCTTAAAGCAAGATTTTGTTGAATGTTATTTGCTAAGATTGAGTGAAACTGCTGCAGGATCCTGGAATGTCTTGGATTGTGTCTGGTTTCTCTTGGCATTTTCTGCACTTACTACCCTGGTTGTATTTTATGTATTGTTGATTTTTTTTTAATGTCAACCAGTTTTTCCTGTAATTCCCTCGGATTCTGGGTAGTTGTCCCTAACTCTGAGTCGGGCACTCGATGTTTCTTTGTCAACACCTTGTCTGCTCAGATCACTGGGATGGCTTCCATCAGGGACATACTGATTACACTGGTTAGCGTTTTTCCCCAGAGTGATAATTCATTTTTCTGAGATGCCCTCTCATTTATGTTTGCTGCTCTGTACTTCATATCATAATTACATCTAATATCATAATGGCCAAAAAGAATAAGAGCAGAATTAGGTCCTCTGCCTGATCGAGTCTGCTCGGCCATTCAATTATGTCTGATCTTTTTTTGTCTTCTCCTCAACCCCAGTTCCCAGCCATCTCCCCGTAATCATTGATGCCATGTCAAGGATCTAACAATCTCTGCCTTAAATATAATCAATAACGTGGCTTCTGCAGCTGCATGAGGCAACAAATTCCACCGAATTACCACCCTCTGGCTAAAGAAATTTCTCTGCATCACTGTTTTGAATGGACTCCCCTCTATCCTGATGCTGTGCCCTCTTCCTAACTGGAAGACCATAATCTGTGGATTGGTGAGAATATCTCCTCGCTGACGATCAACACTGGCACTACTCAGGGGTGTGCGTTTAGCCCACTGCACTATTCTCCGTATGCACATGACTGTGTGGCTAGGCATAGCTCAAACAACATCTACAAATTTTCTGACGATACAAGCATTGTTGGTAGAATCTCAGGTGGTGATGCAAGGGCGTACAGGAGTGAGATATGCCAACTGGTGGAGTGGTGTCACAGTCAAAACCTAGCACTCAACATCAGTAAGACGCAAGAGCTGATTGTGAACTTGAGGAAGGGTAAGACGAAGAAACACATGCCAATCCTCACAGAGAGATCAGAAGTGGAGAGAGTTAGTATTAATTGTTCCCTCGAATGATAACCTCTACACGCGAAACTCATGCTGATTTGCTCATCATTCACTGTTATTGTTGCAAAATATTTCCCTACACTCCATCTGGAAAATTGGCTGCAATTTCTAATTGTGGAAAACACTCCCTCGTATTCCAGATATCACTCCAGAAATGATTTGCTTTCTAAATGGGCTATCCACATTGAGTGCAGCGCTACTCTCGACAGTGGCAGGAAGAGAACCATCCACCATGTGGGAATCAGATCCAAGTTCTCAGCACGGGAATGAATGAGAAAGATTCAAATGTGTTGGCAATTCAACATAACACAAACAACACAAACACATAACACTGGTTCGGGGAGGTTTTATTACTGTCCTGGTCAAAGCCCGACTAAAATATTTTATAATCGCAGACATTTTATCAGCCTGTGGTGCTGTAGGCCTTTGATCTTGTCTCCATCTGTTTGCATTCGGAGCTGTTGCTCCTGCTCTTTGAGACAGTAATTATAACTTTCTATACATTTGCTGATATTTTATTAACATTCCTGAAGCTGAAATGGTCTGAATTGGTAAAGTGTCACAGCTTCTGCGTTATTTTGAGGTGCACCACCGTTGTGAAGTGATGTGTTATTACAGTGTGTTTCTCGTTCGTATAAAATCCACCCCTATTAGGAGCAGAAAATCAGACGTGATACTTGTTTGTGTTTATTTTTGGGGTGAATTAGAAATTCTGATTAGAGTTGATTTGCTTCCTTTCACATTTTTTCCGACAAGGGAATCTCTGAAAACACGAAGGGTGAGAATTATTTCTGAATGATTAATTTATTCGTGCGTCTCCATCCATTTCAAATTTTGAAACAGATATTTGAAACATAACTAATTCAGCAGATGCTGGAAACCAAATATGAGTGAGGGTGAGGGAGAGGGAGAGGGAGAGGGAGGGGGAGGGGGAGGGGGAGAGAGAGAGAGAGAGAGAGAGAGAGAGAAAACACACGCTGGAGGAAGTCAGCAGGGCGGGCAGCATTTATGGAAATGGATAAACGGTTGACGTATCCGTTGAGACCTTTTTCAGGTCTGGAGATTAACGAGGGAGACGCCAGAAAAAAATGGCGTAAGGAGGGGAAAGGTGATAGAGGAAACCAGGTGAAAGGCGAAGGGCTGGAGCGGAAGGAATCTGATCAGAGCGGACAGTGGAGTACAGGAAAAACAGAAGCAGTTAGGAAGTGATAGGCAGGTGAAAATAGGCATGAACCCAGCGAGGTGAACAGAAGAAGATGGGAGAGGGAGGGATGTTTTTTGATCGTCATTCATAACACCAGGTTGGAGACTACCTAGACGGAAAATATGTTGTCGCTGCCCCGTCTTGAGGCAAGCCTCAGCACGGCACAAGAGGAAGCAATGGACTGAAAATGTCGGATTGGAAGTGGGAATCAGAATTAAAATGTCGGGACGCTGGGAAGCACCGCTTTTCACGCTGCCGCGATGGTGCTCGAGGAAATGAGGTTCCGTTTATCACTGGTCTCACCAATGTAGAGAAGGCCGCACCAAGGGCACCAGACACAACAGATGACCACAGCAGATCCACAGGTGAAATGTTGCTTACCTGGAGGGAACGCGTTTGGGCCTGGACTAATGGTTGGAGAGGAGATGAATGTGTGGGTGTAGCACTTGGGGGGCTTGCAGGGATAAGCGCCGTGAGGGAGTTAGGGGTGGAGGGCTGAAAGAAACGAGATTATGGAGGGAGTGATCCCTGCGGGAAGCGGCGAAATGAGTTGGGAGGTAGTGATATCTTTGTTGGTAGCATCGCTTTAAAAGTGGGATCAGCCTGTAGGCGTTCACCAGGTCTTCCACCACCTTAACAGTGATGGAGTTGCTCTTATCTACCACGCCATGACGTTCCGCACCCAAAAATCATAATTTGTAAATTCAGCCATTTCCAAAGAGATCGCAGAAAAAAAATTATCTTTACCTCCCCATCACCGCCACACAACCGCTCCCCACTTCCCACAGGGATCACTTCCTCCATTATTCCGTTTTCATTCCGAACCTCACTATTCATCTCCCTCCCGGTGTTTATCCCAGCAAGAGGCCACTGCGCTACAGCTGCCCATCCACGTCCTACCTCAGCACCAGTCTTTGTCTCCAAACAGCCCTTCCAGGTGAGGCAACAATCTACCTATGAATCCACTGGGGTGGTCTGTGTGTCCAGTGTTCCCGAGGCAGCCTTCTCTACATTGGCGAGACCCATCATTCATCGGGGACCTTTTCGTCGAGCAGCTCAGCTCCAGCGACCAAAAACAGATCTTCCCCCAGGCAAAACCTCCGATTCCGATTCCTATTCCTGTTCCGCAGCTTTCTCTTCTTCCACGATGAGACAATCCCCAGGATGGAGCAGCAACAACTTCCAGTCTATGTTGTCTGGGTAGCCTCAATCCTGATGGCATGAATATCGATTCTCCTTCCCGTGGAAAGAATGATCACCCTTCCACTTTTTATTCTATTCCTCAATCTGGCCTTTTACCTCTTCTCACCTGCCTATCTCTTCCGCATCGGTTCTCTCCAGCTTCTCTTTCTCCTATGGTCCATTCCCCAGTCCAGTCAGGTTCCTTCCTCTACATCACTTTAGTTTTCCCGTCCACCAGGCTTGACCTATCACCGTCCAGCTTCCCTTCTCCTCCTCCGTTACCTTTTTATTCTGGCGTCTCACCACTTCGTTTCCTGTCCTGGAGAAAGGTCTCGGCCCGGCACTTTGGCTGTTTATTCACTTCCATGGATGCCGCCCGACCTGTGGAGTTCCTCTGGCAGTTGGTTTGTGTCGCTTTTAGTACTTCTGTTGTGAGTGCGAGTCAAATGTGATATTTCCATGTTTTTGAGCCATTGATGCCTCACTGCCTTTCAATAATGAAGTTGAGTTAAAAACTCAAGATTTTTTAGTCTACAAATTTATTTGTCGGTTTCATTGCTCCGATTTGTGACTATCCCATTGACGGGTTGTATGTTATTAGTATGTTTATTAGGTTGTGGTGCGTTATAACATTGAAACTTTCAATGTGTTTGAACAGCAGCATTGTTTGTTATTCAGTGTCTTCTATACTTTGTTGTTTGGTACGTTTCTGGGGCTAACATTTGGTATTATGTTTGTGGTTGTAGTCTACACTATGTGGTGTATCCGAGAGGTTACCGAGTGTTTAAACCTCCTTAACGAACTGAACAAAGCTGTAGAGGCAATGGATGAGGTTGGTCAGGATCCTCAGGGAAGGGTGAGGGACATGAAGGGTTGTAACTACAGTTGTGTCCGTCCATCCAGGGCGAACTTCGAGCAACACCGATGATCAATGGGCAACATTTCGACTGCCTTCCTGAAAACAGAAGTGAAGGACGCTGGTTTCATAGACCATCAGTGTCGAATCCTTTTCAAAGTATAGAGAATGTAGCATCTCCTTCAGCTGTTCACTGAGCTCAGTCTGACTGACGAGGTGAGGAGCTCAGATGTTGCAGCATGCAGCACAGTTCCTTGAAAAATGAAGGTATATGCAAACAACGTGGGACGTCCACTGCAGGAACCATCCTGTTCCAGACAGCCATCACCCCTTACCATTCCCATACAGGATGAAATCTGCCGAGACGCCCAGCAGTAAAACCAAGGATTTTCTGAGGTTTTCGGGGTCGCTGTAATTTTGACTACTACTAGGAGCCCGGAGTCTGCTGTGGGCTCTGCTGACCACTAAATGGTTCGTGATGGTGAAAGCATTGAGCAGGACAACAACAAGGAATGGGGTCACAGTTGAAAAGACAGAACGAAGAACACACTTTAATGTCCAAAATAGTGACAGAAGTAATTCTCAACTCTGCATGCAAAGGCATGTTAAAGGGAAGATATACATATATATATTGGACCATGAAGAACTTTAAGCAACTCAGTGAAGGCGCAAAGGTCAGAATCACATCCGCCGTTCTCCCGGTACAATACTTAGGGAGTAGATCCTGGAAGCAAAAGGCCTCAAATCGATCAAAGGTGAAGGCGACGGTGAACCAAACAGAGCAATCTGTGGCGGCCTGCATTAAGAAGACGTGGGTTCTACACACGCGGACGTAAAACAGGAAGGGGAAGTCATCCGGAAAAGCCTTCGGAATTTTCATCAATATAACGTCCAGGAAAACGACCGCTATGTCAGCCGCTGACATGGCCCGCAGATAGCGGGTGACTGTTTTAGAGAGTCCGCACTTTCCCCGTGATAGTATGACAATCGTCGGCGCGTTCACTGTGAAAAGCAGAAGTACGGAAATTATATATCAAACTGAGAGCCTGTATGTGCCAATGTCTGTTTTATCGCCACAATATATCAGCCTCTATCATGATGTTTGGCAGCGCTTTCTTTGCACCTCCTTTTCCTTGTATAGAAAACCTATAACCAACCTCCCGCCGTATTTTCCCACTCCTTTTTGTTATTTCCATACTGGGAAAAAGACACAGGCGTTTGAGTCTGTCTATGCCTTTTACGATCGCGCATAAGTCGATCAACTCACCGCTCATCCTCCAAAGAGCTGAGCCCAGGCTCGCTCCAGAGCTTTCCAATCCAGAACGAATCCATTTCTGGTTCGCAGCAGCATACTTATCTAACCAGATCCACATCTCTTTTTTTCCGCCACCATGTCAACGAATAAACAATTTTAAGAATTAAACCTTCCTTTCAATTACCCATGCAGTGCCCATGAAAAGTATTCGCCTCCTTGAATGTTTTCATTTTGTTGTGCAGCTTTGTATCACAGTGGATTTAATTTGGATTTTATTCTTAACATGATAAACCGAAAAATGTCAAAGTGACAACAAATCTCTAAAACGTGATCTAAATTAATTACAGATATAGAACCTGAGCGTGACTGGGGTAGAAGAAAGAATGTGTGGGAAAGCGAGATTGGGGTGAAAGATGAAAGGGGGAGAGATAGAGATAGGTAGAGAGAGTGATAGAGGGGAAGAGGGAGACGGAGAGAAGGAAACGGTAGAAAGCGAGTGTGGGGAGAGGGAGATTTGGGGTTAGAAAGAATGGAGATAGAAAGAACCATGGAGTGAGGTACAAGAGAGCAATGTGGAGAGAGATTGACTGGAGGGACAGTAGATAATAATGGCAGGAGAGGGACAGTATAGAGATAGAGGCAGGCTGTTGAGAGAGATTTCGAATGACTGAAAAGATCGGAAGCTGGGGGAGACCGAGACGGATGGGGTAGGGAAAGAGACCGGGCTTGGGCAGAGAGACGTGGGACAGAAAGACTGCGCGGACGTGGTAAATCTTCGATGAGGATGTGTAGGGAAGAGAGAGCCAAAACCGTGAAAAATGTACCGTGAGGGTCTGGAGGGCTTTCCGTCACGCACAGCATTCCGGGACTGCAGTGGCACCATTGGAAAGTGCTGCCGAATCATCCAACCTGCCTCGGTGACTCCTTCCCCTGACCCGACTCCTGCCAAACCGCATCGGCGTTCTCCCTCCCTCATAACCTTCTTCGCCACCTCCCTGTCTCTCTCTAATCTCCAACCTCGCTCCTTGTGGATGACATTTCCGAATATAACGTTTCCAATGCTGTATGTTGCCTCAGTTTTGTGAAATTGCAGACCTCTGCGTTTTCCACTTGAGAATAGCATCTTCTCACCAATACTCCTTGGAACGATAACCCGGCTGCACAGGTCAGATGGGTATAAACGGATGACCCACAAATCAAGAAAACAACATTATGACATCATTCTATTGTTCTACAGTTTCGCACGCTTCCCTGCTAATGGATCTACAGGCAAGCCTTTTACTTGTGCAGAGTTCCACACTGCATGATATAAAAGATTCGCCAATTAAAGTCTGGTACCGCACTTCACTTTGAGATATCTCTGCCAAATTGCTGTAGTCCAGCAGGATCCCGACAAAACGGGATTGAAACGATGGAGTAACTATGTCTCAGAGGCACATTCGAGTTCGCCACCCGTTGGGTGTTCCGTTTTGTGCCTAGAGAACCTGGCCCATCACCAGGTAGCAAGGATGGGATCGGCGGAACCAAGTAGGAGAGACAGCAGTATTGCGTGAAGTATTGTGTGAAATAAGGATCCTAGTCGCACCCAAGATGTTATCCGGTAGGTAAACAAAACCAATAGATAGAAATCAGACTGCAAGAAGTGAACAGAACGAAATTTCGTTCGTGCTTCTGCTTGCGACTGACGGTCTTTCCTTTGCAGGACCAGGTCAGTAGATTGAAGAAGGATGGGAAGTAGCAACAGTGACGTTGATCAGGAATGCGGGGAGAGTCTTCGCTGTGAAGGTAAAGACGAAAACGAGAAAGAAGAACCCGAAAGTTGAACGAGTAACAAAATCCCTGGAAGTTCCATTGGTGCCGCTAATCTCCCTCCTGATAGGGTCTGGTTGAAAAGTGGATATGCTGCACTAGATATGTGATTCGTTTTACTAGTGGTTTGTGTGGTTGGACACAAGGACGGTGGTCCTATTGGAGTCTTTTTAGTTAAAGAAAGTCAAATAGTTTAAACAAGAAACTGGTAGTGGAGACGGAGATCCTACGTAGGATTATGATTTTATAATGCAGTAATGTGTTTTGATTTATGCACTTTGTTTGTTTGTGCGTAGTTCACCAGAGGATGTTCTTGCTTTCATAAGTGTTTGTCTGTTGCGTGTGCTGCTGTACCCTACACTCTGGGTCGACGAATCGTTGTCTCGTTTGTCGGTGAGCATGTGTGTAGTTAAACGAGAGTAAACTTGACTTGAGTTCAATAAATTCTGGAGGTATAAGTGATATCAACCTCCAGAACAACAACAACAACAAAAATAGACTGACTGACCAAACGATGTCCAAAAAAAAGAAAGGGGATGCGTCTCAATGTCTATATCCTCACCTAGACAGCCTGAGCTCAGGCCCGAATCAGGTCTGGACAAAGTTTTAATGTTAGCAGAAGCCATACAACAAAATCAAACATCCCAAACTCGCCTGATAACGCTCAGGCAAACGAAGCAGAGGGGCAGGAGGGTGACAAATGGCAAGTCAAATAACTATCGAAGGAAAGATGAGGCCATTTCTAGGGTCGATTCCGAAACATCGAGGGGTCTCAAAACGGTACATGACTTTAATTTGCGTATTCGAACAGGAAACGGGGAGAAATAAAGAGTAGCGAATTCAGAAGTCGATTCTGTTGCATCATATCCAAATATATATATATTGGCATCACCACGGTAATTGGGCTATAGACCCCGTGTGAAGTTCGGGCTATTGGACAAATTGTTGAAATTTGTAAGCCCTTGACTGGAAATGTCCGGATGTTCTGAAATGCCGTCCGTGGAATTTTGCAGAGGAATAGAGGTGAAAACGATAATAATGGATGTAACGCTACCATGGGCACGTGGTTAACGGGACAAGCTCGGCTGCCGTTGTGGGCTAGTCTGTCAGCATATTGATTTTGGAGAGGGATCCAGGTGCAGTCAAACAACAGGAGACAACATAACTGACGTTATTTCCCGTTTCCCTGACGTATGATGGAATAGACTTACAGAGCAACTCTGCGCTGCCATACACGGAATTGAAAATACACCTGGAGTAAGATGTTAACCAACGACAGCTTATCCTGACATGCAAACATCTGATGTATTTACATTGCACCTTAAGTATAATCCTTAAGTTTCACTAGAAACATTATTTATAACAAAGCGTCGAGTTAGTAGTAACTGGCGCGAGGTGCATAAATCTATTGTGCGTTCGAAAAGATATCGGTCGTGTCAACTCTTACTTCTGTCAGCCTCGGGCGAGGAGAATCACCAGTGTTGTGTACCGCTAATCGGTTGCAGGACAGACAGCAGTGAGACGGAACTGGAAATGCAACAGTGTGAGTAATGTTCCGTCAGAAAGTAGTGCAACATCATTAAAAGCAATTTTAATTCGGATTTCCAGTATCATTCTTTTATTTTTCAAACATCGGCAAACCTTCCAGATAGAACTCAGTTCGTTCGGGAGAGAAACAAAACAAATAACTTTTTGCAGTTGCTCTGGAAGTTCATTAAATTTCAGCGTGCACTTATCATCAATAGAAATATATATTCCCGAATGAGACTTATTTTTTTCTGTAGGGAACCGGACGTGTGGTCAGAGAGAAACAGAGTATAGATGGCGAAGGAAAGAAACAGATTGTCACGAGGCCTTGGGACATGAACAGAGATAAAGGCGTGGGAGATATGCAGGGACAACGAGGGAGCAGGTCGGAGATGGAGATAGAGTAAAAAAAAAAGAAAAATATACACGCTCTGTTTCAGCCCTATCATCTTCCCTCACGATGAAACTCACTAGTCTGCAATGAGATTAAATTTTGATGAGAAGTGGACGTGGGGGAAGGAGTAAACGACGACAACGTGAAAGATATTGAGAGTAAAACACCGTGAGCATCACTAAAAAGAATGAATCAGAAACAACGGAGAGAATGTAGAAATGGAAAGGATTTTACCTAACTGGACCAACCCGGATTAAATCGCTGTCAGATGTAATGGACGTTATTACAATAAAACGGGCGTGACCCGACTATAGACCCTTCATCGGGGTGAATTACTGCTGAGGTGACCATTACATATTACACGTTCGATGAACGACACATTTCACCTGTACTGGGTAAGCAGCGAGTGAAATATATCATCACAAAATGCATGCGTATTTCCGAGCGCACAGTTGTTACCCGTGGTTCTGCATACCGTATCGGCAAGTGGATAAATTATGAAGGAAACATGGTGTTTGACAAAACACCTTCAAAAATCAGCAAGCCGATCTATGATTTAAGGAATTTGGTTAACAGTTTCAGTGGGTGTTTCACCGCGTTCTGCAGCTCCTCTCTGAAATTGCTCTGAGTAAATACATGTGTTGGTGCAGGAGCTGAGGATCTGCAGCATCGTCGCCGTGGATACTGCGATATAAGTCGGATCCGCGTCCCTGTAACGAGGGATATTTGCAATCAGTACGTAGATATCAAAAAACCACCAGTGTTAACCACAGAAATATAAAACTACCGGTTATACTGAATAGTAAAACGACGGATTTCATTCGGTTCTCCAGTTCCGGGTCCTTGTCATCCTTTCCGTCGCTGACGGGGAGCACCGTTCGGATTTTATTGGCGGAAAAAATCCATCTAACTGTCAGAGCATTGAACAATAAAATCAGAATAAACGGGAGACAAGGAATGAAAATACGGTGAATCATCTGAGTGCGACCCACGAAGGCGACCCACGAATCTCGCTCTGGTCAAACAGCCATAGGAAACTCCGTTAACTAGCATCAACGGATCTAATGTAAAGTAGAAAGGGATTAATTCTAAACAGCCCAGAACACTCACCGTGCCTATGATTATAACAACCGTTCATTCGATGCAATATTTTGTTTTCAACTTTTCACAACAAATGACCACAAAACTGTCGTTGGTGAAGGCGACTGTCAGCCAGACAGAGATTCAGGTGCTTGCTCAAAGGAAGCAAGGGACGAACTTGTAAACGGGAGTTCGATGGAGGAAGGAAGACCAGAAGTATTTCAAAACCTTCCACTTCAGCAGAGGGTCAGAGATAACGACCAGGAGATCGGCCGCTGCCATTCCCAGCAGGTTCCGTCTGAGACATTTGGAGAGACCGCGCTTACCTCGGGAGAAGATAGCAATCGCCAACTGGTTAACTGCAAAATAGAAGAAAAGAAACAGAGAAATTACTGACTAGTCAGGGTAACGGAGCAGCCGTGTGATAGAATTAGATTAGATTTTGTGGGGGTTTTTTTCTGGCTCACAGCGTAGAATTCCCAGTACATAAGAAGCCATGTATTATCGGCGTGGAAGAGAACTTGCGCGAATTTTGTAATAGTGTTAAATCAAAATGAATTCGTAAGCCGAAGAGAGGAGAGCTGCTTAAATTCTTCCTCGGGCGCAGTAAAGGATGGACATTCAATACAGCATCACTGGCTCTGAACAGCACAGGAATGAAATTAAATCCACACCTGCAGTTCCCTCTACTCACATGTCGGAAATCAATGAGCTATTCTCTCTGTTCCATAACCAAGCCGCGCAATTCACAGACGATTTATACGGACGTAACAGAAGGACGGCTGGTTCTCACAGCTGTAGTATAGCCCGTGTCCTCCTGTGCAGACAATTCGATTCACAATTATTCCATGATATCCAATCAGGAGAGAGGAATTCAGTCAAAGGCAGCATCTCGGCTCCATTAGAACCGCTTCCAAAGCAATGGGAGTAATATTGTCAGCGCGTTCCGCCCACGGCAGAAATACGGGGACACGGCAGGTAACTGTGGAAGCGCGTAGCTAGAGAAACACTTCCGAATATCAGAATTAACTCTCAGTTTCTGCCGTTTGCAGATGTGATAGCGACTTACCGGGAATTCCAACGGCTGAGATAACAGGGTAGTAAATGTCTTCTATCCGCCACATTACTGTATATCCCACTTGAGTGACGCAGTGAACGCTATTGTCCTGAATTCCACAGCTCGGCAAGACACTCTGGGCTGAATACAGCAACAAGCTATGATTTATACAGGGGATCAATCTGCAGTAACGGAGTCCCACCTTTGATTCTGCTATTGAACCAACAAATTACATCACCGGTGTCTCGGGTCCAAAAGCTGTCGGCATGTAACACAAACACTTTAATACTATTGGCATTAGCTCACTTAGATCCTTCTGCGTAATTTTACCAAAATGTGCAACGAGACCAATAAGTGAGCAGTCAGCGGCTCTGTTTACAACTTTTCCACAGCTGTATTGTCAATGGTCACGACTGTTCCCATTTTCCAACCTGAAACTTTCACTGTGGCTCTCGTCCCACAAGCATTCCGGAATCGATGTTTCCAGCATTTTCGGCACTTTTCACAGTCACGCCTGCTGTTTCCTCTGCAAGTAGAACCGGTTTCCCCTCAGTGTGGACGTGATCCAGGGACACATGAGAACCTTCCCAGTTTCCTTCTGCAGACTTTCAATTAACGTCATTGATTTTTTAATATATATTCAGCAGATCCACTTTGGCCGGTCAGACACCAAAACCACCCCAACACGTCCCACTATGTGCCACCAGATATGAAATGTACTTGCTGTACCGACAAGCTGTGTAGTTCTTCATCAGCACTGGACCACATCAGTGTTTACCTCATTTTGATCAGATTCCCACTATAATGTTTATTTCCAATAACATGAAGCTCAGAGCTGTGCACGGTTCCCTCCAGCTCTTAAACCATCTTCCCACATTTTGTGTGTGTGTGTGTGTGTGTGTGTGTGTGTGTGTGTGTGTGCGTGTGTGTGCGCGAATTTCCTGCCCGTGCTGTGGACTTTTAAACCATAGTGACGGACAAAGCCGCTGTTGAATCCACCTGAGGAACAGTTGGATTTTGAAATATTGTGGAGTTCAATTAGCTGTAGGAATACAATTGGCTGTTAAGGCTGCCACTCGTTGTTCTGTGAGTTATAAGCGCAACCACCAACACGTTTGTCTCTGAGAAATACTGGCATGATTTAACAGAATATATTCTCCCATGTACAGAATCCGCTCCGTATACCGGCGTTTTCAACTCCTGCTTTGTCCTTAAGATATCCGTGTAGTTAGCATTCCCCTCGCAGTGTCATGGTAGAAAGAAATGCAGGACCGCCAAATAAGGCCAGCTCTCTCTCTGTCCCCCCTCCCTTTCTTTGTGGAGTGTAAGGAGCGGTTGAGTTTCCCAGCAAGGGGGCTGGGTGGAGATGAGATCCTGGGCACCCAGGGTGAGGGGGACAGCAGAAACCTCAAATCAAACTCGTCCGAAACGAAGACAGGATGTTACAGTGGTTTATTGATTTCATCGACAAATGTAAATTAAACGATTTGTGAGCTGCTGACGTGCGGGAATAAATGAGTTGCTCCCGACTCACTCACAGTCACACACAATTAACTGACCGGCGACAACCAGGGGCAGTTTGAATAATCAGTCCCGTTTCTCACTGTCACTCTGCATCACGGAACTGATGATTATCAAATCACACTTCAGGGCCGTGTCCCAGATCACCGCAGATCCAGGGTCATTTCTGAACCCTTGCGAGTTGCTTCTGGAGTGCGGAAAGATAAGGGCGGGAGTTAAAGGGGGGTGGGGGGTTATCGGCCAAATTGTCTCCATCTTGTGGACGGGTATATTCACACATTCAGACGTTTACAGGTACACTCTCAGTCCGGGTCTAGACTCCTGTAGAGACTCCAGTTCATTCTCCCCAGTCCCACTGAAATTATTCACCGCCAGCCTGAAACGGATGGAAAAATAAAGATGAAAAAGAAACCAGATTATATAACCGTGTCAGTAACAGGGTACTAGGGTACCAGAAAACCCGCGGATCTGATGAAATTTTTATCACATTGAACATTAACACAGACACTCACATGATCTGCTCCAGACTCGGGTGGGTCAGTATGAGCCGGCGGAGAGCGGGGACAGACTGGTCTGTGAGCGGGTTCCATCCCAGGTCCAGCTCTATCAGTGATCGGTTTGTACTGAGAGCGGAGGCGAGATCCTCAGCACCAGAATCTGTAAGTTCGACATGGTTCAGACTGGAAATGAGAGATAGAGTGAGGGTGAAGGACACAGAGAGACAGGGGCTGTACAAATTTCCAGAATTTATCAGTAACACAATTACGGATCACATTAATGTTCAGTGTCAGACACCCAGTGTCTGTAAACACAATCTCCCACAGTCTGGTACTCACTTCAGTGTCTGTATTTTACACTCCGGGTTCCCAAGAGCCGCAGACACCAGTTTCACTCCTGAATCTCCCAGGTCATTCCGCTCAAGACTAAACTGAAACAGACAAATTAATGAATGGGTCTGAAGGAATTTCTCTCACTCGGTTATTTCAGGAAACATTGAACCTTTCAGTAAATCACTGATCAGTGTTCCCATCACTGTCAATGTCCCTCACTGACCAGTTACAGGGGATTCACTGATGTCAGTAATTTAGTCTGTCGGTGTGACCCTGTAAACTCCTCATATTCTGTCTCATTGCGCGATGGTTAGGAAAGTGTTCCTGACTTGTGAGTGGATCGGAAGGGACAGGGTTGAAGGGGTAAAGTCCCAAAGTGAGGAAGATTTGTGAATAGAGAAATGTCGGTGGGAAATGACACCATCTGAGGAAAAGGATGGAAAGACGGGACATGAAGGAGGAAGGGGGATGTGAAAGAGAGATCCCACAGGACGAAGCGGGATGGAGAAGAGAGATTCCACAGCAGGAACGGAGTTGGGGAAGAGACATCTCACAGGAGGAGGGGGGATCGCATTTGTCACAATTCTTCACAATCATATTCACTATAGTTTTACCCAAATCCCTTTACATTGAAACAACACAATGGAACAATTTCACAGTTCAGAGTGAGAGAAAAATTAAGTTACCTCAATACCTGGAACTTGTGCAGCCAGGGTCCCAGCTGCTGGATTCCTTCACACAAAATGTGGCAGTACGACAGGTCGAGACGTTTTATTGTATCACAGAGTTTGACAACATGAGACAGGACCGCGCAGTTAACTGGGATCAGTGTCATTCCACTGAATGAAAGTTCTTCCACAGATCCCAGTGCGGTCTGAGTCAGTTCACGATTCTGAGACTCAAACAGGTAGTGAAATGTGTTCAGGAGCCTCCTTTTACCAGCTTCACTCGATGTGTTTTCACTCTGGCGTTTAACCTCCTCCTTCACCCAGTCCATCACCCGGCAGGTTGTTTCATGAGGAAATGGACCCAGAAACTCCTCCAGACCTCGAGCTGTCACTGGGGAGGAGAGACCAGCAACAAAACGGAGAAATACCTCGAATCGCCCATCTGTCGTGTTGTGGACTTCAGTGAGGAATTTCAGGATATCCTCGGGATGTATAGTCAGGAATTGTGCGACTGCAGCTGCAAACTCTTGGATGGTGAGGTGTGGGAATGTGTACACCACGCACTGGGCAGAATCCTCTCTCCCCAAAAGCTCCATCAGGAACCCAGACAGAAACTGGAATGGCTGCAGATTGTAGTTGTTCAAATCTCCATCTGTAAACACAGTTCTCTTATCGGACACTCCTCTGAAGGCCATCTGACCAACCCTGAGTAACACATCACGGGGGTTCTCAATCTCACGGCTGTGGTTTTTCAGGATGCTGTAAATATAGTAGGAATACAGTTGGGTGATGGTCTTGGGAATTTGCTGTGGGTCCCTGCCTCTTTGTGTGAAGAAAGGGCCGAGTGCAAGTGCGAGGATCCAGCAGTAGGAGGGGTTGTAGCTCATGGTATACAGGATCTCGTTCTCCTTCACGTGTTTGAAAACAGCTGCCGCCACCGTCTGATCATCAAAATGCTTCATGAAATATTCCTTCCATTGCTCACCAGCAAATCCCAGGATTTCTGCCCAGACCCTGATATCTGCCTTTTCCAATAACTGTAACGCAGTGGGGCGTGTGGTCACCAGCACTGAACACCCTGGGAGCAGCTTGCCCTGGATTAAACTGTACACAATGTCAGACACTTCACACCAGCACTCGGGATCTGGACACTGGTGCTTAGGTTCTGTACCTCTCCATTTGTCTGCAAAATAGATTCTGTGTTTGAATTCATCCAAACCATCGAATATGAACAACAATCCCTGTGGGTTCTTCCAGACATCTCTCAGGAAATTCCCAAAGTAAGGATACTGATCCAGAATCAGTTCCCTCAGGTTTGTTCTGCAGTTAATGGAGTTTAGGTCCCGGAATTTGAAACTAAAGACAAACCGGAATTGTTGGAATATTTTCCCCGTGG
Source organism: Hypanus sabinus (assembly GCF_030144855.1). Taxonomy (NCBI): domain Eukaryota; kingdom Metazoa; phylum Chordata; class Chondrichthyes; order Myliobatiformes; family Dasyatidae; genus Hypanus; species Hypanus sabinus. The sequence goes on from NW_026780152.1 coordinate 704,220, forward strand.
CCCAGTCATAAACAATCTTTTGTACCATTGTTGTTTTCCCAATCCCCGACACTCCGGCCACTGCTGCTGATCTCCCAGATTCGGATTTACTTCGGGAAAAGCTGCTCTGGAATAACTGATCAGTCTGGATTTTTTCCATCTCTCCGTGGAGATGTTTCTCTCTCCAAAGTTCGTGGTCTCTGCGTCTTGCCAGCAGCTCATGTTCAACCAGTCTCCGATCTCGAACAGCAGAAATGACGATGAGCTCAGCGTATCGATCAACCAGCTGGAAAACCTTCACCTTCTCCCTCACCAGGATCGTGTTCACTCTCAGTGTTTCAGTTTGTGCCCGCAGAGTCTCCATGTGTTTCTGTTGAACATCTTCAATGGGAACAGACAGTGTTCAAACTGTTAGATGTCTCAACTCAAAACTCATTATTTAAGCACACAAGAGTGAGCCCAAAGCTATTGCATTAGTTGAATTAATCAATGAATGTCCGTACAGTAAAGTAAATTTGCATAACAGTCCCCTGACTGAACAGAGAGGCCTGGTCTGGATAAACACATGGTCATCATATTTCCATATTAACTGTGCTGTGAAGATGAGAATTTCCCTGGTAGTTTACTGACCCCCGACTGTCCCGTACTGGACACCCTCTCACTACAGCCACAGATATCACTGTTCTTGTGGAAGAAACTTTTAATCCCCATTGTTGATGAGGTGTGTGTGGAGATAGAGAAAAGGGACGTTGGCATTCTGTCAAAGGAACAGGTCGGGGAATCACAGCTCCCCCCTCCCCTCTCAACATCACTTATTCAAAATGCAATGAAGTATATTCGCTGATCAGTTTCTGCTCTGTGGCTGGGTGGCTGGGGGAGAAAATGTCAATGTCTTGTTCAGGAGATTGAGACAGTCAGCAATGGAATACTCAGTATTTTTTTTTCAATCGTTCTGGTGGTGGGGTGCGGTTGTTAGTTGTGGATGTGTTGATCTGTCTTACTGCTTGAGGAAAGTAACTGATTTTGAGTCTGGTGGTCCTGCTGTGGATGCTATATAGCTTCCTCCCTCATGGGGCGGGGCAAACAGCCCATAGGCAGGATAGGTGGGATCCTTCCTAACGCTGCTGGCCCTTTTCCAGAGCCGTTCTGTATATACGTCCCTGATGAGAGGTGGGATGGGGGTGCCGGTGATACGTTTGGACAGTTTTGACTACCCGTTGTCCTGTTAGCCACAGTTATGCAGCATGTTGGCCTGCCCTCTGCATCACAGCTGTCGAAGGACGCTAATGTAGATGTGAGTACAGGTCAGCCAACGTCTGTGGAAACGGGAGAGACCACTGGTCTATGGCTTTAAATACACGTTTGAAAACCATGTTGTTTACAGCTCGGGAGTTAAAGAGAGCAGAGACCGAGGAATTTTGGTAGCAGCCAGCATGAAGTCTCATTACACTGTGATGTTTAAGCATTCTCCTCATTTAGATAATAGTCCACCCTATTGTTTCTCTTGCCAAAATGCATTACCATTCATTCCCCAACATTGTAATCCATTTGCGACACTCTTCCAATTCGTCGAAGTTTTGCTGCAATCGCATTGCTTCCTCAGCACTATCTGCCCCTTCGCCAATTTTTGTATCATCAACAAATGCGGTCAGTAAAGGAGCCCAGCAGAAGCAGCTGATTGGGCAACCAAGGTCAAGTGACCAAGCGGTTTTGAAAGACTGATACCAATAAATAGAGGGGTAGCTCAAGTGGAGCGGCCAGTGCAAAGCTGCCAGTAGAGGTCTGGAGCTTTGGGGCTTTGACTCATGGAGCGGCCTTGTCGAGGGTAGAGCCTTGTGAGGGAACAGCGAGTCTTTGGCTAGAGAGATTTTGGCAGTTTGACTGTGCAATCAAGTCAATTACGATTTGAATATCTTAACAGAAAGCAGTTAATTAGATAATTCAAGATTTGAATAGCTCAGAATCAGCAGAAAGCAGCTGATTGAGCAATCGAGCTCAGGTGACCAAGCAGTTTGAAAAACTCAGACAAATAAATAGAGAGGTAGCTCAAGTGCAGCGGCCAGTAAAGGAGTTGAGCTTTGCGGCTTTGACTCGGGGAGCAGCCTTGTTGAGGAAAGGTCCTTGTGAGGAAAGAGCGAGTCTTTGGCGAGGAAGCTGAGGGAGGAGACTACGCCACAGTTGGTGAGGGTGAGAGGTGGTGAAGAGATGACAGGTAAATTGGTTCAGTGTGATGCTTGGCTGATGTGGGTGGTCAGGGACACTGATGGTGTTTCCGGCTGCTACAACTGTGAAAAGCGTGTCCAGGTTCAGATCCTGAAAGACCGTGTTAGGGCACTGGAGAGGCAACTGGATGACCTCAGGTTCATCCAGGAAAAACGTGAGTTTTCTGGACAGGACCTACAGTGAAATCGTTACATCCGAAGATAACAGAGGAGACAACGGGGGCGACGATGAGGAAGAGATGGAAGCTTGAAGTACAGGAGACCCCGGGGGATGTGCCTCTTGAAATCATGTTCACCCTCTTGGAAGCTTGGGACAGAAGACACTGCCAGTCTGAGAGGTGGACGGGTCTGCGAGTCAAAAATTGGCACTGAAGCAAAGCCAAAGAGACAGACGACTGGCAGAGCTGTGGGTTTTAGATTCTTAGACCACTGGGATCAGTTTCGGGGTAAGGATGAATTGTACAAAAGGGACGGGTTGCACCTTAGCAGTCAGGGGACCAGCATTCTGGCAGGCAGGTTTGCCACTGCAACACGCGTGTGTTTAAACTAATAAGTGTGGGGAGGAGACGAACTGGAAATATAAGGATGGAGTTAAAGGGAAAGAGTGAATAAGAAAAGTTAAGAAAGACGTCAGAATTTACGGGGCAGAAAGCTCAGGAGGGGATCGGAGAGTATGGCCAAGTGCAATAGGACCAATGTGACAAGAAGGGGAGTAATGGATTAAAAATATTATATATAGATGAGCTTGAATTTCAGTTGGAAGTTGGTAAGTATGATGTTGTAGGAATAACAGAGACATGGCTGCAAGAGGACCAGGGCAGGGAAATGAATATTCAAGGATATACATCCTATCGGAAGGACAGACAGGTGGGCAGATGGGGTGGGGTGGCTCTGCTGGTGAGGAATGAAATACAGTCTCTTGCAAGGAGTGACATAGAATCAGGAGATGCAGAGTCAGTATGGGTAGAACTGAGAAATTGTAAGGGCAAAAAGATTCTAATGGGAGTTATCTACAGACCCCCAAATAGTAGCCTGGATATAGGGTGCAGGTTGAATAAAGATCTAAAATTAGCATGTTGCAAAGGAAATACTACAGTTGTAATGGGGGATTTCAACGTGCAGGTAGACTGGGAAAATCAGATTGGTACTGGACCCCAAGAAAGGGAGTTGGTGGAGTGCCTCCGAGATGGATTCTCAGAGCAGCTTGTGCTGGAGCCTACCAGGGAGAAGGCAATTCTGGATCTAGTGTTGTGTAATGAACCAGATTTGATAAGGGAACTCTAGGTAAAGGAGCCATTAGGAGGTTGTGACAATAATATGTTAAGTTTTAATCTACAATTTGAGAGGGAGCGGCAGGATCAGTGATTCTCACCGTGGCTAACAAGGGAAGTCAAGGAGAGTATAAAACATAAGAGAGAAGAAGTATAACATAGCAAAGATGAGCGGGAAGCCAGAGCACTGGGAACATTTAAAGAACAATAAAAAATTACTAAAAAAAAAGGCAATATGCGGAGACTATAAAGGAGGATAGTAAAAGCTTCTTTAGGTATGTGAAGAGGAAAACATTAGTTAAAACTAAAGTTGGGCCCTTGAAGGCAGAAACAGGTGAATTTACTATGAAGAGTGAGCAAATGTCAGACGAGTTGAACAGATACTGTGGATCTGTCCTCACTACGGAAGACACAGACAATCTCCCAAATATAATAGTGGCCAGAGGACATAGGATAATGGAGGGACTGAAGGAAATTCACATTATGCAGAAAAAGGTGTTGGGTAGTCTGATGGGACTGAAGGCTGATAAATCCCCAAGGCCTTATGGTCTGCATCCCAGGGTACTTAAGGAGGTGGCTCTAGAAATCGTGGACGCATTGGTAATTATTTTCCAATGTTCTATAGATTCAGGATCGGTTCCTGAGAATTGGAGAATAGCTAAAGTTATCTCGCTTTTTAACAAAGAGGGGAGAGAGAAAACAGGGAATGATAGACCAGTTAGCCAGACATCAGTGGTAAGGAAGATGCTGGAGTCAATTATAAAAGATGAAATAACAGTAAATGTGGATAACAGTAACAGGATCCGAGTCAGCATGTATTTACGAAGGGGAAATCATGCTTGACTGATCTTCTGAAATGTTTTGAGTATCTAACTATGAAAATGGACAAGAAAGAGCCAGTGGATGTAGTGTACCTGGACTTATAGAAAGCCTTTGATAAGGTCCCATATAGGAGATTAGTGGGCAAATTAAAACACATGGTATTGGGGGTAGGGTATTTACGTGGATAGAAAATTGATTGGCAGTCACGAAACAAAGAGCAGGGATTAATGGGTACTTTTCAGAATGACAGACAGTGACTCGTCGGGTACCGCAAGGGTTGGTGCTGGGACCGCAGCTATTTACAATATACATTACTGATTTAGATGAAGGGATTAAAAGTAACATTGGCTAATTTGCAGATGACACAAAGCTGGGTGGTAGTGTAACATATGAGGAGGATAGACTCCAACGCTTCAATCACTTAGGTTAGGCTAACTGGCCTGTAATTCCACAAACAAGAGAGAATCTGCAGATGCTGGAAATCCAAGCAACACACACAAAATGTTGGAGGGACTCAGCAGGCCAGACAGCAGCTGTGGAACAGCTGACGTTTTCTTTCGAGATCCTTCGGCAGGACTGGAGACAAAAAGCTGAGGAGTAGATTCGGAAGGTGGAGGGGGAGGGGCGGAGGGAGAGAGAAGTGACAGGTGACAGGTGAAACTTGGAGGGGAGGGGATGAAGCAAAGTGTATGAAGTTGATTCTTGATAGAGACAGGAGGCCATGGAAGCAAGAAAAAGGTGGGAAAGGTCACCAGAGGGAGGCGATGGACAGGCGAGGGGATAACATGTGAGACGTACGAGGGCATGGGGAACGGTGAAGGGGGAGAGGAAGCCTTTCTGGAATCTTAAGAAATTGATATTCATGCCATCAGGTTGGACGCTGCTCAAAAGGTGTTGTTCCTCCAACCCGAGTGTGGCATTATCCTGACGGTGCAGGATGTCATGGACTGACGTATCGGAATGGGAATGGGAAGTGGAAATAAAATGGGTGGCCACTGGGAGATCAGGCTTGTTCTGGCGGACACAGTGCAGACGCTCGGCACTGGTTTCATCGAGAGACAACAGACCATACCGAGATCAACTACGCCTCCCTCTTTTGCTCTCTCCACCCACTATTTTCCTTTCTTCCATGCCTTCTGTCTCTTTTACTAACCAACTTCCTCGCTCTTTGCTCATCCCTCCTCCTCCAAATTTCACCTATCGCCTGGCATTTCTCTCTCCCCTCCCACCCCGCCCGCCAGCTTTCAAATCGACTCCTCAGCGTTTTATCTCCAGTCCCATCGAATGTTCTCAGCCCGAAACGTTTACTCTACTTTCTCCATAGATGTGCTGAGTTTCTCCATCATTTTCTGTGTGATAGACTATAACTTATTTCTTTTGTCTTCATCCCTTCTTTATGCTTCTTTTTGTTACCTATTGTTAGATTTTAGAAGCTTCCAAATCAACTAGCTTTCCTCTCACTTCTGCTACATTATATTGCGTTTCCTATTCTATTATGCAGTCCCTAGCTGCCTCATAAGGGATCATTACAATAATCTCCCTGATAAGATCTGATCTCAGTGTGTCAGGGATCTGTAGGGTCTCACAGAGTACTGGGAACCTGTCAGAGCTGTGTGGAGACTCACAGTGCATCAGGACCTTGCCAAGGTTCTGTGGTGTCTAAAGGCGTGACTGGACCCTGACAGGGGTGTTAGAGGCTTCACAATGTGTCAGAACCCTGTCAGTGGTGAGTGGTGTCTCATGGTGTGTTGGGACACTGTCTGAGGTGTGTGGGGTCCCACAGTATGTCAGGACCCTGTCATTAGTGGGTGGGGATTCACAGTGTGTCCGGACCCTGTCAGGGGTATGAGATGTCTGACAGTGTGTCAGGAACCAGTCAGGTGTGTGTGGGGATTCAGTGTATCAGGATGCTTTCAGAGGTGTGTGGGGGTCTCCTAGTGTACCTGGAACCTGTCAGGTCTGTGTGGGGTCTCCCAGTGTGTCAGGAATCTGCGAGGGGTGTGTGGGGTGTCTGTGTCGGAACCCTGTCAGGGGTGTGTGGGGTCTCACAGCGTGACAGGATCCTGTCAGTAGTGCGTGGGTCTCTCTATGTATCAGCAACTTGCTGGGTGTCCGTGTGGTCTCACTGTGTGTCAGGACCCTGCCAGGTGTTTGTGGGGTCTCACAGTGTGTCAGGACCCTGTCATTAGTGGGTGGGGATTCACAATGTGTCAGGACCCTGTCAGGGGTGTGTTTGGTCCCACAGTATGCCCAGAACCTGTCAGGGTTGTCTGGTGTCTCGCTGTGTGTCAGGACCTGCCAGCGATGAGTGTGGTCTCAAAGTGTGTCAGGACCCTGCTCGCGATATATGGGGTCTCACAGAGTTTCTGGACCATGCCAGCGAACTGTGAGGTCTCATAATGTGAGAAGACCTTACCACAGTGTGTCATGACCGTGTCTGGGGTGCGTGGGGTCTCACAGTGTGTCAGGACCATGTCAGAGATGTGTGGGGTCTCACAGTGTGTCAGGACCGTTTCTGGGGTGTGTGGGGTCTCAAACTGTGTCAGAACCCTGTCAGAGGTTGTGTGCCGTCTCGCAGTGTGTCTGAACCCTGTCAGGGGTGTGTGGGGTCTCCATTCAAAGTGTTCGGCTGTAATTGGAAGCGTAGGAAAACATTAATTGTAGACATATTTTCTTTAGAGAATATGACAGTGGTAGAAATGGTGTTCTTCAATAATCATGGAGAGATTCTGTTTCATGTACAGAAATGGCTGTAGGAATTTCACTGTCGTGTTTGTTCCCTCAGCAAACAACATGAGGAATAGTAAACGAAAAGGTTGTAGCGATTTACCAAACCCATGGTGCAGAGAAACTGAGGGGTTTCATTGATATGATGTGGACTAGGTGAGTAGTTTGTAAACATCCTGATTCATCTCACTCTGGTCCCATATTTAAATTATCATCTTTGGAATTTGTTCTTGTAATTGAGAGAGACAGAACAAGGGTTCTGGCCGAGGTTCCTTATATTTCTGTTGAGAGCTTTGAATAATCAGGTAAAACATGGGCTGATGCAATATTAATAAGTTTTGTGATGTTTGTCTTTCCTAAGCTCTCTCCTCTGTTAAATGTGCAGTTGAGTGATCTAACTCAGTCTGCAGTGATGAAGCCTCACAATGTCTTGAGCCCAGGAACTGCCCCGGGCTCCGTTTTCACAGTAGTGTAGTGTAGATGTCGTGAGCTTTCCATCCAGACGGTCGCAGTTTAACTAATTGCAATATTATTTAGAGATATTTTCAGTCATTTTCACCTTCCTTGCTGCGATCCCATAACCCTTGGTTTCTCTGTCCTAATTCCCATCTCTCACCCTTCCACAGTGTCCAGCGCACAACACCAGCAGACAGGAATTCCAGCTTCTGTGGACTGAGCTGAGGAATATGTCCCCCAATCTCACCCTCTCTAACACCGTAGCAGTGTTTGCACTAGGGGGTGTAGATGTGAACACAATGTG